>NC_069363.1:17500000-18125000 GCF_021730395.1 Mercenaria mercenaria
ATTATGACAAATTGAGAGCACTTTGCTCAGGCCAGACTTTGAGTACGAGATTAAAAGCACGTCGTCTGCAACTGTAGGGCAACTAACATTCATGTTATATACATATATTCCAAGATTACTCCTTTCTAGCTCTCGAATTAATCCATTTATATACAGAAGATATAGTATTGGGGAACTTTTCTCTCCTTGCCTGGTACCCTGTAAGACACTGAAATAATCAGATATAAATCCATTGCGGACACAACTTTCCATTGAGCGATACATACAACGGAACGCGTTATACGATAGTTCATCAATGTCAGTTTCCAGAAGTTTGTAGAAAAGCCCATCGTGCCATACAATGTCAAAAGCTTGGCGGGCGTCTATGGCAAGCCAGTTGTCCAATAATTACGTGAACCCTAGTTCACGGTCGAAAAACTAGGATTAACGATCGATAAACTAGGTTTTTCGAACGTAAAACTAGGTTTTTCGAATACTAACCTATATTTTCGAGCGAAAACATAGGATAACGCCGTGAACCATAGTTCACGCTCGTAAATGTAGGTTTACGATTGTAAACCCCAGTTCACGGTCGTAAACATAGGTTCACGTTCGTAAACTATGGTTTACGAGCGTGAACCAGGGTTTACGAGCGTAAACATAGGATAACAATCGTAAACATAGGATAACGACCGAAACTCATAGTTCAATCGAGAAACCTAGTTTATCAAACGTAAACCATGGTTTACGGTCGATATATTAGGATTATAGAATCAACAATGAATTTCTGGCGTGAACTTAGGCTTACGGCCATGAACCTATGTTTACGACCGTGAACCATAGTTTACGGACCTGAACCTATATTTTCGAGCGTGAACCTATGTTTACGAACGTGAACATGGGTTTACGAGCGTGAACTTAGGTTTACGTTCGATAAACCAGGTTTTTCAAACGTAAAACCAGGTTTTTTAAATACTAACCTATTTTTCCGAGCGAAAACATAGGATAACGACGTAAACCATATAGCCGGTGAGCCAAGGCATGAAAAAATGGATTTACCTGTCCGGTCATGCTCTAGTCAGTTTCTATACATATTATGAAAGTACGAAGTCTCGCGGATCAGAAAAATCGGGCCTGCAAATCAAAAGCTCTTGCAAAATTTGAGAATATCAAGGGGAGATAACTCTGTATATTTGCAGTTTTTTAAGATTCAAATCGTGTTTTTACTAACAAAACATGGCACCATGTTTCTAAAATCAGTTCAAATATATATCTTTTAACATTGCTTTTACGCATAAGGCTTATGCTTGAAAAATACGCAAAATGTACTTATTTTATATACATTTTATTATAAGATTTGGCACCTAAAATACCAGAGAATAAAATAAAAATATTTAACCTAAAATTTACAGTAAGAAGAAGTAACCTTTAAAATGGTCTTATTTCTCAAAGTCATTTATTAATACCACTGCGAAACAGTCTGTTAGAATAGAAAATCATCTAGATACTCTAGTTCAGGTTTGGCTAAGAAATACGCAAATCCGGGGTATTTTATGTACCCCACCCACTTTATATAATGCAAAAAATGTATAATAAAAATATTCGACCAACAACCAAGAAGATATATTCTTTTTATCACGTATACAATATAATCTATATTTTTGACCATATAAAGCTGGATGAGGGGTATTTAAAAGATTTTAAACAGAAAAAGGGGGTAGGAAAACCTATCTATGTATTTTACAACCGATAATTAAAATAAACAACCCGTTATTAAATAAGAGCAACACAAATGAAAGGCGATGAAACCTTTTCTTGCAAACTATTCATTTAGAAAGTAATTTATTTAAATACTCTTTCGTGCAATCTAGTTCGGTTTTGGCTAAGAAATACGCTAATACGGAGTATTTTATGTACCCCACCCACTTTATATAATGCAAAAAATGTATAATAAAAATATTCGACCAGCAACTAAGAAGATATATTTTTTATCACGTATACAATAGAATATATTTTTTGACCATATAAAGCTGGATGAGGGGTGTTTAAACGATTTTGAATAGAAAAAGGGGTTAGGAAAACCTATGTATTTTACAACCAATAATTAGAATTAACAACCCGTTATTAAATAAGAGCAACACGAATTAAAGGCGATGAAACCTTTACTTACAAACTGTTCAGTTGGAAAGTACTTTAATTAAATACTCTTTTGTGCAATCTACTCCAGGCGTGGCTAAGAAATACGCAAAACCGGGGTATTTTATGTACCCAACCCACTTTATATAATGCAAAAAATGTATAATAAAAATTTTCGACGAAAAGTCAATGAGAGATATTCTTTTTATCACATATACAATATAATTTATATTTATGACAATTTAAAGATAGATGAGGGGTATTTAAAAGATTTTGAATAGAAAAAGGAGGTAGGGGGTAGGAAAACCCATGTATATTACAACCGATAATTAGAACAAACAACCCGTTATTTACCATTTAATAAAAACAAACATCAATAATAAAAGGCGACGAAATCTTTACTTGCTAACTGTTCATTTGAAAGTAAATAATTTAAATACATTTTTTGTGCAATTTTGTCAAAATTGTGAAATTGTAGGGGTATGAACATTGCCCCACCTATCTAAAACTATGCATAAAATGTGATTGATCGATCAATACAGTTTTTACAAATTAACAAAGTATACATGCTTGCTTCGGGGTTGTACACATCTGTTTTTACCTTTCTCATGATAAACAGATTGATGGAATGTAGTTCTGATATGTTGAATGTAATGTAGAGTTGAAATTTGACATAATGTGTAACTTTAATGTTTATAAAATGAGACATTTTGAATAATCTTTACTATTCAGAAGATTTTAAAACTAATTAATGTAATGAAAGAAATTTTACAAATCGTACAAAAAAGTCGTAATTATATCCCCCAAACATATATAATTCAAATAGATTCTGTCAGAGTTTTAGCTCACCTGTCACGTAGTGACAAAAGGGAAGCTTTTGTGATCGCCTTCGTCCGTCCATACGTTTATGAACACGATAGAAACCACATTTTACTATTGATTTTAATCAAACTTGCGCGCAACTTGTATAAGAGCTAGGAGACGAGGGAGGAAATCTACTGGCCACCAGGAACAAAAAAAAAAAGAGAAGTCAATGCAACCTTTCAATGTTATGCATTGGAATGCAGAAGGACTCCTCAATAAGAAAATGAATTAGGGAATATATTGTTTGATAAGGTCATTCAGGTCTGCTGCATCGAAGAGATTCACCTTAGCGAGGATAAATCCTTCAATGTTAAGAGGCCACCAGTGCTTCCGTTGTGACAGGTTGGGTAGGAGCAAGGGAGGAATCCTAACACTGATGAGAAACAACATAGCAACTTGTACTGGTATAAAATCTCGCTTTAAAAACTGGCCAAATCTCATAATGGGTTCCAGAGTTAGGGCCCCTTAAAGAGCCAAAAGTTTCTGTTTTGGCTTGTGAACAGGGTAGAGACCACATTTTGCAATTGATTTTAATCAAACTTGCACATATATTCTATTGGCATAATATCTCGGTTCCAGTCAAAAACTGGCGAGATCCCATAATGTGTTCTAGAGTGGTGGCCCAATAAAGGGCCAAAATTTGCCATGTTGGCTTTTGTAGCCATACAGGCACTTCACTTATATAAGTTTGATTTGAAACAAACTTGCGAAATATCTTTAACAGCAATAAATCTTGCATTCCATGATGACTTCATCAGATCAAATCATAGGTTCCAGATTAACGACCCCTATTTCAACCCCGAAAGTCCCAAAATTTGTCAATTGTTACATTATGAACACGCTAGAAATGACATTTTACGTTTGACTTTAACCACACTTACGACTTAAGTCACGATACGATCTCGGTTCAGTTCGAAAACTAATTTGATTGACCTTTAAGTCATAAAGAGGTTTCATTTATGTTTTGATCTGACAAAAACTTGCAAACTTGATAATATTTAGACCAAGTTTGAAACTGGATTATGTCTGGTCAAAAACTAGGTTACCAGGTCAAATAAAAGGAAAAGCTTGATAGCACCGTAGAGGCCACATTAATGACGCTATCTTCATGAAATTTGGTCAGAATGTTTGTCTTGATGATTCCTATGCCATGTTAGGAACTGGGTCATATGTGATTAAAAACTAGGTCACCCGCTAAAATCAAACGAAAAGTCTGTTAACATTCTTGAGGTCGTATTAATTACCCTATATTCATAAAACTTGGTCAAAATATTTATCTTGATGATCCCTAGGCCAAATGTAATAGGTGAACGATATACATGACCCTTTTTTCTCAGAAAATGTTAGTATAAATCTTAAATAATCTAAATTATAAACTTATTGAATGGCTTGTTTGTCATTACTTATAAATTACCTAGTATATTGCTCTATGTCTGGATGACAAACAACAAATATTTTGACTATTGATAGGCAAGCCCTTCAATTAGTGTTTTTATACATGACATTAGAATTGAACATTTGTTGTATTTTTTCACGAATTGAACAACAAAGTGCCATGAACCAAGTATTTATACAGAGTCATATCATTTTAGATAACATTTACTGGTTTGGCACTAAAGATATTACCTAGATATTATTGTTCTTGGCCTAATATAAATAAATTTAAAACAATAATGAAATCTACACAGAGAAATGTGATTGTTAATTTAGCAAAGTTTATATATATGGCGACTCAAAAAGGAAATGAAATTAGTTAACTTTATATTTGATTTTCTGTTTATGTGTGTTAAATTTTAGTTACACATTCCTGCAGTACTAACGACAAATAGTTACACCTGTATGTGCAATTTAAGTAGACATTAACACAATACTTCATAATATCATGCGTAACTATTTTTCCGATCTGTATATAGAAATACTTGTATCAGCTACACCACAAAAATGATTTTATCTCGTACTATAACTTGCACTGGCAGTGTAAATGGTAATGCGTTATATTGCTTTAACTTTAGATATGTGATTTTAGATTGCAACAGTTCAGTATGTCTTTTTCGCAACTTATACACTATTATTAATCAAATTCATTTAATTCTGTGTGAAATAGACTGTGTTTTATTCTGCGACACTTTAGAGGCATTGCATCACACCAGCAGGATACAGTGTATTTTTTTATTAGATTTGGCGCAGATACAATATCTTAAGCATTTTCCATTCGTGCCTTTACAGAATAAAGTCTGGTTTCCGCTCAATGACGTTAAAAATCAGCTATCATTGAATTTAAAAGAATTATTTTCTGCGGTCAGTAAATGAGCAATATTGTTTTGCGACAATTGATCAAGGAAAAAGGTCACAATTACCTAGTTCAAGTTAATATGATTACCACTCAGTAAATAAGGAACGATTTGTCTGTCGATCCCCTTAAAATGTAATGTTTGTAGTCTGTAGAAGACACCTGATGTTAATAAGGTCAATGTTATAAAAGTGAACTTTCACTCCCCATTGCCTTCAACAAACCATCATGGGGGCATATGTTTTTTTACAAACACCCCTTCTTTATATCATATTTTATATAACTTCAAATAAGTTATATGAGCTGCACCATGAGAAAACAAACGTAGTGTATTTGTGACCAGTATAGATCCAGAAAACAAACATAGTGCATTTGCGACCAACATCGATCCAGACCAGACTGTGCGGATGGACCAATGCTGTTCGCTTTCAAAGCCTATTGCAATTAGAGAAACCTTTAGCGAATAGCATGGGTCCTAACCAGACTGTGCGGATGCGCAGTCTGATCTGGATCGATGCTGGTCGCAAATGCACTATGTTGGTTTTCTCATGGCGTGGCTCATATTTAGTGCAAATCACCTTAATAATAATTCTAAGATATGTTTTAAAATTAGTGAAGAGTAACTGCCCTTGACTTTTCATTTACCAGTTGGATAAGTTTTGCAATCATTTGCCTTATTCAAGGTGGGTTGGTGAATAAATTACTTCTGTTTTTTTTTTTGGATTTGACAAACTTGCAAATGAAAGTTACTAATAATTCAAATGAGATAGTAAAAAATTAAACTTTGAATGTAAAGGTTTCAGTACATTTCGGTACTGTCGCTTGCATTTTATCACATCACAATGAACAGGTTGTTAATTCTAATTATTGGCTACTGTTTTTAATCTTAAATCTCTTAAATACTCCGAATCTATCTTTAAGTTGTCAAAATATAGATTATATTGTATACGTGACAAAAAGAATATCTCTCCTTGATTGATGATCGAATATTTTTATTATACATTTTTTTGCATTATATAAAGTGGATGGGGTACATAAAATACCACGGATTTGCGCTTTTTGTCGCCAACCCTAAACTAGATTGCACGAAAGAGTATATAAAATGAATTTCTTTTCAGATGAATAGTTTGCAGGTAAAGGTTTCATCCCTTTCATTAGTCTTGCTCGTATTTATCAAATGGTAAATAACAGGTTGTTAACTAATTATCGGTTGTAAAAGACATCATTTTCATATCCCTATTTCCTATTAAAATCTTTTAAATACACCTCATCCATCTTTAAATTGTCAAGAATATGCATTTCATTGTATGCGTGATAAAAAGTATCTATCTCCTTTATTTTGGTCGAATATTTTTATTATGAATTTTTTGCATTATACAATTATATAAAGTGGGTGGGGTACCCCCTTTTTCTACTTAAAATCTTTTAAATACCCATCATCCAGCTTTATATGGCCAAAAACATAGATTATATTGTATACGTGATAAAAAGAATATATCTCATTGATTTTTTGTCAAATATTTCTATTATAACTTTTTTTGCATTATATATAGTGGGTGGGGTACATAAAATACCCTGGATTTGCGTATTTTCTAGCCAAACCTGAACTAGATTGCATTATAGTGTATCTAAATAAATTACTTTCCAAATAAATAGTTTGCAAGTAAAGGTTTTTTTCGACTTCCATTAGTGTTGCTCTTATTTAATAACGGGTTGTTTATTCTAATTATCAGTTGTAAAATACATAGCTTTTCCTACCCCCTTTTTCTGTTTAAAATCTTTTAAATACCCCTCATCCAGCTTTATATGGTCAAAAATATAGATTATATTGTATACGTGATAAAAAGAATATATCTTCTTGGTTGTTGGTCGAATATTTTTATTATACATTTTTTGCATTATATAAAGTGGGTGGGGTACATAAAATACCCCGGATTTGCGTATTTCTTAGCCAAACTTAAACTAGAGTATCTAGATGATTTTCTATTCTAACAGACTGTTTCGCAGCGGTATTAATAAATGACTTTGAGAAATAAGACCATTTTAAAGGTTACTTCTTCGTACTGTAAATTTTAGGTTAAATATTTTTATTTTATTTTCTGGTATTTTAGGTGCCAAATCTTATAATAAAATGTACATAAAATGAGTACATTCTGCGTACTTTTCAACCATAAGCCTTATGCGTAAAAGCAATGTTGAAATATATATATTTGAACTGATTTTAGAAACATGATGCCATGTTTTGTTAGTAAAAAAGCGTTTTGAATCTTAAAAAACTGCAAATATACAGAGTTATCTCCCCTTAATATTCTCAAATTTCGCAAGAGCTTTTGTTTTGCAAGCCCGATTTTTCTGATCTGCGAGACTTTGCACTTTCATAATATATATAGAAACTGACTATAGCATGACCGGACAGGTAAATCCTGTTTCTAGGCACTTTTCGCACTTTTGGCTCCCTGGCTAATAGTTCACGCTCGTAAACATAGGTTCACGTTGGTAAACCCAAGTTTACGGTCGCAAAGATAGGATAACGCCCGAAATTCATAGTTCAATCGAGAAACCTAGTTTATCGAACGTAAACCATGGTTTACGATTGATATACTATGATTATGAAATCAACTATCAATTTCGGCCGTAAACCTATGTTTACGGTCGTGAACCTATATTTACGAACGTGAAACTAGGTTTACGGCCGTGAGCTACAGTTTACCTTCGTAAAACCGTGTTTATCGATTTGTAACTATATGGCAAGCCAGTTGTTCAATAATTACGTGAACCCTAGTTCACGGTCGAAAAACTAGGATAAAAGATCGATAAACTAGGTTTTTCGAACGTAAAACTAGGTTTTTCGAATACTTACCTAAATTTTCGAGCAAAAACATAGGATAACGCCATGAACCATAGTTCACGCTCGTTAATGTAGGTTCACGATTGTAAACCCCAGTTCATGGTCGTAAACATAGGTTCACGTTCGTAAACTATGGGTTACGAGCGTGAACCAGGGTTTACGAGCGTAAACATAGGATAACGATCGTAAACATAGGATAACGACCGAAACTCATAGTTCAATCGAGAAACCTAGTTTATCAAACGTAAACCATGGTTTACGGTCGATATATTAGGATTATAGAATCAACAATGAATTTCGGGCGTGAACATTGGTTTACGGCCATGAACCTATGTTTACGAACGTGAAC
Organism: Mercenaria mercenaria; assembly: GCF_021730395.1. NCBI lineage: Eukaryota > Metazoa > Mollusca > Bivalvia > Venerida > Veneridae > Mercenaria > Mercenaria mercenaria. Next base: position 17,508,467 of record NC_069363.1, read on the forward strand.
CGATGTTTACGACCGTGAACCATTATGGATCTGAACCTATATTTTCGAGCGTGAACCTATGTTTACGAGCGTGAACTTATGTTTACGTTCGATAAACCAGGTTTTTCAAACGTAAAACCAGGTTTTTCAAATACTAACCTATTTTTTCGAGCGAAAACATAGGATAACGGCGTAAACCATAGTTCACGCTCGTAAACGTAGGTTCACGTTTGTAAACCCAAGTTTACGGTCGTAAACATAGGATAACGACCGAAATTCATAGTTCAATCGAGAAACCTAGTTTATCGAACGTAAACCTGGGTTCACGAGCGTAAACTATGGTTTACGCCCACTATCTGATGTTTTCACTCGAAAATATAGGTTAGTATTTGTAAAACCTAGTTTTACGTTCGAAAAACCTAGTTTATCGATCGTTAATCCTAGTTTTTCGAACGTGAACCGGGGTTCAGGTAATTATTGGACAATTGGCTTGCCATAGGCGTCCAAGAAGCATACATACACTTTGCTATGGTTTTCTTTTCCAAACAGTATGCATTCTTTTAGCAAAAATGACGTCATTATGGATCCAAGTTGCTTTTGGAAACCTCCCTGTTGTTCACTCAGACAAGAAAGTAGCTTTGTTTCACAACGTTGTAATATTATACACTCAAATAATTTCAAAATAGTTGAGGACAAGGATATAGCCCGATAGTTGTTAGGAATATCTTTCAGTTTTTTTCCACCTTTGTGTACAGTAACTATAACGGCTTTGTTCATTTCACAAGGTACATGACCAAACATGGCGTTGTACAGAAAGGCAAGAGCGCGTATTAGTACTGGACCGCCAAATATCAAATGTTCATAGTATATATTGTCATGTCCACAGCTTTTACTTCGCTTACATGTCTTAAGAGCCTTTTCAACATTTTCCGATTTGACAATAGGGATGTGGCCGTTAAGGGACGTATTATCAGAGTTATCGGTATGGGAAGCTACGTTATGTTCCACATGGCATTTCATTTCAGCATCAAATGAGGGATCTACCCTTGGGGTGTACAGGTGCATAACGTATTTTTTTCATTCATTTGTTATGGATTCTGCATCTCGGTATGTCTCGCCATTGAATACGATTTCAGATCCGGGGCTTGTACCTGAGGTTTTACTGCGACTTTTCACAATCTGCCTAAATCGTTGATTATCAAGTTCCGCCGTTTTATCATTCTTCATCTTGTTCATTCAGATATTTTATCATATGATAACGTTGGCACTTTCGAAACTCGCGTTCGACTTGTTTGTACTTTGAGTATGAACTGTAGTTGTATGACCGTGGTCTACCTTCAGTTATCCAAGATTGCCGATGCTGTTTAATTTGCTTGTATAATGCAGTGAGTTGTGGTGTCCAGTATGGTTTAAGGTAGTTTTTAAATTTCCGCGGAGGGAAGCAACAGCAGGAAATATTATTAAGTGTCTCTGCCATGCATGCATATAAACTGTCTATTGTCTCTGGACATTGAATTTTGTTTGATCAATAGAACAGAGGTAGGTATGCTCAAAGGTGTTTCGGTTATAGCGCTACTTAAGCAAAAATAAACACCAGTCACGATAATCTGAAACTGTCGTGCAAAAAAAGCAATCTGGATTTCAAATGAAAAAGTACCTACTAGTATTTAAGAAATTTGACGACATCATGTGAAATAGAAACGGGTTTCCCGCCCTGGGATGTACTAAAACAGAGAAATATAGTCTGTTAATAAATCACACGTAAATGACATAAGTAACAACGAAAGATAGGTTTGTCTTCGTTATTTCACACTTAACAACTTAAAAAATGAAAGTGTGAAGTACGAAATCGTGAACAAACGTTTTCATGAATTCACTCCTCAAAACTTGACGATTTTGTACTTAAATTTCATAAAATGTGAAATTGTGGAGTATGAAATTATGAATATCGTGATGTCTAAAATACCATAAAACGTGAAATCTTGGAGATATTTTAACATTCATATATGACGTTACGCTCATTGTTGGCGAACATTAGCGTAACTGACGTTATTATACCTCACTTTTGTCTACAATGGTAAAATCCCATTACCCGAAAAGGAGATATTTTGACTATCAGAAACATTTTCAGTCTTTTTGACACGTGACCAAGCGAAAGTGACTGTCAGGTCATGTGACCGCGCTGATATTTTGAATGTCATATAAGGGCAAATAACTGCTTCAGGTTTTTAGCCATATGATTGCGTCCCTTGTACACAGTGTCATATTGTAATGACGTCGCTATTCAGTGTGTACACAACTGATTACCGCGCTAAAGATGAAACTGTTGAATTAAATGAACCAGAAACATTTTAAAAACTTTTTTATGTGTTTAGTTTTGTTCGGTATAATAAAATAAATACCATATGGCAGCGTGTGTGACATTGATATTGTCAACCCTCGGAACAGAATGTCACCACTCGGCTATCGCCTCGGGTGACATTCTGCCCTCGGGTTGACAATATCAATGTCACACACGCTGCCATATGGTATTTATATATTATCGTCGTTTTTAACCGCTTTGACGTTACATGGATTACTTGGGGGTGTTTGGGCTACAGTTTTCATAAATCATATCGTTCCGATATTTAAAAGAAATATTTGATATAGATGTCGAATGATGCTTATTCAATCAAATTATTTATCAGACAGTGTATTATATTGCAATGTTCGGATACAATTTTAATGCGTTATTTAGTTTTCAAACATAACGTCGACGTTACATTAATTTCAAGGTTGTGACATTTCGGCTAGATTTTGCAATTTTCATGTGATAAATTTGATTTATACTCAACGTTAGATTTATGCATATCAATTTGCAGACAATTGTATGTACTTTCAGACTGTAGTCGCAGATTTGTAAACAAATACATATTTCTGTACATATTTTGGCACGTAACAACTTCGTAATTTTATTTTTTGCATTTTTTGACACGTGTGACATCGCGGCTAGATTAAAGTATACATATATTAAACGCCATTATCGAAGTTAAAACAGGACAACAACTTACTAATTCAAAAGTAGAATTTATGTACTTTTTGTCAAAATAAATATTATAGAAAGCATACGATAGTTACAGAAACTACAGAAGTTTTAATAAGTCCGGTCGAGGAAAGACATAAAATCTTACGTTTTCAGTTGGAACTGTCTTTCGCTTCCGATTTGTTACAGAAAGTATTGAAAAGCAAATGACTGAAATGACGTCAAATATAGTTGACGTCACGTCACCGAGTCTTCTTATTTGACGGAAAAAATAATTTTATGAATTAACTAAGCCGTTATGTAATGCGCATTGGTAAATTTTGTTACATCTTACATGACGCTTTTGTGTTCTTTTCTATTATATTATGTCGAATTAAATTTTTACTTATTATTTAACGCAGATGCGATCACATTTACTAACAGGGCGATTGTTTTGCCTTTCTTGTGATATAAGCATATAAACAATCTTATTTCTAAAACGAATTTCATGAAACATTGAAGTGTAAGAAACTTACAAATTCCCGATGTTCGCCAACAACGTACGCAACGTCATATCGTAAATAAAATTACCTTCACGATTTAATAGTTCACGAATTCGCGTTTTAAGTTTTTTTTTTTTTTTAAATCGTGAAATCGTTCAATGAGTTCAAGAGTTCACACTTCACGATTTCATATTTTAAAAAAAAAAAAAAATTATTAAAAATGCTTAAGGAGTGTGAAATCGAGAAGTTATGACTCCACACTTCACGAATTCACGTTTTATGAAAATTTAAAAGGAGCGAAGTGTAAAGTAGTGATTCTCTCTTTAAAGTTAATGATTCCATACTACACGAATTCACATTTTATGAAAATTTAAAGAATCGTGAAGCCGTGAAGTGCTGAATCGTGAAGTTCATTATTTAATACTTCGTGATTTCACGTTTTATAAAACAATTTCGAAGTCGCGAAGTGAGAACTCTTGTAAGTTGATGATTTCGTGCAAAATCATGAAAACACAACCGGTCTTTCGTTGTAAATGAATTGTACGTAAAATAGTAAGGACTGGTGAATTTAGTTTTGAACAACTACGTTGGATCTTGTATTAATGTTGTAATTATAGTGTCTAGTTGTATGAAATAAAATGACACTTATTTCCATAATATGTGTACAATAGCGCTTATTTTCAAACTTTAGCACGTGTATTTTCATGAAAATTAAAGGAACAGAAGAAGCTTAATTTGATACCAAATTCTGTACGTTATTGTGATTTGTACATAAAATACTCGTCGTAATCTGAAAAAAGTGCAATATAATTTCAAGAATTTTCTGCACAGAATAATTATATAACAATTTTTCTTAAACACGTCTAGCCTAGTAAAAGAATATATATAAATCCCAATAATAACTGAATTAATGAAAATGTACAAATTTTATTTAATTATAAATACGTATCTAAGTTATATTGATACTGCTGTTCAAGTTATAGAACATGATTAAGATGGCATGTTCTGATATCTGGCCTGGCCTGGCCTGGCCCGGCCTGGTCTGATAAGTCCAATTTTCGACTGGGCCGGGCCAAGCCAAGCCAGGCCAGGCCAGGCCAGATTTTATTGTACATAGAGAAATGAATGGCATAAAATCTAGATATACAATTACAGTAGCAGGCAGTATTAACCTGTATTGTTTACTTGCTGCAGGTCAAACAAAATGAGAAACCAGTCCTCTGGAGAATCATTAATTAGCCATCATTCATCTTACTTGAAATACAGATTTGCAATGAAGAAAATGGTGTAACTAAATAATAACTACCCATTTTTTCTGTGATCAAATTATTTAAGTCAACTTTAACACTTGGTTTTAAAACTAATGGCTAATTTCATTGATAAGTTTACCTGCTGCAATATAGCTGAATATTTGCATGCAGCGAATGCATCTTTTCGGGAATTGTAATTACAGGTTGTGTCCCTACTATCCTTAGCTGACCTTTTAACTGTTCAGTTGAACTTTTAATGTGTGTTTGGTTTAGTTAAGTTAATGTTCAATTAATGGAAGAGTTATAAAAATAATATTCATTGTGTGACCTCTAACTCATTGTCAGGGTGTTGGCATTTTAGATTATTGATATTTTTCTTGCACAAAAAGATAATGGTGCATTGTGTTTATGTTATTTCTAAGTGATATACTAGTATTTAATGCTAAAAGATGCTCTTGAGCCTGTTTCACAAAACTTTGTAGGATTTTTTTTCCCACATACTTAGATCAATATAAAAACAATCTTACAAAAATATTCAGTATGTGTATAACCTAAACTACATTTATTAATTTTTATTTATCGCTTCCCCGCACCATACTATCCCAGGTTCTAGAACGGAGATAGCATTATTTTAGAAATTGAAAGCTGTTGTCCGTTAGTATTGACAGTAGACTAGCTCCTAGACTATGATATATCTTTTTAACATTTTTATGATTAAATGTAGTGAACTGAGCCAGTCTATATTCTATGTCCAATATCATAGTCTAGTACAATCCGAAAATTCACAAACCTCTTTTTAGGTTTGTTATCAATCAATGTCAAGAACTGACCACAGCCTATCTGACAGAGATCAGTGGTTTACTGCCACATGTTTATGTAACTCATTGTAACTCATTGATACCATCTGGTAGCAGGGATTTACAACTGCAGGGGTCAGCTGAGTTGAAATTTTATCAGAAATGAATTTCATTTGTCTGTACTTGTACTTGAAGTTAGATTGGAAAATCTGAAAGATACACATTTCCTATGGCTTGTCATAAAATGGATATATGGAATTAAACTGTAACTGAACAATAAAGGAGTAGAACAGATGCCCCCCCCCCCCCCCCCCCCTGCTAGCGGAAAAGTTAGCATTAGCGATATTTGTAAGTTAAAAGACGGAATGCACATGTAATATAGTGGTATCACCTCTTGGTGCATAAATGAATATCCAGGTTCAGGGCTGAATAAATGCATATTAAAGTGTTGTATTTGAAGGACAGTGAAACACAAGTACAGACAGATAAATCTGCAATCTTGCTCAGAGAATATTCGGACAGAATGCTTTCATTTCTTCTTATCATGTATTCTGTTAGAAGGTATATGGCTTTCTGAAAATGGTATTTCTGAGAAATAGAAAGTTCAAGTTAGAATACAGTTAAGCTTATAATCTATTTTAGTGTCAAATTTCACACGTGCATACTAATTTTCTACTCCAAGTAGTTATGTACTTCTTTACAAATCAAGAAAGCCCCAGACTTGTATACTCTTTGGTAAAGATTAGCAGAGCTAAATGTTTTTAAAATGAAAAATTAATTGATATGTATAAAAATATAATGTTAAACAGAGATATTTGGTTTCAAAATGTTTATGGTGTTGAAAAGGTAACTCGACATATTAACATTCAATTACATATCTGTTATAAGATACATGCATTTGTTCAATTAATCGCCAGTCTTTTTGCTATTTAGTTGATATAAGTACAGTTTCTTGGAAGACTTGTTCAATTTACCAGATACTTCATTTTAACTTCAAAAATGCTTAATACTCTAAATACAAGTAAGCATTTGATATTTGGCATAAAATATATAGCATTAGGAAGTTATCTTTATACCTCTGCCCTTTCATCTGAAAAATGCCACATGCCAAATGCAAAATATTTAATGCCAAATGCTAAATCTTAAACATTCAGTCATAATTGTCAAATGCGATGGCAAAACAGTACTATGGAAGGACGGTGCACCATGCTAATTACCAACTGCTAAATGACAAATAAGTTACTAAGATAATAACATTTAGCATTAAATAATTGGTATTTAACATTAAGATATTGGCATTTAGCATTACAATTGACATTCGGCAATTAGCATGGTGCACCGGCCCTCCATTCAAAGTGGAATAATTACATGTTTTGTCCGATGTTGGCATGACATGGTAGAACATGCAAGTGCTTCAAATCAAACTCAAAAGACATGATCCTTATTTCATAAAATCAATGGACAATTAGCATTATCTTTCAGCAATAAACATTAGGTATTTGAAATTTTCGCATTTATTATGAAAGAGAGAATATCGTATTTAGCTATTAGCATTAGATATCTGGCAATTAGAATGGTGCACCATATATGCATCGACCTTGAATAGTTTTGTTATTTATCAATCATTAACCATCTTTTTTTTTTTTTTTTTTGGTGCTGCAGTGACTGCAGTACGGTGCTTGGTCACTGAATAGAAATCATTTTTGCTGACAATTGTTTCTTTAAATTTTGGTATAGCTTTCTCATAATTTTGTCTATACACATGAGTTTAGACTACTTAGTACAAAAATGTCTGTGAAAATTCCTACACAAACTATTAACTGGCTTTCCAACTGGACAACAAGTCCCGGTTTTATAAACACCTTTGAACAGATTTATTACTCAAAGCAGTTTCTTTATCGTTTGAATAAACTTGAACTCAACATATCTTTTAAAATGTGCTTTTGATAATGTCATGCTGTAAAAAAACTTTTAAAATCCATTCTTAGTTTCAGAAATATACTGATTATAATAATCCTTTCAGTAAAATAAACATATTATTGTTAATAAAAATAATTGCAAGAGGAAACCATCAAGATTTCAAAAAAAACAAAGTGGTTTATTCTAGATGAGAATGGTTCTTCAGTTATCACCATTAAAAATCAGTTAGGTAAACAGATTTATGATCAGCAGCATAACACTTGACCACTAGCATGATGTACCAAATTATCCACGGGTAATCTAATAGCCATAGGTGCCAATCATCCCTCTGAGAGCATTTCGGATCGTACTAGACTGATAATTTCAACATCATTCCTCTGTGCAAATCTCTAAAAAAGACTGGCTTTTGTCTCTATGAAATTAAATTCGTCAAAAAAGGAAAAATGTAGAAATATATTATTATCAGTCTAGTGGCTAGTCTATATTGACAGGTGCCACTCATTAATCTTCGCCAATATTTTCGGGCGTTTTCTTTATTTTACACCATATTTGTAACCTGAAAATATCTAAATTGACTAAAATAACATGCATAGTTTACCAGTGGCACAGTGGCGTAGTGGTAAGTTCTCTGACCTTCACACTTGTTACCGTGGGTTCGATTTCAATTCAGATTGTTTTCATTAAATCAATATAATGTCATTTTATTGACACTGTTTTTTTATTACAACATTTTATGGTAACATGTATGTAGAAGAATGTCAAATACTTGTGTATTTCTTTCAATAAATGAACAATAAATCACGATAAGTGACAATTTTCCTGCATTCTAAGTTTACAAATGAAATTTAAAAAAAAATGATAATGAAAATGGTCAAACAGGTGTTTCGAACTTACTGTCCCGAGTTTGGTAGATGAACGTTTTGTTAGCACAACTATATCTGCATGTACGACCTGGCGGTAAAGAAATGTTTATATTTTATTTGGTTTTCAATATTTATATTTTTATTTATGTTTGGGCACCGATTTTTTTTTACGGAAGCATACGGAATATTCTTGAGTGCTAGTTCAATAATTTCGGACAATACTAAATATAATCTTTTCTTTTTTTAGACATAATAGTTATGTCAGCTACAGGCTTATTCCCAGGTGTATAATTTTACAGAGTGGGAATTCAAAATGTATTTATATAATGTCTGAAATATCCAAACTTATTCCAAAAGGGCATGTTCTAATCTCTGGCCTGGCCTGGCCTGGCCTGGCCTGGCCCGATGAGCCCAATTTTCGACCGAACCGGGCCAGGCCAGGCCATAGATTTCAATTTCGTAAAAGGTGAAAGTGATTTTTATAGAATCTTTAAAATCTGACTTTTGGAATAAGTTTGGATATTTCAGACATTATATAAATACATTTTGAACTCCCACTCTGTAAAATTATACACCTTGGAATAAGCCTGTAGCTAACATAACTATTATGTTTAATTTAAAGGTGATACCTGATTAATTGTTATGACTATTATCAGGGGATCTCCACCTCATTTGACTCTTGACTGGTGGCTTGGTTTTCCCCGAATTGAATAAGCTAACTAAGTTTATTATTTTGTCTATTGAGGATTATTTAGTATTGTCCGAAATTATTGAACTAGCACTCAAGAATATTCCATATGCTTTCGTAAAAAAACCGGTGCCCAAACATAAATAAAAATATAAATATTGAAAACCAAATAAAATATAAACATATCTTTACTGCCAGGTCGTACATGCAGATAAAGTTGTGCTGACAAAACGTTCAGCTACCAATCTCGGGACTGTAAGTTCGAAACCGTGACCTGTTTGACCATTTTCATTATCATTTTTTTTTTAATTTCCTCTGTAAACTTAGAATGCAGGAAAATTGTCACTTATCGCGATTTATTGTTCATTTATTGAAAGAAATACACAAGTATTTGACATTCTTCTACATACAAGCTATTACCATAAAACCAGTATCAATAAAATGACATTATATTGATGTAATGAAAACAATCTGAATTGAAATTGAACCCATGGTAACATGTGTGAAAGTCGCAGAACTTATCACTACGCCACTGTGTCGTTGGTAAACTTTGCATGTTATTTTGGTCAATTTAGATATTTTCAGATTACAAATATGGTGTAAAATAAAGAGTGGCACCTGTCAATACTAACGGACAACAACTTTCAATTTCTAGAATAATGCTACCTCCGTTCTAGAATCTGGGATAGTATGGTGCGGGGAAGCGATATATAAATTTTGTAGTTTAGGTTATACATATACTGAATATTTTTGTAAGATTGTTTTTATATTGATCTAAGTATGTGGAAAAAAATCCTACAAAGTTTTGTGAAACAGGCTCAAGAGGGCATGTTCTAATCTCTGGCCTGGCCTGCCCGGCCTGGCTGCTGGCTGCAGCCATGACTCATTTTCCCCCACTGGAGGGCCGGCCAGGCCCAGGCAGCAGATTTTTATTATACATCAGAAAATGAATGGCATATAAATACAAAATAAAATTACAAGCAGCAGTATATAACCTGCATTGTTACTTGCTGCATGTCAACCAGTTCCCGGAGAATCATTAATTAGCCGTCATTCATCTTTTTGAAATACAGATTTGCACTGAGAGCAAATGGTGTAAACTATATGATAACTACCCATTTTTTCTGTAAATCAAATTATTAAAGTCAACTTTAACATTAGTTTTAAAATAATGGCTAATTTCATTATAATTTTACCTGCTGCAAGTATATTAAATAAATAAATGCACTTGAGAACCATCTCTTTGGAATTGGTAATTACAGTTGTGTCCCTACTATCCTTAAGTGACCTTGTAACTGTTCAGTTGACTTTAAATGTGTGTTGGATTAGTTAAGCTGATGTCCAATTTATGGAAGAGTATGAAAATAATATTCATTAATTGTGGGACCTCTAACTCATTGTCAGGGAGTTGGCATTTTAGATTATTGATATTTTTCTTGCACAAAAAAATAATGGTGCATTGTGTTTATGTTATTTCTAAGTGATATATTTCATGCTAAAAGATGCTCTTGAGCCTGTTTCACAAGACTTTGTATGATTTTTTTTCCACATACTTAGATCAATATAAAAACAATCTTACAAAAATATTCAGTATGTGTATAACCTAAACTACAAAATTTATATATCGCTTCCCCGCATCATACTATCCCAGGTTCTAGAACGGAGGTAGCATTATTTTAGAAATTGAAAGTTGTTGTCTGTAAGTATTGACAGGTGTCACTCTTTATTTTACATCATATTTGTAACCTGAAAATATCTAAATTGACCAAAATAACATGCAAAGTTTACCAATGGCACAGTGGCGTAGTGATAAGTTCTCCGACTTTCATACATATTACGTGGGTTCGATTTCAATTCAGATTGTTTTCATTAAATCAATATAATGTCATTTTATTGATACTGGTTTTATTCTTACAACATTTTATGGTAATAATCTACTATGTAGAAGAATGTCAAATACTTGTGTATTTCTTTCAATAAATGAACAATAAATCACGATAAGTGATAATTTTCCTGCATTCTAAGTTTACAGAGGAAATTCAAAAAAAAATGATAATGAAAATGGTCAAACAGGTGTTTCGAACTTACAGTCCCGAGATTGGTAGCTGAACGTTTTGTCAGCACAACTTTATCTGCATGTACGACCTGGCAGTAAAGAAATGTTTATATTTTATTTGGTTTTCATATTTTATATTTTTATTTATGTTTGGGCACAATTTTTTTTTACGGAAGCATACAAAATATATTCTTGAGTGCTAGTTCAATAATTTCGGACAATACTAAATAATCCTCAATAGACAAAATAATAAAATTAGTTAGGTTATTCAATTTGGGGAAAACCAAACCACCAGTCAAGGGTCAATTGAGGTGGAGATCCCCTGATAATAGTCATAACAATTAATCAGGCATCACCTTTAAATTAGACATAATAGTTATGTTAGCTACAGGCTTATTCCCAGGTGTATAATTTTACAGAGTGGGAGTTTAAAATGTATTTATATAATGTCTGAAATATCCAAACTTATTCCAAAAGTCAGATTATAAAGATGCTATAGAAATCACTTTCACGAAATTGAAATCTATGGCCTGGCCTGGCCTGGCCTGGCCCGGCTCAGTCGGAAATTGGGCTCATCGGGCCAGGCCAGGCCAGGCCAGGCCGGGGATCCTGGAAAACCTGGGATGGGCTCATGGGATGGGCTCGTGGGATGGGATGGGATGGGTTCAAGGACATGGGCTGAACTTATTTGCCCCTAAAATTTTCTCAGATTCTCGAAGGTTTCTTAAGGTGAACAGTTCTCTATAAAATAAATGATACTCCTGGGAATTCTTGCCATACTGTCAATAAGATCTGGTCGAGAGTAACAAAATGGGTTAATGTCTTATTTTATAGGCTAATAACAGTAACTACATTTTCTTATTATTGTTATCATTTTTATTGTTAATTCTCTTGATCCAGTAAGTATTATACTTAATAAAACAGTAATAATTTTAAAGTAATATTATGAAAAATAAAAACACGTAGAACAGTAACAATTTTAAAGTAATATTATGAAAACTAAAAAATATATACTTCTTGCATGTGTATTTATAAGTGATACCTTTATGAAATAAAAGTAGACTTATATAGCGGAAGAAATATATTTGGATATCAAAACAAAACAATTCGGTATAATGAAGAATTATGAAGATAAAGGTTAGAATTATATATATATAATATATATTATATATATAATATATATTATATATATATATATATATATATATATATATATATATATATATATATAAAAATGCAAAAGTTTGTACCGGGTCAAGTATATCATAAAGAAAAAATAAACAACATTACATGAGTAATATTATATGAGTATAAACGAAACCGGTAGGCAAATATAATATTACTCATGTATATATGTATGTCACAGGGAGAAAAATGATGAATGCAGCAGTTGACCTCTAACCCAAGTCAGAGAATGAACCTACAACATTAATTTGTTTGATGAAAATTAATTTTGAGAGAAAATATGAAATGGAACTTATGATAAATCAATTCTGAAAAAAAGTTATTGAAAATAAAAAGAAAACAATAATTGACAAATTTCAATATAAAAAGATGACAGAAATGAATTTAATATATTAGACATATTATAACATATGAAAAGGGAGATTCTCAAACATATAATAGATTTTGATGTTTACATTAATACAAAGTGGACAATAAATGACCATATTTTGTTCCAACTAATTGCTTTTTAGGTCTACTTATTTAAAAATCATAAAAAAAGATGTTTACATTAACACCAAGTGGACAATAAATGATTATACAACATGTATTTTGTTCAAAATAATTGTTGATTTTATGCTTTACTTACGATAAAATATAATGTTTACATTTACACCAAGTGGACAATAAATGATTATATTTTGTTCAAAATAATTGCTTTTTAATGCTTTATTTATGATAAAAAATACAGTCCATAAATTTTTTATCACTTATATTGGAACTGTAGAAGTATTCTAACAAGATAGAGGGCTAAGTGTTGGTATTTTCTTTCTTTGTTTCCCTTCTTGGCCACCAATACAGTGTGAGTCTCACTCTGGGAATTGTAATTACAGGTTGTGTCTCTGTTATCCTTAGCTGACCTCTTAATTGCCCAGTTGAACTTTTAATTCATGTTCCTCACTATATATTTCTCTGACCTTGGGCCCACGATCCCATGACCTTCAGCCCATCCCATCCCATCCCATGAGCCCATCCCACGAGCCCATCCCAGGTTTTCCAGGCTGCCGCCAGGCCGGGCCAGGCCAGGCCAGAGATTAGAACATGCCGCTCAAGAGCATCTTTTAGCATTAGATATATCACTTAGAAATAACATAAACACAATGCAACATTATTTTTTTTGTGCAAGACAAATATCAATAATCTAAAATGCCAACACCCTGACAATGAGTTAGAGGTCCCACAATGAATATTATTTTTATTACTCTTCCATAAATTGAACATCAGCTTAACTAAACCAAACACATTAAAAGTTCAACTGAACAGTTAAAAGGTCAGCTAAGGATAGTAGGGACACAACTGTAATTACAATTCCCAAAGAGATGCATGCAAATATTCAGTTATATTGCAGCAGGTAAACTTATTAATGAAATTAGCCATTAGTTTAAAAACCAAGTGTTAAAGTTGACGTTAAATAATTTGATCACAGAAAAAATGGGTAGTTATTATTTAGTTACATCATTTTTTTTCAATGCAAATCTGTATTTCAAATAAGATGAATGATTGCTAATTAATGATTCTCCAGGGGGCTGGTTTCTCATTTTGTTTGACATGCAGCAAGTAAACAATGCAGGTTAATACTGCCTGCTATTGTAATTGTATATTTGGATTTCATGCGATTCATTTCTCTATGTACAATAAAATCTGGCCTGGCCTGGCCTGGCCCGGCCCAGTCGAAAATTGGGCTCATCTGGCCAGGCCAGGCCGGGCCGGGCCAGGCCAGGCTAGGCCAGAGATTAGAACATGCCTTCCAAAAGTCAGATTTTAAAGATGCTATAGAAATTACTTACTTCTTTTACGAAATTGAAATTTATGGCCTGGCCTCATTCGACTGGGCCGGGCCAGGCCAGGCCAGGCCAGAGATTAGAACATGCCGATTAAGATACACCACACCTTGTTCTATAACAAATGCGTCTGTACCTAATTGCCTGCCATGATTTTATCGTTGAATCCAGATGTTTTCCTTTGTCTGTGAGGTTTTGGTTTATTCGCGCTTATTTATCTGAACTGTTACAGGCCGCATCGCATCGCTGTTTCCCCCCTTGGAGTTATTCCGATTTGTTATGTAAACACCCTTTCTATTTCAAATTTCTAAGAAATTAGTCTATAAACACCGCTCGGAATTTGCTCGAAATATCGCTCTTTTTGAGCCAGGTAACCTCAAGGGCATGCATCATTAATAGATTATTACATACATCTCGCTCTGTGACAGAGAGGAATCAGCATGATAGTAAACTGAAAACATTATTTCACTGATACCTGGAACAACTGATACGTATTAGACCTTCCTGCTGATACACACACTAACAGAATAAAATAGTGAACAAGGGCATTTCAAATTTAAAGTGCTTAAATAATTGTTAAGTTATTTCGTCATTCATGTATATTTGATGAAAGAAAGCAGGGTATAAATGTTGTTGTCTTTACGTATGATTTACACAAAATATTTAAGTAAATAGATATTTTAACGAGAGATTAACAAAAGTCGATACTCGCGTTAAGATGGTATAAAGGGAAACAACCAAATTTAACCGATCTGGCTTAATAATCAAGGGACAATACTCTTCAAAACACGGTCTCATTTCTGGACATGCATGTTATTTTGCTACATCCTGAAAACAGCTATGTAAGTTTTGTGAAGAGAATTACAATATATTCTAATTATTCTCCAATTAAAGGTCCAATACTAAGGAAAGTGAACATTTTAATTTCTTTTAAAAAGCACAGAAACTATTTCATTTTATTGGAAAATGAAAGTTGGTATGTAGAAATTCGAAATAAATCGCAGTATATGTACAATTATTTTTCTACGAAGTATGAAGAAAGTTAAAAAGACCTGGGGGGTCATTCTGTCGATTTATTGAAATTTCAACATAATACACATACATTTCTTTGAGTTCCAAAGACTTTCTGTAAATTTTGACCTGCCAATCTTCATTATTTAGTGTCTTGCAGAAGTCTTTGCACTGGCTATGAAAAAAAATGCCAACTCACTTTCCCTTAGTAATGGACCTTTAAAGGTTTTAAAATGGTATACTTTATGATGTGCTTTAGGATGGATCTTTACAAACTCAATACAGAGTGTGCATTTTAAATAATGTACAATTAATCATGCCACTCGTTGAATACATTATGAGAATACTGGATTCATTTACAACCTCTTCTTAGAATACAAAATAATAAACAAGGAAAGATGAACAAGAATAGTCAAAATTAATGCATTGCAGAATTTTGTTAACTAAAAAGTGCGTTGTATTAATACTACAGAATAATAACCCTAATGTATAAAATCAAGGTAACAGAAAATCTACTTATATAGAAAAAAATATATTGTGTCACTTTGCAATAATTTCAAAATAATCTTTCAGTCTCAAAATTGTTTATATATCATAAAAATGTTTTGGCCGTGTGTTTTTTGTATAAAGTCTAATCTTTTTCATTTCGTTGATTTTGGTTATTGATACATACACAGAATAAAAGGCAGTCTGTACAAATAATGTGATAACATAAGATAAGATTAATTAGTATAGTTGCAGTGGTGCTGACTGTATAATCAAGCTAATTACTAGCTATCATATGCCCTCAGTAAGAACCTAATTAACACCTTGGTGTGAGAAGGAAAGAAATTTTGTAGAATTTTTTATTTCCCTGGGCATATTCCATGGACTGTAAAGCTGTCATGTTAACATTATCATGTCATTTACATTAACCAAAATCTTCCTGCTTTGCGAAACTCCAAAGTCATCTGAGGTCCTTAATTCATTTATATATATATAATCATAATTTCTTATGATAATTAATCCGTTTATGGATGTCAAAAACTCATTTGATGATTTCAAAAATTCATGTTTTGATACCAGTAATTGCTTTGATTATCACTGAATGCATCTAAAGATATCACAAAGCAATTCAAAGATCTCCATAATTCAATTATTTGATTTCTAAAAATAATTTTCTAAAGATATTAATGGGTCAGTGCACTTACTTTTCAGCTGCTGTATATACTTATTGTTGCAGCTAGGCAAAAAGAGAACTTTCCTTGAAACAGATCAGAACAAAATAAACTTAAATTTGTTATTCCTCATCGCCATCAACTCAAAAAACGTTTTTTGTTTCTTAAGACTATGTACAATATTTTAAATGAGATATGATCTTGGACTGACATAGTAATGAAATACTAGTGTTACATCATAACACTAGGTTACTACTAGAGGACTACCATTTAACGAGTATTGATATCCATAAATAGTGACTATTTCTGGATGTTATGGTACCATTAAATAAGTAAAAATTGTATAACTATATCATTATGAATGAATTATTGATAATAAATTAAACTGAGGATATCATGAAAATCAAATATATTTTGAGATACTTTTTATGATTTTTAGATATCACTAAAGTATTTTCAGGTATCACAAAATAAATAAAGGAGATCAATATCATAAAGACGCATTTAGGATAAGGAGAAAATATTCGTATTTACAGATAATTTATATTCTACTTTGTGATATTTTTATGATATCTTTAAGCCGTTTTAGAATACGAATAGCAAAAATTCATTTAACAATAAATTATGATTAGTAATATTACCAAATACACTTTATTTTAAGATATCATAAAATACATTTGAGCCGTGCCATGAGAAAACCAACATAGTGGGTTTGCGACCAGCATGGATCCAGACCAGCCTGCGTATCCGCGCAGTCTGGTCAGGCTCCATGCAATTCGCTTTTAAAGCCTATTGGAATTGGAGAAACTGTTAGCGAACAGCATGGATCCTGACCAGACTGCGCGGATGCGCAGGCTGGTCTGGATCCATGCTGGTCGCAAACCCACTATGTTGGTTTTCTCATGGTGCGGCTCATTTAATGATGCCTTACATATAGTATCATCCTTATATACTGAAGCAGCTATGACTCATTGAGCCGTATTACTTCTAGATTCCTATATTTTGATGTCATACATCATGCAGGTAGACTATCAAGAGCCACATCTTACAGGACTCGAACATTTGACCTCCCGATTGCTGGCAATTGCCTTATCCATTAGGAACAGAACAGAACAGAACATACATTTTATTTTGACTTGTACATAGTACATCATCATATACATATATATAATATACAATTAAACATGGTATCACGTGTGAAAGTGTAAGTTAACATGGTGTTGAGGATGAATAATACAACCGACATCATAAAAGGTATCTTAACACTGGTTCTAATCAATTGTAGCCTGTACCCAAATATATATGACAGGTTAACCGTATACATTTGAGAGTACAAAGCAAAGTATATTGCCCAAAGGTTATCAATCATGAATAACAATATTGGTTAAAACGCAAAATTGACAAATGAATTGAGAAAAGTGTATGTAACGAACCGTAGGCACCGCCATATGCCGAGGTGTCAAGCCGCCAGGAGAGGGTCACATTTAGACCATCCTCATGGCAGCATACCCTGTGGTGCCCAGTGAGCATCACATTAGTGCCCCCTACCCCACGGCGGAGTCCACCGTAGATGTAGGTTCCCCATGGTTGACGAATCGGCAAAGGTTTTACCGTAACATCTGTGATATAACTGGAACTTCATATTATATTAGGCACAAAGCTACAATTAACCATTAGCATTAATAACAATATTTCTTATATCAATGGATTCTTTAATATATTTAGCTAAATTGTTTAAAACATTCCTTTTATTTGTAGTAATCAATTCAACAAATTTCATCATTGATGGTCTATTGTAGTAATATTTCTTAAGATATTTCTTTCTTATATCATTATAATACTGGCATATTAAGATGAAATGATATTCGTCTTCAATATCTAATGTTCTACAACATACACAGTATCTTTCGTTGTGTAGTATTCTGTTTTGGCCAGATCTACCGGTTTGGATTCTAAGAGCGTGTGCGGATACTCTGATTCTTGTAGTATTGAATCTAAGACTTTTAGGCATTACATCGAGATAATATTCATATGCTATCGTCTTTTTTTACCATTATCCATTAGGCCACTGCAGCTTGGTGTATTTACCAGGTAAAGGAAAGTACCTTGAGCATGTTGAGCAGAGAAGCGAAGAAACAAGAGATTAGCTTCGAAAAAATATTCAAAGCAGTTGATTTAAAACTTGTGTAACATAAGTAAGACTAGGCAGGTTATTTAATAATAAACATCGTATTATTTTCTGTGCATGGGACAGGCTTTAAATAGCTGGCTCTTACAAAACAAAAAACACTGACCGTATTTCTTCATGACACTGAATCGTACGAAATATCTAAATTTACATATACATATATCCGATAAACAACAATAAGATTTCAGTTACCAAAAAATCTTAATAACAAACTTACAAAATGATGCTGCCAAAATAACCAGCGGCCAGTAGTTTTTAACACTTTTATAGTAAAGTTTTGGGCACAAAAATCTTAGTAAAATTTTGCGAAACCCTTTCACTGATTGGCCAAACTATCAAATTGCGGAGCTGAGAAATTCTGGGAAAAAAACCCAAATTACAAGATCCTGTAATTTTCTCTCCAGGTTTTAATTTACTGCCTCATGCTTGAACTCTTACTGTAAACAAGTAGCAGTTCCAGGGAATTTATACACTGTTAAAACATGTGTTAATCTATTCGACTGCATTGCAAGTCACATGTGTTCAACTCTCCGTCCTTGCTGCAGAGATTACTAGAAAAATCAAACCGGCTACATTCTCTTTTATCCACAACTATTTTATTTCTTCAAGATATCAAGTACATGTATATATAATTATCACACTTGAAATAAATCACAGGAGCAAAGGAATATGATGCAGCTGGCTGTTTTATATCCCTTCTCTACATGTTTTATGCGGAATGAATAATTTAACAGACGATGCGGAAAGCACATTTGCATTACAACTCACTTTAGTTCTTTTAGTTATAAAATAGTATGTGGTGTATTTAAAACTCGATCTTCGATTTTCAGCAGTTAGGCAGCCTATCCTTCAACATTCGCTGGTGTAACATTTACTATTCTTTTTCTAGCGCACGTGCAAGCCACAGGCCAATCAATGGGCTGCATTCTTCTGTAGTAAAATCCTCTGTCGCAGCACTCTATGACAACATTCACTTTTGCATATACCAATGCACATTCAGTTTTTATTTCTAATAAATTAAGCGCATTGCGCACGTGTAGGTTGGTACGGTCAGCCTCTATGAACGAATTATCACAGCTATTGTCTCCATTGTTATGTATACACACCGCTCTTTCCATAATCCTTGGAAAACGAGTCCCGTTATAATCTCGAACCATTTCCCACGGACATGTAGACCGTTCCCTGACCAGGTCTGGTTCAGTCAAAGTTGCTTCAGTTTGCTGAGGAACACTAGCCATAAACCGTTTCCTTCTGATTTGTCCAGCGCCAAACGGACGGACAAATGCTTGGTTGGTCGGAGGTATTGTTCTATGTCTGTCAGCTGATGTCACTTGCGGAGCAACTGTTGAACCAGAGCTGAACATTCTTGATTCCCTTGCTTCCACCAAACACATACGCTGCATTAAAGTTCTGGCATTCGATAGAGCAACAAAGTTAAACAAATATAATGTAAAAATACGTAATATTTTCATTATTTCCCGTTATCTCATTTTCTAAATATTTAGTTTCTCCCAATAAACCATCCACGTTTTAAAATTAATTTCCAAATCATTTATCTCAATTTTCGTCCGATTATTTATACCCTCGGTTGTATTAATTTCCGAATTATTTATAATTATTTTGATATTCCAATAGGCTCTTTCTACCTATCCGAGACAACGGTGTGAAATTCTCTGAAATATCGGAAAAACGAAACTACTATACAACGTATACGCCTGCTCGAGATAGAAAAATGTGAATTTCAGAACAAGGTGTTAGTAGGCCTACATTCTAATTGACATGATTAATAGCGTGAGGTCATTAGCTAGTCAAAATGCAAAACTCCCCCTAAAATATTTGCAAGAACGTTTCATTTTTGTTATTTTTCTGTATATTAATCACCAAGTTTAAATTTTGCTTGCTTCAAGCTAATTATTTAGCACAATAATGTATGAAAATCTGCATTGCTGTGATGTTTCAGTTAGACTTAGGCCTATCAAGTCTTCTGACATAAAATTAATCTTTTGAATAAGTTGATGATAAAGTTTGTTTGTGTCAGTGTAAGACTGAAATATCTTTCACGAGTGAACCTCAGATGTAATATTTTCACGAGTGGCACAGCCACGAGTGAAGATGCAATACATCATATTGAGCGAAAGATATTTTGATCTTACATTAATAAAAAAAAAATCATTTTTGACTAAATTCACCCATTTTATAGTTTCTTACCAGTGTTAAATATATTAAGTACTTTTTAACTGTGAAAATACCAGATATATTTTACTCTAATTTTTCAATAATTCACAGAAATGCAATGATGTTGATTTCTTTCTTCATCATTCAAGATGTTTGTTTTATTTAATAATGGACATCAAAGACTAATGGCAGAGATTTATTTTTTAAAGGACTCTAAGCTCCGGCTCCGGGAGAAAGATGCCGTGAAGGTGTATCGCCGAATGTACCTCTCTACAGCCACTCCCCTCCTTTTCTTCATGTGGTGCAGACACTGGCCCAAGCTACTTAACACTGATTCACTGTCGATACGGTTGTTTCTTTTTTAATAAAAGGGTAAGATGTATTTAAAAAGGCATTTATTTCATATATTTATATTAAACTTGTTATTTATAACGTTTATAGAAATTGCGTAAAATAAATGAACGCTTGAGCGTCATGCACACGGTCTGGTCTAAAATCTTACCTGAGGTATCGAAAGTAAGACGAAAAGGAAACGGCCATCCATCCAGCTCAAATTTGCATTTTTATTATTTGTTCCAAATTTGTGGAAATTTCAAACTTATTATCTCCTTTCCCTTTTGTTCAAATCTACCTCCAAAAATAATGAGTCACAAAATTTACGGATATAGATGTAACCAGATATTTGCATTCGCTATTTACATATATATACACTTTGATTTCTTTGAGAATCATTTAGATAATTAAAACATTTATATTGATACACTTTTAACTAAAGTACCGTAATTAAAAACAAGATGGTTATGATGACCTTGGATCGCTCACCTGAGTAATGTGAGCTACATTGACAATTGTAAGAGATCAGGTAAGAAAGTCAAATGCAAGTAAGCATTGAAATCTTTTCCCAGTTGTGTGAACATGTTTCAAATGTCAAACCGATGCTAAAATATTAAGAAAGTATGTCAGTAGGTCACATTTATGGTCACTGAAAGTCAGTTTTAAGATCGGTGTGCAAAACTGTACATGTCATCCAAATTTCAAGGCTGTATCTTAAAAAACAAGAAAGTAGGTCAGTAGGTCAAGGTCACAGTTAGGTGACCCCTAATCACTTGGGGTCATCAGGTAAGTTTAATTAAACAGTCTAGGAAATATGATCTGATAATTTTTTAAGTATTTTTTCCTATATAACTCATATAACAAGTGACCCCCGGGACGGGGCCTCTTTTCACCCCAGGGGTATAATTTGAACAATATAACTGTTAGAGGTCTACTACACAATGCTACATACCAAATATCAAAGGCCTAGGCCTTGAAGTTTCAGACAAGAAGATTTTTTAAAAAAAATCCTATACTGTAAGTCTATGTAAAACTTGGGACCCCCAGGACAAGGCCTCTTTTCTCCACAGTGACATAATTTGAATAGTTTTGATAGAGGACCACTAGGCAATGCTACATGCCAAATATCAAAGCCTAGGCCTTGCAGTTTCAGGCAAGAAGATTTTTAAAGTTTTTTCCAATATCAGTCTATGTAAAACTTGGAACCACCTGGGTGGGGCCTCTTTTCAACTCAGGGACATAATTTGAATAATCTTGGGGAAAGTTCATCGTATGCAATGAAATGCACCAAACAGCTGATTAAAACATCTGAACGCAGACTACAGGGTGACAAATATTTTACATAGTCGAGCTAAAATATCTAAACAAAGACTACGGGAGTGATTGGTACTTTATACAGTCGAGCTCGTAAAACTTTTTCTCAATAATTTTATCATGAACGATTGCTTAAACAGCAGTTGTAGTAGCATCGGGAAATTTCGAAACAGCTGAGTCGAAATTTCGACTTAGTATATCCAAGGACGTTAATTTACGTCCTTGGTATATCGCAATTTCGAGTTCATAGATAGCATACTATTGGCGCAAATTCTCTTCCGTAAAATTGTATAGAACCTCTTAGTGTTTTTTAGTGTTTTGATTTTTAAGAACATATATTTTAAGTTAACTAGCCTTTCAATTTAATATTCTCAGTTTGCATAACAGCCCAGAAGGAGGGAGGAGGCCTGGTGAAATCAATTAATCATATCTCCCCAGATCCGGCTTTTTTATTGGTCTGTGGTAAACCATGAATACATGTTTCGTGTGAGTTGTACCAGGATTATATATTTATGTACAAGGTGTGCATTTCGTTGAAAAAAAAAACAAACAAACGTAACGGCTACGTTCACACATCACTCAAAGAGTCTCACGTTATGGAGTAAGTGGAAAAAAAACCATTCAAATTTGATTGAATGTTTCATCTTCTATTGAAAACTCTTTTGTAACAACAATCAAAGCGCTGAAAGCACAGAAAGGTTGAAACCTTTCGATATGCTGTTAACAAATTATATCTGAAGGAATACATGTTGTTCTGGGAAGAAGTGTGTCTGTAGCCTTCACTTTCAAAGGAACTGGTATTAAAGGAATGAAGGTAGTTATTCGCCGGATATGCCACCGTGGTCTACCCAATTGTAGTCCATATTAATATATAGTGCAATTTTCCCGACTAGTAAAGGCTATTTTCATGTCAAATATCAACTTTATTGATGCTCGATTGTAAAGAAGAAATCTGCTGATGTTTTTAAGCTACGTTATATGCTTCAAAAAGTTAGTCGAAGCTGTTTGGTAAAATGAAAGTAAAAGTATGTATTTCCTGATGTCTACCTATACAATATTAACGTTTCCATCACGTGTATCAGTCACGTGACCATGGCTTGACTCCCTTAAGTAGTCATGTGCATCTCCTCAGATCTTTTTCTACATAAAGAGCTATGTTTAACATGTATAAAATAGTAAAATATATATCCGATATCGATCTAGAATCTGAGCAGACAAGTCAATGTCTGTGCACCCTGAACAATGAGAACAATAGAGAGTAGGTTAACGCAGCCTAAACAAAGGCAATGGTGACGGACTCTCTTAGGTATGACTTAATCGGTAGCAGACGATGTTTTCTAAACCATGTTTATTCAACAGTAACTACAAAATCATTGTGTATATAAATGCGCTCCCGATGTTCCAAACTGCGCATATCATTTAAGAAAGATAAAACAAACAAAAAAGTTATTGTGGTCCTACTGCTCATAAGGTTATCAGACTATTCTCCAAGTAATCAGATCTCCAACAGTTCAACTCCAATATTATTTATGTTTTCTATGTGTCAAGTTTTTTATAATTGTAAGTTGAAGCATATTTCCAAGAATTACTCAATTGTGGTGATAAATTAGTAAATCAAAATAATTATCAAGCGTAAATTAGAAGGATATGAAAATAATATCGTAGAATCAGATGACTACAGGCAATGCACATCGTACAGTACCAGAATGCACTTACTGCAGCCACAACACCCAGAAAAGTTCAACTCCAAGAATTCAACACCTCAAAAGTTCAACTCCAAGATGATTCTCAAAGTAATCAGATCTCCAAGATTATAAATTTGCTCAACTCCCAAGACTATCAATGTTTGCCAGGTTTCAAGTTGTATGTTATAGCGTTTCGAAAAATAACGAACAAATCTACAGTTGGCAGCGGGCTACATCAATAACAAATAATATATATATTTTTGACGTAATCAATGCTACTTTCTATGTTCACCAGTCTATTGTACATATAATACTTGAGTAAATGTTTTCTTGACAAAACGTTATGTATTAAATAAATAAGGCTACTAATTAAGAATAGCCATTGTGTCGACTTCCACAAAACAAAAACACAATTTTCAGATATATAGAATAATGTTTTGACAAATAAGGATCATGGGTCCCTTCTCTTATTCTTAACTATAAGCTAGAAGACATAATTTTAAAAGTATTTCCATGTAGCTAGGTTGAAAGTGTCGAGTAGAATAGAAAAAACGAATTATTTTTTTTTTCAAAATTCAACACGATATCACATAATACACCAACTTTCACAATTCTTGGAGCACGGGTTGTATAATTCTACACATTTATGCGAAATCAACTTCTAGTTTAGCCGACCCTAGAAATACAATGTATTGATGTCACGACTTAATCATGACACCAATACATTAAAAGTGTTGCAACCCCACTTCTTTAATTCATGGGCTGTTGCCTTTAAACTCCGCTACCTTGTTAAAAAAGTTTCTACAAACGACCGACCCTGCTAAAACAACAGTAGAAGTCAGTGGGATCCACCAAACGGGAAACTAGACCTGTCTACCCCAAAATCCTGCTGTTGTTACTTCCGCACAGTTTTCAGATAAAAAAGGAACTGTACACATGAAAATCGTGTTATGAATGTTTTGACAATTAAGGAATACGGATCTTTTCTCTTTTTTTCTCAGAAGATATATATTGAACTTATGTAGCTGCAAGTCACTAAGCGAAGCGCTGGCGGGGCACATGAATGGAATTTCCATTGTAGGGTTACATCGAGAGAAGACGCAAATGTCGCCCCCTTGTGATGCTTTGATTCTATTTTGCTTAAATGAAATCAGTTAATCGGGGACACATATGTAGGCCAACATCGAGAATCTTCACATCATGCAAACGCCCTCATATGATATTCTACATAACTAATCACTCGTTATGTACTTCTTTGATTCTATTTTGCTTAACGATCAATTTTAAGGACTCTGTTTTATTAACGTTTCGGTCGTATGGCCTTTATCAAAATGACAAATTTCGAGTAAATTTCTACACAATGGCGTTATTTCAGTTCAACAACAATTGTACACAATGGCGTTCTTTCAGTTCAACAACAACTGTTTTCTTGGTTTTAAGTGAAACGTTTTAGCTGTGACGTCGCAAACATTACCATGCGCGTCTGTTTTAGCGCCACGTTAAAAAGCGATAAAAAATCGGTTTATTTTCTCTCATTTGTATGTTTTTCAATTTACAGCAATGAAACTTACATCTTTATGTGTATTATGTAAAGATCTACGGCGCTTTACAGTATTTGTCACTTTTGTTTTCAAAACGATGGAAAAATGAAGAAAAACGATATTCTCAAACTTTTAGTTTTTATTGAAAAAATCGCACACTCGTTTAATTATCGGGAAAACGGCTCGAAGTTTTTTGCCAAAATTTTATATATTCAAGATTTAATTAAGTTTGATAAAATTTCAAAAAATTGAGAACTTTTACCATCCAGTATTCTTTAAAATCACTGACTTTGTCCCCTATCCGACGAAAAAAAGGTGACGTCAAAGTGCGCTCTTAGATACAACGCGGGTATGGTTTCGTAAGAATATTCTATATACATAAAAATGTATTGTATGCACTGAATATTGCCATATAAATGTACTTATATTTTCTCAATTTTGAATTGTTTTATAATTAGAATATTTCATGACTGAATTTTATAACAATTCTGTTTCCAGATCTTGTTTAATCTGGCAAAAATGTGCCGTCATGTAGGCAATCAAGGTCATTTATAAATTTACTAATTTCTTTATTTTTCATGAAAAGAAAATTTTTGAACATTTTAATAGCTGAAGAACGTAAAAGCTGAAGAACGTTAAAGAAGGATCTCGAGCCCACCCGCTTCGCTCAATCGGGAGAGCGCGGATCTACAAATCACGGGTTCGTGAGTTCAAGCCCTGAGCGAGGCGTACGTTCTCCGTGACGATATAATAAAAGACAGTGTCTGAAATAATTCGTCCATGAGGGAAAGTTGGGAGTTAGTTGGCGGAGAACAGGTTTGTACTGGTACAGAATCCAGGAAGACTGGTTAAGTCAACTGTCGTTACCATCGTTACATAACTGAAATACTGTTTAAAACAAACAAGAACCAAACAAACAAAAGAAGAATCTCTTGATCCGTAAAGGTCACCAGAACATGTGACATATAATGAGCGTGTCCTTGAGAAATCAACTACAAGTGTGTTAGTTGTGCACCAGAATGTGGATCAACAGCCTGTCGCATCTACGCATCTGTCAGGCTCAATGCTGTTCGCTTTTAAAGCCTATTGGAATGGAAGAAACTGTTAGCGAACAGCATGGATCCTGACCAGACTGCGCGGATGTGCAGGCTGGTCTGGATCCATGCTGGTCGCACACCCACTATGTTGGTTCTCTCATGGCACGGCTCAAATATCTTTTTTTCTGAAATGTAGTAGTGTTTCACAATACCTTGTTTTCCTTTAAAATTATAGGACTTTGCAGTGATAGGTATATAGAAGTATACAGAGGTTTAGATTTTATACATGTACTTTTACCTCTGCTAGTAATCAACTTAAGCACGAGTTCGTGCTTTATTTTGTTGAGCATCATGATGTGGCAGTTTTGATCATTTCAGTCTCAGTTTACGCTCAATATTACATTGATAAATAAAAGTCAGACGTTTGTGATTAAAAACCTTTTCAAGCGGATGTAATACAACGGCGGTATGTTTAGGACATGCATTTATTTTTTAAAAGATTAAGTTATTTCGCGCGCACGACATCTAATCTCGTGGTCACGACATCTTATTTCTTTCGCGCGACATCTTCTCTCGTGCACACATCTTATCTCGTGCTTTCGACAAATTATCTCGTGTGCCAGACATATTATCTGGAGCGCACGACATTTTGGCGTTTTAAAATTAGCATGGCGCACCGGCCTTCCACAGTCTCGTAACTATACTACCGGAAACAAAACCCGCTTCCAAAATGATAAAAATGGAATTGCTAAATAATAAATTATAATATATAAAAAATGCCGCTGTGTCATTCAGTTATTTCGCCTTTCTGAACATTACCACCCCTCCTATACCACCCCCACCCCCTCCCAACACACACACCAAGAGAGAGAGAGAGAGAGAGAGAGAGAGAGAGAGAGAGAGAGAGAGAGAGAGAGAAAAGATAATAAAAGAAAAAAAGCGTCGTATCATGTTTGGCCTTCCGGAATAACGAAATAAGATTGTATTAATCAAACATGAGATAAAAAAAAATGGTGAAAGTAATGAAATGAAATGTTACTACTCTATCCCTACTTTCCTGCAATCCATCGGTGAGTCCAACAGTGACAATGTGTAACTTTTAAATAACAAAATGTTTCATGTTATATAGATACAGGGAAATATTCATGCATGAGTACGTGCATGTGTTCATGCGTGCGTGCGTGCGTGCGTCCGTCCGTCCGTCCATTTGTCCGTCTATTTTTTGTCCAAATCATAACTTCGTCGTATATTTTGAAAATACTTTATGCTTTACTCTGTGAGATCGATTTCTCGCGAGCAAACATTGAACCCCTGTCCACACTTGACTGACGGGGTTAGACAAAGGTCGTACTCACTGAGGCAAGCATGTAGCATTTTCCCAATTTGGAACAACAAAATTAAACAGACGGATGTTGAGAATGACGCTACACCGACACAATTTTAGTCATATAGTGGCTTTTCAGCTTTTGATGATGGAGGAGACACGATGCGCGCACGAGATAAAATGTCGAAAACACAAGATAAGATGTCATGTGCTCGAGATAAAATGTCATGCGCTCAAGATAAGATAATTTATTCTAAAATAAATGTATTTTTCCTAAACATAAAAGCGCATAATACAGTGCTGGTATCCTAAAAATATTAACACTGCCTTTTTCATATAGCGGCTTTTCAGCTTTTGATGATGGAGGAGACCCCATGTTCCCGTTTGTGCATTATTTAAGGGAAGAGATAAGATGTCATGCGCAGGAGATGAGGTCACAATGGCCTTCAGGTATTTCTGGCACGGTCGGACACTATCGGGGTTATTTCAAAGCCAGCAAATTCAACACAGTCCTGAGCAAACACAAACTTATCAGGGTTCAGGGTGATTCCGTTGTTTCCACAGGTTTCTAGCCAGTGGCAAGCCTGGAAGAAGCTCTCTTCAATGTTGTATCCCAAGAGCAGAGCGTCGTCCACACACTTTCTTTTCTTGGGGATGTCTCTAACGATTTCGTCAAACCGCATGTACCCATCTCCCGAGGCAATGTAACCCTGAGGCGCAATTCGATACCGGTATCTGCCCCATGGCGTGATGAATGTTGGGAGGTGTCTGTTCTCTTCTCGAATAGGTACACTATGACAGCCATTCCAGGCATCAAACACAGTCTTCTTAGTCCCATATGGCACAGAATGAGCTTGGTGAAATGGAGACTGTGTGTGATGAGTCTCCCTAATAGCGTGTGCATTCAATGCTTGGAAATAGACTGTGCGACGTGGTGTACTGTTCTTCTTAGCACACACGACCATCCGTTGACACCAAGTGACTGGTTCTACAATAGGGACCGGTCCTATTACACCCAGCCGAACATCCTGGTCAAGGCCGGACTCTACCTCCTCTAGCCAGTGATGTGGGACCGGGACAGGGGTGTGGTGGGCAACTGATGTGGCGCTTGTATCAACCATTAGCTGCATGGGAAGGCCTATCATGAGAGACAGTGGCTGGTGTTCACAAGTGTTGAACGTGTTTGATTTGTAGCAATCGGGTATGTACTGTTGAATAGCTGCTCGGTGCTCTTTTGTGGCTGGAAAGGGCAACGCTGTTGGCATTGACGGCGGCAGCTCACGTTTAGGACAATCGCAGCTGATGCCCCGTGTCTCAATCGAATCAGCAGCAGCGCTATCAACCATGTTCATAGATGACCTTTCATCACTTTTAATTTCACCGATTGTGGGACAATTGTCAGTGATAATGCCAAGAGCAGTGCACGCCTCTCTACTCAGAAACACCTTATCAGAACTGTCAGTGATGTACACTACTTAGCGGGTTTCAAGTACGTCACCAGCACTGTTTTTCCCAGAGAAGTGCAGAAGGGCAGCACCAAAGATCTTGATGTTTCTGTTATTGGCGGCATGCATTTTTATAGTCACTGGGATGAGGTTACGTTCATTTAACCCCTAACGATGTGCAATCCTGATGCCGGCGAGGCAGCTTTGACAGCCAGTATCGGTCATAGCCGAGATTGTGGTTTCGGTGGGAAGCTAGACGCGTAACCTAAACTTTTGTAATCGTCGACATCGGTCTTGGCAGTGACGTTGACATATGGTTGTGGATGTGAACTTTTCTTAGTCCATGTATCAGTCAAGTTATTATACACATAATGGTCAAGATTGAACACTTTGTTGTCGAAACTGGAGTTTTAGTCCATAGCCACACAAAGTGAATCAAAAACAGCGCCTTCATGTTCTGTAGTATTTTTCTTGTCAGTGGACTTAGAACTTCTATATATTGATGTTAAGTGGTTCCTTAAATTACACTTTGAGCATGTTTGTCCATACGCTTCACATTCTTTCTGGCGGACGTGAGGTGGAGCCCGAACGCCATGACCAGTCTTACCACAATACGAACAAACTTCGCGTTTTTCAACTTAAGGTTTAGCACTGTTCAAGCGGTTGGCGTTCTTGTGGTGACGATACGAGCTGCTTGCTGAATCAGCACCGCACCGTGAGAGTCCATACGTTTTGAGGCTGACCGTTTTCAAGCTTCCTTTGCTTCAACGAAGTGAAACACTTGTTCTAGTGTCATATTCTGGTTTTGGTCTCCGAGCAAATCTAACTGAAGATCTGAAACATAGTAATAACACGGAGGGGCACCTGGGGTCTTCCTCCACCATTAAAGCTGGAAAGTCGCCATATGACCTATCATGTGTCGGTGCGACGTTAAATACAACCAAAAAAAAAGTAATAACACATATCAATCATTTAAGAAAGTGTTGTCATAGTACACAGTCTAGACAGTCAAATTAACAAATCGATGTTGTTCTCGACATTTTCCTGCACAAAATTTTCGTGGGGTATATTTTTGCGCCTTGTAGGACTTTTGGCAAATCACATTTACACAAATTTTGTGCGGGGTTTATGAACCAGAAATGGAAGTACATCCTGTGCAAATTTGTTTTTGAATTCATTTTGGGACTGATTTATATGCATTAGGGTCCTAGAAAAGCTCAAAGGAGTACTTCTGCTAGTCTGGATTATCTGTCCCTTTACTACGATTAGTACACGCCGTGAGGCGGGGTAAAAATGATAATATTTTGAACTCTAGCATTACATAAGTAAAAAAGTGAAGTGTTCGTTTTATAGTGTCAATCCTACTGTAGGGGCCAGTCATGCTGGCTAATGAGATACCTACATATATTTGAACAGCATTACTTCCCGATTCCTATATCTAATGCCAGGTATAGGCAATAGGTAACCAGTATTTAACTAGCTGGCGGCTCCCCAAACGGTCTTCATTAACAATGTCTGCCTCTGACAGGGCTCGAACCTTTGAGTTCCCGTTTGCGGAACAGGTGCCTTATCCATGAGACCACCGCAGCTTGGTAAGAGCATTTTGACACCTTTATAGCTGTTAATCGATAAAGATTAAATACATATTGCACCCCTAACCCTTTACTGTATGTGAACCCTACCTCAAAATTTATTTGCATTGGGTATGCG
This sequence comes from Mercenaria mercenaria, assembly GCF_021730395.1. Taxonomy (NCBI): domain Eukaryota; kingdom Metazoa; phylum Mollusca; class Bivalvia; order Venerida; family Veneridae; genus Mercenaria; species Mercenaria mercenaria. The sequence continues at coordinate 17,539,449 of NC_069363.1, forward strand.
CCTACGAAAATATTGCGCGACCAGGAATAAATATTTCGTCACGTGAACGAAACATTAGACAAACGTTGTGTAATGTCCAACTGTTCTTGTCTTAAATGTAAATGCGCTCGCGTAGTTGGAAACACATTTCTAAATTCCGTCAGCATGTTTTGTACAATAGTGTTTCTATGTGGCCAAATGTATAACTGTGCAAGTTTGAAATTCGTAAGGTCATTTCACTTGTTGAAATAATGCCTATTTACCGAGTTATTTTTGCTGTCCCCTTTCAACATTTTGTAAACACAAAATATAGACGGAATCTGCTGAGGGAGTAAAGTCCGTTTAGAATATTTGTTTGTTGTTGTATTATTTCGTAATTTTGGGTCAATTTCTTCATCCTTTAATATCCGAGTTTGTTGATTTGGAGTTCTTTACTCTGTAACCCTGTAGCCTCTGTATGTTGGTTGGCTATGTCATTCATCCCTATCATACAAGACAGAAACATTTTAAAAAGCTCAGTGTATACACGAAACAATCCCATGTAAAGAAACGACTTTACCTTTTTTTTTCAGAAATGCACAATACTTAGATATTCCGATTCAATCGAGCGGCTGCGGGGATGTCAATATACAAAAGGAATTCATGCATCAATGACCCTGGCGGAATAGAAGAAATGACTAAGTCAAATTCAGAAGCTTGGTATTTTGAGAGATCTAAACCTCTGACTGCATCTCAATGCAGTTTTAAACAGAAAACAAATTTAACGAGCCTTTCATCCAAAATCTGTCATCGCTGCTGCTACTGGGTACGTAGTCATAGCCTCTATGCGGTCTAAACAGCTGATCGCATGTATTGACTGAGGCCCGATGATGGGTAGCCGAATTCAGAGCTCTATGTATAGATCTACTGGGTACGGTAAAAGGAAGGAGCCGATCGCAAAATCAGTACATCGACAAAAATACACAGACAGACATATTCAAGAATGCGGACTCGCAACGTTTATTCTTGAATGCGACTCCCGGTGGAAGTGTGTGAAAACGGCGAAACTGGACACATTGAAATCAAAAGGTTTTACGTAAATAAAGATATACACACACATACTCTTTCCAAATCTGTGTTTGTTGTATTCTCCATAGATTCCAAAATACATACTCTTTTTGGACGGGAGTCAAACTGTGTTGTGCACACAGCTTATTAATATAACTCATAAATATAAAGATTAGAAGAATTGCAATGAATAATGTATCTATCAATGTCCCTGGAATTACATTTACTGGTTCATTCACCGTTCAGTTATTCGTGCTTCTATCCAACAAGTACATTTCTCTAAATCTGCACAAAATGAATGTACCCCTTTTAGAATTGCCTGGTACCGCTCGCCGGCGTTACATATCTCAACACTATTTCTCCGAATAAAATTGTTCCATATCAAGCATTAGAATTAATCAGTAACAAGCTTGTGGTAAAGAATGGTTGGTTAGCAACAAGTGAAGCGCACTCAATAATCCGCGTTATCTTATTGGTAACAATTAGCTTTATTGACAACCCGGATCCATCCATTATAAATACATTATACATACTGCGGCTTGACTGGTTGTGTGTTTTTCTTTTGCAATTTTTGTATTTAACATCTAAATACAAATAAATTCTTCAGCATAAAGTTTATATATCCTTCAAACAAAGCAAATAACCCGTCATTTGTGTGTGTTTTTTTTTGTTTTTGTTTTTTTTCTGCCCATGTCTAAAATTACTAAAGTACAACTTTGATAATTTAGCATATTCTCAGAACAGTGTTTTGTTGAAACATGTAGCACTTCAAAATTTAAACAAAATTAAACTATGTCATCATACTAATTTTAAGACTTAAATCCATTTTTGAAAAGTTTCAAAACGAGACAAAAACGTAAAAATAAAATAAAATGACGTGTCCAATCGAAAAAGAGCATTTTATAATGTGTGCGTTCTCATTAAAAATCAAACTGTACACTTCTATCATCTAATGAATGGTATATACTCGTTTGTTTGTTTTTTAAAAAAACTCAATTTTTACGTGTGATTTTTGTTTTAAAAACGTAAAGTGAGAAAAATTATATCTTTGCGTGATTCCATATTACAAATGCTTATTTTTTTTAAAGTACTTTCGATATGGTTAAACATATTTTCAAAATAGCACAGGTTAGCTATTTTGTTCAGTGTATGTATCTGAAAAAATGGCAAGCCCTGTTTTTTTGTTGGCAATCACACTTGAAATATTTCATGTCGAAAAGTAAAAAAAATATAAAGCACACTTTATACGATAATAAAACCACATTTACCGATGTGCCTTTTGCATCATTTAATCATTTGAATGCTACATCAATTTAATCAATTTTAAAGCGATCGATTTTATGGAAATTGAGTTTAAGGTATACAGTTATCTGTTTGATCGTATTTATTACTTCTCTGATCACGTTGTGTTTATTCTCTGGTATATTCGAAACATGGATATGTTTTGCTACCATCTTAATTAACACAATATTAAAACTCGATTGAGAAGTATGAATTATTTTTACTCTGGACTGATTATCCAGATAAGCACTGTTTCTTTGTTTCACAGTGGTAAGTAGTATTTTGTCAATCATACAAGTAGATAAGTTGGCAGGTCAGAGAAATTAATTGAAGATGTGCATGTTGGACAGAATTTTTTTTTTTTTTTTTATAAAAATCTATACATTCTTTCAAACTAGACACGGACTTGTAAGCATCTAATTTAAGACTTCATAATAAATCCATAATTGAAAAAGAAGATGTAGACTTTTTAATAATAAAATAATATAGCTGATTCAGAATCAAATTTCCACGAGTGTTGGTATTTAAGCTGCAAAGTTACCATGCAATAGGCGAGTATCACAGCGTCAAAAAAGCGAAATTTTACCATTCTATGAATAAAAGCCCGGAGCATTGCATATGTAACGCTGCGCGTGTTACGTGAAATTTCTTTGGGGAATATATATATATATAATTTTTTTTAGCTCAAATTCAGTTTTTCGAGTATTTATTATTTGCTTAGCTTAAGTCCGCTTATAATTGAGGGAATTAGCAAAATCCAGATTCTGTTTCTTCTTTTATTCAGTTTTCAACAACAATATATGGATGTCCGCATAACAACAATAATTTCTAAAAACACAACTAAATTAATTAAAACTTTGTAGCTATCTTGTCGGATATCTCGACATGAAACACAGAAGTATATGTCCTTCTTATTTCGTAGGTAAAATTCTTCTGTTTTCTGTTATCATTGACTTTTTATGAGGTTCATAACAACAATCAAATTAACCAATGATATTGCAGGAAACCTACATGTCCCCTTGCAACAAATCTCGCATACCACGATACCTAGTGAGATTCCACGTGATTTCACGTGACCAGGTACCTCTGTCCTTGCGTGTCAAAAGATTACTATCTCATAAACAGATATTAAGATTATATAATTAAATGCAATAAGACCATTAACAGATGTATAATAGCAATTAGTTTGACACTGCAAGATCTTATCAATGTTTAGTAAGAAATAAAACATTTTTATAATGACAGCATGTAAATTCCTTTTGTTCTTTTAAAAATATTGACAAAGTTCGAGTTTTTACATATACAACGTACCATTTTTAAACATTTTTTAAAACAAATTATTTGAAAGTTTTAAACACTAATGTCACCGCATGACACATATATAATTATACTTACAAGTATTATGGGTTATACTGATAAGCATAGCCCAGTTAAATTCTTTATTGATGAAGTAGAAACTTCTATCTGACATTATATGTTTCATCGTCTTTTTCAGTACAGGGGTGTCCTTCCGGAACATTTGGTCGAGAGTGCATGTTTACGTGCCATTGTACGGATGGAGCTGATTGTGACGACACTTCCGGGTACTGTGACACAGGGTGTGCACATGGATGGTATGGGAACTCTTGCCAGCAAAGTAAGAACATTTGAAATCTTTACGATTCATTGCAGTTCTCTGTATTGGTGTACATGTATGACCAATAGTTTTCATTAGGGTTTCACTTATTTTACTGAGTATTAGGATGTTTTTCTTACTCATTGGTGCTAGAAAGGTATGATTTTAAGAATAAAACATGTTCACAAGTTGACTGAATATTGTGTTTTTCAACACCTGAATTGTAAAATTCATAGTCTAATGTCGATACCATCATCTTAACTCGCTCGAATGATATAATCTATGTCTAATGAGAAAAGGTCCGTAGTCAAAGGTTCCATTTTGAAGAGTAACCTTTACTCGGGGCCTCACCGATGTGGGTTCGAGCCTCACTCGGGTGTTGAATTTTTCATGCGAGGAAGCCATTAGTTTGGCTTACGGAAGGTCGGTGGTTCTACGCAGATGCCTTCCCCGTGATGAAATAATGCACGGAGGGGCATCTGGGGTCTTCCTCCACCATTAAAGCTGGAAAGTCGCCATATGACCTATAATTGTGTCGATACGACGTTAAACCTGAAAAATGCCTTTACTTGTTAACATGAAAAGTGAAGTATAATGGAATACTTAGGTTTTCTAATGGAAGTTATGATTTTAAGAAACGATACTTTTCTTTTTATTTTTGTTACGGTGATTATTTTTGACTTCATCAATATGTCAATCATGAGTTGCAGTCACTGAGTAAAAAATTTTTGGATGTGAAGTTTCTGAAATTTTGGACATATGGGATGTAAAAGAATCCGTATAATAGTGTTGAAATTAACAACAAATAACATGGTGATGTTACATGAGAGAACACATGTTACTGTAACTGTTACATGGAGAAAAAGTGTATTTAACTAATTTAACATTTAAGATGTTATCAGTATTTGTCATATATCTTCATTGTCTGAAAATGTATTTCCCGCTATTATAAAGTCTAATGAAAATCAACCAATTAGTACTACCATGTATTGTTCCTGCAACTATGATGCATTGCTTCGTGTAACTATTAGGCCTACATGGAAGAAAAATTACACATTTCTTTAAATTAAAAAATATTTAAAACTGGTGATTTAGGTTTTAGTTAAATTCTATTTGGATGGTAATAGATTTTATTACCTTTAATTCAATGTGATTTTTTTATTTCAAAGTTTCTTAATTCTTTCCAGTAACCTTTATATTTCCAAACTGTAACACGTGATAGCAAAATTATCATAATGGATCGAACCATTTGCTTGATGTACCCTCTGAATGTATAGAAGATAATGAAAATAAGAAACAAATATTTGTTACAAAATGGACTTTAACTTTATTTCGTGATCTGTCTTTTTAGTCATGTTAGTGAAAATAGAATTAAAAAAAATAGTTTGTTGTTTGGCATAGCTTTAGCATTCATAAACAAAATACAAAAAAGGAGAGAAAAAAATATAAAAAGTATTAAGAATTTTTCCTTTTTTCTATTTTCAAGTGCTAAAATCGTAGAAAAGAAAATTATGACTCGGTCGGTTGTAATACTATTCCTCTGATCTACGTTTCTCAGTGGAAAGTTCCCACACTTGAACCACAGGGCCACTTTATTATGCCCGCCTCCGAAGAAGCAGGGGTAAAGTTGTTTGCACCTGTCGGACGCGTCGGTCGGTAGGTCAGTTGGTCCCTCGGTCCGCCCAATGACTTGAGAACCACTAGAGCCGCCAACCTGCATGATCTGGTGTATGAAGCAGATGACCCCCGTTTTGTTGTTGGGTCAGTATGTCAAAGGTCAATGTCACAGGGGCCTAAACATTGAAAAAGGTTTCCGCTTAATAACTCGAGAACCTCTGATTCAGGATCTTCATACTTGATAGCATTGAGTTTATGAAGTAGATGAACTCTATTGATTTTGGGGTCAGTAGTTCAAAGGTCAGAGACACAGGGGCCTGTACATTAAATACTATTTCAGCGCGGTAACATGAGAACCACTTGACACAGACCCTTCAAACGTGATAGCATGATTAGGCGTATGAAGTAGATAACCCCTATTGTTTTTGGGTCAGTAAGTCAAAGGTTAAGGTCACAGGGGCTTAAACATTGAAAACTGTTTCCACTTAATTACCTGAGAAGCACTTAACCTAGAACCTTCAAACTTGATAGCATCACTGGGCTTATAAAGTAAATGACTTCTATTGTTTTTGGTGACCTGAACATGGAATACCTTGTGCAAGAAGAAAACCTTCAAACTTGATAGCTTGATTTTACTCATTAAGTAGATGATCCCTATTGTTTCCAAGAAACCTGCACCTTCTTATCTTTTAGGTATCTAATTAAATGAGTAGATCTGTGTGCTTCCTACGTATAAATGTGTAAATAAAAAGTTTTTGCCATTCCTTTGATCATTAGAAATACATAGGCTAAGCAATTGTCACTAGCACAACAGAAAAGTTAATGTTTCAATATGTATCTATGACCTTTTCAGAAAATGCGGCATATGGGCGCCCTACGAGTCAAAAGAACGGATCATTCTCCCAGAATGCATCATTTGCCGTTGATGACGCCACAACCACTTGTTCCTCATCACAACCAACCGTTCCTGGATGGTGGATGGTAACACTTAACGATGTAACATATATCAAAACAGTTGTTATTAAAGGCGGTAAGTTGTATTATTTTTAGCTCACATGTCACAAAGTGACAAGGTGAGCTTTTGTGATCGCGCAGCGTCCGTCGTCCGTCGTCTGTGCGTCCGTGCGTCAGTCCGTGCGTCCGTAAACTTTTGCTTGTGACCACTCTAGAGGTCACATTTTTCATGATATCTTTATGAAAGTTGGTCAGAATGTTCATCTTGATGATATCTAGGTTCGAAACTGGGTCACGTGCGGTCCAAAACTAGGTCAGTAGGTCTAAAAATAGAAAAACCTTATGACCTCTCTAGAGGCCATACTTTTCAATGGATCTTCATGAAAATTGGTCAGAATGTTCACCTTGATGATATCTAGATCAAGTTCAAAACTGGTTTACGTGTGTTTAAAAACTAGGTCAGTAGGTCAAATAATAAAAACACTTTGTGACCTATCTAGAGGCCATATTTTTCATGGGATCTGTATGAAAGTTGGTTTGAATGTTTATCTTGATGATTTCTAGGTCAAGTTTGAAACTGTGTCAACTGCAATGAAAAACTAGGTCAGCAGGTTTTAAAAATAGAAAAACCTTGTGACCTCTCTAGAGGCCATACTTTTAAATGGATCTTCATGAAAATTGGTCAGAATGTTCACCTTGATGATATCTAGGTCAAGTTCGAAACCGGGTCAAGTGCCTTCAATAACTAGGTCAGTAGGTCAAATAATAAAAACACCTTGTGACCTCTATAGAGGCCATATTTTTCAATGGATCTTCATGAAAATTAGTCAGAATGTTCACCTTGATGATATATATCTAGGTTAAGTTAGAAACTGGGTCACGTGCAGTTAAAAACTAGGTCAGTAGGTATAAAAATAGAAAAACCTTATGACCTCTCTAGAGGCCATATTTTTCATGAGATCTTCATGTAAATTGGTGAGAATGTTCACCTTGATGATATCTAGGTCAGGTTTAAAACTGGGTCACGTGCCATCAAAAACTAGGTCATTAGGTCAAATAATAGAAAAACCTTGTGACCTCTCTAGTGGCCATTTTTTTCAATGGATCTTCATGAAAATTGGTCAGAATTTTTATCTTGATGATATCTAGTCAAGTTCAAAACTGGGTCACATGAGCTCAAAAACTAGGTCACTATGTCAAATAATGGAAAAAAACGACGTCATACTCAGTTCAAAACTGGGTCATGTAGGGACAGGTGAGCGATTCAGGACCATCATGGTCCTCTTGTTTAATCAACGCTACGTAGTCTGCTTCTTATTTGAACTAAATATTTGCAATTTAACTGATATATTTAAAATTTGAGGCTGTACATAAATTCCGATTGTCTAATGTGGTGTATTTATGAAAGATTAATATTTACAGAATCAACTACTGATATCAAAGGCTGGAGAGTGTATGCTGGCATGGATGAAAACCGAATGTCAATGACACTGTGTGCTACAGTTAGAGTGTCCGGGGATGGTGCTACTATAGCATGTGACGATGATACTGTGGGAAATCACGTAATGGTTGTCAACCGCCAAGGTCCAGTTGTTCTTTGTGACTTTCACGTTAAAGGTATAGGCCTGTTAATTATGCAGTATTGATGTGACACGAGAAGGTCTCCAAACATATTTGTTTTTAATCAGTTATTATGTACCGTAGGAAGGACTGGACCTCCATAGTCTTAACGTAGTTCTCTGGTTTAGTTAAAGTTCAGTCATTTTCGCAGTCAAATTCTCACAGTTGTTTAGACACTGTAATGTAGTTCTGTGGTAAAGTTAAGTTATTTTTGGCATAATATCTCGGCCATGTTCTATTACCAGCTGGATTGTCTTTGTGGCACTGTAGATATGGTCCTTGAATGGACAAACCTTGTGAAAATTAAAAATGTCCGCTCTTAAACTTGAGCAGGTCTTATTCAATGTTCACCAAATTTCATCGCAGTATTTAAGGGCATAATTACTCGGCCAACTTTAATGACTTTCCGGATTGTTTCAGTGACTTTGGAGGAATGGCCCTTTGATTACTAAGTTGTAAAACTTGACAGTGTCCGCTCTCTAACTTAAGCACTTCTTGTTCAGTGTCCATCAAACCGGATCACAATATTTATGAGAATAATATCTCGGCCAAGATCGATAACCAGCTGGATGCTCTAAGCTTTTCTGGAGTTGTGGTCCTTGAAATACTAAATATTGCGAAAATTGACCGTGTCCGCTCTCTAACTTGAACGGTTCTTACCCAGTGTTCGCAAACAGGGTCACAATGTTTATGGGCATACTGTGTCGACCACGTTCGACAGCCAGCGGGGTAGTTCCAGTGACTGTAGTAATGACCATTAAAATAATCTCACAGAAGTTCGATTACCAGCTCTTAGTCTATCTTGAGTTATTGCCCTTAAATTACGTGTACTTAAAATAACGAAAATCAACAGTGTCCACTTAATAAGTTAAGCAACTTTTACCAAGTGTTAACAAGACTTAATCCGAATGTTTATGGGCATATTATCTTTGCCAGTTTCGATAGCAACTAGTCTACTAAAGTAGCGTATTTTAAAAATCAAAAGTAATTTGCTGTGACGGGCGATTATTGTGACAAGTTAGCATTCTTGTTCACTGACTGCATTCAAATTCTCACAGTGCCATTTGCAATGTCGCCATTAAGTGCTTACGAGAAGACATTTGAATATATTGGCTATCATAGCATTATCCATTTTCATTACTTTTCCAATTAAGAACAGTAGTTGCTTGGGTGCAAAACCTACCTAGGACAGCTATAGTAAACGCTGCCAAGTAGTGAAAACTATTTTCCTAAAGCCTAGAAATAACAATAGTTTTAACTGTGAATAAAATGTAAATGTAACTTACCAGTTTGCTCTCCGCAATGGTTCGGGCCTGGTTGCGACCACGTTTGTAACTGTGCAGATCAAGAGGAAGTGTGTGACAGTTTGTCCGGTGCTTGTAAGACCGGATGTTCCGCTGGATGGACCGGCACCGACTGCTATACACGTAAGCTTTAACTACAAGTAAAATAAGTATATGTTAAATTTGAGCAAGATATATCAAAACTATCTTTAAATAGTGGTGGAAAAAATGTAAAAACGAAATATTCATGATAAAGACAGTTACAACTAGTTAGAGAGAAACAGGTCTAAGATCATTCTAACAAAGAAGCACTTGGACCTCTCTCACATTCACACCTAAAGTGGAAACTTGAAAAAAATAGTCGTAGTCTTAAAATGTGTTGTTTGATAAAATGTACATTCTGATGTAGGAATAAGTTGACCTCAGAGGCGACATTCAAAAATAAATCAAATGTCTCGTGATATCTTATTCTGTTAAAGCTTGCACTGGAAACAGATACGGAGAGGAGTGTAAATATGGGTGTGGATTTTGTGCAGACGACAAACCATGTAACCACGTGACAGGCACGTGTCAAAATGGCTGCAAATCAGGTTGGACGGGGATGTTCTGCACACAACGTGAGTGATATCTGTTCATTAAAGTTTTCCTTACACAACGATTTGACAACGGCTTGTTATGTGTCGGTGAGATAATCATTTTGTGTTCCGCTAGAACTCTAAATCTGTGCAAAATAATAACGCTATGTTATATAAAACTATAAGTTAAATTAGATAATTCATCCTTTATAAATATTTATAGAATTTCACGAACTTTAGTGCATTTTTGTCCATATTAGAATGTCCTGTTGATACGCATGGACCAAATTGTGAGAACATATGTGGACATTGTTACGGAGTTGATGCATGTGACGTCATCAACGGAAGCTGTCTTCATGGATGTGAGCCAGGCTTCACGGGAAGAACGTGCACTGAAGGTAACAATATTATTTTGTACAATGAAGGAGTTACTGAAACTAATATTTCTCAGCAGATATCTGACGTTAAAACCTTAATAAACAACATTTTTGATCCAACAGCCCACATAAATGATAATCCAGTGACAAGACCTACAAACTGACCTATATATAGGTGACATTGACCTTCATATGACCTTTACCGTCAAACTTAAAATCTTAATCAACAACTTTTGGGTACTGCATCCCACATTAATGACCTTTAAACTTAAAACCTCAAAAACAACATCTCATACACCCGAGGGCATGATACGCAACTTCTTGTTGTATCTGTGGCCTCTTACACCAAACTCGGACTCGGTTCGATATCGTATGCCCGCAATAATGTTAATGCTATGAGCGTACTGCTAATCCTAGTTCGCTGATTTCGAATCACTTGCCTCTCACCGCTGTGGGTTCCAAACTTTGCTTGGAGTGTAGAATTCTTGCATGTGAGGAAGCCATCCAACTGGTGTACAGTAGAAAAGTGTTTATAACCAGGTGCCCACTTGTGCCTGAAATGATGCCCGGAGGAGCACATGGGTTCCTTTCCCCACCATCAAAAACTGGAAATTTTCAAGTCGCGTATATTACAAATGATCCTCTCGGTGTGATGTTAAGCCATGTAAAACATAACAAAACAAAAAATTAAGTGTAGTAAATATATGCTGTTTGTGTTAGAAAACAGCTGACCCATTAGCGATGAATGGTATTCATGAATGGTTCAACTTTCACAGAATGTCCTACTGGTTGGTATGGTACTAACTGCAGTCAGAAATGTGGACAATGTGTTGAAGGCTCTAGATGCGATCCAAAAATTGGGGTTTGTTCCAATGGATGTCACCCTGGATGGCAAGGCGTCTTTTGTTCACAAGGTTTGAAAGATCAAACGTTTTAATCTGTTTGTTTCAATCACATTTTACTTTTAAGATGACTGTAGGAATAGTTACACATGAGTATACGCCAGCTCGGGTTTTTCATTATCCGGTATGGCGACAAATGTAGGCGAGAAAAGGTATACAGACACTAAATAGGATAATGAGTTGGAAAAAATGGTATTCGCAGAATGGCGGATTCAAGGAGTTCTCAGTTGTTTTTTTTATGCCCCTTAGCACTATTTTGCATATTTGCATACAAGTGTTTGCTGAAATCACATGGCAGATGTATACTTGACATTTATAATGAAATAGTAGCATTACAGAATTTGCAGTAGAAACTAAGGTCATACACCACCACTACATTGCAATTTGGGGCCTCAATTTTCAGTGTGTTTGTTTGACTCGAAATAGTTTTCTTGCTTCAAACATGATCACCCACTTTTCTGATGATTTGTATTCAACACTGACAACATTCTCCAAGGCAGTGTAAGTTGTAGACATTCAAAATGGGTCCTGGTGTGTGCTGCAGCTGTTGACAAATTCTAAATTTTATATAGAATAATGGAGACCAGCTATTTAATGTGTTTATACCAAAGATTGTGAGTCTTGTTTTTATCTCGCACGCGAGACAAGTTCCAGTTTTGCTAGTATATTTCCCTTTTGCTTAAACATAACGACTTTCTTAATATGGTATGAAACAAAGTTGACCAACAAGTAGAAAATAAGAACAAATCGGGGACTGTACAATACTTGTCACTATTTCGATCAAAGTGCTTTGTGCTGTCTCCCACAGGAAATTTCCTTTTGAATATTATCATGATTTTTTTCCTTTTCATTTTCTCGTTTTTCGTTTTTTTCCTTTTTCTTTTTTTTCCTTTTTTTTTTTGATACAGTGAAGTCATTAATATTGACAGAGAGCTATTTTTAGCTCATCTGTCACAAAGTGACAAGGTGAGCTTTTGTGATCGCGCGGCGTCCGGCGTCCGGCGTCCGTGCGTCCGTTCGTCCGTAAACTTTTGCTTGTGACCACTCTAGAGGTCACATTTTTTGTGGGATCTTTATGAAAGTTGATCAGAATGTTCATCTTGTGATATCTAGGTCAAGTTTGAAACTGGGTCACGTGCCATCAAAAACTAGGTCAGTAGGTCTAAAAATAGAGAAACCTTGTGACCTCTCTAGAGGCTATATATTTCACAAGATCTTCATGAAAATTGGTCAGAATGTTCATCTTAATGATTTCTAGGTCCAGTTTGAAATTGGGTCACGTGCCATCAAAAACTAGGTCAGTAGATCTAAAAATAGAAAAACCTTGTGACCTCTCTAGAGGCCAAATATTTCACAAGATTTTCATGAAATGATATCTAGGTCAAGTTTGAAACTGAGTTACGTGCCGTCAAAAACTAGGTCAGTAGGTCAAATAATAGAAAAACCTTGTGACCTCTCTAAAGGCCATATTTTTCATGGGATCTGTATGAAAGTTGGTCTGAATGTTCATCTTGATGATATCTAGGTCAAGTTTGAAACTGGGTCACGTGCAGTCAAAAGCTAGGTCAGTAGGTCTAAAAATAGAAAAACCTTGTGACCTCTCTAGAGGCCATATATTTCATGAGATCTTCATGAAAATTAGTCAGAATGTTCACCTTGATGATATCTAGGTCAAATCTGAGAGTGGCTCACGTGCTATAAAATCTAGGTCAGTAGGTCAAATAATAGAAAAACCTTGTGACCTCTCTAGAGGCCATATTTTTCATGGGATCTGTATGAAAGTTGGTCTGAATGTTCGTCTTGATGATATCTAGGTCAAGTTTGAAACTGGGTCACGTGCCATCAAAAACTAGGTCAGTAGGTCTAAAAATAGAGAAACCTTGTGACCTCTCTAGAGGCTATATATTTCACAAGATCTTCATGAAAATTGGTCAGAATGTTCATCTTAATGATTTCTAGGTCCAGTTTGAAACAGGGTCATGTGCGGTCAAAAACTAGGTCAGTAGGTCTAAAAATAGAAAAACCTTGTGACCTCTCTAGAGGCCATACTTTTGAATGGATCTCCATAAAATTGGTCAGAATGTTCATCTTGATGATATCTAGGTCAAGTTCGAAAGTGGGTCACGTGCCGTCAAAAAGTAGGTCCGTAGGTCAAATAATGAAAAAAAAACGTTGTGACCTCTCTAGAGGCCATATTTTTCATGGGATCTGTATGAAAGTTGGTCTGAATGTTTATCTTGATGATATATAGGTCAAGTTTGAAACTGGGTCAGCTGCGATCAAAAACTAGGTCAGTAGGTCTTGAAATAGAAAAACCTTGTGACCTCTGTAGAGGCCATACCCTTGAATGGATCTTCATGAAAATTGGTCAGAATGTTCACCTTAATGATATCTAGGTTATGTTTGAAACTGGGTCACGTGCCTTAACAAACTAGGTCAGTAGGTCAAATAATAAAAAAACCTTGTGACCTCTCTAGAGGCCATACTTTTCATGGGATCTGTATGAAAGTTGGTCTGAATGTTCATCTTGATGATATCTAGTTCAAGTTTGAAACTGGGTCAACTGCGGTCAAAAACTAGGTCAGTAGATCTAAAATTATTAAAATCTTTTGACCTCTCTAGAGGCCATACTTTTCAATGGATCTTCATGAAAATTGATCTGAATGTTCATCTTGATAATATCTAAGTCAATTTCGAATCTGGATCACGTGCAGTCAAAAACTAGGCCAGTAGGTATAAAAATAGAAAAACCTTGTGACCTCTCTATAGGCCATATTTTTCATGAGATCTTCATGAAAATTAGTGAGAATGTTCAACTTGATGATATCTAGGTAAAGTTCAAAACAGGGTCACGTACCTTCGAAAACTAGGTCAATAGTCTAAATAATAGAAAAACCTTGTGACCTCTCTAGAGACCATATTTTTCAATGGATCTTCATGAAAATTGGTCAGAATTTTTATCTTGATAATATTTAGGTCAAGTTCAAAACTGGGTCACATGAGCTCAAAAACTAGGTCACTATGTCAAGTAATAAAAAAAAACGATGTCATACTCAAAACTGGGTCATGTGGGAAGAGGTGAGCGATTCAGGACCATCATGGTCCTCTTGTTCATTGATTACATGGTTAAGTTTACCTACGAATTTAAATTCCATCGAACAAGTAAAACTTTCTTTCGTTTAATCTTCAAAAGCTGAAATTCACGAATTCACTTCCCCATGAAATTGCCATTTTTGGCTCAAAACCATAAGATTTCTTGTTCACGAAATTAGATGATTTTACAGTACTGTTTTGTAGTATCCCCCGAACTACTTCCAGCCCCTTAATATCCAAAGGATTTTTTTTTACTTTCAGTTTCACACATTGTTTCAAATTTGGAAATAACTTTTCAAGTTTTGATTTCCCAGCAATGGAGATGAATTAAAAGTTTACTTAATTTTGTATTGTCAGCAGATAACATATCACCGTACCGTGACAGTCAGTGGGAGTTAGTTAAGCCTTTCAGCCCAACAGCGTGCTCGTAAATTTCATAATGTTGTCAGGGTTCTAGCATACTAGTATACCAAATTTAAGAAGAAATGTTTTTCTCGGATATTTCATTATTTTGTTACTACTGCGCACAAGCCAGTCCGTTTGCGCAAGTATACATCAGCTCATGGTCAGCTGCGTGAGCGTGAATCCACTGCAAGTCTTCAGTTTTTCAACAGTATTTCAGTTATGTAACGGCGGGCAGTTAACCTAACCAGTGTTCCTGTACCAACCTGTTCTCCGCAAGTAACTGCCAACCTCCCCACTTGAATCAGAGGTGGAGGACGAATGATATCAGACACAACGTCTTTTATCAAATCGTCACGCAGAACATACGCCCGCCCGGGGATCGAACTCACGACCCCGCGATCCGTAGATCTGCGCTCTCACTATTGAGTTTAACTTGAGGCGGGCTGACTTTAACTTGAGGCGGGCGGGCTAACATTAACTTGAGGCGGGCGGGCTGACTTTAACTTGAGGCGGGCGGGCTGACTTTAACTTACTTGAGGCGGGCGGGCTGACTTTAACTCGGGACGGAGGCAGAGGAAACATTAGTTGTAATTAAAACAAATGATGATTTACATATTAAAGCTGCCCTTAATGAATTTGAAACATTGCAAGTTGTAATTTAAATCTAGCACCATAGGAATTTTGCATTTGTTTGGCTATGAAGTGTGTCTTAAAGACTGAAGTTACAAGATATAAATTCTAATTCTGAATGAAAGGTGCCAGGGAAAACTTCATATATCCTGAGCCAGTGCAAGTACAGTATTTTTACTTTAAGTTGGTTGGTATTTTCACCGTACTGTATAGTGGAAGTCGATAAGTTTTAGCAAAAGAGAATGTATACTACTAGTGAAGCCGGCAGATAACTTCCTAGAGGTAGTTATAAGAAAGTTAAGACAGAATAACTAGACACATACCTTTTCTCGTTCACACCAGACTCATTCCTGTTTAGTCCCTGCCGGTACATGACGGCAATCCCGTGCTGAAGCAAAATCATTTTAGTGAATTAAATTATCTTTTTGTCAGTTTGTCTTTTATTCTTGTCTTTCATCAAATCATTTTTAGTGATTTATGATTTTTATAATTATGAAAATGCTTTTACAAACCATTTCAGAATGCCCAATAGGTTCATATGGAAACAACTGTAGGGAACGATGTACCCATTGCCATGGTGACAAATGTGATACTGAGACCGGAAGGTGCTTATCTGGATGTGCTAGTGGTTATATAGGACATAACTGCAGTCAAGGTAGCTACGGTTTCCAAGTAAATGATGAAATAAATTAAATTGCACGCAATAGTTAAATGTTTTCAAGCCAGTTTCACACAAGGCAGATACATGTATCTAAATAGCCCTAATTTCAAACTGTACAAGATTAAAGTCTGAAGATTGCAATTTAATACATGGACGTAATACGTTATAAGTAGAATATTTTCGGAAACTGAATTGATAGCATTACACGCAGATTGACAGTAACTGTTGAACACATCTTGTTCTGCGAAAAGGTAATATATATCTTACACAACAATTATTTACTGTGAAAATTTGTTACTGCACAGTTTGTCCAGATGGGACCTTTGGTATCAATTGCACCAAACAATGTGGCCGTTGTGCAGAGGGTGAAGGTCGTTCATGTGACGCAATATCCGGCATGTGTCAAAATGGATGCCTGCCTGGTTATAAAGAAGAGGACTGTTTAGAAAGTGAGTAATTAATACAAGTACAGGACTTTACTGAAAACAGAATAGATAAATAGTATATAACTTGAATTCGTAAACTGATTTAACGGTTTTTGAGTCGGCTAAAGGCTGAAAGCCTTTTGACGAGTCCTTGCTGTTCAGCGATTCTCTAAATGGACCGAATAACAATGAAGGGATGTAGTTCCATTAGATTTCTCAAACTTCAAACAGTTCACTGCATGAATGAAGTTAAGTTGTGTCAATTCCCTTTGCTATGACCAATATACGATGTAATCTGTCATATTTATGACTTGTAATTGTGCAATACTCGAATGTAATTCATTAAGCATAAATGTGCATTTTAAGAATTGCGCAGGCTTACAAAGCTTGGGTAACATCCAGCGAAAGACAAAAAATAGTTCCATAGGGCTCCAGATAAGATGCGTATTAGCGTAAATTACGTATAGAAATAATGCAAACACGCATGTCTAATAATTTCTAAGCGTATAAAAACGTATATAAAATTATAGAAACGCACACAATGCTTTTTTAAAAACAAAATCTGAATCGTCTGGATGCGTTAGGTAACATAGCCGATCAGCCTTAAGTCTCCCACATTGAACGTAAACACGCATCGTATGATTTCTATAAACTTTGCGTGGGTTGAATTTTGCAGTCAGTAAACGGATAAATTATCGGAAGAAGAAGCTCTTACTGGTTTGTTTAGTTACTACTGATATTAAAATGATTTTAATTCTTATTTTTCGAGAAATAAACAAATCGGCGAAACATTAAATTGTATTTTCTTGTAGTTTTTGAAATCGAAAATAGATCGTCTATGTTTGGCTGCTTTCACGAAACGAAACAACTTTTTTATGAAAAGATTTAAATGTCAGCTACTGCCAATTGCTGCTAAATGTCTTCGTATCATCACAATTTGTAAAATATATTGTTGAAACTGGAGAAAAGTGTAATCGTATCCGGATATAATATTTTGGGTAAATATCGAGCTGTGTTATGAAATTTTAAGAAAAAAACTAAAAACAAACTGAAACTGGTAGACTATACTGTCAGTACATCAATCATTAGCTGACTCAGGCCCTTCAGGCCTTTGATTAATCCCCTGCTAGTTATTATTTAAAATTTGATTCATTTAAAAATATTTATCATACTGATTCTAGACAAGCAATAAGACTATTCTGGTCACTGGCACCTATCTTTACAGAGTGAATTATAAGAAAATAAATAAAGGGAGTATGAATAAGTGCATTATGCATCGCGTACGTTTAAGCTAAAGTTTTGCCCCTTTTTATACTTATTATGTTGTTTCATTTTATTGAACTTTTCTGTTTTTCATTTTAAAATATTTAGCTTCTCAGCAAGGCTTTTGAATCAATTGTCCACCGTTGCTGGTCTCCGACAGGAACTTATCTTGAGCAGAGTTTTAATTATCATCATTTTATACATACTTCTTAAGAATTTTATCAAATGATAATATGAATCTAAGGAAATTTATTATAGTGCAGAGGATAACAACTCTGTCTTGAATATCAAAATTTCAAAGTACTACCCCTTTAATTATTCACACATGCTCCTTAATTCTACAAATTGATTCAGGTATTATATAAATTTCGGTGTATTATCATTTTTAGCTTTCGAGGTCAGTAGGTCGAAGGTCGAGATCTTACTGATATCGATACTAAAAACGGTTTCCGCTTATTAACTAAGTAACGGTTTGGCCTTAAGAACAGTTTTGCCTACAGTCGTTAAACTTCAGGATGGTCGCCTGTGGTACGTAATTGACTGCTTTAGGAGTCGGCAGATTAAAGGTCAAGCTCAGAGTGACCTCGAGACTGAAATGGTTTCCATTTATTTACTTAAGAACCTTTATGCCTTATGCCTTCAACCTTCTGAAGTTGATACCCTCTGCAGATGACCTCATTTGTTTTTGCGGTCAATAGGTCAACGGCCAAGGTCACGATAACTGACACTAAAGACAGCTTCAGCTCAAACTAAAGAAGTCTTAGCCTACAATCTACAAACTTCATATGATGATTGTCTGTGATCAGTAGATGACCCTTATTGGGTCAATAGGTCATACGGCAATGTCATAGTGTAAACGGGACAGAAAATGCGACAGACCAGCATTGGGGCAGACGTGTTTTACAAACAGCTCTTGTTCTTAGATAAGATCCTAAGGTTTCTTTCTGATTTAATATTAGTACATTGTATTTCTAAATTATATGTACCTGCGATTGCTGGTAATTTTAGGTATAACAATTTTCCATTATTTTATTCCAAAACCAGTATGTGACTTTGTATTGGCAATATAGTTTAGACTAATTTGTTTTACATTGATTGTGACGAAAGCATCAAGCCTTTTTGAACCTCTTTCATGTCCGCTTCTTAAAAATCCTGTACTGATGTCATTCGAGAAGGTATAGTCGTGACCCCAGACGGGCTGTACTCCACGATCCCCGGGATGAGAGGCAGACACTAATGGATCATTAGATCACCACTCCCCTTGTTTTGCAACTTGATTATGGCTGAGAAAGTATCAGAAAAAGGTTTAAAAAAAATAATGATATAAGAAATGTAAAAGTGACGTGCGAAGTTGTAAACACTACAATGTAGATTATCAGTCGGAATATTGTATAAATCTTGAAAGAAGAATAAATTTGTCAGAGTCCAATGTTTGTCGTGCTCTCTTTGTGAAGGCTAACTAATAGAGTTATTTTCGTAGTGTAATTTTTAACTGTGTTTTAATTTCCATGTGTAAGTGTGTGGCGATGGATATTATGGAACCGGATGTCAGAAATGTGGCGTCTGTTCCCCAGGAACAACATGTGACCCTTTCACCGGAAAATGTCCGAATGGATGCGCACTTAATTATTTTGGTGACATTTGTAACCAGAGTAAGTTTAATACATTATTTTTCTTTTCTATAATTTTGTTTTTCACTTTGTGTTCTCAGTTAAGAATCATCTAGACAGTTCACCAGTTTGTCAGTGTCTTCGTTACAATGCTTAAACGCGCTAAATGCTCTAATCGCGTTTAAACCCCCAGTTTCCTTTTATAAGTAAGTGGCCTATAGGTAAATGGCCGTTCCAAGGCGGTGCCGCTGTTTTCAACTTCGCTTTTGTCCGTTTCCTATTATATGTTATATATATTGTCTTGTTTGTTGGTGGTGTTATTTTCCTCCCCCGCCCCCCTACTTAACGCCCCTTCCTCTCTTTTTACTATAAGTGAGGTTAGGTACCCACCATAAACTGGCTAGAGCTTATAACTGTTGTTTTTTTCTTTGCCACCGGCGCCCAAATGTGTTGTTTTGTCCTACTTGTCAGTTTGTATTACTTTTCCGAAGGCTATGAGTATGCGCGCACGTGCGGGAGGGCGGGCGGGGGGTCGTATGTGTGTGCGTGCGTGCGTGCAATTTTACATGGCTTTGGTTCAGGGTCTAGGGAAACTGCGTTTCTGGAGCATGGCTTTCATGGCTGAATATTCATCCATAATATTTTTCCACTTGCCCTCCCCCCCCAACCCTACCCCCGCCCCCCACCCCCCCCCCCCCCCCCCCCCCCCCTTCTACCTGGTATCCATTTTTTCATCTTGAATATAATTAAAATGTATTTGTTATTGGATTTTATGGAGCAATCTTTCCGCTGCAGTTTCTATTTTGTTGCAGCCAATAATGCAATGCATGGCTTTTGCCGTATTTGCTGTTCCCTGTGCTTCCGGGAACTCTATCCTTTTACTTTTTAAACGGTTGAGAAAACCCCTTATGGTCAATAATTCAGCCACAGACAGGACCGTAGTACAACCGTATGTCTGCAGTTAGCCAGATACAATAGTATAGCAGTTTTTTTGTAATTTATTATTGATCTAATTATAACTGTATTTTTACAGCCGAACCATTTACTGATGAAAATGGACCTCAACTTGCAATATTTCTTGGATTTATGATCACGACAGTGATGTTGATCATGATTTCTGTTACTACATGCCTAGTGATGATATGGCGTCACGAGCACCTGCCGGAAATGTCTCGCAAAAGTTCGTCTGTTGAAAAAGAATTGCCTCTGCTTGATAGGAACGGTTTTGTTTCTGATGGAGAAGAAACTGTGATTATTTAAACAAAAATAAAATAGTTTGTAAACAGATGGAGAAACTACATATGTAAATATAAATCATTTGTTTTCGCCTTTATCGATGTAGAAATACCTAAGTAAGAAAACATTACTGCTGATTATGACATTTTTTATAAATCTGTGAGTGATGTCTTGACTAAACTTATATGACTTTGCACAGCTAAAAGCACCATAGATATATTATATAACAGCTTATTCTGTTTTATCATATACCTATATGAATTCTGTTAATCCAGAGATTCGAGCCTGCGAGCAGTGGGTTCACTTCCCAGGCCGTTGTGAAATAAATTCTCCAGAAAATTACACAAACTATCTATTTCTATTTCACGTATGTATTTAGTTACAAAATGAGACCGACCCCAAGTCCTTTATGATATATCTATCAGGAAAACGAGTGCCTTCTTGCTGCAAGTCCCATGTACATAAAAATGCGGCAGAACGAAACGGTACGAAAACATCTACTAAAATATAGTTGTCAGCCGAGCATGGGTCAAATTCATTAGCCCTTACTAACAATTTTTTCTTGACGAAAGTTATTAAAAGGTATTTATTTCTCTTTTGTCATATTATTTTGCCCCTGATTTTGCGCATGCGCATAAGCGCCGAAAAGATTGCCATGGAAATTCAACGAAGATGGTTTTTAATTTTAAATGATTACTGAAAGGAATCCTTCCCTTATTTGACTTTTTATTCCATGAAAAAAATATGGTATAATAAAGATTTGATCATTTTTAGCTTTTTTTCAATATATGACTGTATGTAGTGGTAAAGGTGTTTATAGTAGTGAAATGTTTAGTCAATATTCATTGCTGCGCATTCAAAAGCTGTTCTCCTAAAGAGGAGGTAAAGAGAACAACAACAACAACAATACTCCCTAAGTAGATACACCAACGTAATCGTCTACATATAACACTTGGGTTATAATTTTCTTGTGTATTCTATTTTGTTGGGTTTAACGTCGCACCGACATAATTATAGGTCATATGGCGACTGTCCAGCTTTACTGGTAGAGGAAGACTCCATTTGCCCCTCCGTGCATTATTTTATCATAGGCGGGCACCGACCTTCCGTAAGCCAGCTGGATAGCTTCCTCACATGAAGAATTCAACGCCCCGTGTGAAGCTTGAACCAACATCGATGAGGTGCAAGTGATTTGAAGTCAGCGACCTTAACCACTCGACCATGGAGGCCCCCAGTATATGTAAGGAACATATACCTCAATCTGAATGTTGCTAGCCTCAGGGGGTGATGTGTAGTATGTCTGAAGTAAAATGTGATGACACCAGTAACTAGGGAGTTCGAACCTCTATGTGCAGCCCGTCTGGGCGTACCATACATATAAATCTATAAGAAAGTCCGTTGATAAAATAGAATGCAATCCAGCAAAATACATGCAACAGCACACTCGCTTTGATTGAACCTGTTCATGTGAGGATCGGAAAGTGCATCATCCCTCATTCGCTTAAGCGGAACACTATTACACAGGTATTGAATGCATGGAATCCGTAAAGCGAAAGAACCAGAAAATTGTAACAACACTGAATCCCAGTATTGGGAGACATTTACAGTTAGCACGGGTATCCGGCAATAAGTGTAAGGTTAGTGTAGGCTATAAGCCAGATGATTGTGCACTTTTTAGAAGAGTTTTAAATTTGTATGATTCTTGCGTATTGTATCATAACATTACAATTTTGATGTAGAACCCATTGCTGCATGAACTATTTTACAAAATTTAGACCGATTTTTAGGAAACTTTACCAGTGGAGATTTTAATTGTACTTTTCATAACTTTTTTATTTTTTGCTCAATTAAAAAATATCTTGTACAAATATTTGTCTTTTAAATGCCGACGCGGCACGTATATTTGTTTGGTGTTTGTTGCAAAATTATTGGAGCGTATCGAACTTTATTGATTTAAGCAATTATTCATGTAAAACATGTAATCATTGACTTAATTTGTAAAAAAATCATGTAAAGATTAAGATTGGAGCCGTGCCAACTAGATTTAATACAAAAATGGATAAAATGTCAATGTACGCATAAGTAGATTGATCTGAAACTTTTTAGTTGACAATTTCATTGCAATTTTTTTCATACAATGTTCAGAAGCTTATGACAAAAACAAATGGACCGTGACAAATAGTATTTATTGCAAGCATGCACGTATTCATTTGTAAATATTGACAAATACTATTAACAAATCATGCAGATGATAGCCAATATGACGTTCATATGAAATAAGGCAAAGTGTCAAAGCGAGCTTTACGACTTTGTTACTACTCGAAATGCGCAGATTCTTGGGAAAGTGTTCAAATAAGGAACGAAGGTAGTAATTCGCCGTTTCTGCCTCTGTGGTCATACTGAACACTGACTCTTGAAGTAGTCCGTGTTAGTATATAGTGCTATTTTCCCGTCTAGTTAAAATTTCGCGGGGAGGACCTTGGACCCTATCTCTATTTTCTACTCTTATGCAGCCGGGAAATGTGTACATTTCAACCTGATTCTCTCAAATTCTTTATCAGAGATGTCTTAAAATGCACCATTTTGTCTTTTATAATATCAAAATACGCTTGGGGAGGACCCTTGAAATCCTATCTTTACTTGTATCCCAATTATGCAGGCGACTAGTGCAAACCTTTTAACCTTATTTCCTCATTTTTATTCGAAGGATGTTTAAAATGCACAGCTTTGACCCCGAACACAACCCTCTATGTGAACTCCAATTATGTAAGCAAGTAGTGTGACATTTTGCTCAGATATTTGTCTGAAATCGCTTGAAACTAACACAGTTGTATTGTATAGTGTCAAAACTTTTCAAGACCGCAACTTAGCAGACGAGTTGTGTGTACATTTCTAAAACGTTTTGTCGAGATTTTTTTATCTGAAATAACTAAAAATACACCATTTTGTCTTGCAGAATTTCAAACAAAATCTCAGGATGGGCCCCTGTAACCCTGCATTAACATATGCTACAACTCAACGTGATTTCTATGGTTGAAGAAAAATATGTTTAAATTAACTGATGACCTGTAAAATCGTAGTTTGTACCTAAGCCCATATATGAAACACTATAGCGTAGTCACACCCGTAATTGTATAGTTGCTAACAACAAGTTCAGTTACAAGGTTTACTAAAACTTATATTCTTACTTAATGTTTACTCATATAAAATCAAAACAGAAAAAGGATAACGAATCTTAGAACACAAATTTTTATAGCACATAGACTGTATCTCACAATTAGATCTCGTCCAAAGGACTTACAGTAAAACATCTTTGATTGGCATTTAAGTTATAATTTTTATGTACTTTGGTGGCATGGCAGATATTACACATCACGCACTAGCTAGAATATTGATTAGATAGACATCATATATACCACGTCTGAATTAACATATTACTAAAGTTACGAATTATGAATTTAAACGCACGTGATAAAGCATGAACAATACAAGGATATTGTTAATAAGGAACGTGCTGTAGCACACATATAACAGCTGTTGTTTACAACATTGCAAAAATAATACGTGACCCGGCAAATTGCCGGTTACACGTTTAACTTGAAGACAAAATTGAAATGCAATATATATATAATACATGTACATTGAATGGACATTAAAAGTAAATAAAATCAATTACAAAACAATAATTCATACACACATTATAATACAAATATGTAACTATATTACAACTCTTTTTCCGAAAGAATTCTGCCTCCGTGTTTTTTCAGGGCTGGTCACGGCACTGATGTTTTAATCATGTCTATTTTATAAAAGATAAGGGTAAAGGTCTTGCTTATTATCGTATCACCCCTTTTAAAAGGGCTAGCCAATTTGGTTTATGAGATACATTTATTGTGCGTATCATTTGCCTCCAAACTCCTAGCACTTTGCGAAGGGCCGGGCGGACAGAAGTCGGTAACCGTTCATCTAACTTGCTCGTGGCTCACGAACCGGCCTTTTCGGAACGAGTCCCATGACAAACATCCCCCTTCGACCTCCTGATCCGAGGAGGACGCCTTAACCACTGTGCCACGGTCACCGGTAAGTGTCGATATAAAGAACATGAAAATGTGAATAAATACAAGGGCCAATCCCCTCCCCCCCAACCCCATCCCCTCTTATCACCTGACGACTCGTTTTGTAGATTCCCAATGACAATCGTTTTCATATTAAGCTCAATATATGCATGTATGAAGACAAGGTTTTGACATGTTCATTTATAACATAACATTTTATACTTTGCGTTGCGGATATTAAGAAGTTATTTTTGTTTATGACATCTGACCTTGATCTGAAGGTTTAAACTTGTTCTTGACCCTGAGAACAAATTGTTAGATATTTCTGAAGGAAAGAAAACTGAAATAACGGTGCTGAAGGCAAGAATCTGATATATATATGTCGGACATTGACAGCCAAAGACAGTGTACAGAGACGGACAGACAGACAGATTGAAATATTGAAAAAAGCTCGTAGAACACGAAATGCCCCCCTCCACCCCTTGATGCATTCAGTAACTGCACAAAGAACAGAACCTATTGGGTCATTGTGCACTGAACGTTTGACGTTCTGACATCAAATCAAAATAAAGGGCATTTACCAGTCATAAATGACCTCTAGATCAAATCTGAGTTTAGACCAAAGCATTCTCTTGTTATTTGACAAAATATTTTAACTGTTCTGGGTCAATGTTTTACCTTTGATCTACTGATCTCAAATCAACAGGGGTCATCTGCTGGTCATGATCAGCCACCCTAAAAGTTTCGTTAATTTCGTGATTCTAATCCTAAGCGTTCTCACGCTTCAACTGTTCCGGATCGCTGTGAACTTGACCTTTGACCTACTGGTCTCAAATGAATAGGAGTCATCTATTGGTCATGATCACCCGATAAAGTTTCGTGATTCTAGGCCTAAGGGTTCTCAAGTTATCGTCCAGAAACTGTTTGACCGTCTGGATCCCTGTGATCTTGACCTACTGATCTCAACATCGACAGAGATCATATGCTGATCGTGCCAAATCTCCTTATCAACTTTCAAAATCCTGTGCCAAAACATCCTTGAGATATCATCTGGAAATGGTATACCTGTTCTTCGTCAATTTGACCTTGACCTTTGACCTACTGACCTCAGTATCAGTAGTGGTCATCCACTGGTCATGATCAACCTTTCTCTTAAGTTTCGTGATTCTAGGTCTAAGCGTTTCCAAGTTATTGTCCAGAAGCTGTTTAAATGTTTCGGGTCACTGTGACTTTAACCATTGACAAAGTGACCTAAAAGTCGATAGAGATCATTTGCTGGTCATGACCAACCTTCTTATCGACTTTCATAATCCTATGCACAAGCATTCTTGAGTTATCATCTGGAAACTGTAGACCAGTTCTTCGTCAATGTGACCTTGCCCTTTGACCTACTGACATCAAAATCAATAAAAGTTATCTGCTAGTCATGATCGACCTTTCTTTTAAGTTTCATGATTCTAAGACCAAGCGTTTCCAAATTATCGTCAAGAAACTGTTTAATTATTCCCGGTCACTGTGCCTTGACCTTTGACCTACTAACCTCAAAATCAATAAAAATAAATATGCTGGTTATGACCAACTTCCCTATCAAATTTCATGATCCTAGGTTTAAGCGTTCTTGAGTTATCATCCGGAAACCGATTGTTCAACATAATAAAAGACCGACAGACAGACCGACTGACTTCTGAAAACAATAAACTCCTCCTTCTTAGAACAAGGGGCATAAAAATAGGGCTTCACAACTAATTAACATGTCATTTACTACTTACAACATCGTTTTCTGAAAGATAGCTAAACAAAACTATTCAAAAATCAAACTTTAAATATACCATTATACGTGTTGTCCAATTTTTCTATAATTTTACAAATTCAAGGGCCGTAACTCTCATATATGCATATCTATTTCAATTTTTAGCCCCAAGACTGATTAATAATTTCCTCCGACATACATTTCGCATAAAATGTTGGGAATTTGTATTTCATAAAAAAAGTATATGGTGGGTGTTGTATACTAATACCTTTTATAAATGATTTCAAGGGGCATAACTCTGACCCTTTTTATTTACCATAAAAGGCTTGGTAGAGGTGGGTTCTACATCTAAAGTGTTCCGTTATAGATAGTAGTATTGTATTAGATAAAGATCAAAACTCTTCTAAAAAGTGCACAATTCGGCCATATTTTCAGCCTTATAGCCTACACTAGGTAGCCATTATTCTGGGCCTTAAAATTGCGCTACTGGGTGGTATTTCTAACACTATACTGGACAAAGAGCACATATCAGCCATGATTATAACTAGGTCATTTCCGTGTCGGCTTTACAGAAATGTAGGGATAATACACGTTTTTTGTGTATTAATGTTTGCAGAAGCCCGCGGGGATGTTTGTGACCGAGACCACTGCGGAGAAATACATGTACGTCCCTGGGAAAGCATTTTAGAAATAAAAATCATGTATAAACAGCACGTGAATTGCCTTGTTTGCATAAAAACTACTTTTTTCACTGGAACCGCCCATGTATGAACGGGAGAAAACTCGTGTGCAAAAAAGGCAATTCACGTGCTGTTAATACCCGATTTTTATTTTTGAAATGCTTTCCCAGGGACATATATGTATTTCTGCGCAGATTGACATCTGGTATCTGCGTCTTGTTTCTTTCATAAAAACTTCTGCTTGTAACATAAAAGATGCAATCTAATCCATAGAATGTTTTGCTGTATCCGTTACCAACGCCAAATGCACTGCCTCCAACAATTTTCATACTCGCTTCTCCCCTTTTAGAAGTCGGCGTCGATTTAGTTTTTGTACGTAACCGTGAATGTTTAAGAATCACGAGTAACTTGTGCGATTGTTTGTTTTTAATAATCATATTTATGATTTTGGTATATATCAGTCGGTATGTTTTTATCTAATTTCTGGAAGAATTTATATAAACAGCTTGAAAGCTTGACACTATGTTCGTACTCATCCGTACTCCAAATGTGTCCGTACTCAAAATAACTCGAATGTATAGTTATTATTCTTGAAATTGTGCTCCTGTTTACCAAATTTTGAAGTTATATGAACAATTATTGGTAATGTAATGTTTGTAATAAATCGTTTAAAAATCTTCATTGCGTGCTGTTTGTAGTGTTGTTGATTTTTGGGCCCTGGTCATGGATATTTAAAACATGTTTACCGTTTCCAAGAATAACAGAATGGTAATTTAAAAATGCATCGGAATCGTAAGGTCATCACATATGAAAATCAATACATTTAGTCGTCTTGTTATGTTTTTAAGCAAGAATAGCGACAATACACGTTTGTTTTGTGTATTAACCCTTACAGAAGCCCTTGGGATATGTTTGTGACCTCTACCTTTGGTCTCGGTCACAAACATCCCCGCGGGCTTCTACAAACGTTAATAACTTGATACACAAAAAAGTGTATTATCCCTACATTATTAGAGACATGACATTAGTATTTGAAACTTAAGATAAAAGTACAGTGTTCCATATTTGTCCAGATAAGTGTAGCTCAGTTATTTTAAGGAGACCTCAGTGTTATTTTAAGGAGTCATTGTTTATAAACTAATCAATTAATCTTTAATTTCAAAGATTTACATCTAAATCTATTTGGCATGACTTCCTTTATGTCTGTATTATATATTCATCTGCAGCAAAATTTTATATGTAACTGTTTGCGTTGCAGTAAGTCACTGCACTTTAGAAACGTGTATAATTATAAACATAAGCCTACGGCTCTATGGAGGGGTTCAGTGGGAGAGGCAAGCTAGTGGTTAAGGTATTGCCAGCTCAATACGAAGGTCGTTGGTTCAAACCGTACAAAAGTCAATCTAATACGATACCAGTGTTCTTTTCAAGAAAGAGGAATTTAGACTACGGGATATTCTAAAACTTGAAATCTGAATCAAATTTCAAATTTAAATAACTTTGTATCATTAAATATGGTATAAACTAGCAACAATAAATACAATAATACATTTAGTACACGTCCCATTTTCTTTTGTTATAAAGAAAGCATTAGGATGACGGTATACTTTAGCTTGAAGTCATTAATTGTCTTGAAAAACATATAAAATTAGGTTTTATATAATATGTTTTACAGGGATTTAAATAAGATGAAGCAATACAAGAAACGCACAAAATGACCCCTTATTTAGCCTCTCTTTTGAATGTAAATATATTTGCCTAATAATTGTATTCATAGAGAAATCTAACTATCTGTACCCCATGTACAGTATTAGTACTGTCATTAGCGATGTGAGAATGAAAATTGTGCGGAAAAATTGTAGTAGAGGCATGACCAACAGTTAGAGGAAGTACTGTAGAGAGATACTCTGGAGATAGAAAATTAGACATTTTATAGAATAGAACGAGTTTGTGTTTATGTCTTCTGGTTTTAGAAGGCTCAAATCCAGTATCTGTATATAGATTTTCAAAGGAGACTAGCTTGGTTGCACCGGTGATGACTCGACAGGCTTCTAATTGAATTTTCTCCAGCTCTGTTTGTTGTTGTTGGGTAATATACTGCTCCACACTACATCCGAATACTCCAGAAGTGGCCTTATGAATGATAGATATATAGTTTCAAGTATTGTTCTGCCTAGAATGAATTTCAGGGATCTCATGACGTTGATTCGTTTCCAGGTCTTCTCTTTGATGTTTTATATCTGTTCATGCCAACTTCCGTCGTTCGAAAATGTAACTCCAAGATGCTTGTGGGAATCAACCTCGTTTTTTGGAAATCATAGAGAGAGAAGGATGGATAGGTTTGTTAAGTTTACGTGATATGAGAAGAGTCTCTGTATTTCTTGGGTTAAAATCGACCAGCCAGTCGTTCGCCCAGTTGGTGATTTTCAGAAGATCAGAATTAAGAATATCAGCAGCAATAATTGGTTTATCAACAATGATGTACATGCTTTTGTCGTCAGCAAACAGTTTGATAGTAGAATTTATGTCCTGAACAATGTCGTTGATGAATACAATGAAAAAAGAGGACCAAGAATAGGAAAAGCCACCAGGAAGAACCACTTTCTGACTTCTATTTGATAAATAGTCTTTGAACCATTTCAAAAGACTTCCAGAAATTCCTTTAGACTCGAGTTTATGGAGAAGACCTCTATGCCATACACGGTCAAAAGCTTTGGAGATATCCCTTCGTCTAGAGCTTGACAGAATACATTGTATATAGATACTAGTTGGCTTGTTGTTGAATCATTAAGTACAAATCCAGACTGGATAGAAGGAATTGTGTTATTTTGTAAGAAGAAATTGAATACGCGCTTGTGAATATTTTTTCTAGTGCCTTGCTAGTGGTGCTAAGTAATGGTATTGGTCTGTAATTTGAAACTAATTGAGGGTCATTCTTTTTTAAAACAGCGCTGACATGTGCGAGTTTCCGTTGTGACTGAAAAGTTTGCAAAGTGGCTTTGATAGTTGGTGCGATAGTTCCTAGAATTAGAATTCTATTGTTTACATTGTCCGGTTCAGTAGCTTTTCCAATTGATAATGACTTGAGTGTAATAGTTATTTCATTTTCTGTTATTATGATTGATCTGAGTTGCGGGTGGTTTGATACGTTGTGTATGCGTGGCAGTGTTTTGTTGGTGTCATTTAAGATAGTTTGTGATTGGAAGAAGTTGTTTAATATGTTAGCCTTTTCTATGTCAGAGGTGATAAGATTAGCGTTGTAGTTCAGAGATTGTACGTTTGTATTTGGAGTTGTTGGTGCAACGATTTTTTTAAGGATTTTCCAGTAGTCTGATGTTTTAAGGTTTTCGTTTTTCAATTTATCCAACAGTTTTGTGAGAGATGTGATTTTGCGTTTTTGAGTAGCTGGGTTGTTTTATTATGTATTTTTTTGTATTTATGCCAATGTTGCTCATTTTGCGTTTGTTTTGCTTTGTCATATGCTCGTTTTCTTTTTCTGATGTGTTTGCGTATGTCCTTATGCATCCATGGAGGATTTGTTTGTCTTATTATGGCTCTTTTATTAGGTATATGTTTCTTTGAAATGGATAGCATGTGTTCAGTGAGATTGTGTACATTTGTATCAATGTCATGGTGTTCAAAGGAGTCCCAGTTTGTAGATGCAGCCTCTTGTCTCAGACCGACATAATCACCCTGGTCAAATTTCCATGCCATTCGCTTATGAGATAGAGATTTAGGTTTAGAGCAATTCAAAAAACAGAATATAGGACAGTGGAATCTGACATGTTGATCAAGGAAGGGATCACCGACTTCAGAAGTGTATACACTACATGAAGAAGAGACATGAAAAAGATCGATGAGAGAGTTAGAAGATTCAGTGTAATGAGTAGGTTCAGTAACTACTTGTGTCATATTGTATTGTGTCGCCATGTTAAAGTTCTTTTGTATGTATAGGGATTTTTCATGTCTAGATTGAAGTCCCCTGCGATGATGATATTGTTTATGTTTGTGTCAAAGGCAAGACCGATTGAGGTTTCTATACTAGACAAGACAAGAGGAGAGGAATTTGGAGGACGATAGAAAGTTCCATAAAGGACCTTTTTATTATTAATTCGAATTTCTACCCAAATGCACTCAACTCCGTCATGTTCAAGATTATGTCTTCTCACAGCAGGAATATAGTTTTTCACGTAGACAAGAACACCGCCGTGGTTATCTCCAGGTCTGTCTTTTCTAAACGGAGGGGCGTAGTTGTCAAAGCAAATACTAGTAGAGTCAGAATTAGTTTGTAACCGAGCCATGTTTCAGCGAAAGAAATGACGTCAAAATCATTGAGTTCCCCTTGTAAGTCCTATTTGTTGATGAAGCTTTGAACATTATAGTGTACAGAAGATAGGGATTGACTGAAGCTTTCCATGGTATAAGAAACAGAAGAGGAAGTTGATGTCGAGATGTGGGAATCAGGACCAGGGTTCTCGTGAATATCTCCAGCTCTAAGTAGCCATCCGGGTTAATAGTTCAAAGTTGGTGAAATAGCGCAAGCCCTTTGTTTTCATTTGACAGATGGCAAAAAGTCCAATCCTCGCCCGATACATATTGATATCAGCCGACATAGGTAATTCCAGGATTGAAAATGTAATTGGGCGAGGATACCCAGAACCAGAGCCTAAAGTAACCACTACATAAGATAGAGATAGAGAAGTAAAAGATAAAATAGTAGATGTGGTAGAGGATTGAGGTAATCACTAATTGCTTGTACAAGAGATAAATTATTTAGTGATTAATGGGTCCCGCAATATTTTCTTGTAGTATGTAGACGAGGCTTAAGACGTGTCTTAAGATACAAGTACTATTAACGATACAACAGAAACATTAGTTTATATTTATTATATTACAAACGAAGATTTTAACATTAAAGATATGTGCGCAGTGTTATCTCCGGTGTGCAGTTTGAGCACCGGGTACATATTGACTCATTTTAGCAAAATCTACCTAAATATTTTAAGTAAGAATCTGCAAAATAACATTATTTTATAGATCATCCTTTGGAATGAGGAAGTAAGAAAGAAGAGGATATTTACGTGCAGCATTCAGATTCCACTGGGCTATATTTTGATCAGTTCCTTCGGAAGAACTTTCATTGTACTTCAGTTGTTCTTTCACTGAGCAAGAATATATTTTACAGGAAAAGTTTTTTTTATATATATAAGTCGGATTACTGTAGAGAAAAAGAAACAACTACCGAATTGACTTGCACAAATCGTTCTTAAGACTTGACGCAATTAGCAATTATTATATCATTTTCTTTTGTAAATTTACACTGAAAGCACTCAGCATACAGTCTGAATAAGTTTTGAAACTTTTTCTATGATTTTGATTGTAAGGATATAGGCAGTTACCGTTTGGTGATGCAGTTCCTGAAAATGATACAGCTGTTGCCGACTTTTGGTACAGAATCAGCCTGTCTTTCCCCGACCCCAATCTCTCGTTGATTTTAACGAAGCTGACAAACCCGTCAATTTGTTTTTACATTTTCACATTGAATTTTAGAAGCGGACCTTTACCACCAGCTTAAATTTCGAAGTGAACACTTTTGTAAGTAAGTAAGTAAGTAAGTAAATTCTTTATTTAAAGAGGGTAACCCAATTAGCAAAGCTAATCTTCCATGGGGCCCTCTTACGACTAGAATGAACGACTAGAATGTACAGTATTGTGATCATAGTAACAAATATTTAA
The DNA here is from genome assembly GCF_021730395.1 of Mercenaria mercenaria. Classification (NCBI taxonomy): domain Eukaryota; kingdom Metazoa; phylum Mollusca; class Bivalvia; order Venerida; family Veneridae; genus Mercenaria; species Mercenaria mercenaria. The sequence goes on from NC_069363.1 coordinate 17,572,243, forward strand.
CAGAAATCAAAGAAGAAATTATATATGCATAAAATAAAAGTAAAAATGCATGAAATGTAGTTAGCATTAAAATCCATTCATTCATCGATCCATTTTATAAGTCAAATTTAAAACATGACAATGAAGATGAGGTTTTGATTTGTTGTTGTTGTTGTTGTTGATTTCTATTGGCAAACAATTCCATACAACTGGCCCTGAGTATAAAAGACTACCTTTAAATATTTCACAGTTTGTATTTGGTATATAAAATTTAAGTTTGTATTAGAACGCAATGTTAAGGATGTGGTATTTGTTTGTGACTTTTGCAGAAACATTTCATTTATATAAGAAGGATGTAAGCCAGTTGACACTTTATACATAAAGCATGCCTTCTGGAAAAAAAGACGCTTATCAAATCTTTGAATATTAAGTAATTTCAAAGCTTGATCAAAATCTTGAAATTCGTTACCTAAAACAGTGCGACAGACTCGTTTTTGTAGTCTTATAATTTTGTTTGTGTTAATTATAGACGTTTTTCCCCAAATAATAGCACAAATAATCCAAGTGCGGTTGAATATATGCTTTATAAAACAAAGCTCGATATGATACTGTTAAAAAATCTCTGATTCTATATAGTAGCCAAATATATGATGCTACTTTTTTGCAAACATGTTTAATATGAGTATCTCCCTTAAGATTATCTTGAAAATATATGCCAAGAAGTTTTTCGCCTGAACTTTGTCTAAGTAAAATATCTTTGTAGTTAAGCTTAAGTTTACAGTCAGGTAAAGCACGTTTTCTTTGAGCAGTTGCAATGAAAATTACCTTTGTTTTATCTGTATTTATAATTGCATACCATTATTTAAGCACCAACGTTCTAAAGAATATAATGACTTGTTTAAGTTTGTCTGTAGCAAATCCTTGCTTTTTTGAATATCATAAAACGTTGTATCATCCGCGTAGAGGTCAGTAGATGTCACTGTATTTCCGATTGTAAGTGGTAGATCATTAATGAATAAGAGAAACAAAACAGGCCCTAATATTGACCCTTGAGGCACGCCACATGAAATTTTATGTTTGTTACTTGAGAGTTTACTATTGACTTGCACAAGTTGATAAAGGTTATGCAAATAAGAACTAAACCAGTTTATTGTTGATTCACTACATTTATAAAGTTTTAATTTCAATAAAAGGATATCGTGGTCTACAAGGTCGAACGCTTTTCTAAAATCTATCATTACCGCTCCTACAAGATATCCCTCATTTATTGCATTCAACCATTTATTAATCATAAATGAAAGAGCTGTTTCAGTCGAGTGTGCTTTTCTAAATCCACTTTGAGTTTCATGTAAAAGTTTGAAATAGTTCAAATGATTCATTAGGCTGTCATGTACATGTTTTTTGATCAGTTTTGACAGTGTTGGTAGAATTGATATCAGTCTATAATTGTTAACATCGTCATGGTTGCCCTTTTTAAACAAAGGTTTAACTTTTGCATTTTTCCATCTATCAGGAAAAGAGGCCTGTAGAATACTGTGATTTATAACCCATGCAATACTTTCAGCTATAAAAGGAGCGGATAGTTTCAATAGTTTTGGCCCAATTTGGTCAAGTCCAGTACATTTTGATGTATCAAGATTTTGCAAATATTTTAGAACCTGTTGAGAAGATATCAAAGGGATATTGAATAATTCACCGGATGGCACTTTAGAATTTACATAATCAGCAATATACTTAAAGTCGGATTTAGGAATTGGATCTTTTATTTTTTCTGCAACTGTCGCAAAGAAATCATTGAAAGCATTTGCCTTTTCTTCGTCGTTTATAACAATTACATCATTTATATTTATCCTTTTTATTGCTACATTTTCTTTTAGATTTTGGTTTGCGCCAAATTCCTTGAAGATTTTCTAGATAGTTTTTGGATCATGTTTTCCTTCTGCAATTCTTTTTTCATACAACTGTTTTCTTTGTTGTCTAATCAACATTAAAACTGAATTTCATTTATCTTTGTATAATTTTGAAGATTTATCATGGGCAAGAAGATCACGCTCTTTTATTGCTTGGGATATTTCTGAAGTAAACCAGTCTGGTTGATATTTAAGCCTTACACGTTTTATTTTTATTGGTGCATATTTGTCTACAATGTTTAAAAATGCTGTGTTCCACAGCTCTAGCATATTATTTATAGTACCACCATCCATGATATCATTTATGCCTGAATTTTGAAGGTCATTGCAAAAATCGATTTCATTAAAATTCTTAAAACTGCGATACGAAATTGTGTCATGTGACAATGATTTACTAGTTGTATTTAATTTTCTATTACAAAAAACAGGAAAGTGATCACTATTTCCAATAGAAGGGACGCTTATACTAGTAATATTCTGTGGAGTATTTGTATAAACATGATCTATTAGTGTACTTGTAACCCCTGTTTTTCTAGTAGGCTCTTCAACCAATTGTTCAAGTCCCAGTGAGATAGTATAACTTAACCACTCACTACAAATGTTAGAATTTAATAAATTGCGATTGAAGTCTCCAAGAATTATAGTTTCTTTTTCTTCCTTATTAATGATATCTGTGAAGTTTTCAAATCTATCTTTCCATTCCACTTTAGATGATGGATGTCTATAAACTTGACAAATTATAAATGATTTATTATTGTTAAGAAATACCTCAATAACAATAGATTCAATGTTGTTTGTTTCTAAGTCGTTCCTGCGTTTTACTTCTAATTCGTCTTTGATATATACCAGAAGACCTCCGCCACCATTTCTTGTTAAGTTATCCTTTCTGATAGGGGCCTTAAAGCCTTTAATCTTAAGTGTGCTATCCATTGTATCTGCTTTTAATTTAGTTTCAGAAATACCAAAAATATCAATTCTGTTTTTCGGTGATGTTAACATCAACTGAATTTCATTAAACTTTTCGATATTGTTTAAACCTTGTACATTTTTATGTCCAATATTCAGTCCTTTCCTTTTTAAACCTAAATTCAAGGAGTGTACTGCATTTACAGAAATATTACCATCACTATTTTTAGTTGCAGTTTTATATCTATCAGTTTTGTTTTTATCGCTACTGTCTGAAATGGTATCTGTTCTTACAATGTTACAGTTATTATTATTATTATTATTTTCATTATTATTTCTATTACAGTTATTATTATTATTATTACTGATATTGCTGCTGTTGTTTAAACAGGTTTTAGGATGATTATTGAAAGATGGAATAAACTGTAGTGCCCTTTTACAATGCACCTTTGACTATAAAATATTACGGTGTTCCGATAGGACCATCCATGCTTGGTCCTGTAGATTGATAATACAGTTCGAATTACAATGCGAAAATGCGACAACATTACGCAAAGTATACTCACACTGTTACCGTGTTCCGTTTGGACAATCGTTACTTTTTATTTAATACTAAACCGCGATGCACGATGGTACGATGACGAAAACGCGATGGCACGATGATGAAACAATGATGGTGAAAACGCGATGGCACGATGATGAAATCGCGATGGTACGATGGTGAAATGTCGATGTAATATCGCGTTTTCATTATCGTGCCATTGCGTTTTCACCATCGTACCATCGCGTTTTCACCATCGTGTCATCGCGTTTTCATCATCGTATCATCGCATTTTCACCATCGTACCATCGCCTTCCGGTGGTCATGCGCAGGGTACAGTATATGTGTCAGTAAAATACAGGCTTGTAACAATCTCATTTTAACATGGCACTATGTACCTTCTACATCCTAACAAGAATAACAAGAATTTGAATAATACCATGTGACCATTACACCCAGCTTTTTATTTACTTTCATGCATACATACAATACAAAGGACGCGGCCTTGAAAAAAATACAGTTTTAATTAGGGATGGCAACGAACAGCAATTTTGGTATTCGAATATTCGTTCAATCTACCGAACGCATATCCGAATATTCGGTCATCAAATGATCAACAAGTCAACTCAAAATCTTATGAATTTATTGTACCCTTAGCAGCGATCTGCATTAATTCTACTTTCGTTTACACCGGAAGTAATTCAGACATTAACGAATTAAGATTGACTATAATCGTTCTCATTGCTTGTTCATGTTTTGAATATGAAATATTTGTTATTTGCCTTTATTTACATATAATTTATATAGGTTTTACTTATTTTTACATTGATGTAGCCCTCCCGTAAGTAAGGTTCTTTCCACACATACTACACGTAGCCGATTTCCTATATATCGGATGATAGCGTGAAATACTTTTAAAAAGACAGGCGGCATTCTTGCATTTTGACAGTAGATTCACGTAATAGCATGAACAATATTTTCAATTAAACAAGGTGTAAAATTAAGACTGTGGGGTGGGGGGGGGGGGCGTCTAATAAAAGATATATTTCGCTTAACTTTACCCTTAGTCTGAATATTGAGTAGATTCTACTATTTTTTCCGTACGAAATGCATTTATTATCAAGAGGATGATCCGTTTTACATAAAAATGTATTGTATTGTATTGAATCAGACGAGTAATGGTTCCTACTCTAATCAGTCATTATTGGGAGAAGATAGTCATGTGTCAGACCCTGAGTTGGATAGTCACATTTCAATTTTTGAAGTGAAAGCGGCTATTGATAAAGCAAAATTAAATAAGGCCTCTGGCATTGATCGCATTCCTAACGAGGTTCTGAAAAATGATATGTCCGTCACTTTTTTGCACTCATTATTTTGTGTATGTTTTGAGACCGGAATGGTACCGTCTCTTTGGGGAAAGACCATTATTAACCCAATCCCAAAGTCCAGCACCATTGATACAAGAGACCCTCTCCAATATCGGGGCATTAGCCTGGCCTCTAGTATGTATAAACTTTACGCAAGTGTTCTTAATAATAGATTATCCCGCTGGTCAGAGTTAAATGCTAAAATTGTGGATGAACAGAATGGCTTTCGGAAGCGACGTAGTACAATAGATCACATTTCTACACTTACAAATATCATTGAAGTTCGCAAAAAGTTACGTAAATCAACATTCTGTTCCTTCATTGATTTTAGGCGAGCATATGACGATATTGATCGAGCGTTATTGTGGAAGAGGTTGAACAGCATTGGTGTATCTTCTAAAATGTTGTCGGCAGTAAAGTCTTTATATAATTCAGTATCTGCATGTGTACGGATAAATGGCTTTCGTACAGACTGGTTCTCGGTTAGTTCCGGCTTACGTCAGGGATGCTCGATGTCGCCATTGCTTTTCAACCTGTTCTTAAATGACTTAGCATTGCAGATCAAGGCTGTAGGTAAAGGTATTAGTATTGATAATGAGCAGTGTTATGTCATTTACTTGTCAGGATAAACCAAGTTAGGGTTCGAGACCCAATATGAATAACACTCTTAAAGGTTAATACATTTTAATCTGCATGATACAAGTGCAACTACAATACTGAATACTTGACAATAAAACATGCCTATTATATAACACAGTAACAATAACTCAGTGTCCTAATAGTGTTGCTGATACAGCGTTGTTGTGTCCCTTAGTATGTATGTAATCCAGTTACACAACACCCCTTTTCCAAAGTATGAAAGTTACTGTTGATCTTTAACTCGAGGTTTGTCTGTAACATCATGGTGGTGTTATGCACTAATAGAAATAAAATATGTAAAAACATAATTGAAATGTCACATCGTACATTCCACTGTTATTGCTAACCTAAGCTAAATTAAATCAATAATTGTAAACTGCCTAAAACAATTACAAGTTTAAACGATCTGGCGGTTTGGAAATTCTCCCAGACCTTGTAACAACACTGTTTGAACTTTCAGCATTTGATGTGTTTTGATTAGGAGACAGTTGCGAGTCTGATTGTTCGTTAGACACTGGTGACTGGAATGGGATATCAATTTCTTGAAATAATACTTTTAGGAGTTTCTACAACAAATGATCTCGGTCGTGAATCTTCTTTTATTATTTTACCCTCAATATTCATGTCTTTCACAAATACCCCATCCCCTTGCTTCAGTGGAGGAAGGTACTGAGCGCGTCTAGACCTGTCGTAATTTTCTTTGGAGTAATTACGGTAATTCTTTTCTTTCTGCTGTATCTCTCTAGAATTTACCGGTTTCGGGTCAGCTTTTGTGGCGCTTGAGGGAGTGTAGTTTTAATCTGACGCCCGAATAACAACTGACTTTGCGAAAGCCCATTTTGCAACGGAGTAGCCCGATATGTCAACAAAGCGAGATACGGATCATCACACGCGTTCAGCAGACGTTTGACAGTCTGTACGGCACGTTCAGCTTCTGAATTACCCATAGGATACCTCGGACTTGAGGTTATGTGCTCAATACCGTAATCAGCACAAAACTGTTTGAAAGTATCCGAAACATATTGCGGACCTCCGTCTGTGACTATAGTGTCGCATAGTCCATGACGTGACAAGATTGATTTAAGATGCGCAACAACAGTCGCAGACGACAGTGAACTGAGTTTAGCTATCTCAATGTAGCGAGAATAATAATCTATCACCAGCAAATATGTGCAACCGCGCCATTTGAAAACAAATCTGAACCTAACTTAGACCAACACCTGTCTGGAAAAGGTGTAGCAATCAATGGCTCTCTTTTTTCGTTTTGCATTTTAGCGCAAGTATCACACCCTTTAACAAGATTTTCAATGTCTTTGCTTATTCCTAGCCACCAAACAGATTCTTTTGCCCTTGATCTACAATTATTGATCCCTTGGTGGGCCTCATGTAACCTAGCCAAAATATCTGTTTTCAATTCAGATGGAATAATAAGCCTGTCATTTCTCATTAACAACCCATTGTTTACAGTAATTTCACCTTGAAATTTCCAATATAATTTTGAAACTTCACATGACTCTGATTCAGGCCACCCATTTTGAGTAAATTCAATTAATTTTTGACAGACATAGTCTGACATTTGCTTTGACCTTATTTCCTGCAGTCGTTTGTCTGTGGCTGGCAAACTTTTAAGTACTAAATCAACATACATTTGAGTTTCAGTGCAGTTTTGCCTATCCTCAAATGTCAAACTGTCACACGTTGGATGTCTACTAAGTAGGTCAGGTATGATTAACTCTTTACCAGGCATATGTGAAATTGTGTACAAAAATTGCATGAGTCTCAGTCTGAAACGTTGTATTCGTACTGGTAATTCACTCAAGTCCTTTTGTCCCAGAAGTGGTACTAATGGTTTATGGTCAGTAACTATAGTAAAGGATTTCCCTATTAAGAAGTCCTTATGCTTTTCACATCCATATGTGACCCCTAGAGCTTCTTTCTCTATGGTTGAATACCTTTGTTCTGTTGGAGTTAAAGCCCTTGAAGCATATGAAACTGGCTTGAATTCCCCATTGTCTTGTTTCTGGAGCACTACACAACCAATTGCATAATTGGAGCTGTCCGTCATAAGAGTAGTCTCTCTGTTTGGGTCATACAGTGCAAGAACAGGTGTTTCTGTCAAAATACACTTGATCTTATCAAATGCTTCCTGTTGGTCACTACCCCAGTAAAATTGATTTTTACTACTCAGCAAATCTCTAATTGGCTTTGAATACTCAGCTAGAAGTGGGGAAAACTTTCCTAGCTGTGTGACCATGCCCATGAAACTTCGAACACTGTGCACATCCTTAGGAGGTGCCAAGTCCCTAATAGCCTTGACTTTGTCAGGGTCTACAGCTATGCCATCTTGGCCAACCATATGTCCAACAAACTTTACCTGAGTTTTCTTGAACACACATTTGTCTTGGTAAAGAGTCAAGTTTGCTTTTTCTAACCTAGTTAAGACAGTCTCTAGTCTCGAGTCATGCTCTTCACTTGTCCGTCCATAAACTAGAATATCGTCAGTCTGGCATATAACACCGTCTATGCCTTCAAGGATTTGCGACATTCGCTTCTGAAAATATTCAGAACTGCTGCTAAGCCCCATAGGCAGTCGTTTAAATGCGAACCTACCAAACGGTGTTATGAATGTTGTGAGTAACTGACTCTCTGGTGCAAGATTTATTTGCCAAAACCCGCTATTGGCGTCCAGCTTGCTGAAATACTTTGCACCCGCCATCCGCCCCAAACTTTGATCTATAATGGGCAAGGGATAATTTTCACGGCGTACATTTTTATTCAACTGTGTAAGGTCAACACATATTCTAACGTTAGAATCGCTTTTTGGTACACAGACTATGCCTGCACACCAGTCAGTGCTTTGATCGACCTTGAAAATGACGCCCGACTTTTCCATTCTTTCAAGTTCAGCTTTTACTTTTGGAAGCAATGGAATAGGTACGCGCCGCGGTACGCTAGAGCAAACGGTTTCGCTCCTTCATTAAGGGAAATACGGTATTCTCCGTCTAACTGTCCTAGCTCCCTGAACAATCTAGGATGGTGGCGCTTAACAAAATCTACCGAAGTAACTTCATCGATGTTAAGCTTGACCAAATTTAAACCGATAATTGCAGGTCTGCCCAATAGACTACGATCAATGCCACGCACGACATATATTTCTTCTACTGAGTACTTGTTTTGGCTTGATAACGTTTCGGTAAAAGAACCTAAGACATTCAATTTCTTATTTCCAGGGCCAAATAGGTTTTTGTTTGTTTTCTTTAATTTGGACTTCCTAGAGATAAGTTTACATTTTCAGGTATCACCGTAACATCAGCCCCAGTGTCTATCTTAAAACAGACTAACAAATGTCTCACCTTTAGTTTGGCTCTCCATTGACCATCTCCTGCTTCTACTGTTCCCAGATAATCACTTTTTTCTGCGAGTTCATTTAGTGTTTTAGTTCTGCAGCACACAGAGAAATGATCCATCTTTCCACATTTGAGACAGTTTTTCCCTTTTGCGGGGCATTTTCCCTGAATATGCGTCCGGTTACACCTAGTACATTGTTTTTGTCCTTTAGGCATTGGTGTCCTATGTTGTTTCTTTTTTGTTGGATTTTGCTTCGGCGCCCGATATTCTCCCAAAGACTGTTTTGGTCTGGCTCCACGGCTGACCTCGTCCGCTGACCCTCGCTCTTTATCGTGCTGATCTTTGACCTGTCGTTTTACGATTTCACTTTGTCTAGCCATTTGAACTGCCTTTTCAAGTGTGAGTTCTGATTCTAATTGCATTTTCTCAGATAAATTTGTATCTAATATTCCAATCACAATTTTGTCCCTTATTTGCTCATTTTTGGTGTCTCCTGGAAATGCACAATTTTCAGACAATTCGTAAAGTGTTCGTATGAATGACTCAACGGTCTCTCCTTGATTTTGTCGTCTTGAATGAAATTTTGCACGTTCATGTATAACATTTTTCTTTGGATTGAAATGTTTATCAAATTCGTCCAAGACTTTTTCAAATTTCTTGCTATCATCAGCTGATAGATTGAAGGATTTCAACAGATTGTCTGCATTTTGACCCATTGTATAAATTAATGTAGCCACCTGGATCTCTCCATCATCCTTATGCAGTTTTGATGCAGTTCGATAGAATGAAAATCTTTGTTTCCACTCATTCCATTTGCTCGGATTCGTAAAATCGAAATTTTCTGGAGGTGATAATTTCGCCATTATTCCAACAATTTAATGTTGCACTCTGTTATAAACAATTTAATGTTAATCCATATTAATTTACAATTTAATGTAAGTCCACTTTGTGTCAGTTTTTCACTTCTGACACCATGTTATGTCATTTACTTGTCAGGATAAACCAAGTTAGGGTTCGAGACCCAATATGAATAACACTCTTAAAGGTTAATACATTTTAATCTGCATGATACAAGTGCAACTACAATACTGAATACTTGACAATAAAACATGCCTATTATATAACACAGTAACAATAACTCAGTGTCCTAATAGTGTTGCTGATACAGCGTTGTTGTGTCCCTTAGTATGTATGTAATCCAGTTACACAACAAGCAGGTTTGCATTTTGTGTTATGCTGATGATTTAGTATTGATTGCTGAGAATGAGGAGGACTTACAGTCCATGTTACATGTTCTTAACAGTTGGTGTACATTGAATAGTATGGTTATCAATTGTAATAAGAGTAACATTGTTCATTGCAGACCACAATCCTTGTCAAGGTCAGATTTTGTGTTTAAGTGTGGAGATAATATATTAGAATATACTACTAAATATACATACTTAGGAATGCTACTCACTGAGCATTTAGATTATAATCTAACAGTCAAATCTGTGGCTCAAAGCGCCAGTAGAGCTCTTGGTCTACTTATAGCCAGATATAAGAGTCTAGGTGGTATGTCCTTTTCAGTTTTTAGTAAATTGTATAATTCAACTGTGTGGCCTGTCATCTCGTATGCATCTGCCATTTGGGGTACTCGGTCTTACTCATGTATTAATGCAGTAGAGAACAGACCATTACGATTCTTTCTTGGCGTTGGAAAATACACACCGACTGCCGCTGTGGCTGGTGATATGGGATGGCTACCACCTTTAGTTAAACAATATAAAACAGTGTGTAATTTGTGGTATAGACTAATTACAATGGATAACAGTCGTATCAATAGAAGAATTTTTCTCTGGACTAGAGATAATGCAAAGCCTAGTTGTAAGAATTGGGTTTTTAGTGTAAAACAAACTTTTATAGAGTTAGATTTAGTTATGTTTTGTAATCGTCATTTGACTGTATCAAAAAGAAAACTTTGTGATAAGGTTTCTAGTACTATGTTTGAAAATACAAAAATGACTGGAAAAATACTGTAAGCAGAACAAATGCTGTAAGAGGCAATGGTAGAAAGAAACTAAGAACCGTTACTGTCTTTTCAAAAAAGAGTAATGTACTGAAGAATACTGTAATGTGGTTTTACCTGGTACTCATAGGTCAGCATTTGCCAAGTTCAGCTGTGGTGTAGCCCCACTTATGTTAGAAACTGGTAGATACATGAATTTGTCTCCTGAGAACCGTGTTTGCCCTTTTTGTATTGGGTGTGTGGAAGATGAGAGTCATGTTATCTTACAATGCCCTATGTATTCAAATATTAGAAATGTGCTGTTTGCTAAGTGCCAAAAGGTAACAAATTTTAACTTGCAGTCGAATGCTGAAAAAATGCTTACTTTATTCTCCAACAATATGTTAATTAGATGCTGTGCCAAAGCCTGCTATGATATTTTACAATTAAGAAACTCATATTTGTATAGATAATGTTATCTCACCACTAATAAGCTGTTTTATACTGTAGAAATAAGTCTTTTTAATATTGTAGAAAACTGGAATGTTTTATCCTTGTAGTTGATGTACATGTATACATATATTAAAATAGGTCCCTTACAATGATAAGTACTGTATGTTAATTAGGAAACTAGGATTTAGATGTAACATCTTTTTTTTCTATATACTCAAAACTTAGTTTTATTCGGGGGTCTTTAATTTTATGTTTTAAGTTTTCCTTAATCTATCAAAGCTATATTTTGCCATCGCCCCAGTTCAATCGGAAGCCGATGATTTCTTGTTAAAAATAGACACAACTTTTTAGATGAATAAAGAGGTAGTTTATCTATGTATGGACTTCTTGAGAAGTTACTCTTAATATATTTGTAGACATTTGAATCTGACGTATTGCTGATTTCGGATCTCCAGTTTTGTAAATACATATCTTTTAGCTTTTGGTACGTTGCTTTTATAAGCCATTTACTACTGTTGAAACTTTGTATATACCAGATTCCAGAGAAACCAGTCTCAAATAGATATTGCTTGCAATCATATCCCCTCAGTAAGAACCTAATTAACACCTTCGTGTGAGAAGGAAAGAGATTTTGTAGTATTTTTGCTTTTCCTGGGCTTGTTCCATAGAGTGCGTCTGACAGTAGCCTGGGAAGCCGTTGATAATATTTGTGGTTTGTCAGAAGAAATAATACATAATATCTATGCATTAAAGATCCGACTAAATTTGCGCTAATTGGTGTTAATTGGCATTCATCGAGTCTCTGATATTATCAATTTGCAGGTAGAAAAAAAAGTTAGAAATTGTCAGACTGGATTCCCAGGCTAGTCTGACAGCGACAGAAGCCATTTTCGCGCGTATATGAAAGCGAATTTTGGTAAATTAGACAGACGAACATACTGGTTCCTTCATTTGGTTTTTATTTATTTCTTATGATCTTATATTTTTTTCCGAATATTCGAATGAACTAAGCACTGAACATTTTGTAAAACATTTTGCAAAACAGCAGAATCTAAATGGTAAATTTCTTCTCACAAAATACATTGAGATACATTTGTCTATAGTTGACAAAAATACAAGTGTACGGGACTACGCATTTCTAACCGGAAGGCGATGGTACGATGGTGAAAACGCGATGGCACGATAGTACGATGATGAAAACGCGATGGTGCGATGGTGAAAACGCGATGGTACGATGTTGAAAACGCGATATTACATCGACATTTCACCATCGTACCATCGCGATTTCATCATCGTACCATCGCTTTCCGGTTAGAAATGCGTAGTCCCGTATACTTGTATTAAATAAAAAGTCATGATTGTCCAAACGGAACACCGTACACTAACGACACTTGGACTTAAGGGCAGAATTAAGAAATTGCGATAACGCCTCACTTTCACATTTTGTTTTCGCATCGTAATATCGTATTTCGCCCTCAGGCCGAGGGGCACTATTACCATAACACGATGCGAAAACACGATGCAATTGTGACGATATTGATGTCGTATTATCGCGTTTTGGCATCGTATATCCATGCCATTGCATCATACCTTCGTATCGTAGTATCGCAATGTCATCCTTTCAAATCTGTAGGGCGAAGTGTAGGAACAACTACTGTCCCAACAGAATACCGTACCATAGTGTTTTAGCACAAAACTTACGAACTATTTAGACAGCAAGAAAACTCATCTGCAGGTAGGTACCATTATGACGTAGATACGATCACTTGAGTCTGAATTTCAGACTGCTGTAACATGATGCCTGAACTATCATCTGCAGAATAAGCTTTGCCGTCTTTCACTCGTGACATGCACCATGTCCATCGTCTGCGTCGCATGAACGACTGCCATGCCAAAGTATGCCATGGTTTGTCACGCGTTTGCTTGGAACTGTAAACTAACATATTTCAAGGTAGTGGCTTGCTGGATATTCTATTCATTTTCCTAGTGAGGTTCATCTTTAAACTCTCCCTGGTATTTGTAAAATGACTTTTGTACTTACTGAATAACCCTGAAAAGGTTTAATACCTTATGAAGCCTGAAAAAAATATATCAAACCAAACGTAAACGTTTCGACAGGTTATGACATATTTGATAAATCTAAATTAGGCCTAAAATGCATATAATATGACAGGATATCATCATAATGACAAAATATAGTTGTTTACGTGTACATATATATAGAAGCGTTTTGGTGTTAGCATAGAGATTTGTAGTATTCCTTATCACGACGTCCTAGCTCCTACGTGACACACCAACTCCTACATATGACTTACGAGAATTCCAAGGCGGTGCCCCACTATGTTCCTTTATTTGTTTATTTTGTTCTCGTATGTTTGCTTTGTCTTTGTGCGCGCTCGTGCGTTTGTGTGTATGTGTGCGCGCGCGCTTGTGTGCGTGCGTGCGTGCGTGTGAGTCTTGTACACGTCCAAGTGGTGCAAGTTGCATTTTTCGAACGTTGCTAACCCCGTTGGAAATTTGTTCTTGTGTTTTCCCTACTATCTCCTACTTTGGAAATGTTATCTCCTACGTACGACTTACTAGCTCTAAGAACGACTTACTAACGTACGACTTACAAGCTCAAAGAACGACTTACGTACGTACGACTACTAACGTACGACTTACTAGCTCTAAGAACGACTTACTTACGTACGATTTACTAGCTCTAAGAACGACTTACTAACGTACGACTTACAAGCTCTAAGGACGACTTACGTACGCACGACTTACTAACTGCTACGTAGGACTTAAAGTATAACGCGTTCATTGAGAACTACATGTACTCGTTACAGTTCTTTTTATGCGGCCTGTCTTACGGTGCTCTTAATCATTTGTGAAAATCATATCAGCTTCTCTACATTTGAAAAAAAAAACTTAAAAAAAAACTCTTCTAAGACTGTAGAAAATAAAACACAGCTATCTGAACGGAAAGTACGTTAATCCGAAATAAATTCAAAAGACGATTCAATTTCCGGCTCGGTTTGGCGCTTGACAGCATCACATGAGAACAATGAATGGGCTCTGTGATTTTTTAAAAGACCATTAAAAAGATTTTTAAAAAGAAGAATATTCTTTACACCAATAACAAAACACATTTTCTACTAACTTATTTACATAATGAATTACATTCTTATTTTTTTTTTGTATTAAAGATTTATGAAAAGTGAGTTGTTTAAAATGCTTATTTTTTCATGATAAAACGTTATATCAGGTGAATCATTTTGACGACCGACACATAAATAAATGAGGGGAAAATGAAAACATAACAAAGTAATTATGACTATTTATATGAGAAAGATTTATACAAGTAACGTATTCACCCGCTGGATGAGGAAAAACAAAAACATGCCTGGCAGACAAAGTGTCGTTTCTTTCCGCACGACGTCACTAAGACAAATTCTCCGACCTTTGAAGTGTCGGAAAAATTTCCTAAGGACAAAGACACCAATTAGGTTAATTAATAAAATATTACGATGAAACAACAGTAAAACTACTTAGATTTATAAACAAACACAAGTGGAAAATCATACCTAGATTTATAAACAAACACGAGTGGAATATCATTTGCCAAGGTAATGTTTTAATCTTTTGATAATTATAACAACTTTCATTAGCTTTGTCGAAATACTTTGCGCAACCTGAAACGCTTAGGAAATATTTTTAAAAATGATTAATGATTAATTATAACAGTACTTTGAAAGAGTGACGTGGAAGTATATAGTTATATTAAGATTCCATTGCAAGAGGAGCCTTTACTTCAGGGTAAGCTAAAATTAATTAAGTATTTTTCAATGTTTCAGTATTAAAACACTTTTATATGTCAGACATTTTTATCTTTATAACCTTTAGCAAAAACCGTTCACAGATTTACTCTGGAAAAATAACACCTTTTGTACTATTGAAATTCTGACTAGCATTACGTAAACCCAAACACTCGAGATTGATTGTCACCCAAACTATCAGACTAGGTCTGCAATTTTTTTCATTACCTTTATAAAGATAAAGAACAAATATGCGGCAAAGAACATTATACCAACTGGTTGTCATACTATGCACGCAGTTGTGTGTATGCACGTGCTATCACTATGGACCTCCTGCAACAGAACACGTGTGTAGGAATATGTTTCCTGAGGGTCATCATGTAGATGCGCAGACGTCCGAGCCGCCATTCGAGATAGACCTTTCACAGAACGTATATACCCCTTGGGAGGAAGTGCAAGGTGAGACGTTCATTTTAACTCGAAGTCTGAAAGCAGAAATGTGGCACAAAGTTCTCGGAGTGAGCTAATATACTAGAAATCATTCACCGTTCTTCGTCCGTCATTTCCTTCACTTTTCTTGAAGTTTTGGCCTGGAAGTGTCTTGGATAGTCCTCTACCACTACTGTTGAAATAAATTCCATTCTATGCAGATTTCTGGCTGACATTGCAACTTTTAAAACCTAAACTTTGAAACATTTAGCCAGATTCTGTAACGTGGACTGAGCGCGAAACTATTGTAAATTGTATTTGAATAAGGAACAAGATACAATAGTTTCGCGCTCAGCCCTCGATAAATGTCCCTTGGATGACCATTTACCAAGATTTTACAAATAATGATTTAACACAAATGTATCTTGGATGATCCTTTAGCACGATTATTCATTTTTGTCTGGTTCTCTAAATAACCTTGCAGCAAGTACTTTATATCTGACGTAAAAATAATTCAACACATATATCCCTTTGGTGACCTTCTAAAATCATTTAAACTGAATTGTTTTGTCAAAAAAAAGCCTTGATAAGGCAGGTCAGTTTTCACAGTATATTGGCAGAAATGTTTCTTAGATTACCAAAAATGTTACCTATTTGAGCTGTGAAGCTCAGGTGAGCGATCGTTGGCCGCCACGGTCCTCTTGTTATCATCATAAACCTACATGAGTTAAAATATTGGCATAACAAGGAAGTGAACTTTAACGAGTGCTGTAGGCAATTCCTAAAATTTCAGCATTTCAATTTTATGGGTACAAGTTATCGAACGAATGGTGCCTCCTTTTTACGTCATCGAATTCCAACGACTAAAACACTCATTAAAATTCACTTCTTTATTTTACCGTTATTTACTTTATTTTTATTTTTGTTGGGTTTACCGTCGTACCGACACAATTTAGGACATATGGCGACTTTTCATCTTTTCGTGATGGAGGAATACTACATGTGCACCTCCGGGCATTGTTTCTTCACGAGCGTGCACTGATGTAGTATCCGAGGGACCTTCCGTAAGCCAGCTGGATGGCTACCTCACATGAAAAATTCTAGACCCCAAGTGAGGCTCGAACCCACATTGGTGAGAGGCAAGAGATTTCAAGTCAGCGACCGTAACCACCCAGTCATGGAGGCGGCCCCGCTTAAACTTGTAATTAGAATCAAGTAAAATTAACCCATGTGTTTCGCAATTGCATGTTTGTTAAATGACGGGAAACTTTCACTTCAGTAACGTTGAGGGCAACACAGGGCTACTTTTTCCGTGGGTTCTTTATGCAAGCTAGAAGAGCCGATTGTAGTCACGTATTTCAGTATCAGCCCCTGGGAGTTTTCACTGTGTTGCCCGAGGATCAAAACTTAATGAAAACAATGCCGTGCCTGAACCATAAGGACGTGAGTATAACGTGTTTATTCATTTTTTGTTCAACAAGGACATGCACATACATGTATGTAGTATTGTATGTGCGTGCGTGCGAGCGAGGGTGCATGTGTGCGTGCATTAGATGGCTCATTGTCACAGGGGCAAACAATTTTTCAAAATGGACTTTATAGCATTTTTTTTTCTGAGAAAACATTATAATTGTAATATATTGAAGTGTATATGGCTCATGGACCCATACTGTATCCTAAGTACGTTACTGTCCCTGTGGTGTAAATGTCAGACAGAAGACGAGTACGAAGTTGCCGAAAAGATGCAACAAAAATAAGCTAGTCAGAACTGCATCATGTGTAGATCTACATGGTTATTTCTATGGATAATGTCCTATTCAGCCTAGGATGTCAACAATTCTGTTTAATTTAAGTATAAATTACAGAAACAAGAGCACCGCCTGATGGTGTCATCGCTCTTCTGCAAGTCATAGACAATATGTAAGAAAAGAGTAGTAGTTCAGATTTTCTAAGTACAAAAAGGGCAATAATTCTAATAAAATGCAGGTTAGACTTATGGTTCTTGACGTACTTAGTCACCTAATAATGATTAACAAGTGTGCAAAGTTTCGAAGTTGAAGCTCATATAGATTTTTAGAAAAGGTGGACCTACACAAAAATTTTAATCAAGAAACTCAAATTTTCTAAGTACAAAAAGGGCCATAGTTCTGACAAAATGCATATCAGAGTTATGGTTCTTGACCTACATAGTCACCTAATGGTGATAAACAAGTGTGCAAAGTTTCAAACTTTAGCTCTGATAAAGTTTTAGAAAAGGTCGACCTAAACAAAAATTTTAACCGACTCCGACACCGACGCTCAAGTGAAGAAAATACCTTGTTGATCTTGTTCCAAAAATCTGACGATCTAAAAAAGGAGTTTACTTTTTACGGTTTTATTCTGTTGACAATAATTCTGCATGTAGGGCCTACATTAAGGGAAAAAAGGCTGGTTCAACAATAATGAATGGTCTCAGCCGCCTCGCCCTCAGTACCCATCAGGTTGTATTGTAGATTTTATATTCACTCACTTTACAAATTCAAATGTTACGCTATTGGGCAATTTGCAGCGTTCAATGACCTCGATATTTAGCAAAGCCCCTCCTCGTCATTTAGCCATCTCCGTCAATTAACGTACGTCAAATAAGTTGCATGAAACATATTCAGCAGTACTTTTTCAATTAAGATAATGTTTCTTGGCTTATGGCAAAGTTATTTTTTACGGACCGAGCGTGCAATTACTGACAGAATATTTGTAAAATAATGCTTCATTAAATACAGGTACATAGAAAGGTTTCTCGTGCGCGTAATATCTCATCAATTGTTTATATAAAACATCGGATAGTTAATTACAAGTTAAGTGTTTTTGGGCGTTAGTAAACTACTTTTTAAAAAAGTCTACAAGACACAGAACGTAACAAAGCAAATAATATAGTAATAATAATAGAAGACTCGGTTTAATCGAGTCTGTTTGTGAGAGGTAATGACACGTGCAGTAATCCTCATGCCCTCGGCACCGGGTTAAGAACTGACTGGACTTTAGGATTCAAAAGAACCCGAGTCTATGTACTTTACAGACACCACACGAAAGCTGCTGTTGCTACAGTTCTTGAGATTTGTAAGAATTGAGCCGTGCCATGAAAAAACCAACAGTGGCTTTGCGACCAGCATGGATACAGACCAGCCTGCGCGACAGGATCCATGCTGTTTGCTACTGGTTTCTCTCATTACAATAGGCTTTGAAAGAGAACAGCATGGATCCTGACCAGACCGCGCGGATGCGCAGGCTGGTCTGGATCCATGCTGTTCTCTTTCAAAGCCACTGTGTTGATTTTCTCATGGCGCGGCTCAGATCTTTTGGAAGCATCGAACGCAGGCAAGCAAGTATCGACAGTCTCTGTTTGATCGGGTCAGGTCACAAGTAAATTGTCACTTTCAAAGAGATTGACCTGAATAATAACAATACTTCTGGATTTCTACTACTTAAAATAGGCAAGCCGGTCAAATTTCAGTGGCGTTCAAGGCTTGATAGGTTTGGGGGATATTGAAAATTGCAAGTTACTATAATCAAAATTAACTTATGAAAAAAGAGACATCAAAATCAGCATAGAAGCAAGTAAGTGAAGAAGCTAGAAATGCCATATATTTTCAATTACAAAAAAAGGAAAACTCGAATAAAATGTCCCGACCGCTCTCTACGCCTCATAATTCGTGCAGATATCATACGCACCATTTTTAGTTACAATTACGTCATAAATCGTTAAATTTATTGAAAAATATTCTTTCCACATCTTTGTAATATTATTTGGCACGGACGGTTGTAATGCAACTTGCGCTTTTCCGAAGACAACCCCGCCAGGCAAATCCCGTCCAAAAAACTCCCCCCGAATCTGTAAAAATTACGCTGCTTTAAAATGGTATTGTCTGGTGGATAAACAAAGCCGAAATACACTTTGATTTTTTTTTTCAAAATACCGAGTAAAGTAATTTGCCTCGCGGAAATTTCCGCATGAACGTGATTCAATCAGGATTCAGTGGCAACTCAAATTGAACGTGTATTTCAAAAGGTTCCAAAATTCTTTCTCAAACGTAAACTGAGCTGTACCATTTTTTATTATTTCTAAAGGAGAAATGTTCAGTATATTTGTTGATTTCAGAGTGCCATATCACACAGAACAAACCAGAGTTTTGGAAAAGCCGTTTTTAGATGGAACGCGCCAGCAGCTATGATTGGTCATCTTTATTTCACGTAAGTAAATGAACTTAAGTTGACATAATCAAATTGAGAGCGTAGCTTTAACCAGGTAATAATTTTAAACTCCTTTAAATTTGTGACCGTATTCCGTTATTTTGACATTTTCCAGAACGTAAGATTTCCAGAGACTAATATTGCAATCTACTGTATAAAAAGTAAAAGTAAAATAAGTCTTAGCTTTTTATGTAAGAAAGTTACGCTTCCTAAACTACAACCTTTAACATTAGCTCCTTGATCTAAACTATTTACGCCACCAATATTATCTAGCATGGTAGGAGCATGTAGATTTTGGTAACGCGATACTACTGAGAAAGGGCAAAGATCAGAGCTCTTTATACTTAGACTGCATGTTAATTTGGTAGTGATACACACTATATATTTCAGAGCAACAGTTGTCAAAGAGCAGGATATATTCTGGACAAACGTCAAGTCAGTATTAATGCGCGACCAAAGCGATAAAAGACGTAAAGGAGAATACTGCCCGACAAAGTCACGCATAGACCCGCATGAAATAAATACAACTCCGAGACCTTCACGAGGGACAACTGAAAAACTGCAAGAATCGACAACAGTTACTTGTGGATGTCATTTTAACAAACACTGTATTTTCCAATTGGCTTTTTCAGTAACAATGCCTGCATTTTTATTTAAAAAGATTGTCTTATAAACTAATAACATAGTGAACAACTGACAATTGACGAAATACGATTGTCATGAAAGGATTGAAACACCTTGAGTTGAACTTACGGTCATATAAACGCGCACTATTACATATTAAACTAATCAAGCAATATGCTGGATATACATACTTATGATTGTATGCAGTAGTTCTGTAAATAGCATTAATTGTCACTCTGTTTCATCCAGTTTCATGTGTTCAGAGAGGATATTGTTTCATATAAACCTTTACCCTTCTGACGGCAAGTGATTCTGCCTTTGCGACTAGTGCAGACCAAGGTTTTTGTAGGCTGATCTTGGTCTGTTCTGTTCGCTATTCAGTAAGTAAATTTGCAGTGAACACTCCTTTGAATAATAAATAGTACTGCCTAAATTGAATGATAGCCAGTCCATTTTAGAAATTTAGCAGGGTAAAGGTAACATGTACACTACAGTGCTGCTTCGGTTTCTTGCTTGAACAGAATGTGCATTAGACAATACGTACATTTCTAACGTTTTACGTTTTATAAACCACCTGGCTGAACTGTACCTGGACAGATAGGTGGTATTGCCTACAGCATAACACTCACTAATTATTCCCCAATTAATTATACCCTTTGTTCTACACGTCTAACATTTTTAATTAATTCACCAGCATTCATTCGAGATTTTCCCATGAACTGCACAAGAAACATTACTAAGTAACATCCGTCTCCATATAGACTAACAAATCTTTAACAGTTAAATGTTTTGTATTGGGATATTTTATGTGGTAAATACATGTTATAGGACTGCAAAGTAACTGCTCAAACTTAAGAACGCACAGCTAGAACATTGCATTTTTTTGGACTGTAGAAGTTTACATCTGTCTGACATAAAGCTGTATAAAACCTGATTAAGTTTTTTGGGGGTTCTCCACAAATGAATTGGAAAGGTCCTGGAAATCCACTCAGTTAGTTATAATATCAATCAAACTACAATTATATTCTTATTGCACATTTTATTAGAACATCTTTCTTCAGTAATGACAACATGTGGAGAGTATCTAACAATGGTATAAAAGAAGGTATTATCACAAATTCAAACATAGGGACATTACATATACAATCTACTGAAACACGGTATATAAACCAGTATGTACATAAAAACGTATTGAACATCTCTGTCAAAATTACACAACTAAATAAATGATGATTTGGTCCTTCAGGCATACGTAAATGTGCTATGGGTTTTACATCCCAAAATAGTGCTACTGGGCATAGGCCAAAACCTAGAGGAAAGAAAACATAGATTATTATCATTTGTTATTAATGGACATTTATAACAAAAACACATATATGGTGTGTTTAGAAATATGCTTACTGCTTCCTACACAATATACTTTATGTTGTAACATGTTATATTTTATTTATGTCAAAACCAAATTGCTAAAACCAAAGGCCAGTATGAGCTATTTTCATTAATGGTCATTATCTCAACTACAACAGGGTATTGAACAATACTGCTGTAATATTCAATTACTGCTATGAACTTTTTTTCATTTCTCAACATTATAAGCATATTACAGCTCATAAGACCACACTGGTATCTAGTAATATAAAAGTATAAAGGAAAATGTATTTGTTTAACAAGAGCACCGCCTTGCGGGTGCTGACGCTCATCTGATTTTTTTGTATAATAGAAATATTGTCCTACCCATGACTTTTTTAAGTCTAAAAAGGGCCATCATTTTTGCAAAAAGCAGTATAGAGTTATGTTTCTTGATGTACAGTGTCCACTTACGATGGTGAAAAACTGTTGCAAGTTTTAAAGCAATAGCTTTGATAGTTTATGAGAAAAGTTGACTTAAACATAATACTCAACCAAGAAAATGATTTTCTAAGTCCAAAAGG
Source organism: Mercenaria mercenaria (assembly GCF_021730395.1). Taxonomy (NCBI): domain Eukaryota; kingdom Metazoa; phylum Mollusca; class Bivalvia; order Venerida; family Veneridae; genus Mercenaria; species Mercenaria mercenaria. Next base: position 17,594,384 of record NC_069363.1, read on the forward strand.
GGCAATAATTATTGCAAAAAGCAGGGTGGTTATGTTGCTTGCTGTACAGGGTCAGCTTATGATGGTGAACAAGTGTTGCAAGTTTCAAAGCAATAGCTTTGATAGTTTAAGAGAAAATGTTGACCTAAACATAAAACTTAACCAAGAAATCTGATATTTTCTTAGTCCAAAAAGGCCATAACTCTTGCAAAAAGCAGGATGGAGTTATGTTTCTTGCTGTACAGGCTCAGCTTATGATAGTGAACAAGTGTTGCAAGTTTTAAAGCAATAGCTTTGATAGTTTAGGATAGAAGCTGACCTAAACATAAAACTTAACCAAGAAAACTGATTTTCTAAGTCCAAAAGGGGCAATAATTCTTGCAAAAAGCAAGATGGAGTTATGTTTCTTGATGTACAGGGTCTGCTTATGATGGTGAACAAGTATTCCAAGTTTCAAAGCAATAGCTTTGATAGTTTAGGAGAAAAGCTGACCTAAACATAAAACTTAACCAGGCAACGCCGACGCTGACAACCGCTCAAGTGATGACAATAACTCATCATTTTTTTTTCAAAAAATCAGATGAGCTAAAAATGTCTGAAAATTTATGATAATTCATGTCTTCATGTATTCATAAATATATGCAAGTTTCAAAACCATTATGAGGAAATGAAATAATTTGTGATTTAACTTTGATGAAATTGACAAAAAAGGAGACAGTTAATTTGGGTCCATGTGACCTTAACCAAGTCTTTCCTGTAGCCGGACTTACTTGTGAAAGGCTTGAAAACTGTACACTTTACAATTCAAGTCTTAGATTCCAGAAAAAAAGAAAGTCAAGTTAGATCCCTAATGATTTTGACCTTTGAGCCACAGACCCAAAGCAACTAGGGATCTTCTTTTAGTATACTTAAGTCAATGTGTAACATTTGAAAGCCATAGCTACTTTATTAAGAACGTGGATTTTGAACTGATTTATTGTAGAACAGGCAATGACATAACATAAATGTTTTTAAATATAACGATATTTAAAAAGTTGGTTGTTTATTTTTGTAAGCACCATGGAAAATACGATAAAGCTTTCTTATAAATAGTCTGAAACATTTACCAGACTTTGCCACACCTTATAAAATCATGATCTTGCACTGCCAACCAAGCTGAAAGTTAGTCTGGCTACTTATACAGAATCTGAAAATGTCAAGATTCTAAGAACTGATCAATCATATGGTTCAACTGGTCTTGGAAGTCTGGCAGAATGGTAGGATCTTACTGAAATGGTGGCCATGATGCCAGGAATCATTTAGAATAAGAAAATATCAGTAAAACGATGGATGCTCCCCAAAATATGATTATTGCTTATTAAAAGCAAAAAGGCAGACTTCATCAACTGGGAACATACCTCGTCTTAGAAGTTTTCATGGTTTAGTTTGAGATAAAGTTATTAATATTGTTTTAATTATCTGAAGAAACAAAATAATCACTATAAGACTTCTTCTTCTTTGTTCGCCTTCAGTATAAGACAAAAGCAGGATTACAATTCAGGCAAATAGCAAGCAGTAACCACAAGTATGACAGGACCTGGTGTTTTGTTGAAGTTATCATGATGTTGCATTTGTAAATTTAAAATGTGATGTGAAGCAAAATTGCAAACATGATATGCTAAAAGTTACAAAGAGTTATATTTTGAAGTAAGATAACTGGCCAGTTTTAACATACTACATAATTAGAATGGATCATTGAGTAATATTCCAGAACAATTTCTACTAAATTATCAGTATAAATGAGATTCTGCATACGTCAGTGCAATATTTATTTATGTATTTATTTGGGTTTTTACGGCGCACCAACACAGTATAGGTTATATGGCGCCAAACAGGACTACAAATTTTGGTTTCACATCTCATTTACATTGAAATAAAAACATGAGGTATGGAATCAAAATTTGCATACCTGCTGGAATCACAGAGTTACAGCAAAACCAAGTGTTAAGACCCTGGGGGTTCTACGCTTTTGTCTGTGTGAACAGAAGGACTTTCAAACATGTATTCTGTTCTCTTCAAGAGTTGCCTGACAAACATATTTAGAACAGCCCTGAAAAAAATCTAAGTCAATTAAACAAAGTCTGTCACACAGGCATGAAATAATAGGTCTGTTAGAAAATAAAATCATTATTATTTAAAGGCCTAGATTTTGGCAGTGGGCCAAGGGATTTCTGTCTTCACCAGCACAGTTGGGGGCTGATGACCATCACAGTATGGTTCCAATAAACAAGGGTCATTGTTTATTGGAGAGTCAGTCTACCTTACAAGTGTATCTATTAGTAAGAAGGGGAAACGATGTAATTTATTTTAAATTAATGAATAATTGATAACTTTTAAAGTTATACTAGTTTTTTTAGGCATTTCTAAGTAAAGTAAAATATTTGTTGATCAAACACAGTAAAAAGTAATCAGAAACTTATTTTCACAAAAAATGAAATAATGAGAAACTTAAAGAAATATGCAACTTTTTATTCTAGAGAATTGTGATATTTCAGAAAAATGTGACTTTCAATCATCTAAAGCTTGCAAAATACTGTAAATAACATTTGTCTAAAATTGAAAACAGAATGTGAATTTTAAAGTTACAAAGCAAGCATGAAAAAAGTCCCTTTTGGCAACATACTGAAAATGAAAACTGAGTATAGATGGGACACAATAACTGATTACATGAACACAAGAAAAGCAATTTCCAATTCGAAAAATATTGTTTGTCAGCACATAGAACTCATGAAGTTTTCACTATACTTGTGTTTTATTATCATTATTATTTTCAATATTATTACTGTATCTTTTATCATCCTATATGTAATATAATAATAATAATGATAATGATTATGATTATTTTTATAATTATTATTACTATAACATTAAAGTAATAGTGATTATCATCTATATAATATCAAACTATTAATAATTATTATTATCATTCCACATTCACTGAAGAAAAATTAATTTCTTTCAACTCCACTGCACACATCTTCATGGTCTACTTGGGGTCCCTGCTGTGCTAATTGCCCTCTAATCAGTTACTATTACATAATCGCTGATAAGCAGCACATAAGATGGGAGTTGTATATTGGATTGGGGGGGGGGACACTTATATAGTAGTGAATCTAGGCCTTTAAAGTATACAGCCCTGTATCACTTAAATTATGGTCACTCCGAAAAGTTGGTAAAATTGTGGAAAACAAGGCAATAGGTAACACTGATGGATGCTCCCCAAAATTACTGTAGCGCAAGGGGCTTTTCAGTCATTGAGGTTATGTTAAGGAGAAATGTGTCAGCAAGAGTTGTGGTTCTTTTACACTGCACTCCCTCTCATTGATCTATATAAATATGTAAAGTATAATGTCAATAGTTTACACAGTATTTTGAGTTATGCCTAAGAAAAAGTTTTCAAAAAAAAGGGAGATAATTCTAAAATGGGACCACCTAGAGTTATGGTTCCTTGTCACTGCACTTCATCTCAATAAGCTCTATCACTGTATAAAGTTACAACTTGGTATCTTCAATACTTTTTGAGTTATCCTCCGGACAAGAAGTTTGACGGACGGACAAGGTGATGACTTTATGCATTCCCCTCCCCTTCGGAGAGCATAAAAACATTATTTGGTTTTAACATTCTGAAGGATGGATGATTAAAGTGGACATATATCACTGTCATGCTAAACAAGTCCTCACTAGCATGTAACAAACATTTGCATTCAAAATACAAACCAAAGTGCATGAGACATAAAAACAAAACCATTGTTCTTTCAATGAATATAATTATGCTACATTGATTTCATTATCAAAATAAATCGTGTCCAGATTTTGTGCTACCTCAACATATGAAAGTATGTAAATCTTATTTTCAGACAACACGGATAAACTCACAAAGCTCAAAAACATTTTGCATTTAATATAAAACATAGTCTATCTTTGATTCAGATTCATACTAACCAGTCTAAATTATACAGCCATGTCACATTTTGAGGTAGTAAAAGAACTGTTATAAACTGTGTTCAAAACCATTAAGAAATACAAATTCTGATGTTTGATTCTGTTAAAACAAGCTTACGCTAAAATGACGTCCATTAACATGCTCTGACGTCAATGTTTTTCTTCTGACCAAGAAAGAGCGCTTCTATATATTATCCACAGTTTTAGATTAAAGGCTTATTAGAATTGAAATAATGTATAGCAAAATTGTGTTTTACAGGCTGTCTAGCATACCCTGACAAAAAATTAGGGCTAATTTTAGGGCAATTTGTACAAAAAAATAGGGCTAAAATTAGGAATTTGGTACAATTTTAAGGAAATTTTAGGGCTAAATTTAGGAATTTTCAAATTAAAATATGGACTTTAAAGACCATGCTTACCTTTATGTGATTGACATAAAAGTAACTCACAAATAGTGCTTTATTTACAGAAAAGACGTCTGCCAGCTTTCCACTGTTTGAACACATGGATCCACTGGTAAACTGCTTTGAACTGTGCTAAACTGTTTTTTTCTGAATTAGAAGAACTTTTAAACAACATTTAAAACATTTTCTCTTTTTGATCATTGCAAAAAAGTTAAAAAAGTAGGAATCTTTGTGAAAAAATAGGGCCTTTTTAGGAATTTCCTTTGATTTTTAAAAAAAAATAGGAATTTTAGCAAAACTGAAAAAAAATAGGAAAAAGTAGGAATTTTAGGGACGCTAGACAGCCTGGACTTTTACCTAAATTAATACACCCAAGATCGGTTATATGTCGCCAGAATAATTCACTCAGGCTACACCCTCGTGAAATTATTCCATGGACAAATAACCTCTTTCTGTGCATTAATAACGTTAAAACACAGTTTTTCTATATATTATTTCTTTAATATGAACCCATTTATTGGATGAAGTATTCAATAATCATTCACAACCCTTTTTATTTTCTTATGTGTCTGACACAAGCAAAACCATGTAAAATATTACTTATTTGAAAATTACATCTTAGTTTAAGTTACCTCCCTTAATACAAATATGTTTCTTATACAAAATAATAGAACCAGCTTTTCCAAAATTAAAGAAATTACTTTTGTAATAAAATGTTAAAATGTAACTATATATGGAATGAAAAATTGACACACATTTACTCTTGACACATTACCAATATGAATCCTTTTACAGAAATCAAAAATAAAATAAAAAGTATGAACACTGTGTTCACGCACAACATATATACATCATCTAGGGACGTGTAGATAAATATTGTAATGACCAAAGCATATCAGATATTCTGTAAGTTTTCAATGTTTTGACATCAATTTTGTTTACATCTTAATGTATATTTTTTCGTAAACCATAACCATACATTCCTACTAGTTTATTGCTTTGCACGTCAGGCTTTTAAATTCAAGTTTTATTTTATATGTTCTAGAATTATGACTAGAAGTATCACTGAAGGTGACAAATACCCCTGGACACTGATACAAGGAAGGAAAGTAGTCTGCATGTCATCTTCCTAACTCTTCAAGTTTTATGAAAATCCTTCAAGCGGTTAAGAAAATATAGAGCAGACATAAAATAAAGCTTTTTGACCTTTGAGCTATATTCATGACCTTGACCTTTGACCTACAGACCTAATTCATGTGCTCTGCACATTGTCTCATTCCCACCTACCTACATGCCGAGTTTAAAGGCAAATACCTTTAATTGTTATCAAGTTATGCTACGGATATGAATTATGACGTACAGATGCATGCGCCATCAAATAATACATCCTGTGTTTCCAAAAACAGGCATATAAAGTCTTCCTGTATAAGATATGAAGCAAACACAAAATAAAATGATTTGACCTTTGACCTCCAGATACAACCCTAAGTCATGTATCTTGTAGTACTATGATGATGAACATTATAATAATCTGAATCCTTTACTGGAATGATGTACATTACTCTAGTAAAGCCCCCACAAACATTGTATATATGGGAATAATAATAATTATTATGCAACTAAACATCGCAAAATTTTGATGTAAAAAAAAAAAAAAAAAGCATAAAATGTGCCTTTTATTATATACAACAGAAAAAAACATAATATGATGGTAAGATGCGGATCTGTCTGTGGCAAGTGATGTTGGGGTAGGCAACAAATGGCATTCTTGAAACTAACATCCATTCTACATAGACTTGATCATGTGATGAGATTGTTCCTGCATCTGTCATTTACCAGAGAAAAGCTGCATCTACAAAAGAAATATGTATATATGAGAGGGCCATGATGGCCCTGGATTGCTCACCTGAGTTTCACAGATTGCTTTAACAGCTTTGGAGGATTATGCAAGGAAATTAATTATCTTATATATAATCCATTTATATATATTTCAATTTATATATCTATATTGCAATTATTCTGAAATTGGGATAGATGTTTCTGACAAGGTATTAAATATTTGCACTACACAGTCTGACCAATCTCCCAAATTTTTAGAAATATGGCAGGTATGTTTAAATTTATATCAAACACTATAGGAACCAGTACATACATATATGACAAAGGTTAAGTGGCCACACCCTGTGACTGCAGTATTTTTGAAAAACCAGAATAATTTTAGCACACTTGATATAGGGTTTCCTAATACCACAGTCACACATATGGTGCAAATAGCTACGTCTAGCTACGGATAGAAATGTAGTAATCCGTATCGATCCGTACCTGAGCCGTACGGATTGGTAGGAATTGATACGAATTACTACTTTAAGGTACGGCTCAGGTATTAGGTATCAATACGGATTACTACGTTTCTATCTGTGGCTAGACGTAGCTATCCACGCTGTATGTGTGACTGGGGTATAAGGAACATTAATTTCTGTTTCAAAACAATTCTAATATCTATTTATTCAAGCAATTTGATTGGTTTAGCAGAAACATTCACACACTGACAAAACCCTTTTATTTGTATTCATGTGCATATTTTAGTGTTGCATCAATACCAAAAGCAACTGATAGCTGTGACATTTGAAAAACAGTAAAGATAACTTTCTTATTATGTGTGAGCATTGATTTTCTTTGAGGGAGCATTTACTATCAATCAAAATCTGGTAATAATTGTTTTCAAAATGTCTGATAGGGAGAGTAAGATCATTAAACAAGAGGGTCATTGACCCTAAAGCGCTCACCTGTGTACAAGGCTTCAAATGTGTTCGTATAAGAACAGAGATAGGTTTCTTCTATATTAGCCTATATTATATACATGTCACACACACTTTTGAACCTAGGGCAATAATTTGAACAATTATGGTAGACATTACAAATCTGATATCACACACCAAATATCAAGGCTCTAGCTATTATTGATTCAGAGAAGAAAAGTGACCACGCCCCCTGGCAGCCATGTTTTTTAACGAATCGGAATAATTAGAACAATCTTGGTAGACGGTCACACAAGAACCATTTGTGCAAAATTATTTTAAAATCAGACGGGCCAGAAGTTTCACATAAAAAAGATTTTTAGTTTCCACTATATACATATAGGGAAAAGTGACCAAAGCCCTCTGGCGGCCATATTTTTTGACAAATCAAAATAATTTGAAAAATCTTGGTAGAGGGTCACACAAAGACCATTTGTGTAAAATTATTTTAAAATCGGGCCAGCAGTTTCACACAAGAAGATTTTTAAAGTTTCCACTATATACATATAGGGAAAAGTAAGCACGCCGTCTGGCGGCCATGTTTTTTGACAAATCAAAATAATTTGAACAATCTTGGTAGAGGGTCACACAAGGACCATTTGTGTAAAATTATTCTAAAATTGGGCAAGCAGTTTCAAACAAGAAGATTTTTAAAGTTTCCACTATATACATATAGGGAAAAGTGACCACGCCCTCTGGTGGCCATGTTTTTTGACGAATCCGTATAATTTGAACAATCTTGGTAGAGGGTGACATAAGGACCACTTGTGTGAAATTATTTCAAAATCGGTCATCGGTTTAGGAGGAGATGTTGTTTGAATTTTTTTTCTATTTTTAGCTCTTGCAGCCCCTATGTGCAACCAAGCGGAACAATTTTGGAAGAGGACCACCCAAGAAACATGGCCAAGTTTCATCAAAATCCATTCAGTGGTTTTGGAGGAGATGTTGTTTAAACACAAATGTTGATGATGGATGACTTGACGCACGGACGCACGCACAAACGACAGACACAGTGTGATCACAATACCTCACCAGGAGCACTTTGTGCTCAGGTGAGCTAAAAATCAAAAAATCAGAGCAATGACATGTTTACATGGCATTATAATGACTAAATGAATTCTTCCTGGGGTTCATGTCTGTGTAAACCCTGCCTTTATCTTGCGCATTTAACATAAAGCCAATCTGGGAATTTATTCAATGGTGTATTTTGGCAGAGTTTACAAATTCATGAACACTAATAAAAACACTGTCCTATAATCAAAGCAGCAGTTCACATTACAATGACATTTGAAGAATTTTTTACTTAATTTTAACTCTGGCAACCATATTTTTGTTGAATCTCAAGAATTTGAATATTCTTGGAGGATGGTCCCCCAAGGAAACATTTTTGTCATGGAATCAGTGATTTTGGAAAACATGCTGTTTAAAGAAGTTTCAATTTTAGTTTAGCTCTCAGGCAGCCATGCTGGAGAGAATTTCAAGATATTTTTCTTCTGGCTGCCATGGCAACAAGAATTTGCATGGATGACACAGATTTGAAGGGCTCTGAAAGAAGACCACCCAAAAAACATTCCTGTGAAGACTGGCTTTGTGATTAAGTTTGAGATATTCTTTAAAATTTACCCTGCTAAATTTCTAAAATGGACTGGACTTTCATTAAATTTGGGCAGTACCATTTGTTATTTGGAGAGGTGATCACAGAAAATTTACTGACTGAATAGCGAACAGTGCAGACTAAGATCACACTGCAAGGACGTGCAGGCTGATCTTGGTCTGCGCTGGTCGCAAAGGCAGAATCACTTGCTGCTAGCAGGCTAAAGGTTAAAAGAACTGCGTATGACACAGACAGACAGATGGATAACAGACATTCAATGATCCTTAAAGCTCTGACACCATAAACACTTTGTTCTCAGATGAGCTAAAAATACAATTCACTAAAACAAAATATAATACAAAGAAAATCTTAAAATAAAGTCTAAACAGTAATAAACAGTTTAGAAATCTGTAATAACCACACTGGTAAGACCCTCAGTTTTTTTTTGTTCTATTTTCCATCATATGCATAAATCACACCTGAATGACTATGGAACACCCACACTCTAGATCAATTTTCTGAAACTGTCAACATTTCTAAGAAATAAGAGTATCACTGTAAAACAGGGCTCCGGAAATTTTTATAACTCAATCGGTCCGAAACGAAGATCCTGACATCGGCGCTACCCCACCCACCGCATTAGCAATATACCATATTTTGTAAAACGTGATAGAGTAAAGAAATAAGCATGTCATGCATTAAAACTAAGTTACCGGTCACCGTGAGTTACCATACAATGAAGACAGTTATTCAGTGATATGTGTGATCGTTTCTTTGTTTAAATTTCGATGTTTTCCGAGAAAATACTTGCAAGGATAAAATTGCCGAGGCATTAAATTGACACCGTGTACGTAACTAGTCTAAAAGCCAACACACGTGACTTCGGTACCGTATACACGGCAGATACTTTGTGATGTTTCCTCATTCTTTGACGGAATTTATATAAAATACAATGTGTCAAAGTGAATTACACGACACATTATTATTCTCTGCTAAACAGCCACAGTATTTTAAGAATACTCTGCCGCGGACCGAATGTGTACGTTATGTGAACGCCGAGATCGAATTCCCCGCATGCAAAAGGTCATGCGGGTTGGCCACAGATATTTCATTTTACTGGCTTTGTACTTCAATATATAAGCAACTACATTTTATTAAGTTATATGTTCTCTTCTGGTGTAAACGAAATTTCAATTTGAAACGTTTTTTAAAAGACCGATTTGATAAACTGCACCACTCCGGTTTTCTTTATCATTCATGTTTGCCAGTCCATTTTTTTTTCTTTTATTTGTACAGTCGGGTTGCAAAGACGATTTTCTGCACTTGTTTCAACTGGAGCCCCAACAAATGAATCATGTAATTTTTACAAATCAAGTAATTATAAAAATTATTTTTATCGGTTTCCCATGTGATGTCTCATTAAATGCAGTGACCATTTGTTTTTTACCCGTGATCAAACATAGCCGTTTGAAATAAACCATCCGTCGGATTCTAAATAAAAGAAGTGTATCCCCTTCGAAATTATTTGGATCCAGTCAGAAACAAGTCAAAAATGTTTAATACATTCAGTCGGCTGTCTGCAAACATTGAGGTAAAGGATGTGCCGCGCAAATACTGATTGCATCACGTGCTAATTACGGACAGATTATCAAGGTGACAATCAGACCATTTGACATGTTTATTGATTATCTGAGGGTGCGACCAACAATTTCCTGCTTGGCAGTTGATCGTGTATTGAGATTTCAGACTGAAATTTATACTTTTCTCCATTTTTACAGGATGATTTTTTTTCGTTTTTTCACTTCACGAATCGGTCTGAAAAGTCAACAAGAGGGCCATGATGGCCCTATATCGCTCACCTGTTATCACTGCACTTGAGGACAAGAAGGCCCTCAGAAAAAATATCTAAGTCCAAAGGACAGGAACAACATGGAAGAAATTTAACCAAAAAGAAAAAAAAAATCTTACATGTCAAAATACACCTAAAAATTGGAGGTACCATCCATGTTGTACCACAGAGAAGTGGTCTTGGTTTTTCCCTACGGCCAATGATAAAAGAGTTACTAAAAATAAGCTATTTATAGTAAAGTAAAAATGAGTAATAAAAAAAAAATATTGTAAGTGAACAAAAGAAGGATCTGCCAAATAAATCTGTTGACATAAATGAAATTTCAGATCAGTATCTTCATTAGTTATGGAGATATACCCATTTTAATTTGAAATAAAGGGAGGTAATTTGACATAAAATCAGTCCAAAGTTATCTACCCTGATTGTCTCAGTCCAACTAATAACAATAATGAAATTTCAAATAAGTCCTATAAGTACTTACTGATATAAATCCATTTTGATTACAATCAGGGGAGGTAATCAGATATAAAATAACTCTGGAACCTACGATTGGATCTGATTTGTCATGGAATCAAAGATTTATTGTTGTTGAAGATATTTTGGAAGTTTGTATCAAATAAAACCATAAATGAAGTCTCTATATGGCTGCAAAAGCCAAAATAGCCAATTTTGGACCTTTAAGGGGCCATAACTCTGGAACCCATGAAGGAATCTGGCCAGTTTAAGAAAGGAAGCAAGATCTTGTGGTGATACAAGCTGTGTGCAAGTTTGGTTAAAATCAAATCATAAATGAAGCTGCTATTGTGCAGACAAGGTCAAAATAGCTAATTCTGGCCCTTTCAGGGGCCATAACTCTGGAACTCATTGTGGAATATGGCTGGTTCAAGAAAGGAACTGAGATCTTATAGTGACACAAGTTTTGTGCAAGTTTGATTAAATTCAAATCATAAATGAAGCTGCTATTGTGCAGACAAGGTCAAAAAAGCTAATTCTGGCCCTTTCAGGGGCCATAACTCTGGAACCCATAATGGAATCTGGCCAGTTCAAGAAAGGAACCAAGATCTTATGGTGATACAAGTTCTGTGCCAGTTTGGTAAAAATCAAATCATAAATAAAGCTGCTATTGTGCAAACAAGGTCAAAATAGCTAATTTTGGGCCTTTCAGGGGCCATAACTCTGGAACCCATAAAGGGATCTGGCCAGTTCAAGAAAGGAACCGTGATCTTATGGTAATACAAGTTGTGTGCAAGTTTGGTTAAAATAAAATCATAAATGAAACCACTATCGTGCAGACAAGAAATTGTTGACGCACGGACGACAGACAAAGGGTGATCACAAAAGCTCACCTTGTCACTATGTGACAGGTGAGCTAAAAATCGGTCCAAAACCAACAAACCGGCAAATTTCCGAAGCCCTGCTGTAAAATGCTACAAAGTTAAGTGTATACAATTGGTCATATTTTACCTTCTCATTACTGACATCACATTGATCCAGCCATCAGGTGTTGCTTTTGAATAACATCCCAAAACTTTGTTGCATTTTAACAGTGACACTATTAATTTCTTAGAAATACTGCCTGTTTCAGTGAATGGTTTATGTCGTGATTGTTCTGCAAGACCAGTCATTTAAATGAATTGAGCATATGAAGGAAAATACAAGGATACAAGGCAAAACTCTGATTATTGTGCCCCAAATCCATAATTTTTACTTCAAGTCTAGCATAACAATGCAAGGGTTGAATAATCTGCCTAACCAGCCTGATTATCATTTATTCATTTATTTGGGTTTTACCGCGCACTAACACAGTATAGGTTATATGGCGCCAAACAGGACTACAAATTTTGGTTCCACATCTCATTTACATCGAAAAGAAAAACATGAGGTATGGAATCAAAATTTGCATACCTGCTGGAATCACAGAGTTACTGCAAAACCAAGCGTTAAGACCCTATTAGTCGCCTCTTACGATCATGCATGGGTATCAATCAATAGATATGCATGTAACTATTTAACAACTCCTGTGAGTACATCACTATTTGCATGAAAAGCTTAATCTTATCATGCTAAACACATTGATTCTGCCTTTGCGACCAGTGTAGATCATGATCAGCACTGTTCGCCATAGAGTCTGTATTTTTTTTGTAAGCACCCCTTTTAACAGTTAATTGTACTGTCCAAATTGAAAGATGGACAAGTTCATTATAGAAATTAAGCAGGGTAAGGGTTAATATTAATATCTAGACCATAGGAAAAGAACAAACAGACATCAGAAACATGTTTTCAAAGATCTTACCATACTTTCCCCTAATGCCTGGAAACTTGCCCGTCTTTGAGGTGCAGGTCCATCTGAGATCCCTAACGAGCCGAACACACTTCCTCTACTGCCTCGTCTACTATCGGAATCCTATGTTGTCAAAATATAAACCACGTAATACTTTAATGTATCAGAATTGTAATTTAAATAAACTTAAATACACAAGACTGGAATAAAGGACATTTATATTGGATAAATACCTAAACTCTTCCTTACTGACTTGTTTCAGTTTCCGATCATCAGCACTTCAACGTATTTAAAAAAAATGAAAGTTAAGATTTATCTATCAGTCAACCAGCATTCTGAGAGATCCAAAAAAGTAAAATGATGTTAGCTTCAAAAAGAAAGAAACAGGTGAAGAGAGAATCCACACGAAACAAATAGTCAGCAGACAACCATTTCAGACTGGTTTTACACTTAAGGACAATTGGTCAATTGGTATAAAGACTGTTTCTGGAAGTATAGGCAAGTTTATTTGATTTGTTTCTAACATAACCGACAACCAGCACTTTTTAAGGCACACTCATTTTTGTTTTTGCTTTTAAAACGACTGAAAAGCAGCAATAAGTCAGATTTAAGAATAGCAGATATTCATTAATGAGACAGATTGTAAAATAACAGAAATGCAGTATCTAAAATAATGTTTATAATAGTGGACAATCATTATAAAGATTTATTTAGGAAAACAGGAATGCAACACAGATTTTAAAAATAGCAAACATTCAATACTGTTTTTAGAATAAAAGAAAAGCAGTATATGAGTCAGTTTTTAGAATAACTGACAATCAATTTTACAGTTATCACCAAGAAGAAATAAGTTGGGGTCAAATGCAAAGAATAAGCAGTGACAAGTCACTTAAACTAGATGCCCAGGGGCAACATGTCGAGCCCGCCAGCTGTCAAAAGGACTAGGAGTTGCACACGACACTCTGTCTCATTGAGGCAAACATTTATGTCAAATAAAAAAAAGAATGCAAAAAGTTACAATATAAGGTATTTATAGTAACAACAAAGGGAAGTAAATCGTAAAAAAAAAGAGTTCACACAAATATCCTTACCAGTAGCGAAAGGTCAAAATACACCTCAAAATTGAATGTAACATGCATGTTGTACTACAGAAAAGACCTCTAAGTGTGACCTTGACCTTAGACCTACGGACCTGAATCTTACGTAAGTCACTCCGTCTCATGATGGTGAACAATTGTGCTAAGTTATAACAAAATCCCTCCATGCATGAAGAAGAAATGCTCGGGACAGTCATTATTAAATTTGACCTTTGACCTCTGTGACCTTGACCTTTGAGATAGGAACCTAGGGTTTGCACATGACACTCCGTCTCACTGAGGTTAACATTCATGCCAAATATAAAGAATACTGCTCCAAGCATGTCAAAGTTATGGTCTAGACAAACAAATCCGGATGGATGGACGAATGCACGTACATACACCGAACAGCCAACTGGAGGACTATGTCTTTGCTTCTGCAAGCAGGCTCGACAAAAACAAACAAACAAGCAGAAACAAATCAGTTTCAAGAACAATATACAAGTAGCAATAAGTAAGATTGAAAAGTAACAGACAAACAGTTACAAGTCAGTTTGAAGAACAACAGACAGCAGTATTAACTCAAGTCAGTTTGAAGAGTAACAGACAAGCAGTAAACTGTTGTAAGTCAGCTTGAAGAACAACAGACAAACTGTTGTAACTCAGTTTTAAGAGCAACGAACAAGCAGTTGTAACTCAGTCTGAAGAGCGAAAGACAAGAGTTGTAACTCAGTTTGAAGAGTAACAGACAAACAGTTGTAACTCAGTTTGAAGAGTAACAGACAAATAGTTGTAACTCAATTTGATTAGCAACAGACAAGCAGTTTAACTCATTTTGAAGAGCAATTGACAAGCAGTTGTAACTCAATTTGAACAGTAACAGACAAGAAACACGGCAATGCCACGAAACCAGGTTTTCAACACTTTTCATAAGAATAAAAAAGTATACTGAATCACAGTGCACCACTTTAAAGCACAACCCTAACCCTAACCCTAACCTAACCCTAACCCTATTTTTAGTAACAATGACCTTGACTTTGATCCCAGAAACCCCAAAATCAATCCCAAGCTACAACCTTATATAAGTTTTCTATACACCAAGTTTCATCAGGATAGCTCATTCCTAAGTTAAGTTATTGACTGGAAACCCTTTTTCTATTTTAAGTAACAGTGACCTTGACCTTGACCCCAGAAACCCCAAAATCAATCCCAGCCTTTGTCTTGATATAAGCTACATACATACCAAGTTTTATTCAAATATCTTTACCGAAATATAAGTTATTGACCGGAAACCCTTTTTCTATTTTAAGTAACAGTGGCCTTGACCTTGACCCCAGAAACCCCAAAATCAATCCAAGCCTTTGTCTTGATATAAGCTACATACAAATCAAGTTTTATTTAAATATCTTTACCGAAACAAAAGTTATTGACCGGAAATACCAGTTTTTTAACGCCGCCATCCACCCGCCCAACCAACGACATACCCCAATCTAATAACTCAGGTTTTCGTTGAAAACCTGGTTATGAAAACCTGGTTAACAAGCAGTTGTAACTCAGTCTGAAGACCAATGGACAAACAGTTGTAACTCAGTTTGAAGAGCAACAGACAAGCAGTTTAACTCATTTTGAAGAGCAATGGACAAACAGTTGTAACTAAGTTTGAAGAGCAACAGACAAGCAGTTTAACTCATTTTGAAGAGCAATGGACAAGCAGCTGAACCTCAGTTTGAAGAGCAACGGATAAACAATTGTAACTCAGTTTGAAGAGCAACAGACAAGCAGTTTAACTCATTTTGAAGAGCAATGGACAAGCAGCTGTAACTCAGTTTGAAGAGTAACAGACAAAATATTGTAACTCAGTCTGAAGAGCAACAGATAAGCAGTTGTAACTCAGTTTGAACAGCAACAGACATAAGTTGTAAATCAGTCTGAAGAGCAACAGACAAACAGTTGTAAGTCAGTATGAAGAGTAACATGCAAACAGTTGTAACTCAGTTTGAACAGCAACAGATAAGCAGTTGTAACTCAGTTTGAACAGCAACAGATAAGCAGTTGTAACTCAGTTTGAACAGAAACAGGCAAGAGTTGCAAGTCAGTTTGAAGAACAACAGACAAACAGTTGTAACTCAGTTTGAACAGAAACAGGCAAGAGTTGTAAGTCAGTTTGTAGAACAACAGACAAAGAGTTTTAAGTCAGTTTGAAGAGTAACTGACAAGCAGTTGCAATTCAGTTTGAAGAGCAATGGGCAAGCAGTTGTAACTTAGTTTGAACAGTAACAGACAAGCAGTTATAACTCAGTCTGAAGGGCAACAGATAAGCAGATGTAACTCAGTTTGAAGAGCAACAAGCATAAGTTGTAAGTCAGTTTGAAGAGCAACAGACAAACAGTTGTAAGTAAGTTTGAAGAGCAATGGGCAAGCAGTTGTAACTCAGTTTGAAGAGTAACAGACAAGCAGTTATAACTTAGTCTGAAGGGCAACAGATAAGCAGTTGTAACTCAGTTTTAAGAGCAACAGGCATAAGTTGGAAGTCAGTTTGAAGAGCAACAGACAAACAGTTGTAAGTCAGTTTGAAAAGTAACTAACAAGAGTTGTAAGTCAGTTTGAAGAGCAACAGAAAAACAGTTGTAACTCAGTTTGAACAGTAACAGACAAGCAGTTGTAACTCCCTCTGAAGAGCCACAGACAAACAGTTGTAATTCAGATTGAAGAGTAACAGACGAGAATTGATCCTCAGTTTGAAGAGCAACAGAAAAACAGTTGTAACTCAGTTTGAAGAGCAAAAGACAAACAGTAATAACTCAAGTCAGAACAGCAACAGACAAGCAGTTTAAGTAAGTCAGTTAAATGAGCAACAGACAAACAGTTGTATGTTAGTTTGAATGGCAACAGAATAGCAGTTGTAAGTCAGTGCCTGCCAGCTTAGCTCAATAGGGAGAGTGCATATCTACTGATCACCGGGTTGTGAGTTCAGTCCTAAGGCAAGGCATATGTTCTCCATTAAGATTTGATGAAAGACATTGTGTCTGAAATCATTCATCCTCTACCTCTGATTCATGTTGGGAAGTTGGCAGGTACTTGTGGAGAACAGGAAAATCCAGGAAAAACTGTTAAGTTAAATGCCTGCCATTTCATAACTGAAATATTGTTGAAAAATGGCATTAAACCAAAAATAAACAAACAAACTGAAAGGGAACAGACAAACAGTTGTATGTCAGTTTCAAGAGCAACAGAAAAGCAGTTGTAAGCAACAGATAAGCAGTCATAAGTCAGTTTCAAAAACAACACACAAGCATTTGTAAATCAGTTTCAAGAGCAATAACAAACAGTAATAACTCACTTTCAAGAGCAACAGACAAGCAGTTGTAAGTCAGTTTCAACAGCAACAGACAAGCATTTGTAAGTCAGTTTCAAGAACAACAAACAAGCATTTGTAAATTAGTTTCAAGAGCAATAACAAACAGTATTAACTCACTTTCAAGAGCAACAGACAAGCAGTTTAAGTCAGTTTCAACAGCAACAGACAAGCATTTGTAAGTCAGTTTCAAGAACAACAAACAAGCATTTGTAAATTAGTTTCAAGAGCAATAACAAACAGTAATAACTCACTTTCAACGGCAACAGACAAGCAGTCAAAAGTCAGTTTCAACAGCAACAGACACGCATTTGTAAGTCAGTTTCAAGAACAACAAACATGCATTTTTAAATTAGTTTCAAGAGCAATAACAAATAGTAATAACTCACTTTCAAGAGCAACAGATAAGCAGTTGTAAGTCAGTTTCAACAGCAACAGACAAGCATTAAAATTTTGTTAGTCAGTTTCAAAAACAACAAACCAGCATTTGTAAATTAGTTTCAAGAGCAATAACAAACAGTAATAACTCACTTTCAACGGCAACAGACAAGCAGTTGTAAGTCAGTTTCAACAGCAAGAGACACGCATTTGTAAGTCAGTTTCAAGAACAAGAAACAAACATTTGTAAATTAGTTTCAAGAGCAATAACAAACAGTAATAACTCACTTTCAAGAGCAACAGACAAGCAGTTGTAAGTCAGTTTCAACAGCAACAGACACACATTTGTAAGTCAGTTTCAAGAGCATGAGACAAGCAAAATTTAATATTGTTCCTTTTCAAGAGTAACAAACAAACAGTAATAAGTCAGTTTCAAGAGTAAATTACAAACAGTAGTAAGTCAGTTTAGAGACAGACTATTAAGTGTAAATCAAACACCAAAGGCAACATGTCTTTTAAAGATACATTTCAGAGAAGCAAGTTATATTTACCATATAATGATGACAAATTGTAAGAAAAATTGTAAGATAAGGATAAGCAGGCAGCAGGCTATTTTAAACATTAAGATTTCCATAACGCTACAGGTCTCTGATAGAAGGATATATGTTACTATTGTATTTTAATAACATGGCATAAAAATATCTACTAAATAATCTACTTCTAATTGTGAAAAAAAAAAATCAAAATATAATTGTTTTACACATTATAAAAGTGTTTGTAGCATGAAATATACTACTTTGAATGTACAAATATCACCTTTACAATACTTGTTAATTCAAAGGATGTAGTTCTACATAGTAGTTAACACTGAAGTTCATCTGTTTTGTGATCATATACCTTTATAAACTGATTAGTCTAACAGTGAAGAATGCTACTGAACTAAGCTCATATTCAAAAGATAAAACTGATCAGTGAAAAGTTCTTTTTTGGTTTTTCATAACAAATTGTGCTATAAATGCCATAAATTTTAACACAAGTCACTTTATTTTGTGACTATCTGTAACAATAAAAGCCTATTCCAAAGTTGTATGAGACTCTACTGGACAATTAATGACAGAATTTTGCAGTTTATAGAAAGACTGCTTCATGCGTTAATGTAATAAACAGATAACTTAATTGAAAACAGCTGTGTTAACTTGCATCAAACCCCCATAATATTTCTAAATAAATTGCACACACAATTTAATGCTTATTTTCTACCAGCAATATCTTAATATATTCACAACACTTAAATTTGGTTACACCAAAGTGATACAGTATCAAAGTATTTATCACCTTATTGTAACAATATGCTGAATTTTGAAATGGTATTAAGGCCAGTCAAAAATATTGGGTTCTGATTACCTTAAATAAATCAAATATTCAAAGTAGGATGAGCATAGTTGTAAATGTATGACAAAGTCTTAATATCAGTATTCTATAATGTTTACATTATTGAAACACCCAAGTTGGTTGATGTATTGTCAACAATCATACAAAAATTGTCTGTGCAGGCTGATCTTGGTCTGCACTGGTCACAAAGGCAGAATCACTTGCCACCAACAGGCTACTGGTTAACCGACTTTATTTGTTAAGTATAAGCTCCTTGGATACTGTTCCAGATTATGAAATCTTGGAACTTCCTTAAAACTAAATTGATTGGGATATAAAATCCATCTACTTGTTCCATGATTAAATTTTAGTATGAAATAAGGAAGTGCTCAGCGACTGTCTGTTGATGGATTCCCTATAAGGTTAATTGATTGAATTGAACACAACAATGTCTCATGACAAAACAATATATATGTCAAACCATAATCTATTTATACAAATGAAGAATGCACCATCAGTATAAAATACTGTAAGGTGCAAAATTAGATAGGGACACAGGTTGCAAAATCAATCATTATAATATTTAAACAGCAATGAAAAATAAACACCACTGATATTCAAATAGTTTAGATAGTAAGGAATATGGAAACACCATTCTTGTAATAAATTTACAACAAGGGTGTGAAGTTGAAAGTTCCGCTTTATTTATGGCTATCAAAAAAAAAAAAAAACATTTCTGACTGGCCTCAGTGCCATATTAACTGAAGTTATGCTTTTACAAAGTGATGATTAACACCATTGTATTGCATCATTTACAAGGCAATTATCCTTTTATATAATTTTCTCTGTCTTGTTTTGTGATGCTGAGGCTTTTAGAAAATGATTGCCGTGTGCAAATTATTTCAAAAGGTATGGGAATATATCAGTAAGTTAATGCGGCTGTATAGAGGTATTTATGAAAATGTTCTCATTTAATAGCTACTGAAAACTGTACAAGGTGCATCACACAAGGTACAACATGAGTCAATTATAACAGATGAACTTGTTCAGTGTCATTTATTATCAAATTACAATGTGATTACATGGGTTCATTTCTGAGCACAGATTTCCATTCTGAAGTATAACACATTTCCTTTTTGCTACACAGGTAATGAAATTTAACATTCTTTTACCTGGTTTCATTATACAATCAGGCCCAATGCAATCATCTATGTATAATCTCTCAGTGAATTTTTTGGCTTTTTTTCTAAAACAAAATAAATCTATAACTCCAATAAATTTGTAGTGTAAGTATACATAAGGTCATTTATCCAAAATGGAAACCTCAGGTTTGTAATGTATGGAAAAAGTGATTAAATATGGGGTGAACATCCATGTATCAAAATTTTTACAATTTATAGAATCTGTGAAATATTTAAGTAACACTTATGCAGACAGAATAAATACAATAGAAACTCAGGCAGTTGATAAAACAAGTATTTTCAAGTCTGGAATACAGTATAAAAATTACAACTGTACAGAGAATTTGAAAACATCTGTGGTTTAAAGATCATGATGCAAAAAATGTATTTAATATAAAAAGACTTCAGTCTGAGTGAATAGTATTAGGGTTGTTTTACTAGAACGGTGATATCTGTTAAGGTTAGACAACAGGTGACCGTTCATTCATAATAATTGTTCTTAGCTGTAAGCAATTTGTCTGAAAAAGTATACCTAATTTAGTAAATAAATCCAATGTTTCTTATATACGTCAACTGATATCTACAATTCATCCAATGAAAAAAAATGTGCAACCTTCAAAGAATTACTATCATTTCTTGGTATTAACAAGACCAACATCTACATGTGGTAAAAAAAACTGTTTGACCCCATATAAATCATTTCATGTTTTTTTTATTCCTACCAGTTATTTAACTGACAACTTTGCATATTATATGTATTGAATGTCTAAGTGGGCTAGCACAATTCTTCTATAATAACAAAACGGACAGATGTGACATATATACAAAATCAAATGTTCAAAATTACATAGTCTAACTATAATAATTGATACATGAATATGTTGCCTGGTGACTACTTACCCTTTTACCATTTAAAAGCTGTGAATAAAAATTGCAAACAGATCACTAGATCTTCAAGATCTTGCATAAAGGGAAGGGAATATAGCAGCCAAAAAAGCACAAAAGATCTGAAAGCAGATTCACGACTGGGATTGGACAGACTGGAGCAATTCTCAAGACAAAATGCAAGACAAAAATGGGGGATGTTATAATGGAGGTTGTTGCTATGGTCTAATCTTACGTGTATCCAGTAAGGGCCAAGACTTGCTACACTGGGGCGTCTGCAAGGGCTCCCATCATATTCCTCTCCCCACCCTAGAGGCAGAATCCCTAAACTGTGTGTACTGGGCTTGCGGGGTTTCTCTGTTCCCTCTCCAAATGAAGCTATAGGCAATATGCCTACACTGTGAGTACTTGGTCGACGCAATCGTTCAGACGATCGGCGGGTATCGCTGGAAAACAACGAACTCCGTCGAGAATCACCAAACAAACTTACTGAAAATGAGAAAGGCCCAAGACTTTGTGCACTTGATCTCCTCTTCTTGTCTGTAGTGTCTTCAGATGTTAAACTTATTATTGGCGGGGTAGATGAAGTCTGGGGTGGGGCGAGACTGTGACGTCGCTGTATTTCTGTTGGGTGGGGTGGGCTCAAAGTTTGCTCATCCTGCAGAGGAAAGGATAACATTTAATACTGTGCAAGTTTTGCAATAATTATCAATTAAGATTCCATACTTGTTGCTTTTGGTATAATCTTAAAGCACCACTGGTAACTTAACCTAACATCACTACTGGCAGTCAAGGCTGCCTCTGATATAAATAAAGCTAGCAGTAAAGTATTGGCAATCAAAGCTGCCTCAGATAAAAATTAATCAACAAGTACCACTGGATCAAATATCTAATAACCTAACAGTACTACTGGCAGTCAAGTACTAGCAAACACGGCTGCCTCTCATATAAATTTATGTGACAGTACTACTGGCAGTCAAGGCTGCCTCTCATATAAATTCATGTGACAGTACTATTGGCAGTCAAGGCTGCCTCTCGTACAAATTTATGTGACAGTACTACTGGCAGTCAAGGCTGACTCTCATATAAATTTATGTGACAGTACTACTGCAGTCAAGGCTGCATCTGATATAAATTTATGTGTGACAGTACTACTGGCAGTCAAATCTGCCTCTGATATAAATTTATGTGACAGTACTACTGGCAGTCAAAGCTGTCTCTGATATAAATTTATGTGACAGTACTACTGGCATTCAAGGCTGCCTCTTATATAAATTTATGTGACAGTACTACTGGCATTCAAGACTGCCTCTGATATAAATTTACGTGACAGTACTACTGGCAGTCAAGGCTGCCTCTGATATACACTAACATGACAGTACTACTGGCAGTCAAGGCTGCATTTGATATAAATTAACATGACAGTACTACCTGCAGTCAAGGCTGCATTTGATATAAATTAACATGACAGTACTACCTGCAGTCAAGGCTGCCTCTGATATAAATTAGTGTGACAGTACTACTGACAGTCAAGGCTGCCTCTGATATCAATTAACATGACAGTACTACTGGCAGTCAAGGCTGCCTTTGGTATAAGTTAACATGACAGTACTTCTGGCATTCTAGGCTGCCTCTTATATAAATATACGTGACAGTACTTCTGGCATTCTAGGCTGCCTCTTATATAAATTAACGTGACAATACTACTGGCAGTCAAGTCTGCCTCTGATACAAATTAACATGACTGTACTACTGACAGTCAAGGCTGCCTCTGATATAAGTTAATGTGACAGTACTACTGGCAGTCAAGGCTGCTTCTACTACTGACAGTCAAAGCTGCCTCTTCTATTAATTAACGTGACAGTACTACTGGCAGTCAAGGCTGCCTCTGATATACATTAATGTGACAGTACTACTGGCAGTCCAGGCTGCCTTTGACATAAATAACGTACAGTACTAACCTGCAGTCAAGGCTGCCTCTTCTATTATTAACGTGACAGTACTACGACTTTCAGGCTGCCTTCGATATAAGTTAATTGGACAGTACTACTAGTTCAGGCATGCTCTACTAAGGGCTGTCAAGGCTGCCTCTGAAATAATCAGTGTGATTGAATACTGGAAAGTCAAACTGCTTCTATAATTAAATTGATATGAACAGTACTACTGGCAATCAAGGCTGCCTCTGATATAAGTTAACATGATGATACTACTACAGTCAAGGCTGCCTCTGATAACAAGACAGTACTACTGGCAGTCAAGGCCGCTGCTACTACTGGCAGTTAAGGCTGCTTCTGTTATAAATTAACGTGACAGTACTACTGGCATTCAAGGCTGCCTCTGATATAAATTTATGTGACAGTACTACTAGCATTCAAGACTGCCTCTGATATAAATTTACGTGACAGTACTACTGGCAGTCAAGGCTGCCTCTGATATACACTAACATGACAGTACTACTGGCAGTCAAGGCTGCATTTGATATAAATTAACATGACAGTACTACCTGCAGTCAAGGCTGCCTCTGATATAAATTAACATGACAGTACTACTGGCAGTCAAGGCTGCATTTGATATAAATTAACATGACAGTACTACCTGCAGTCAAGGCTGCCTCTGATATAAATTAGTGTGACAGTACTACTGACAGTCAAGGCTGCCTCTGATATAAATTAACATGACAGTACTACTGGCAGTCAAGGCTGCCTTTGGTATAAGTTAACATGACAGTACTTCTGGCATTCTAGGCTGCCTCTTATATAAATATACGTGACAGTACTTCTGGCATTCTAGGCTGCCTCTTATATAAATTAACGTGACAATACTACTGGCAGTCAAGTCTGCCTCTGATACAAATTAACATGACTGTACTACTGACAGTCAAGGCTGCCTCTGATATAAGTTAATGTGACAGTACTACTGGCAGTCAAGGCTGCTTCTACTACTGACAGTCAAAGCTGCCTCTTCTATTAATTTACGTGACAGTACTACTGGCAGTCAAGGCTGCCTCTGATATACATTAATGTGACAGTACTACTGGCAGTCAAGGCTGCCTTTGACATAAATTAACGTTACAGTACTACCTGCAGTCAAGGCTGCCTCTGATATAAATTAACATGACAGTACTACCGACAGTCAAGGCTGCCTCTGATATAAGTTAATGTGACAGTACTACTGGCAGTCAAGGCTGCTTCTACTACTGACAGTCAAAGCTGCCTCTTCTATTAATTAACGTGACAGTACTACTGACAGTCAAAGCTGCCTCTTCTATTAATTAACGTGACAGTACTACTGGCAGTCAAGGCTGCCTCTGATATACATTAATGTGACAATACTACTGGCAGTCAAGGCTGCCTTTGACATAAATTGACATGACAGTACTACCGACTTTCAAGGCTGCCTCTGATATAAGTTAATGTGACAGTACTACTAGTTGTCAAGGCTGCTTCTACTAAGGGCTGTCAAGGCTGCCTCTGAAATAAATCAGTGTGATAGTACTACTGGCAGTCAAGACTGCTTCTAATATAAATTGATATGACAGTACTACTGGCAATCAAGGCTGCCTCTGATATAAATTAACATGATGATACTACTAGCAGTCAAGGCTGCCTCTGATAACATGACAGTACTACTGGCAGTCAAGGCCGCTGCTACTACTGGCAGTTAAGGCTGCTTCTGTTATAAATTAACGTGACAGTACTACTGGCAGTCAAGGCTGCCTCTGATACACATTAACATGACAGTACTACTGGCAGTCAAGGCTGCTTCTACTACTGGCAGTCAAGGCTGCTTCTGATATAAATTAACATGACAGTACTACTGGCAGTCAAGGCTGCCTCTGATATAAATTAGTGTGACAGTACTACTGGCAGTCAAAGCTGCCTCTGATATAAATTAACATGACAGTACTACTGGCAGTCAAGGCCGCTGCTACTACTGGCAGTCAAGGCTGCTTCTGATATAAATTAACGTGACAGTACTACTGGTAGTCAAGGCTGCCTCTGATATAAATTAACATGACAGTACTACTGGCAGTCAAGGCTGCTTCTACTACTGGCAGTCAAGGCTGCCTCTGATATAAATTAGTGTGACAGTACTACTGGCAGTCAAGGCTGCCTTTGACATAAATTAACATGACAGTACTACTGGCAGTCTAGGCTGCCTTTGACATAAATTAACATGACAGTACTACTGGCAGTCTAGGCTGCCTCTGATATAAATTAACATGACAGTACTACCTGCGCCTAAGGCTACCTTTGATATAAGTTTACAGAATAGTTTTTTGGTGGTCAGTTTAAAATTAATATTTCCAGGAAATGTGAAAAATGCTTTTTTTTAAGTGACTTGTTTTGGTGTTGAGTCACATCAACATATTTTAACTCATTTGGCAACTGTCAAGCTGGAAACTCAGAGGGATGCCCTCTAGGTATTATTTCAAGCACAGGTGAACACCTGGGAAACCCAAATGACCTTCCACAAACCAAGCGGATGTTTTTCTCACACGATAATCCGAGCAGGCTCAAACCCACTGAGGTAAAAGGCAGGTGATTCAAAACAAGAAATGTGGAAATACCACGAAAACCAGGTTTTCAATTGCATCATGCCACCAGGTTCTTTAAAACAAGAGGGTCATGATGACCCTGGATCACTCATCTGAGTAATATGAGCCACATGTTTCAAATGGCAAACTGATGCTAAAATATAAAGGAAATAGGTCAGTAGGTCACATTCATGGTCACTGAAAGCCAGTTTCAAGATATGTGTGCTTAACTGCACATGTCATCCAAATTTCAAGGTTGTATCTTAGAAAACAAGCAAGTAGGTCCGTAGCTCAAAGTCACAGTCAGGTGACCCCTAATCACTTGAGGTCATCAGGTTATTATAATTAAACAGTCTAGGAACTATGATCTAATAATTTTTAAGTACTGTTTCCTATATAACTCATATAACAAGTGACCCCCAGCACAGGGCCTCTTTTCACCCCTGGGATATAATTTGAACAATCTCGTAAGAGATCCACTAGGTAATGCTACACACCAAATATCAAAGGCCTAGGCCTTGAACTTTAGGACAAGAAGATTTTTAATTTTTTTCCTATATGTCTATGTTAAACTTGGGACCCCCAGGGCAGGGCCTCTTTTCATCGCATGGGCATAATTTCAACAATTTTAGTAAAGAAATACTTGACAAGGCAACATACCAAATATCAAAAGCCTAGGCCTTGGAGTTTCAGACAAGAAGATTTTTAAAAAAACTTCCTATAAAAGTCTATGTAAAACTTGAGACCCCCCTGGGCAGGGCCTCTTTTCACCCCACGGTAATAATTTGAACAATTTTGGTAGAGGACCACAAGGTAATGCTACATACCAAATACCAAAGGCCTAGGTCTTATGGTTTTAGACAAGAAGAATTTTAAAGTTTTTTCCTATATGTCTATGCAAAACTTGGGACCCCAGGGGCGGGGCCTCTTTTCACCCCAGGGGCATAATTTGAATAACTTTCATAGAGGACCATTAGATGATGTCACACGCCAAATATCAAGGCTCTTGGCCTTGCTGTTTTGGAGAAGAAGAGTTTCAAGTTTTTCCTTTCGGTTGCCATGGCAACCAGAGTTCTGTATTGAATTCAATTCTTTGAACAATTTTGAAAGGGGACTACCCAAGGATCATTCCTGTGAAGTTTGGTGTAATTCTGCCCAGTGGTTTTCAAGAAGAAGATTTTTTTAGAAATTGTTGACAGACGGACGACGCACGACTGACGACGGACACTAAGCGGTCACAAAAGCTCACCAGGAGCCTTTAGCTCAGGTGAGCTAAAAATGGTCAAATTCTATTATACATATATTTTTTATTATAACTATAACCATATTTTTCTAATTTTAGTTATCCAATGGCATTAAAATGACCTTTTTGTCACCAACAAAAAAAACACGAAAAAAGAAAAAAAAATGTTTTGATCTCAGTGAGATTTAAACTGACACCCTTCCATTCCAAAGTAAAAAAGTCTATTTTTTATTTCAAATATGACTCCATTTTTCTATTTTTAGCTACACTGACCCTGACCCTGATCTGAGTGACTTTATATACATTCCCAACCTTTTGTGTTTGATAAAAGCTATCTACACACCAAGTATACTGACAATAAGTGTACCCAAACTAAAGATATTGAGTGGAAACCATTATTCTATTTTTAGTAACAGTGACCCCAAATATCATTCAAAGCTAACTTTTCAGATAAGCTTGCTGTTCACAAAATTTGGAGGCAGTAAGTAAGTCCAAACTAAAATTATAAAGCGGAAACCACCTTTTTGATGATCACACTAAAAAAAAAAAATGTTTTAGAGAAAAAAATCTATTTTTAGTAACTGTGACCTTGACCTTGACCAAAAAAAAAAGATTTTTTTTTATCTCAGTAGGATTTGAACCTACATCCTTCTGTCCCACTGACTAAAAAGTAGCTTGTCCCACTGACTTAACAGCTACCTTGACCTTGACCCAAATGACACCAAATGCAATCCCAAGCTTTGTCTCCTTATCATCTATCTACAGGCCAAGTTTGGTGTCTATAGCTTGTTCCAAACTAAAGTTATTGTGCGGAAACCAAGTTTGACGCCCGCCTGCTTGACAACATACCCCAACCTAATAACTGGTTTTCTACGAAAACCTGGTTAATAAGGGACCACAACTGCTAGGCAATGGAGGCCTTTCCAAGACTGAATATGAGAAGAATGTTTTCCTGGTATTGTTATTATGATTATGTCTACAGACTGTGGAATTATTTTACTTTTTCAGGTTTTAAGTTTGTGTTGAAATGAACAGGTAAATACTTTACCAGAGATCCACCAGATGCATTATGGGTGATCGATTTAGGTTTTGGAGCAGACAATTTAGGATGAGACTCAGGTGTGGCAGGAACTGAAAACAATAAACAACATTATAACAACACAAGTATACATAACTGTCAAATAACAGAAATTTCGAAAATACTTTCAAGGGCACTGAGAAACTGTCTAAAGTGCAGGTATAATATTCTATGTTTAGTCTATTTTAAAACTTTAACTATTGTATGCAGCAAAAAAAAAGACAAATGAAAAACAAATATCAATGACATTATATAGAAAATTTTCAAGGTTGTTCAACTGTTGAAGGAATTACACAGAAAATTTGCAAGGTTGTTCAACTGTTAAAGGAATTACATACAAAATATGCAAAGTGTTTCAACTGTTGAAGGAATTACAAAACTTACAAAGTTGTTCAAACCGTTGAATGAATTACAGAGAAATTTTGCAAGGTTGTTCAACTGTTGAGGGAGTTACACAGAAAACTTGCAAGGTTTTTCAACTGTTCAAGGAATTACATACAAAATCTGCAAGGTTGTTCAACTGTTGAAGGAATTTAACAGAAAACTTGCAAGGCTGTTGAACTGCTGAAGGAATTACATACAAAATATGCAAGGTTGTTCAACTGTTGAAGGAATTACACAGACAATCTCCAAGGTTGTTCAACTGTTGAAGGAATTACACAGAAAATTTGCAAGGTTGTTCAACTGTTGAAGGAATTACACAGAAAATTTGCAAGGTTTTTCAACTGTTCAAGGAATTACATACAAAATCTGCAAGGTTGTTCAACTGTTGAAGGAATTTAACAGAAAACTTGCAAGGCTGTTGAACTGCTGAAGGAATTACATACAAAATATGCAAGGTTGTTCAACTGTTGAAGGAATTACACAGACAATCTCCAAGGTTGTTCAACTGTTGAAGGAATTACACAGAAAACCTGTAAGGTTGTTCAACTGTTGAAGGAATTACACAGAAAACTTGCAAGGTTGTTCAACTGTTGGAGGAATTACATACAAAATCTGCAAGTTTGTTAAACTGTTGAAGGAATTACACAGAAAATCTGCAAGGTTGTTCAACTGTTGAAGGAATTACACAGAAAACTTGCAAGGGTGAGCCACTGTTGAAGGAACTACACAGAAAACTTGCAAGGGTGTTCCACACAGAAAACATGCAAGGTTGTTCAACAGTTGAAGGAATTACGTACAAAATATGCAATGTTGTTCAACTGTTCAAGGAATTTATTACAAAACTTACAAAGTTGTTCAAACCATTGAATGAATTACGGAGAAAATTTACAAGGTTGTTCAACTGCTGAGGGAGTTACATAGAAAACTTGCAAGGTTGTTCAACTGTTGAAAGAATTACGCAGAAAACTTGCAAGGTTGTTCAACCATTGAAGGAATTACACAGAAAACTTGCAAGGTTGTTCAACTGTTGAAGGAATTACATAGACAATCTCCAAGGTTGTTAAACTGTTGAAAGAATTACACAGAAAACCTGTAAGGTTGTTCAACTATTGAAGGAATTACACAGAAAACTTGCAAGGTTGTTAAACTGTTGAAGGAATTACACAGAAAACCTGTAAGGTTGTTCAACTATTGAAGGAATTACACAGAAAATTTGCAAGGTTGTTCAACTGTTGAAGGAATTACACAGAAAATTTGCAAGGTTGTTCAACTGTTGAAGGAATTACACAGAAAATTTGCAAGGTTGTTCAACTGTTGAAGGAATTACACAGAAAACCTGTAAGGTTGTTCAACTGTTGAAGGAATTACACAGAAAACTTGCAAGGTTTTTCAACTGTTCAAGGAATTACATACAAAATCTGCAAGGTTGTTCAACTGTTGAAGGAATTACACAGAAAATTTGCAAGGTTGTTCAACTGTTGAAGGAATTTAACAGAAAACTTGCAAGGCTGTTGAACTGCTGAAGGAATTACATACAAAATATGCAATGTTGTTCAACTGTTGAAGGAATTACACAGACAATCTCCAAGGTTGTTCAACTGTTGAAGGAATTACACAGAAAATTTGCAAGGCTGTTGAACTGCTGAAGGAATTACATACAAAATATGCAAGGTTGTTCAACTGTTGAAGGAATTACACAGACAATCTCCAAGGTTGTTCAACTGTTGAAGGAATTACACAGAAAACCTGCAAGGTTTTTCAACTGTTCAAGGAATTACATACAAAATCTGCAAGGTTGTTCAACTGTTGAAGGAATTTAACAGAAAACTTGCAAGGCTGTTGAACTGCTGAAGGAATTACACAGAAAACTTCCAAGGTTGTTCAACTGTTGGAGGAATTACATACAAAATCTGCAAGTTTGTTAAACTGTTGAAAGAATTACACAGAAAACCTGTAAGGTTGTTCAACTACTGAAGGAATTACACAGAAAATTTGCAAGGTTGTTCAACTGTTGAAGGAATTACACAGAAAATCTCCAAGGTTGTTCAACTGTTGAAGGAATTACACAGAAAACCTGTAAGGTTGTTCAACTGTTGAAAGAATTACACAGAAAACTTGCAAGGTTGTTCAACTGTTGGAGGAATTACATACAAAATCTGCAAGTTTGTTAAACTGTTGAAGGAATTACACAGAAAATCTGCAAGGTTGTTCAACTGTTGAAGGAATTACATACAAAATATGCAAGTTTGTTAAACTGTTGAAGGAATTACACAGAAAATCTGCAAGGTTGTTCAACTGTTGAAGGAATTACACAGTAAACTTGCAAGGGTGATCCACTGTTGAAGGAATTACACAGAAAACTTGCAAGGGTGTTCCACACAGAAAACATGCAAGGTTGTTCAACAGTTGAAGGAATTACGTACAAAATATGCAATGTTGTTCAACTGTTCAAGGAATTAATTACAAAACTTACAAAGTTGTTCAAACCATTGAATGAATTACAGAGAAAATTTACAAGGTTGTTCAACTGCTGAGGGCGTTACATAGAAAATTTGCAAGGTTGTTCAACTGTTGAAAGAATTACACAGAAAACTTGCAAGGTTGTTCAACTATTGAAGGAATTACACAGAAAACATACAAGGCTGTTCCATTGTTGAAGGAAGTACACAGAAAACTTGCAAGGGTGTTCCACTGTTGAAGGAATTACAAAGAAAACTTGCAAGGTTGTTCAACCACTGAAGGAATTACACAGAAAACATACAAGGTTGTTCAACTGTTGGAGGAATTAAACAGAAAACTTGCAAGGTTGTTCAGCTGTTGAAAATATCATATTAAAAACTTGAAAGGTTGTTCAACTGTTGAAGGAATTATACAGAAAGCTTGCAAGGGTGTTCCACTGTTGAAGGAATTACATTGAAAACTTGCAAGGTTGTTCAACCATTGAAGGAATTACACAGAAAACTTGCAAGGTTGTTCAACTGTTGGAGGAATTAAAAAGAAAACTTGCAAGGTTGTTCAGCTGTTGAAAATATCATATTAAAACTTGAAAGGCTGTTCAACTGTTGAAGGAATTATACAGAAAGCTTGGAAGGGTGTTTACTGTTGAAGGAATTACACAGAAAACTTGCAAGGTTGTTCAACCATTGAAGGAATTACACAGAAATCTTGCAAGGTTGTTCAACTGTTGAAAATATCATATTTAAAACTTGAAAGGTTGTTCAACTGTTGAAGGAATTATACAGAAAGCTTGCAAGGGTGTTCCACTGTTGAAGGAATTACATTGCAAACTTGCAAAGGTGTTCCACTGTTGAAGAGATTACATAGAAAACTTGCAAGGATGTTCAACTGTTGAAGGAATTACACAGAAATCTTGCAAGGTTGTTCAACTGTTGAAGGAATTACATACAAAATCTGCAAGGTTGTTCAACTGTTGATGGAATCACACAGAAAATTTGCAAGGTTGTTCAACTGCTGAAGGAATTACACAGAAAACTTGCAAGGGTGTTCCACTGTTGAAGGAACTACACAGAAAACTTGCAAGGGTGTTCCACACAGAAAACATGCAAGGTTGTTCAACAGTTGAAGTAATTACGTACAAAATATGCAAGGTTGTTCAACTGTTCAAGGAATTAATTACAAAACTTACAAAGTTGTTCAAACCACTGAATGAATTACAGAGAAAATTTACAAGGTTGTTCAACTGCTGAGGGAGTTACACAGAAAATTTGCAAGGTTGTTCAACTGTTGAAGGAATTACGCAGAAAACTTGCAAGGTTGTTCAACTATTGAAGGAATTACACAGAAAACATGCAAGGTTGTTCCACTGTTGAAGGAAGTACACAGAAAACTTGCAAGGGTGTTCCACTGTTGAAGGAATTACATAGAAAACTTGCAAGGTTGTTCAACCATTGAAGGAATTACACAGAAAACTTGCAAGGTTGTTCCACTGTTGAAGGAAGTACACAGAAAACTTGCAATGGTGTTCCACTGTAGAAGGAATTACACAGAAAACTTGCAAGGTTGTTCAACCATTGAAGGAATTACACAGAAAACTTGCAAGGATGTTCAACTGTTGGAGAAATTACATTGAAAACTTGCAATGTTGTTCAACCATTGAAGGAATTACACAGAAAACTTGCAAGGCTGTTCAACTATTGAAGGAATTACACATCAAATTTTCTAGGATGTTGAACTGTTGAAAAAATTATATTAAAAACTTGAAAGTTGTTCAACTGTTGAAGGAATTACACAGACAGTTGGCAATCTGTTCCACTGTTGAAGGAATTACACAGAAAGCTTGTAATTTGCTCAACTGTTGAAGGAATTACAAAGAAAACTTGCAGTACCTAAAATTCTATGCTATCATTTTTTATATCCATAGTTATAAATCTACTCTTCACATAATAATCTTTATCTTGTATAAAAATTTAGTCCACATTTCACATTGCAGAATTTATCTTTACACTAATGCATAATTATTACTTCATGATTAATCAAGGTGTTGAAAGGTTCTTTTTATTTTTACTTCTGAAGGCCCTTATAATTAGTCAGGCAGAACTACAGTTGAATATCGTTACCTCGATATCGGTTAGCTTGATACTCCGGTTAGCACGATGTGTTTGAGCCGGTCCCAATTTTTCCGTATTTATCTTAATGTAGTTATTTATCATTACCTCGATATGATTAGCTCGATACTTTGGTTAGCTCGATGAGATTTTTCAGTCCCGTCAACTTACCTGTACTGTTTTTACATCTGTTTTCTTCGATATCACAGCTTATCAAAAATATCCATGTTATTTGTAAGGTGTGAAAATCAACCTATTGTTGACCCGCGATGTATTAATCATATTCAAGTTAGTTTGTGTGTTTGTTTTGTTTGTTATTTAATCTTTAATCCAATTTAAATGTCTGGAAGTTTGCATTTTATTCCCAATAATTAGTCTTATAAATAAAACAGCGTGCAAGCAGCAAATTTGTTTTCCAAAATAACAACTAATTTGGATAACATTTTCTGTTTGACGGAGTAAAAATCTGCCATTTAGGATTGAGTAACAATATGCGTATTTAACTGGCAAATTTTTGTTACCGAAGCACAGTCCAGATGACTACTCAGCTAGGAACATTACCCCTGCATTCAGACTTGTTTTGGGAAGGAATAAAAGTGCTATTGTTTAAATGTATATTTTGAAAAGTTAAGAAAGTTTTATGTATGTATTTAATTAAGATGATTTGTCGATATCGTTACGTCGAACTTCGGATACGTCGATGCAATTTTTACAGTCCCTTGAATATCGAGGTAACGGTATTCGACTGTATTTGGACAAATCTGTGTGAGGACCTTACAAGGATGCTATAACCAAGCTTTTGCTCATGATCCATCAAGTTGTTCAAGAGCAGAAGAGGTTTAATGCCTTTTTAAAATTTTTAGCTCTGACAGCCCATAAATCATTCAAGTGGGTACTGAGAGAGGACCTTACTAGGATGCTACAGAACAGAACATGATCTTTATTACATCCTAGTAGTTATACAATATGTTTAGTGATAATCCATCAAGCGGTTCATGAAAAGAAGTTGTTTAAAGGTTTTCTGTTTTTAGCTCTAGTGGCTTCTAAAATGAGTCAAGTTAAACCAATTGAATAAACTTGAGACAGAACCTTACCTGGATACTACAGACCAAGTTTGGTGATGATCTAGTGAATGGTTCATGAGAAGAAGTCCTTTAAATTTGTTTTTAGTGTTAGCTAATCAAGCAGAACCATTTAAACAAGAGCCATGTCAGACATGGCTAATCCCCCCACCGGGCAGCTGTATTTGCAAATGGAATGTTAATTTTGTGGTTGTTTAGTAATCATTGTAAGTCTTTTGTTTTTTAAAGTCCACAAAAAAGCTCCTTATAGGTAGAGATACCTTATATATAATAAATTAATAAAATACACCTAAAACTGGAGAGTAACATCTATGCTGTACCACAGAAAAGTGGTCTTGTTTTTTCCCTAGGTCAATATAAAAATGTTACAATATAAGTTATTTATAGTAACAACTAAGGGAAGTTAATCTTTAAAAAAAAAAAAAAAAAAAAAAAAAAAAATTGCAAGTCCACACAAAAATCTTTATCAGGAAGAGACTGGTCAAAATACACCTCAAAATTGGATTTAGCATTTTGTTGTACTACAGAAAAGTGGTCTCGATTTTTCCCTACGACTAGTAATGAAAAGTTACAATAAAAGCTATTTAAAGTAACAACAAAGGGAAGTAATTCTAAAGAAGGGAACTGCGCATGACACTTCGTCTCATGATGGTGTATAATTGTGCCAAGTTACATCAAAATCCCTCTATGCATGAAGAAGAAATGCTTCGACAAAGTCATTCTTGTATCTGACCTTTGGCCTCTAAGTGTGACCCTTGACCTTAGGCTAGTGACCTGGATCTTGCGCTGACACTCCGTCTCGTGGTGGTGAACATTTGTGCCAAGTTATATCAAAATCCCTCAATGCATGAAGAAGAAATGCTCCGGACAAGGTTTTTATTCTTGTATCCTTTGACCTCTAAGTGTGACCTTGACCTTAGACCTAGGGACCTGGTTCCTGCGTATGACACTCCCGCCTCGTGGTGGTAAACATTTGTGCAAGATATATCAAAATCCCTCCATGCATGAAGAAGACATGCTCCGGACAAATTTTTTTAAGAAAATATGATAAAGGGGAATAACCTAAAAATAGGCAAGGTAGAGTTATTGTTCTTGCACACTGCACTTCCTCCCAATGTGTTTCTATCAGTGTATGAAGTTTGAGAAATCCCTCCAGTACTTTTGGGGTTATCTCCGGACAAAATGTTTTAAGAAAATATGATAAAGGGAATAACTCAAAAAATAGGCAAGGTAGAGTTATTGTTCTTGCACACTGCACTTCCTCCCAATGTGTTCTATCAGTGTATGAAGTTTGAAGAAAATCCCTCCAGTACTTTTGGAGTTATGCTCCGGACAAAATTTTTTAAGAAAATAAGATAAAGGGGAATAACTCAACAAGAGGGCCAAGATGGCCCTAGGTCGCTCACCTAAGAAACACTCCATAACAGTGTAAAACATGTTTGACCTAGTGATTTCAAGGAAACAAATATTCTGACCAATTTTCATTAAGATTGGACCAAAAAATTGGTCTCTTGCGATAAAACAAGCATTTTCTTAGATATGACCTAGTTTTGACCCTAGATGACCCATGTTCAAACTCGACCT
The DNA here is from genome assembly GCF_021730395.1 of Mercenaria mercenaria. NCBI lineage: Eukaryota > Metazoa > Mollusca > Bivalvia > Venerida > Veneridae > Mercenaria > Mercenaria mercenaria. Next base: position 17,629,989 of record NC_069363.1, read on the forward strand.
AGATTTTATCAAGGCAATCATTCTGACCAAAATTCATGAAGATCAACTGAAAAATACAGCCTCTATCACATACAGAAGTTTTTCTTTGATTTGACCAAGTAACCTAGTTTTATGACCTCAGATGACCCATATTCAAATTCGACCTAGATTTCATTAAGGCAATCAACCTGACCAAATTTCATAAAATCAATTGAAAAAAACAGTCTCTATGCATACACAAGATTTTCTTTAATTTGACCTAGTGACCTAGTTTTTGACCTCAGATAACCCATATTCAAAATCGACCTAGATTTCATCAAGACAATCATTCTGACCAAATTTCATACAGATCAATTGAAAAATACATCCTCTATTGCATACACAATGTTTTTCTTCGATTTGACCTAGTGACCTAGTTTTTGACCCGAGATGACCCGTTTTCGAACACGGCCTAGATTTTATAAAGGTAATCATTCTGGCTAAATTTCATGAAGATCAGTTGAAAAATACAGCCTCTACTGCATACACAAGGTTTTTCTTTGATTTGACCTAGTGACCTAGTTTTTTGACCCCAGACGACCTATTTTCGAACTTGGTCTAAATTTCATCAAGGTAATCATTCTGACCAAAATTCATGAAGATCAATTGAAAAATACAGCCTCTATCGCATACACAAGGTTTTAACGTGATATGACCTAGTGACCTAGTTTTTGACCCCACATGACCTATTTTCGAACTTGGTCTAAATTTCATCAAGGTAATCATTCTGACCAAAATTCATGAAGATCAATTGAAAAATACCGCCTCTATCGCATACACAAGGTTTTTCTTTGATTTGACCTAGTGACCTAGTTTTTGACCCAGATGACCCATTTTCGAACTCGACCTAGATTTCATCAAGGCAATCATTCTGACCAAAATTCATGAAGATCAATTGAAAAATACAGCCTCTATCGCATACACAAGGTTTTTCTTTGATTTGACCTAGTGACCTAGTTTTTGACCCGAGATGACCCATTTTCAAACTCGGCCTAGATTTCATCAAGGTTATCATTCTGACCAAAATTCATGAAGAAGAATTGAAAAATACAGCCTCTATCGCATACACAAGGTTTTTCTTTGATTTGACCTAGTGACCTAGTTTTTGACCCGAGATGACCCATTTTCGAACTCGGCCTAGATTTCATCAAGGTTATCATTCTGACCAATATTCATGAAGATTAATTGAAAAATACCGCCTCTATCGCATACACAAGGTTTTTCTTTGATTTGACCTAGTGACCTAGTTTTTGACCCGAGATGACCCATTTTCGAACTCGGCCTAGATTTCATCAAAGTTATCATTCTGACCAAAATTCATGAAGATTAAATGAAAAATACAGCCTCTATCGCATACACAAGGTTTTTCTTTGATTTGACCTAGTGACCTAGTTTTTGACCCGAGATGACCCATTTTCGAACTCGGCCTAGATTTCATCAAGGTTATCATTCTGACCAATATTCATGAAGATTAATTGAAAAATACAGCCTCTATCGCATACACAAGCTAAATGTTGACAGACGACGGACGACAGACGACAGACGACAGACGACGGACGACGGACGCCGGACATCGAGCGATCAGAAAAACTCACCTGAGCATTGCTCAGGTGAGCTAAAAAATAGGCAAGGTAGAGTTATTGTTCTTGCACACTGCACTTCCTCCCAATGTGTTCTATCAGTGTATGAAGTTTGAAGAAAATCCCTCAAGTACTTTTGGAGTTATGGTCCGGACAAAGATCGTTGCGGACGGACGGACGGACGGACGGACGGACGGAGAGCATTTCTAATATCCCCTTCACCTTTGGTGGGGGGATAAACAAATATAAGAGATGATCTTGCCAGGATGTTACAGACATAGTTCGGTGTAATTCTGTCCTGCAGTTTCAGAAGAGAAGATGTTTAAGTAAAAAGCAGACACTGGTGGGCAATAGACAACAGACACAGGGTGATCACAAAAAGCTAAGGTGAGCTAAAAGGACTGATAGATATATGCAACAACAATATCAAGAAAGGGTCACACATACCAAAGTGTACAAAATTAAGTTTGTTCTTTGCAGAAAAAGCTTCGAAACAACATATGTGAATGATATCTCACATCTTTAAATGAGTTGTTCTGTATGAGATTTTGACTTTTGGTAGAAACTTGTTAATCAGTATACACATTAACAGTAGAGCTAAGGCTTTTGAAAACATGTTTTTAGAGTAAGAGTACTCTAGTTTGTGTAATATTCACAAGAGCACCACTGAAATTCAGTTTTCTGAACAGCAAGCCCTAATTTCCCACTAGAATGATCACAAACAGTACAGCTACAAACATAAATGACATGTTTACCTTTTCTAATGGTAATTTTAACAGGCTGGTGTTCTATACTACTCGTCTTGTTACTTTCCAAAATAGGAAGTGAGGAAAAGGAGTATTCTAGTAGAACAAAAACAGTGTTAGTAAATCTCTACTGTATGAACCACCTTTTACAGTAACAAGGTTCTTTGAATTTACTAAAGTTGAAACTAAACATAATACCAGTCATATCTTAACAACATTCTAAAGGCCTCCAACACTGGTAATAAGACTTTTTTTTAAATTTTCAAAAGAATATTTTTATTTCTTAATTTACCATTAACAAAACTATTTCCCAGAAATAAAAGTCCCATACCAGAAGGGGCATTTATCATATTTACTGCCACAGGAACATATATTTTACATTGAAACTAAACTGAAGAAGCTGCATACTCTCTGCTATAAGTCTATAAAATATGTATCTTTTGTGGCTGATAGATGGAGAGACAGGCGGACAAATGGAACAGAAAATAAAATGATCTGTATATTCTACACATTGCTTTCTACCTATGCTCAAGGTTTCATGAAAAAACAATACGTACTTTTAAACTTATGACAGAATCCACTATCTGGGACTGACAAAAGGGCAGACAAATGAATGAACAGACAAACAAATGGAGAAAATCAAATACTGTGCATGTTCTCCGAATTGTTTTCCACCTATATACCAAATTTCATGAAAAAACTGCTTGTACTAAGGTTATGCATATTCTCCATAATGTCACTTATCTATGTATCAAGTTTCATGAAATATATCTTGTATTTTTTAAGTTATCAAAGGATTCCACCATTTTTTATACATTTTTGTCAGATTTATTGACCGTTTGTTGCCACAAAACCACATTTTCTACCATATCAACAATAATTTTGCCAGAGCAACAAAATTAAAGGACACAGACATTCATCAAATTGCCATCTATCCATGTACCAAGTTTCATGAAACTATGTCTACAACAAAGTTAAAACAGAATCCCAGTTTGTGTGACTGACAGATGGATGGATAAATGGACAGACATGCTGTAAACCATAAGTTCCCTTCAAAGAAACAATGTTGGTAGGGGACTAAAAATTTTGCCTTTTTTTTAAATTTTGGTATTTTCAATTTTAAAATTCAATCAAATTTCACAAAACCCTGTTACTTAAACAGTGGATCAAACAGTATTGTGTAAGTAAGTCACTAAGTGTTAGTAAATTTCTAAGCATTATTAAATAACTCTACAACTAGTATGTGATATTTCAATCTGTCTCTATCAGGGTTGTCAAGGAATATTTTGTAGGCAGTCTAACTGCAAAGGAAGGGGTTTTTAATATGTTTTCTTTTTATGTCAGTTTTCCTTTAAAATAGTTTCGTCTTCAAACAATAATACCTGTGGGAATGTCCTTGTTTCCAGGTACAGATTTAAACTTAAATATATTTTTTAAATAATATTCAATAATTACTAGAAATATCACATACAGGTTTTATAAAAAAGGAAACAACAAAATAAAAACATTTATAATGAACCCAAAGAGGAAATGTTTGACAACAAATTCACTTTATAAAACTATTCCTGAAAATACTCTCTGCAGTGAAGTAATAAAGATGTGTCACTACATGAATAAACTAGGCATTTGAAAGTAAATATAGCAAAAGGGGCAACCATTTCCCCCAAAATGATTGCAAACTTTATAAATCTGTGGGCTAATGCTGTGATTTTAAATTTTGTAAAACACATATGCCTCCCATGATATCCTACTGGGTGAAACTGGGTATGAATTCCCAGTCAAAGGTTGCTCTGACCTTGAACCTTGCTTTAGAATAGTAGGGGTCATCTTCTGACCACAGGCACTCATCCTATGAAATCTGATTAATGTAGATAAACTAGAAATCATTGCCAGTCTCCCTGTCCCTGTGACATTGACCTTTGACCAACAAAACAAAAGTGTCAAGACAACAGGCATTTGACATCAGAAGGCATATGTGTTTTCATTTATTGCTTGGAAACCAATGGACTAATGGCTGCCCAATAGGAAAAAAACATGAAATTAACTTCCACCCCCTCCCCCACCCTCCAACGTAAAGGTAAACATAAAAGTGATCATGAAATAAATATCAAAATTTGAAAACATTTTGTGTTGAAATTTTGAAACTAAAAGCAGTCTTGATTTTTCTAACATTCTTAAATAAATGCATAATTAATACATGTTTTTAAATGGAACACATTTAACATATTAAGCCCTCCAGCCAAACAACATGGCAATGACTGTCCTAAATTGCTCACCTTATCTTGACCCTACTTATGACCAAGTTTCATGAGCATCCATCACAAGATTCATGCAAACAGGCTGTTTAAAGATTTTTCTATTTTTAGCTCTGCCTTAAGTGCAATTAAACAGAACTACTCAAATGAAATGGAGAATTAATTTGACCATGAACTTTTTCTATATTCAACTCATCATTTGAACAAATTTGAGAAAAATCAACAGAAGGCTGCTTCGGACAAAGTTTGATGAACATTCATCAATTGGATAATGAATAAAAGTCATTAAAAGGCTTAGCTTCTGTTGTACTACTACCTCTGTTAGCCCCTATATACAGTCAAGCAGAACTATTTATACATTTAAGAAACATCAATACAAGAACCTTCTGACCAAGTTTGTTATGCTTCCATCAAGATGAGATGTGTATTTTAGTTCTGGAGGCAACAAGGTGCAGTCAAGCAGAACCATTTGCACAGACCTGAATATAAATGCTACAGATCAAGTATGGGGAAAACTAAGGAAGAACTAATTCAAAAGTTTGTTTTTCTATTTTTAGCTCTTGCAGCTCCTAAATGAAATTTAAACATATTTGGGAAAGGTCCAAGCAAATCTGGTGAAATTCTGACCTTCAGAGAAAAGGTTTAAGTAAGTAAACATGTTGATGATACTGGACCACCTACCTATACTAAAAGTTCACACCTAAACCTTTGGTTAAAGTGTTAGAACTAAAACAAATTAATGACAGCAAAGTTTATGATTATTAGGTTTAACATTGGCTTTTCTAATATGTTTTTATAATGATTTCTTGTCCAAATATATCCCATATTGTACAAGACAATGTTTAAAAAATATTTTCATTCTATGGCTATTTTTCTCGGTCACAAACATATCTCAAGGGCTTCTGCAAAAATTAATACACAACACAAACTTGTATTATCCCTCATTGTGAACATTGAGATTCAAACAAAGATCATTGCATCTTCTGGTATGAAATATATTGTATCCAATACAGAAATATATTGGACAGTCTCTTGGTACAAATGCAAACCACTGATTGGAAGAGAAAAATAGATATGGAATATCAATGTATAATAACTGCAAGCATTGTGTTTTATTCAAAAGCAAGGACTTAGGTTATTAACCTTCAGCCTACTGGTGGCAAGTGATTCTGCCTTCGCGACCAGTGCAGACCAAGTCAGCCTGCACTGTTCGCTATTCAGTCAGTAAGTTTTCAGTGAACACCCTTTTGAATAATAAGTGGTACTGCCCAAATTGAATGATTGACCAGTCCACTTTAGAATTTTAGCAGGGTAAAGGTTAAAAACTTAAAGTGCAATTAAACTATATCAATTTGATAATGCTATATATAACTAGGTGAGCAATGTGCTAAACTCATTTAAGAAGGGTGTTGTAAGAAATGAGGCAAATTACAATCCAGTAATAAAAAGTGTGCAAAAAGAAAGAAATAAAAGATGATTTTAACAAGATAACAATACCTGTTCTACTTTTCTGTAAGTGTACAGCATCATCAACAGACAGGAAGTTTCTTGTACTGTCCTTCTGACTGTCTGCTGACATGTTGATAAGGCCCCTGTTAAACAATATCAAACTGTTATATTCCAGGTGTAAACAACCAAGTTACAGAGCAAGTGTCATGTTTAATTGTAAAAGATAAGAACAAAAATCCAGTATCTATTCAGGTTATGTCTGAGATAATGACTCAGTTACCTGTGAGGTATGGATACCGTTACTATTCTGGTTATGGCTGAGATAATGACTCAGTTACCTGTGAGGTATGGGTACAGTTACTATTCAAGTTATGACTGAGATAATGACTCAGTTACCTATGAGGTATGGGTACAGTTACTGTTCAGGTTATGGCTGAGAAAATGACTCAGTTACCTGTGAGGTATGGGTACAGTTACTATTCTGGTTATGGCTGAGATAATGACTCAGTTACCTGTGAGGTATGGGTACAGTTACTATTCAGGTTATGGCTGAGAAAATGACTCAGTTACCTGTGAGGTATGGGTACAGTTACTATTCAAGTTATGGCTGAGATAATGACTCTGTTACCTATGAGGTATGGGTACAGTTACAGTCTCCTGTTTCATCTTGTCTCGTCTCTTCCTGTCTATATGCTCCAACATATCCCGTAAAACTTCCATTAAGGCACTGAACTGTATAGAGCAAAGTGAGGGTAAATTAGCAGTTAATCTAACATTACATACATGGTCCATTAAAGTACCCCTGTAAAACAAACCTTTTATTGAATTTATCTAATTATCTAAATTTAGTTATATGTAAGAATGGGAAAACCTTTCTATGGTAATTTGTTTAAAGAGTCTGATTAGGAGGGACTTTAGGTTTACAGACAATAAACAAAATTAATCAGTCTGTCTTCTTTTTTTAAAGCAAGTCCCTAGAAACATCTTACCAGAGATTAATAAAAACCAAGAAACTTTAAATGGATACACTTTCTGAGAAAGATATAAGTGCTTTGAATACAGAACAAAAAATTGTGTAAAAGGCACAAAAGTATATGTCTGCAAATTTCTTCATTCACATAATTAGATCCCAAAGAAGTTTTTAAAAACAAAACTGAAAAACTATGCAGTTATATGAGTCTTCAACAGTTACTTTATATCAGTGCTACAAAATGTAGTATTTGTAAAAACAAGAGGGCGCTCACCTCAGTAACACACCATAACAGTGTAAACATGTTTTACCTAGTGATTTCATTGAGACAAATATTCTGACCAATTTTCATTAAGATTGGACCAAAATACGTGGCCTTTTGAGTGTAAACAAGCATTTTCTTTGATTTGACCTTGTGGCCTAGTTTTTTACCCCACACTATCTAGATTCGAACTTGTCCAAAGTTTTATGAAAACAAACATTCTTTCGGAAAGATTGGACCAAAAAACGTGGCCTCTTGAGTGTATACAAGCTTCTCCTTTGATTTGACCTAATGACCTAGTTTTTGACCTGACATGACCCAGTTTAGATCCAGGCAAATAGCAAATTTTGGCCCTTTAAGGGGCCATTACTCTGGAACCCACGATGGGATCTGGCCAGTTTTCGAAAGGAATCGAGATATTATGCCAATACAAGTTGTGTGCAAGTTTGATTAAAGTTGATTGCAAAATGTGGTCTCTATCGTGTTCACAAGCCCAAAATAGCAAATTCTGGCCCTTTCAGGGGCCATAACTCTGGAACCCTAACGGGATCTGACCAGTTTTCGAAGGAACCAAGATATTACGCCAATACAAGTTGTGTACAAGTTTGATTAAAATTGATTGCAAAATGTGGTCTCTATCGTGTTCACAAGAAATTGTGGATGGACGGACAACAAACAAAGTGCGATCACAAAAGCTCAACCTGTCACTAAGTGACAGATGAGCTAAAAATAAACAATCATATATATCATTAAGGTCAACAGTTTTAATGTCAGCTGTAAAAGCTATTTTACCTTTTTTGCAAGAATTGTGTGCTTATAAATCACTTCTTATTTTACTACCATAGATAAGTACTTTCTCAGTTTTGAGAAGTTTGATATAAATCAGGACAGACCTTATTTTTGAAACTCATCAAGAAGAACGTACCTGTTCCATGCTGAGTCCTGGGTTCACAGTCTGTGGTATGAGGGGTGGCATCACTTTGGTTGCTATCAAATTGTGTGTTAACCCAAATTTCTTGTCACTCATTAGATGTTTGTAAATACCTGAAAAAATCATTTGTTACATAAAAATGTGTATATTGCTATAACTAACTGTTGTTAGAAGTACGAGTTGTCTGTATTGTCTTGTCCCACCTGTAGGGTGAATGTGAGGTTGTTAGCTTAACCAAGGTTCCCTAATTTCCAATCTATTTCTTTTTACCAAGATGTCCCTCAATTTCAACCCCAGCTCCCTTTACCAAGGTGTCCATACTATCCATACAGTTCCCTTCACAAAGGTGTCCCTAATTTCTGATCAGCTCCCTTTACCAATGTGTCCCTCATTTCCACCCAGGTCCCTTAAACAAGGTGTCCCAAATTTCCAACCAGTTCCCTTTACCAAGGTGTCCTTAATTTCCATCGAACTCCCTTTATCAAGGTGTCCCTAATTTCCACCAAATTCCTTTTATCAAAGTGTCCCTAATTTTCAAACAGCTCCATTTTCCAAGATGTACTTACTTCCACCAAGTTCCCTTTACCAAGGTGTCCATAATTTCCATCAAGGTCCCTTTACCAAGGTGTCCCTAATTTTCAAACAACTCCCTTTACCAAGGTGTCCCTAATTTCCACCCAGTTCCCTTTACCATGGTGTCCCTATTTCCACCCAGCTCCCTTTACCAAGGTGTCCCTAATTTTCAAACAGCTCCCTTTACCAAGGTGTCCTTTATTTCCATCCAGTTCCCTTTACCAAGGTGTCCCTTATTTCCACCCAGTTCCCTTTACCAAGGTGTCCCTAATTTCCACCCACTTTCCTTAACACCTTTCTCCCTTTACCAAGGTGTCCCTAATTTCCAACCCCAGCTCAAGGTGTCCCTAATTTCCACCCTGTTTCCTTTACACCTTTCTCCCTTTACCAAGGTGTCCCTAATTTTCACCCACTTTCCTTAACACATTTCTCCCTTTACCAAGGTGTCCCTAATTTCCACCCAGTTTCCTTTACACCTTTCTCCCTTTACCAAGGTGTCCCTAATTTCCAACCCCAGCTAAAGGTGTCCCTAATTTCCACCCTGTTTCCTTTACACCCTTCTCCCTTTACCAAGGTGTCCCTAATTTTCACCCACTTTCCTTAACACCTTTCTCCCTTTACCAAGGTGTCCCTAATTTCCAACCCCAGCTCAAGGTGTCCCTAATTTCCACCCGGTTTCCTTTACACCCTTCTCCTGCATAATTTCCAACCCCAGCTCCCTTTACCAAAGTATCCCTAATTTTCACTCAATTTCATTTACACTCTTCTCCCTTTACCCTTCTCCTCCCTAATTTTCAACTCCAGTTCTCTTTACCAAGGTGTCCCTAATTTCCACCTAGTTCCCTTTACCAAGGTGTCCCTAATTTCCACCCAGTTTCCTTGACCAAGCTGGATCTGATTTCCACTCAGCTCCCTTTACCAATGTGTCGACAAACTTTCCACAATGCAGATGGATGGTTATCTCATATGAATTTTTGTTTTGACTAAAGCAAGGTTTTAAACTCATAGCAGTGACAGACAAATGATCTTTACCATTTTGCATGAGAGATCTCCTTTTTTACTCCAGTTAAGGGATTCTAAAGTTTTTAATGTGAGCAAGTTTTATTATATACGAGGAGACACAGCCTTTCCAGTGTGACCTGAGTTATATTACTAACTGTCAATACAAATTCTGTCATGAAAGTCAGTGACATGGTAAGGAAATGAAATCTATGACCAAAATTGCTTAGAAGTCTTCAAGCCTTTTAAAGATGATCACTAAAGCCATAGAACTGAATGTATTAACTTGACAAGGTCATATTAAGGTTAATTTCTTGACTCATATGAACTTCTAATGATGTGATAGCAAACAGAAGAACATTAATGAAATTACAGGGATCACACAGAGATGACATAGCTCTCCTTGTAGTCAGTGTGAATTCATTACATCATGGTCTCCCTCTGGGAATTATTTCATCATTGGTGGGCACCTGGGTATAATCACTGGCCTTCCATAAGCCAAGCTGGATGGCTTCCTCTTATGAAGAATTTTATGCTCCTAGCAAAGCTCAAACCGAAACTTGTGCCTAGCAAGTGACTCAAAGTCAGCACCTTTAATCACCTGGCCGCAGAGGCCTCCAAACAATTCTATAATAATAGTTACTAAGAGATGTTTTCTTGAAAATTTACTTAATTACATTCTTGCATGAACTTTTGAGGTAGAATCCAGAAGATTTGCTACCAGCTGAATGTTGAAAATATTATTTTTGCACTGAAATTCAGGATGTTGTCCCAAGTTATTTAATACTGCTACATGAATTTTTTTATGTCAGCCAAGAACATTCATCAGCTAGATTTTCATTTTAACTTTAAGGCAGGTTTTCATAATGGCTTCAAATTCAGAGAGCCAGTTGTCTTGGCAGTACAACAGAGGTACATATGCTCAAACAAATGTTAATGAGACATTTACTTTTTCCACAAGAGTGTTTGAGGAAAAAACATTGAAGATCTGGGAGTTTTCCAACTTTAAAGCCTGTATTCAGCCACGACTGAAAAGGGAAGATAACCTTTCTACTGGTCGCTGACAGCATTAGACAGGGTCACGCTACATAAAGGGTCATCATAAAGGGAATTCAAACCTTCGTACCAGAAGGTGACTGTTCTATTAGCAGGGTCAAGCTATGTACAGGTGCCTGCTAATTCAAGTTAGGCTGTATGTATCTTGTTTGCCAAACCCTACTGTATAGACCATTGATGCATTTACTTTAGACTGATGAAATAATTTGTCATATGGGTTTTCTCCCTTTATTCTGATTACAAGAATACTGCAGAAAATTGTACAGGACAATGCTAAGGTTGTTGGTGGTGTAGATTTTGAAAAATCAAAGCTAGTGGCCACAACTGCTACACTTTATACGCCAAATCTTGCAACTTCCTCATGAACCAGAATGGCTTCATCCCCTCAAAAAAATGGTCCTTGATGTGTTCAGATTATCTGAGTATTTTCACAAGCACAAAGATATTATTTAATGAAGCTGCCAAGCTCATTGCTGACTTATGGAGGAAGTCCACAACACTGCACTTTTCCTCTGTCATCACAAAATGTTTCTGTTCCAGATGGGAAACAAATGTGGTAAATTTAAATGTGGAACTTGTTATTTCATTCCTGACTGGATTATTTAAACTAGGTCTAAGTATAAGTGCCATATGCATGGCAAGAGCAGTTGTTGGAGCATTCATCACAACATGCAGAGGATCAGACTTAAACATGAATCTGTTTATGAAGGGTGTTCACATTTCAAAACATGCAATGTTTGGGTGTTAACCTTTACCCTGCTAGGGGCAAGTGATTCTACCTTTGTTTGTGACCAGTGCAGACCAAGATGGCCTGCACTAGTCACTTACCCCTTCGAATAATAAATGGTATTGCCCAAATTTAATGATGGACCAGTCCATTTTAGAAATTTAGCAGGCTAAAAGATAATGTTTTTCTTAATTACTGGTGTCATACAAATGATCAATCTTTACTGTTTCTTCCTGAAAATTTGTATATATTATTTCTTTTATTAAGTGCACAGAGATGCCAGACTTTGCCTCTGATAGAATCAAGTAATGTTGAGCTGAATGTTGATCAAGTAACTATATCAACAAATCATTTGTTGAAACAACGCAGACCTAATCATCATACTGAACCCATTACCCTACACAAATATCCAAGAAATAAGCTGTACATTGTTCGTATTTTAAAATTTATATGGAACGAACACACATTTTATGATTTCAAAATAAAACAAATTACTGGTCAGCATGCAGAAACCTTTTAAAGGAGTGAGCCAAACAATAACTGAATGTCGGGTTAAAACTAGATTTGTGTCCATAGGACACAGGTGCCCCCTACCACCCCTCCTGCCACTATAACATGGTTTTATGACTCAGGTTAAATAATTTTTAAGATGTTTGCAACACAAACTTAAAAGAACCTTATGTGTATTTTTCACAACATTAAAATGACCAATTTTTTACTAAGTCAGGGGCCATAACTCCTACAAGACTGAATGAATCCAGACGCGAAACCCCAGGTGCACAACTACACATGCTGACCAACATTCCTGTAAAGTTTTGTGACTCTACGTCTAATATTTTTGGAGCTAGGTGTGACACAACACTAAAATGACCAACTTTTACAAAGTCAGGGGCCATAACTCCTACAAGACTGAACGAATCTGGATGGGAAACCCCAGGTGCACAACTACACATGCTGACCAACATTCCTGTAAAGTTTTGTGACTCTATGTCAAATACTTTTGGAGCTAGGCACGACACAACACTAAAATGACCAATTTTTACAAAGTCAGGGGCCATAACTCCTACATGACTGAATGAATCCGGACGTGAAACCCCAGGTGCACAACTACACATACTGACCAACATTCTTGTAGAGTTTTGTGACTCTATGTCAAATTCTTTTGGAGCTAGGCGCAACACAACATTCTCGGAAGGACGGTCGGATGGACAAGAACAAATCTATATGCCCTCACCACTCATGGGGGGCACAAACATACTGCCTATGGCAGGTATTGATGGACAACGAGTACAAGAGACCAAAGTTTCAAAACTTGCCTACAGAAAACAAATCAGTTCAGCATGCCGTTTTACAATAGTGGGTTTTATGATATTCAAGCATTTAACTGTTAAGACTTTGGTGTATTTCAGCTGCTTGGCTGATAATTATCATTATGTATGTTTAGTGAATCTTCATAGCACATTTCTGTTTGAACTAATTTAGAATAAACTCTAAATTCTCTGTATGATCCCTACAAGCAGTTAAGTAATGGGAGATAAAACAAAAGTAGATGTGTGTCCCTAGGACACTACCCCTCCCCCCCCATCACCCCTCCTGTCACAGAATTGTTATATGGTAACTTGCTGACAATGCAATACTTTTATATTACCTTTGCTTGGGGGTGTGAGTCACTAGAGACAGTGGATATAATGGAACACAATGAAACATCAATTAGAAATGCAACTGAAAAGAAACTGAAAGAGTTAAAAAAAAAATTGTTTTTTTTTGTGTGGGTTTTTTTTGCATGTCAAGGGCCATCACTCTGGTCTGGCTGAGTGAAATCCTAAACAAAATGCCAGGTGCACAACTTCACATGCTAAATAATAATCCTGTAATATTTTATGACTCTATGTTATATACTTTTTGCCACACATGCAACACAAAGTTAGTTATTACCATTATGCAAGTGTCTTACTAAGTCCAAGGCTATAACACTGGTCTGGCTAAGAGAAATTTGCCCCCTCTCCAAAAAACAGAAAAGCAAACTCACACACTACATAACAATCCTCTAATATTTAATGACTCTACTGAGATACTTGCAACATAAACTTTAGGCCCTTTATGCATATTTCTTGACCATAAGTCAAGGACCATGACTCTGTATTAGCCGAGTGCTATTGCAAACAAAACCACAAATGCACAACTTCACCTGCTGATTACTATTCCTCTATGTTTCAGGACCCTGGGTCAAATACATTTAGAGAAGATTGCAAGACAAACTTTAAAGCCCTAGGTGCACAAGTTTCATGACTCTAGGTTAAATACTTTTTCAGATATATATGTGACACAAACTTTTAGGCCCTGATAGCATATTTTGACTGCTAACTATGGGCAAACTGTGAATTCCTGCACAAAAAAACCCAGGTGTACAACTTCACATGCTGAATTTTTTTTTTTTTTTTTTTTTTGATTTAACGTCGCACCAACACATGATAGGTCATATGGCGACTTTCCACCTTTAATGGTGGAGGAAGATCACAGGTGCCCCTTCGTGCATTATTTCATCATGAGCGGGCACCTGGGTAGAACCACCGGCCTCACATGCTGAATAACTATCCTATGACAATTAATAACTCTGGGTCAAATACTTTTTGAGATATGCAATCAATGCAAAGCCAGATGGATGGAGGGACATAACTACAGATAAAGGGTAATCTAAATTGAAGGTAGTGGGGTGCTGTGCTAAAACATTAACAAGACTTTCCTGAAAGAGAAGTTGAATTTTACTAGATAACCATTGAGTTCTTAAGGGGTCCAGCAGCTACCTTTCCCAAAAACTTGATTTTAAATTTATGTCTGCCAATCATTTACTGCTAACTTGCTCTGAAGACTGAATTCATGCTGACTGCAAGCTGTTTTTATTTGATCCCTTATGAAATTAGTAGTTAATAAACAAGAGCTGTCTGTAAGACAGCCAATGCTCGACTATTCAAATTGTTGTCCAAGAAGCAGAAATATTACCCTAAATACTAAAATATCTATAGAGTTTCAATCCAGTATTTGCATAAGTTTTGGAGATAGTAACTTGCATGTAAAACTTTAACAAGGATTTTCTAAGTCCAAAAGCGGGCAGAATTTGGCCAAAATGCATGTCAGAGTTATGGGACTTGATGCTATCACCTAGTTTTATAACCCTGAAGACATGTGAAGTTTCAATTCAATATCTGCATTAGTTTTGGAGATAGTAACCTGCATGTTTTACATGTAACTTAACATGCAAGTTACTAAGTCCAAAAGGGGGCATAATCTGGACAAAATGCATGTCAGAGTTATGGGACTTGATGCTATCACCTAATGTTATAACCCCTAAGACACATGTGAAGTTTTAATTCAGTATCTGCATTATCACACCCGTTAACCGGTTCCGAGCAAAACAGTTCGTGGCGGACAAAACAGTTCACCGATATTTTTGCCGGTATCTGCATTGGGGTAAGTATTCTCCATCCAAGAATCGGTTGGTGCAAAATATATCAAAGATTTTTATTTTAATAAAAAGTAGCATGAACGAAGTACATGCCATGTGCTCCCCATTTAAAAGTAACCTATATTTAGTAAGTTATGACGAGTTAAATGTGTGATTTTGTTGAAAAAATGTGAAAACGAAAGTTCATCACGGTATATTTAGTTCACTTTTCAATTTAGGTCTATTATATTAACGTCAACCTTTAAAATAATGTTTGCCCTGAATATTGTCCAAATTTTAAGCGACAAAACGCAATATTCAACGAGTTATAGACATTCGAACATGACATGGTCGGAAAAAAGTGTGGTGGCATTGCACAGTTCAGAATTATTTGTGTGGCGAGCAAGAGCAGTCCTGTGTCTTTTTTATTTTACTTTAATAAATGATCTAAATAGTGATATCAATCTCGTATGTCTTAATAAGTAACGTTTTTAATTAGACAACACTGCAATTTACACTATTTTTTTATTAACAAACAGATGGAAATCAAAGCATATATTAATCATACAACCGCCTAACAATGTAATATATCATCAACATGTTTTCCTACATTTTTAAATTATGTTCGCAGTGGTACGGTAGTTTGATGTGATGCCTTCCCGTTTAGGAACATTCCACTTACTTTATTATATCATTTGCGATATTTCTATCAGGATCACAATACATATGTACCTGTGCTACTACTGTAATGCAACAACTGATGTTTACAGCCAGTTAATTCAACACCTCTGTAATAGCCATAAGTTTGACATGTTAAAGTACAAACAACTTGAGCTTGGCTGTCGTACATGAAAAACTGGATATCGAACAAAATTATTTGAATGTATTAAACCTGTGGCACATATCTTATCCGTTGATGAAAGCAATCAGTTACACATATCTCTACTTGAAGAAAACAACACTGAAAATTCTTTTTATCTGAAATAGCAGAAGACAGTCTTTCACTAAACGTTAACGAAAACAAGGAATTTGGAGACACTTCAACATTCAAATTAGAATCCTCTCCCTGTTTTTCAGAAGAAACAGACCCACCTGAAGTTAATTTAACTGTCAGTGATATTAATGACAATACATCGGAGGTAATAGAAACATTTAAGGAACATGGTCAGTTAAAATTATATAAAAACTGGCTATCTCTAGTCGCTAGTAAACAGTTCCCGATGGAAAACATATACTATTTGTTGTTCCTTGATGTTGTAGAATGGTTTTCATAATCCTCTTCATCCCAGATGCACGATACAAAGTTAAATTTTTGGAAAGTTGGTTTCAAGCTGTTCCATAGGATATTTTTGCGTTTCATGGCCGGTCCCCGAAATACAGGTCAAGTTGTAAGTGGGCAACAAGTTCCCGGTGATTGTTCTACACAAAACTCAACTTTGCAGTGCCATCTAAACCAATCACAGCCAAGAACGCATTGTAACCAATACTACCAGATGTTTTTGTAGACACTATAAAAATGTTTGAAAACTATGTAGGGGAAAACCTATCAAAATTGGCATAGACGGAAAGAAAGTTGCAAGGGGTAAAGGCAAAACAATGGAAGATATAGATTGCTGGAGGTTCGAGCCTGCTCTAACACTGACTGACAGAAAAGCCCGATTCTACAAGGAGTTTGCATTAACGTACAATATATACGCATGTGTTCAAGAGATTGAAAAATAACATGTACCGGCAGAACTTATGGAAGATTTAAGAAATGAAGTATATGAAACAATCAGATTAACAAGCTTTATATCACTATTTAGACCATTTATTAAGTAAAATACGAAAAGACACAGGACTGCTTTTGCTCGCCACACAAATAATTTTGAGCTGTGCAATGCCGCCACACTTTTTTTCGACCATGTCATGTTTGAATGTCTATAACTCGTTGAATATTGCGTTTTGTCGCTTAAAAATTGGACAATATTCAGGGCAAACATTATTTTAAAGGTTGACATTAATATAATAGACCTAAATTGAAAAGTGAATTAAATATACCGTGATAAACTTTCATTTTCACATTTTTTCAACAAAATCACACTTTTAACTCGTCATAACTTACTAAATATTGGTTACTTTTAAATGGGAAGCACATGGCATGTACTTCGTTCATGCTACTTTTTACTGAAATAAAAAACTTTAATATATTTTGCACCAACCGATTCTTGGATGGAGAATACTTACCCCAATGCAGATGTCGGTAAAAATATCGGTGAACTGTTTTGTCCGCCACGAACTGTTTTGCTCGGAACCGGTTAACGGGTGTGATTATAGTAACCTGCATGTTTTACATGCAAGTTACTCAGTCCAAAAGGGGGCATAATCTGGACAAAATGCATGTCAGAGTTATGGGACTTGATGCTATCACCTAATGTTATAACCCCTAAGACACATGTGAAGTTTTAATTCAATATCTGCATTAGTTTTGGAGATAGTAACTTACACGCAAAACTTTAACCAGGATTTTCTAAGTCCAGAAGGGGGCATAACTTGGCCAAAATGCATGCCAGAGTTATGGAACTTGATGCTATCACCTAATGTTATAACCCGTAAGACACATGTGAAGTTTTGATTCAGTAATTTTTTAAAATTTAATTAGGTTTGGAGATAGTAACTTGCATGTAAAACTTTAACAAGGATTTTCTAAGTCCAAAAGGGGGCATAGTTTGGCCAAAATACATGTCAGAGTTATGGGACCTGACCTAGTGATGTTGGTAATTGACCTAAAAAAAAAAAATAAGTTTCAAAGCTATATGCCTTTAAATGATAGCCATATGTACTTGCATGCAAAACTTTAACCAAGGTGTGACGCCGACGCCAGGGTGAGTAGAATAGCTAGACTATTCTTTGAACAGTCAAGCTAAAAATCTATCAACTTCGCCAATGCCCGGGTGAGTGGAATAGCTAGACTATTCTTTGAACAGTCAAGCTAAAAATCTATCAACTTCAACTTCCCTCTCAGATACATCTCTATTAATATCGTATCAGATATCTATGAACCATGACCTTCTATGGCATCAATGTATATTAACACTTCCCTATATCGTATTTATGCTTTTCGCAACACAAAATCAAGGGTTGCTGTCCTTGTAGTTTGTTCTCTACGAAAACAATCTTAAATATTCTACAATGAAGCTTCCTAATGATTTCTTCTGAGAAGCTTGATACCAGTGTACTTAAAGTTGCAATATTGCTGGCCTTATAAAATAAATTGCCCCTAGTTTATCCTGGTACTTCTGGACATGGAAAGTAATTATGTCTTTGATGAATACAAATTCATACCAGCACTTTACAAATTCTGATAGAAAATTGATTTCCCACCAGTACAGCCTGTGTTTCATTATTTTTTACAATTGATGAGAATTTTAAACAAAAGGCTCCAGAACAATAAATCTCCTAAGGACTATTTAAGTGTAAAAATAGACCTAGTTTTCTTTCTTGTTCTAAAAGGCTTAATTATGTATTCTCAGTTGGGTGTCCTCTTAATTTAAACAGAATTTATTGTGAAGTTTGTGTGCCCTTTAAAACCAATTATTTCCAAATTAAAATTTCATACAATGTATAGCAAGAGCACCAGATATATATCAGTTACTGATTAGGTTTTAACATACTAGTAATCATGCACTCTGTTAAACAAAGTAAAAGTATAGGAAGTTTTACTTAATCAAGGGCCATAACTCTGGTGTTAGTCCAGCAATCTTGACCATACTGGTTTCTAGTCCTTACCTAGTGTTATTTCTAGAGCTCAAAAAAGGCAGGGCACTGCTCAAAGGGGACAGGGTGGGTGCTGTTTTTAACAGGAAAGTTACCATAGTAATGTTTGCATTTCTTCATTCAATTTAAGATTATTATGCAATTACTACAGACACAGTCTCTGTGGTAAACGATATCTTTCCAAAACCAGTAGCAGAAACAAACTAAAAGGATGTGATTGTTCTCCACATTGCCTTCTACTTATTTCCAAAAATTTATAATAAAATATCTTGTACTTAATAACTGTTATCACAGGAAGCCTCTTTACATCACTTACTGATGGATCAGGCCTTTTTCTGCCTGTTTTGGGAACATGCACCCAAGAAAATTGTGAACGTTGAGTTGTAAAATTGGCCAAACTGGGAAAAAATTATCAACAAAATCATTAGATTTTTTTTTGTAAAAATGTGCTGATATAATGTTCTAATAAATGTCAATAATTATTTTTTTACTGTACTGAATATTTTATGTACAGTACCAGATAACTAATAAAGAACATACTTCTGGGTGCACATATAGAACTATAAGGTTTATTTACACCAATATGTTTCTTTTTAATGAAACTGGTAGACCATGACTGACCTGGAAAGCAGCTGTGGACTGACGGACAGAAGGAAATACACAAGTTTCCTCTAGTGGGACAGCCACAGGAGACTAATCACAAATAACCCTCTATGGCCATGAAAATCTTGGCCTCCTCTTTTCCCCTAAAGCAGTGAATGTACTGACCTGTATGCCTTACCTACAACAGCCAGGATAAAAATGGCATTCAATCCTCACCTTAAATAGTCAGGTATATATTTGACCTCTATTTTAACTTTAACAGTCATATCAATTTTGCCATCCTGTCCTAATGTTAAATCAGAAATATTAGAACATGGTCCTTACCTACGACAGCCATGACAATTTTGGCATCCTGTCCTAATGTTATATCCATCAGAAATGGTAGCACCTCATCCAGAATGATCATCTTGTCTAAACTGTCTAGTACTGTGTCTATACATGTCAGTGCATTTATTCTCATCTGAAATCAGTAAGAAGAACTATGATAGGATATTTATGCTTTCAGAGACATGAGCTGTTTGTAAATTACAAATGCTCCCCATGATGCTCTGTCTAGAGGCCAATGAGTATGTAAATTTTGTATGCTCTGACCTTGATCTTTGACCAAATAACCTCAAACACAGTAAGGAGCAATCTACTGACCACAGGCCATCATCTGATAAAATTTGATAACTCCAGGCCAAAGTGTTCCTTAGTCCTGGAGCAAAACCCTTTTCAGTATAGGTCACTGTGAAAAAAACCACAGAGGTGGTCTACTAAACACAGGAAATCATCCTTTTAAATTTGACAACTGAGGGTCAAGATGTTCTTGAGTTATTGAGCAGAAATTGTTTTCAGTCTCATGGTCACTGTGAACTTGATGTTTGGCCAACAGACACCCTCTCCAAACAAAAAAATAACAAAACAATAAAAGTCACATCTGCTGACCATAGGCAATCATCCTATAAGATTTGAGAACTTCCAAAATGTTCTTTACTTAATGAACGGACACCATTTTCAGTCTCAAGGTCACTGTGACTTTGATCTTTTAACTGCTGACCCTTGAAACTACACAAGTCATCTACTGACCACAGGCAATCTACCTAGAGGTCATCTACTGACCACAGGCAATCATCCTATGAAGTTTGAAGGCAGTAGACCAAAGGATTCATAAATACTGAATGGAAACCATTTTCAGTCTCTAAATCACTCTGACCTTGACCTTTGACCAACTGACCCACAAAATTATGGTAGTCTTCAACTAACCATAGGCTATCATGCAATAAAGTATGAGAACTGAATGCTAAAGCATTCTTAACTTATTAAGTGAAAACCATTTTCAGTCTCAAGATCACTGTGACTTTGATCTTTGACCTACTGACTCAAAAAGAAATAAGGTTCATCTACTGGCTGCGGGCAATCACCCTATGATCCTGAAATGTAGGCAAATGCAGTCTTCAGTTAATGAGCGAAAACCATTTTCACTGTGACCTTGACATTTGAAAGACTGACCCCAAAAATAACTGGATTCATCTACTGACCAAAGCAATCACCCTATGAGGTTTGTTGACTATAGGCCAAAACATTCTTTAGTTACTGAGCTGAAACAGTTTTCAGTCTCATGGTCACTGTGACCTTGACCTTTGACCTACTGAGCCACAAAATAAAAGTAGTCATTTACTGAATATAGGCAACAATCCAATGAAGTTTGACTGTTGTCAGACCAAGCATATCTAGTAATTGATCAGAAATCAAATGGTCTACCTGACCAACCCACAAACTGACCCACAGTGAGCAAAACAATATACCCCTCTAGTGACAGAGTGCCTACTTCAAGTGCGTGAGGTCATGGGTTCGATCCCTGGCCACATCATACCAAAGACGTAAAAATGGTACTTATTATACTTATTATAAGTAGCTTCCTCGCTTGGCACACAGCATTAAGAGGATAGTACTAGGACTGGTCAGCCTGGTGTCAGTATAATGTGACTAGGTGAGGTATCAAGTCACATGTCTACTGTGTGATATTCCAGTGAGGCAGCACTTTAAAGTGCTCACTGCTTCAAGTAGACACCGTCGTTCATATGACTAAAAAATTGTTGAAAAAGACGCTAAACCCGAACACACACGCTTCTTTGAAGACAGGCAAAACTATAAATTAAAAAAATTATTATTGTTTTTGTTAGAGAATGACTAACTTTCTGGTTAGCAATGGAATGGGGCTAATGTAATTTCTGTTCATTCTGAACTGACTTGAACCTCAATTACTTCTTTAATGAAAACTTGTCTGTTAATTTTCTGTCTTAACTTATAAAACTTAATCATACATAGCAATTTCAGTGAGGTTCAGACAAACTATTGTATGAAAATATTCTAATAAAATGAATAGGTCACTAATATAACTTAAATGTCTTGTTTTCCCAATTGTGACTGCAGGTAATGCATCTTTATTATATTGTCATTTTCTTAGAAAGTGTGGTGCCATAGAAATATAAAATGTTTCACATTTTGATTTAAAAATTATCTTTTTTTCCTCTCATTTAACTATAGTTGCACTGTACTTCATTGATACCAGTACTTTATATCCCATTATGAATGGTGTCAATTTTTAGAAATGTTAATAATATTTTACACCATTTCTTCTTAATTCAAGCAAAGACAACTTTTACGGACAAAAACTAAAGCAATGTTTTATCAATAAATGAACTCTACATTTGTTTATGGAAAGTACTTTTATTGAGAAGAGCTAACAAAACTGTAGTCACGATCCGTGACTCTAGTTACCTCCCCTGACTGTCCGTCAACAGAATCACAGGCAACGGCTATTTAAAATCTGCGTAACTGAGGTGCTTCAGTCTTTTAGACATGATTGCTAAAATAACAATGATTAAATGGCGAAAAGAAAAATATTCCTGAATAGCAAATTTATTCTTGTGCTGGTTTTTGTGTAATATGTGATATGTAATGTTATGAGCACTTCGCAGTACCTGAATAAATTCACCCACTGACCGATATTATCCATTAGTTTTTCGTCATTTGCGACGTCACAGCTTTATCACGTCACTATTTTCCATTTCCATTTCATTCACCGTGGATAGAAGATAATGGGGAGCACAACGTCTCAGGCTGATTTTAAGTGTAATAGCGCAATATTATTTTGTATATTTACATGGATCTAAAGTTACATTACAATAACTGAAAACAAAACAGATCTGGGGAGAGATTTATTCTCATATGCTTGTTCCTTCATGAACACCCAGAATAAAGTTAGGTGAACAAATTGAGCACGACTTCACACTGTGCTAAATGCTGTATGTTCATGCATATATTTGATAGCTGTTTTTCTATAGGTTTTATGCAGAACATGTCAAATAACTTTACTGTTTAGGAGATAAATGTATTACCTACAGCAAATTAAAATATTTCTTTCATTTTTCATACTGTGAAACTTATAATTTATGTTCGGATGTTAACCACTAATAATTATGCCTGTTTCCAGATGTGGCTGAGTTGGACATAATATCAGACTGAAATAAAATGAAAGTGATAATTACGTCACGAGTTGGACTAATGAAACCGATACTTTAGAAGGTGTGTTGTTAAAAAATTTGATCTATAATATCAGGTCACTGCTATTTCTATACCTGAAATGACAGGTATATTGACAACTATCAAATGGTGTGATCTCACGATATAATACATTGCAGCTACCCTAAACCAGGCAACCATTTGACCAGAATGTAAGTACATTTAATCAGAGTGTAAACTTGTTCTCCTTGAAATACAATGTCTTTTATCAAATCATCACAGAAAACATACGCCTCGCCCAGGGCTAGAACTCGCGACCCTGCTCTCTCCCAATTGAGCTAAGCGGGTCGGTCATAACCATAGTGTGAGTATGCCTGACTACAGTGTAAGCACAAATGACCACAGTGTGAGTTTGCTTATTTGCTTATGACGGGTTTCATGTTTTCAAGGGTTTGCTTATTTGCTTATGACGGGTTTCATGTTTTCAAGGGTTTTGCTTATGATAGGTTTCATGTTTTCAAGGGTTTCGCTACGATGTGTTTCATGTTTTCATGGGTTTTGCTTATTTGCTTATGATGGGTTTCATGTTTTCAAGGGTTTTGCTACGATGTGTTTCATGTTTTCACAGGTTTTGCTTATTTGCTTATGACGGGTTTCATGTTTTCAAGGGTTTGCTTATTTGCTTATGACGGGTTTCATGTTTTCAAGGGTTTGCTTATTTGCTTATGATGGGTTTCATGTTTTCAAGGGTTTGCTTATTTGCTTATGATGGGTTTCATGTTTTCAAGGGTTTGCTTATTCGCTTATGATGGGTTTCATGTTTTCATGGGTTTTGCTTATTTGCTTATGATGGGTTTCATATTTTCATGGGTTTTGCTTATTTGCTTATGATGGATTTCATGTTTTCAAGGGTTTTGCTTTCGATAGGTTTCATGTTTTCAAGGGTTTTGCTACGATGTGTTTCATGTTTTCACAGGTTTTGCTTATTTGCTTATGACGGGGTTCATGTTTTCATGGGTTTTGCTTATTTGCTTATGATGGGTTTCATGTTTTCAAGGGTTTGCTTATTTGCTTATGATGGGTTTCATGTTTTCAAGGGTTTGCTTATTTGCTTATGACGGGTTTCATGTTTTCAAGGGTTTGCTTATTTGCTTATGATGGGTTTCATGTTTTCATGGGTTTTGCTTATTTGCTTATGATGGGTTTCATATTTTCATGGGTTTTTCTTATTTGCTTATGATGGATTTCATGTTTTCAAGGGTTTTGCTTATGATAGGTTTCATGTTTTCAAGGGTTTTGCTACGATGTGTTTCATGTTTTCAAAGGTTTTGCTTATGATGGATTTCATGTTTTCAAGGGTTTTGCTTACAATGTGTTTCATGTTTTCACTGGTTTTGCTTATTTGCTTATGACGGGTTTCATGTTTTCAAGGGTTTGGTTATGATGTGTTTCATGTTTTCACAGGTTTTGCTTATTTGCTTATGATGGGTTTCATATTTTCATGGGTTTTGCTTATTTGCTTATGATGGATTTCATGTTTTCAAGGGTTTTGCTTACGATAGGTTTCATGTTTTCAAGGGTTTTGCTATGTTGTGTTTCATGTTTTCACAGGTTTTGCTTATGATGGATTTCATGTTTTCAAGGGTTTAGCTGGTTTAGATTATGATAGGTTTCATGTTTTCAAGGGTTTGTTTATTTTCTTATGATGGGTTTCATGTTTTCATGGGTTTTGCTTATTTGCTTATGATGGGTTTCATGTTTTCATGGGTTTTGCTTATTTGCTTATGATGGGTTTCATGTTTTTAAGAGTTTTGCTTACAATGTGTGTTTCATGTTTTCATGAATTTTGCTTATTTGCTTATGATGGGTTTCATGTTTTCAAAGGTTTCCATTTGAATGGGTTTCAAGTTTTTAAGCATTATGAATTAGATGGGTTTCAGTGTAACCCTTTTTCCATGTGTGCTATCAAACTTGATATTTTGAAATGAATACATCTATAGACTTAGGTCTACAATGCTGAAGCAGCTATTAGTACACCTGAAATGACATTGACAGCGATCAAATTTTTATAGTCTCATGATGTGATCTCCATGATACAACAATGTGTAGACTAAATGAGATGGTACTGGAAAATGAACTCAATAATACAGTTTCTGTCAGTTTTAATGGTGAGAATTTGATACTGTTATTAGCTTATAAATACAGCCAGACAGGAATATATCACACCGCAAATAGAATAATCATGTTACAAAGTATTGATATGTATTATATCTACATAAAGCATTAATAATTTCACTTTGTCTGATCTACAGGAATGAGTCCATCTGTCAAGAAACAAGATGCATTCATCTTATATGGCAGTTGGAACCAGACAGGATTCTTTTAAAGCAACTGTATTGTAGAAGGCAACCCAATTTTGTAAAGAAATTGAAAAATGACCCTAGATCACCAAAATAGACACAAAGATAGTTCTTACAAAGACAAAATTAAGAAAATTACTTGTAATTATACAGATTTTTTTAAATTACTTACTATGGGAAAAAAAATCACATGGGTGAGCATATTATTTAATTTTTTTTTCAATCAAAGAAAACAAACCAAAGTATATCTTTTAATTCCTTTACTGCAGTCAAATCTGTGTTAAAGATTATCTTATAAACAAAGACCACTACTATAAACTTTCTTATAAATGTCACTATCTTTACTTAATGCTGCAAATTTACAAATGTTTTGAGACCATTAGGTCACAAAGACATCAAAAGGGTGGTTTCATGGTATCTCAGATAAGCATTTTATCCAAAAATATTGAAATGCACAAGAACAAGAGGGCAATGATGGCCCTATATCACTCACCTGAGTTTCACAGATTGCTTGAACAACTTTGGCAAAGGGTAGCACATCGGAAGTATCTACGCAGTTATTTTGACTTTGGGTCAGTGCTTTCTGACAAGAAGATTTTTAAAGTATCCACTGTGTATACAGAAAATACTGTATACATATAAGAACAAGAGCTCGGCCAAGCGGGAAAATATATGCCTGATGGGTTGTATCAGTGGAGGACAGAAGCAAAATTTAAAATTCTTTGGTTGTTATGGTGGTGTTTTTGTGGGGGTTGGGGGTGTGTGTGCGAAAAAAAAAAATCTTTTTTTTTTGGTGGGGGGTGCGGTTTAGTGGAGGGGGATATAATGTAGGTTACTGCAGTCTACACATAGTCTCATCACCATCTGCCTATATATTCCAAGTTTCAAGTCTGTAGTATTTTTTTAAGTTACACAGAATATGACGTGCAAATTTAACCTTGACTTTTGACCTATTACACTGTTCATGCACTCTGCTCTGCAAATAATCTCATCACCACCTACCTACATCCAAAGTTTGAAGTAAATAACTTGAATGATTAATAAGTTAAGCTCCGGATACTAAATATGACATATAGATTTGACCTAGCAGCTCAAATTGTGACCTTGACCTTACAGACCAGGTTTATATTCTCTGCACATCATCTCATCACTACCTACCTACAGTCCAAGTTTGAAGTCAATACCTTCAATGGTTAATAAGTTATATTCCGGACATGAAACATGACAGATTTGACATTTGAGCTCAATTTGTGACCTTGACCTTTGACCTACAGACCCGGTTCATGTGCTCTGCACATTGTCTCATTGCCACCTACCTACATGCCAAGATTGAAGTCAATATCTTGAATGGTTAATAAGTTATGCTCCGGAGACAGTTTTGACCTTTTAGCTCAATTTGTGACCTTCATCTTTGACCTACAGAGCCGGTTCAAGTGCTCTGCACATTGTCCAATCTATGTATATGCCAAGTTTAAAGTCAATACCTTTAATGGTTATAAAGTCTCACGACCAAAATTCTGTAACAGTCCTCGTGCTACTCAACCTGTCTGCACCTTTCGACATGACTGACCACCAAACACTGTAACACTGACTCGAACATCATTTTGGAGTCACAGACAAAGCACTTGCATGGATGTCATCATATCTTAGTGACCCATATCAAACTGTGTGCATTGATGGCGACTTGTTGACGCCTATGTTGATGAAATACAGTGTGCCCCAGGGATCAGTACTTGGTCCAAAGAACTATGTCATGTACACTAAACCCATGGGTGCCATATGCAGACGTCATGGACTTCTTCATCATTTCTACGCCGATGACGCTCAATTATACCTATCCTTTAAGCTGAAAGAGGCTGTGGCTAGAAGTGCGGCTTTGCGCCGCATTGAAAGCTGTCTGGCTGAAATTGTCTTGTGAATGCATTGCAACATGCTGAAGCTCAATGCTGATAAAACTGAGGTAATGTTATTCACAAAAATGCATAACTCTAAGTACACCGATGACGTCTCGGTGAAGGTTGGTGACTCTGTGATAAAATCCACAAAATGTGTTAGGAATCTTGGTGCAGTTTTGACAACAGTATGGATATGGAACAACAAGTCAACTCTGTGTGCCGGGCTGGATATGCATAACTATGCAGAATAGGTCACATCAGACGGTATCTTACCAGTGATGCCACAAAGACCCTTGTTAACAGCCTGGTTACTTCATGGTTAGACTACTGTAATGCCTTGTTAAGGGGTATTCCAAACAACTTAACAAGTTGCAACATGTCCAGAACACGGCAGCTCGCGTCATCACTAGGACACCCGATGCAATCATATAATACCGGTTCTGAAGAAGCTCCCTTGGTTGCCAGTGAAATACAGGGTGCAGTACAAGGTTCTGACCCACACCTTTACGGCTTTACACAATTGGTCCCCTGCCTATATTTATAAGGGATATGATAGAAGTATATAAACTGGTCAGGAACCTAAGATCACAAGACACGCTGTCAGTGGTTATGCCAAAAACTAAAACCATGATGTATGGCAAGCGCAGCTTTTCGTTCACTGCTCCAAAGCTTTGGAACTCCCTTCCAGTTTCACACGCTAGCTGCTTTCAAAAGCCTGCTAAAAACCCACTTCTATGTACAAAATTTCGTTAACTGACTGATACATTTTTTCCTGTTCATAAAAAAGTGTAAAACAGTATTTTATCCTAGAGTCACTTAAATACTTTTAAATATGTGTGTATGTTTGTCTTGTTTTATCTATATGTTTAACATTCATGATTTTTGTTAATGTGGAATGCATTTTTGTTTGTGTTCAATGTGTATTTGTTTGTTTTGTTTGCAATTTATTCTGTAAAGCACTTGGAACATGTACATGTGCATAAAAAGAGTGCTATATAAATGTGGTATAATAATAATAATAATAATAATTGTGCTTGGGACACAAATTATTATGAATTGCCTCTTGAACGTTGACTGTGTTCTTTTTATGACTTAACCTAGTGACCAAGTTTTTTACCATTAGGGATCCTACAATCAAACTGGATCTAGATTTTATACAAACAAGTATTCTGACAAAGATTTATGATATGATAGAAAATGTGGACTATTATGAGTAACATTCCGTCCAAATTTCATGAAGATTGTGCCAAAACTTGACCTCTAGAGTGTTATGCTAGCAGTCAAATTGTTGACAATGTATGCCAGACGACAACACATGACGGACACATGGTGATCACAATAGCTCACCTTGAGCACTTCTAAAAAGTTCAGTGTGTGTGGAAATGGGACCTGTAGAAATAATTAAGAAAGAAAAGCTTGAGAGAGGTCCATGCAAGGATGCAACAGGCAAAGTTTGATGAACAATCAAGCAGCTCATGAGTTGTTTGTAGATTTTTTTAATTTTTAGCTCTGGTGGTCTCTAGGAGAGGTCAAGTTAGAATGATATGAAAAAATTTGAAACATACAAGTGTGCTGTAGGCCAAGTTTGGTGAAGATTAATCAAATGGTTCATGAGAAGAAGTTGTTTCAACATTTTTCTTTTTTTAGCTCTGGCAGCCCCTAAAATGGGCAAGACAAGACAATTTAATCAAACTTGAGAGAGGATCAGTCAAGGATGCTACTGACAAAATATTGTGACGATCCAGTTTGTGGTTCATGAGTAATCATTTAAATAATTTTTCTATTTTGAGCTCTGGAGGCACTGAAGAGGGGCAAAAGGGAACCATCTGGAAAACAAGAGGACCATGATGGTCCTGAATCGCTCACCTCTTCCCACATGATCTAGTTTTGAGTATGACGTCGTTTTTTCTATTATTTGACATAGTGACCTAGTTTTTGAGCTCATGTGACTCAGTTTTGAACTTGACCTAGATATTATCAAGATAAAAATTCTGACCAATTTCATGAAGATCCATTGAAAAATATGGTCTCTAGAGAGGTCACAAGGTTTTTCTACTATTTGACCTATTGACCTAGTTTTTTAAAGCACGTGACCCAGTTTCAAACTTGATCTAGATATCATCAAGGTGAACATTCTGACCAATTTTCATGAAGATCCATTCAAGGGTATGGCCTCTAGAGAGGTCAAAAGGTTTTTCTATTTCAAGACCTACTGACCTAGTTTTTGATCGCAGTTGAACCAGTTTCAAACTTGACCTAGATATCATCAAGATAAACATTCAGACCAACTTTCATACAGATCCCATGAAAAATATGGCCTCTAGAGAGGTCATGTTTTTTCATTATTTGACCTACTGACCTACTTTTTGAAGGCACGTGACCCAGTTTCAAACTTGACCTAGATATCATCAAGGTGAACATTCTGACCAATTTTTATGGAGATCCATTCACAAGTATGGCCTCTAAAGGTCACAAGGTTTTTCTATTTTTAGATCTACTGACCTAGTTTTTGACCGCACATGACCCTGTTTCGAACTTGACCTAAATATCATCAAGATGAACATTCAGACCAACTTTCATTAAGATCCATTGAAAAATATGGCCTTTAGAGAGGTCACAAGGTTTTTCTATTATTTGACCTACTGACCTAGTTTTTGATGGCACGAAACCCACTTTCAAACTTGACCTAGATATCATCAAGATGAACATTCAGACCAACTTTCATACAGATCCCATGGAAAATATGGCCTCTAGAGAGGTCACAAGGTTTTTCTATTATTTGACCTAATGACCTAGTTTTTGACGGCACGTGACCCACTTTCGAACTTGACTTAGATATCATCAAGGTGAACATTCTGACAAATTTTCATGAAGATTTCATGAAATATATGGCCTCAAAAGAGGTCACAAGGTTTTTCTATTTTTAGACCTACTGACCTAGTTTTTGACCGCACGTGACCCAGTTTCGAACTTGATCTAGATATCATCAAGATGAACATTCAGACCAACTTTCATACAGATCCCATGAAAAATATGGCCTTTAGAGAGGTCACAAGGTTTTTCTATTATTTGACCTACTGACCTAGTTTTTGATGGCACGTGACCCAGTTTCGAACTTGACCTAGATATCATCAAGGTGAACGTTCTGACCAATTTTCATGAAGATCTTGTGAAATATATGGCCTCTAGAAAGGTCACAAGGTTTTTCTATTTTTAAACCTACTGACCTAGTTTTTGACCACACGTGACCCAGTTTCGAAACTGACCTAGATATCATCAAGATGAACATTCAGACCAACTTTCATGCAGATCCCATGAAAAATATTGCCTTTAGTGAGGTCACAAAGTTTTTCTATTAGTTGACCTTCTGACCTAGTTTTTGACGGCACGTGACCCAGTTTCGAACTTGACCTAGATATCATCAAGGTGAACGTTCTGACCAATTTTCATGAAGATCTTGTGAAATATATGGACTCTAGAGAGGTCACAAGGTTTTTCTATTATTTGACCTACTGACCTAGTTTTTGATGGCACTTGACCCAGTTTCGAACTTGACCTAGATATCATCAAGGTGAACGTTCTGACTAATTTTCATGAAGATCTTGTGAAATATATGGCCTCTAGAAAGGTCACAAGGTTTTTCTATTTTTAGACCTACTGACCTAGTTTTTGACCGCATGTGACCCAGTTTCAAACTTGACCTAGATATCATCAAGATGAACATTCAGACCAACTTTCATACAGATCCCTTGAAAAATATGGCCTTTAGAGAGGTCACAAGGTTTTTCTATTATTTGACCTACTGACCTAGTTTTTGATGGCACGTGACCCAGTTTCGAACTTGACCTAGATATCATCAAGGTGAACGTTCTGACCAACTTTCATGAAGATCTTGTGAAATATATGGCCTCTAGAGAGGTCACAAGGTTTTTCTATTTTTAGGCCTACTGACCTAGTTTTTGACCGCACGTGACCCAGTTTCGAACTTGACCTAGATATCATCAAGATGAACATTCTGACTAATTTTCATGAAGATCCATCGAAAATTATGGCCTCTAGAGAGGTCACAAGGTTTTTCTATTTTTAGACCTACTGACCTAGTTTTTGAAGGCACGTGACCCAGTTTCGAACTTGACCTAGATATCATCAAGGTGAACATTCTGACCAACTTTCATAAAGATCCCATGAAAAATGTGACCTCTAGAGTGGTCACAAACAAAAGTTTACGGACGCACGGAAGCACTGACGGACGGACGACGGACACCGCACGATCACAAAAGCTCACCTTGTCACTTTGTGACAGGTGAGCTAAAAAACTGAGAGAGGACCGCACAAGTATGCTACTGACCAAATTTGGTGAAGATCCATAATATGGTTCATGAAAAGCTGTTTAAATGTTTCTCTATTTTCAGTGTTTCTCTATTTTCAGTTGGGGGGACCATTTAAACAGCTTTGAGAGAGAACCATACAAGGATGCAAGAGAGCAGAGAAGATTCATAAAGTGGTTCATGAGAAGTTGTTCAAAGTTTTAAATCTTGAGCTTTGGAGGCCTCTTTTACAATTTGAATGATCTTGAGAGAGAATAATACAAGAATGCTACAGACTAAGTTTGGTGAAGATATACTAGGTGGTTTATGAGAAAAAGCAGTTAAAAAGTATTTCTATTTCTAGCTCTAGCATCCCTGAAAAGGGGACAAATAGACCCATCTAAACAAATCTGGTAGAGGTCTATGCCAGGATGCTACATACCAAGTTTAGGGTAATTTTGTGTAGTTTTAGAGAAAGTGTTTAAGTTAGGACCACGGATGCAGGACAACAGACCATCCGCCAGTACTAATTACAGCTCACCCTTAACAAAGTTCAAGAGAGCTAAAAAAATAAAAGATGAGTTTCACTGCCATAAATGTAGCAGAACCATTCCTGATGGAGTGACTGATATTTTTGACTTACCTTCATATTATCTGACTTATTATACAGAGATTTTGCCCTTGGTAGCACCATAGATTTCATTATGTTGTCATCTAAATACTCCTTTATCAGTCTTATACAACCTAGAGCTGCTTCCTGGAAAACAGAAACAGTAATTTAATAAATTTCTCATTACAGTATATGAAGGCATCTGTTCTTACAACAAAAGCTTGTGGAAACATGATAAGTTGTCAAGCATGACATAACAGAATAAAAAGTTTATGTGACATTGACACAATGATCAGTTCATCAGAAAGTAGTACTGCACATGCTTTAAAATATTTCTAGAATTGTAATGCTTAAACCACTGCATGACTTGATTTTAAACAAGAGGACCATGATGGTCCTGAATCGCTCACCTATCCCCACATGACCCAGTGTTGAACTGAGTATGACGTCATTATTTCTATTATTTGACATAGTGACCTAGTTTTTGAGCACATGTGACCTAGATATCATCAAGATAAAAAATTCTGACCAATTTTCATGAAGATCCATTGAAAAATATGGCCTCTAGAGAGGTCACAAGGTTTTTCTATTATTTGACCTAATGGTCTAGTTTTTGAAGGCACGTGACCCACTTTTAAACTTGACCTAGATATCATCAAGGTGAATATTCTCACCAATTTTCATGAAGATCTCGTGAAAAATATGGCCTCTAGAGAGGTCACAAGGTTTTTCTATTTTTCGACCAACTGACCTAGTTTTTGACCGCACATGACCCAGTTACGAACCTGACCTAGATATCATCAAGCTGAACATTCTCACCAATTTTCATAAAGATCCGTTGAGAAATATGGCCTCTAGAGAGGTCACAAGGTTTTTTCTATTTTTAGACCTACTGACCTAGTTTTTAACCCCACGTGACCCAGTTTCGAACTTGACTTAGATATCATCAAGGTGAACATTCTGACCAATAATCATGAAGATCTTATGAAAAATATGGCCTCTAGAGAGGTCACAAGGTTTTTCTATTTTTAGATCTACTGACCTAGTTTTTAACCCCACGTGACCCAGTTTCGAACCTGACCTAGATATCTTCAAGGTAAACACTCTGACCAATTTTCATGAAGATCCATTGAAAAATATCGCCTCTAGAGAGGTCACAAGGTTTTCCTATTTTTAGACCTACTGACCTAGTTTTTGACCGCACGTGACCCAGTTTCAAACTTAACCTAGATATCATCAAGGTGAACATTCTGACCAATTTTCATGAAGATCCATTGAGAAATATGGCCTCTAGAGAGGTCACAAGGTTTTTCTATTTTTAGATCTACTGACCTAGTTTTTAACCCCACGTGACCCAGTTTCGAACTTGACCTAGATATCATCAAGATGAACATTCTGACCAATTTTCATGAAGATCCATTGAGAAATATGGCCTCTAGAGAGGTCACAAGGTTTTTCTATTTTTAGACCTAATGACCTAGTTTTTGACCCCACGTGACCCAGTTTCAAACTTGACCTAGATATCATCAAGGTAAACATTCTGACCAATATTCATGAAGATCTCATGAAAAATATGGCATCTAGAGAGGTCACAAGGTTTTTCTATTTTTAGACCTACTGACCTAGTTTTTGAACCCACGTGACCCAGTTTCGAACTTGACCTAGATATCATCAAGGTGAACATTCTGACCAATTTTCATGAAGATCTTATGAAATATATGGCCTCTAGAGAGGTCACAAGGTTTTTCTATTTTTAGACCTACTGACCTAGTTTTTGATGGCACGTGACCCAGTTTCGAACTTGACCTAGATATCATCAAGATGAACATTCAGACCAACTTTCATAAAGATCCCTTGAAAAATGTGACCACTAGAGTGGTCACAAGCAAAAGTTTATGGACGCACGGACGGACGACGGACACCGCGCGATCACAAAAGCTCACCTCGTCACTTTGTGACAGGTGAGCTAAAAATGTATACAGTGAAATCTAAAGCTGTATATGTAGAACCTAAAAACTAAAAATATGTCCCTTATTATTACTATACCAGATTTATATAGCGCCCTTTTCATGATAAACGCGTTTAAAGGCACTTTACATATAGCAAACGCAGCTACATAGGGCGTGAAATTCATCCTCTACTAGTACAGACACAGAGTGATCTGACCAGCCGGACAGAGTGAGATAAAGCCCCCAGATCAGATAGAGAGAAATTATTTTTAGATACAGGCCTGTCCAGCTAACTTAACATAGCTCTTTGGGAATAGACAGTCTGGTTCTTTAACATGCCCGGTGTATAGCACCGATACACACGAAGCTGTCTTTCCTGGGAAGAACCAGTATTCCCTTCTGGTACAAAGATGCTACTGCTATGTCATGTTAGGATACAGAAGTTTTTTTCCCTATGAGTGATGACTATGACCTTGACCTTTGCACAAGGGCTCTACAACTTGTAAAGGACATGTCACATTGTTATACTAAATATTTATGTATTGATCAACATTTAAGTAAGTTAAAGCTGAACTAACCAATCCATGCATAAACAAGAGTGCCAGAATGTCACAATATACGCCCGTCACAGCAAATTTCTTTACTCTAGCTGCTGTATTGCAAATGAATTTTAATTTTGTGGTTGTTTAGTAATCATTGTAAGTCTTTTGTTTTCTTAAGTCCACAAAAAAAATTCCTTACCAGGTAGAAAGACCTTAAAATACACCTAAAATTTGAAAGTAACATCTATGTTGTACCACAGAAAAGTGGTCTTGGTTTTTCCCTATGGTCAATTATAAAAAAGTTACAATGTAAGTTATTTATAGTAACAACTAAGGGAAGTAAATCTTAAAAAAAAAAAAAAAAAAAAAAAAAATCCAAAAAAAAAAATGTAAGTCCATACAAAAGTCTTCACTAGGTAGAGATTGGTCAAAATACACCTCAAAATTGGATGTAGCATGCATGTTGTACTACAGAAAAGTGGTCTCGATTTTTCCCTACGACTAGTAATGAAGAAGTTACAATATAAGCTATTTATAGTAACAACAAAGGGAAGTAATTCTAAAGAAAGGAACTACGCATGACACTTCCTCTCATGATGGTGTATAATTGTGCCAAGTTACATCAAAATCCCTCCATGCATGAAGAAGAAATGCTTCGGACAAAGTCATTCTTGTATCTGACTTTTGGCCTCTAAGTGTGACCTTGACCTTTGACCTAGGGACCTGGTTCTTGCGCAAGACACTCCGCCTCGTGGTGGTAAACATTTGTGCAAAGTTATATCAAAATCCCTCTATGCATGAAGAAGAAATGCTCCGGACAAGGTTTTCATTCTTGTATCCTTTGACCTCTAAGTGTGACCTTGACCTTAGACCTAGGGACTTGGTTCTTGCGCATGACACTCCGCCTCGTGGTGGTGAACATTTGTGCCAAGTTATATCAAAATCCCTCCATGCATGAAGAAGATATGCTCCGGACAAAGTTTTCTTTCTTGTATCCTTTGACCTCTAAGTGTGACCTTGACCTTAGACCCAGGGACCTGGTTCTTGTGCATGACACTCAGTCTCATGATGATGAACAATTGTGCCAACTTTCATCAAAATCCCTCCATGCATGAAGAAGATATGCTCCGGACAAAGTCATTCTTGAATTTGACCTTTGACCTCTTAGTGTGACCTTGACCTTAGACCTAGGGACCTGGTTTTTGCGCATGAAACTCCGTCTCATGATGGTGAACAACTGTGCCAAGTTTCATCGAAATCCATTCATGCATGTAGAAGATATGGTCCGGACAAAGTCTGTGGACGCCGCCCGCCCGCCATGGGCGTTCCCATAATACGTCCCGTTTTTCAAACGGGCGTATAAAAAGACTAATATTGTATCTCTGAACTTTACTTGTAACCTTGACCTTTGAGCACATGTGACACATTATCTTGTTATGGTGAATGTTTGTGCCTATCTGACTGAATAGCCATCCATGTATACAAAAGTTAGAGACTTGTAACTCAGACATCCCAACTCTCCCGATCTGATCGGGTTTCTCCCGATTCTGGTTGTAAAACCCGATCACCCCGATCAGAAGTCTCAATCTCCCGATTAAAAAAACAACAACAAAACAACAAAAAAAAACACAAAAATTATGAAATAATCCACTTCTTTGCGCCTATCTGATACTGTATCACTACTGACGAGTCTGTAAACAACAGCTTTCAGATATTTTCGCACCTTATTCTACCCGTGCTGATTATTGTTTATTACACGATTTAACAAAGCCAGGTGTTGATTAATGTGTCACAATTGAAATTAAAATCCAGACATTAGATATCTAATTAAATTCAATCAAATTTAGATTAGAAATTATACTGGCTTTACCTTTTTCTGTAACTTTTTGAAATCGAAAGTAGATGGTCGCCGAGTCAACCTGCTAGGTTTTAAAAAACATTTCTCTTAAATCATTTTGATAAGAGGAAATGTCATGGTAAATTTTTATATCACTTACTATCAAATGCTGTTAAACTGTCTTTGCATCATAACAATTTGTCAAACACATCCTTTTAACTGGAGATTAAGGCAAATCTACGAAAGTGTAACAATACCCGGACATTCAATTTTGGATAACAGAAGTTTGATCAATAAAAGTATTTGAGCCAGGGGTTTTAAATACTGGTTGACAGGGATGAGAATCAAACAGTAAATTTTCTATTGCTTGAACTTTTATTCTTTTAGCTATATACATTTTGTTTTTACAGTTCTAACAGCTGTACTGTTTGTCATGTAAAATTCACCTGGGGAGTCTTCTTTCCAACAAAAGAAATAAAAGTGCAGGTTTAATTCTCAGTGGTGTTTTGAATTTAGACATAGTGCTTAAAGTGCCATAACTATTTAATTTTGCACAGAAGGCTTCATGTATTATTGTTCCAAAACATTAAAAATGCATGAATAATAAGATATAGACAAGTGAATTTTTTTAAGACTAGTGATTTTATAAGGGCAAATAAGTTTATATTATCATTAGATTTGTTAAAAGCTTCGTTATCATGAACATAATTACCGCGGTATAAAATCTCCCACTTGAACACCTCAATCTCCCACTTTGGAAAGCAAAAACTCCCACTTGGCATTCAGAAAAAGTTGGGATGTCTGACTTGTTAAGAAAAAGTAAAATTTTTGATAGATCTACCTTAGTGCGACCTTATATGCATAAACATGTTACGGACAGGATAGTGGCAAATTGTCAGAATACACCTTTGCCAAATCAAACAATTTCTGGCTTTTAAAATAATGACTTACAGAGCAGACTAACTGTCAATTTTCTAAATATTTTACTTATTCAATAGTAATAACTCTAAAGCAACAATGATGATTAAACTTGTCCCAGATAGCATGCCCATAAACATTGTGACCAAGAATAGTGAACACTGGGTAAAAACTACTCAAATTACAGAGTGGACACTCAATTTTCGCAATTTTTAATAATTCAAGGGCCATACATCCAACCGGTCTGGAACTATCTAGCAGCTTATCGAACCTGGCCATGATGTTACGCCCATTAACAATCTAATAAACTTTGGTGAACATTGGATAAGAATTGCTTAACTCCCTGACGCCGATATCATAATATACATGCTGCGGCGAGATAAGAATTACCGCCTGACGTCGAAGAACATTATCTGATCTTATCATAATCACAGTCAATTGAAATCATGCATGGAAATATTATTAACATAGGTGTAAATCAAACTATACTTATAAAATCTTTCAAGTTTGAACAAACATTTATATATATCCACTTTCGTCTGCATCTTATATCAAAATAGAATAATAATTTCACTTCGAAACATTCACTATTTTTACACACCTATTGCGTTTAATAAATATTTGAACATTTCCGATTTTATTACCTTTTTTCACATGTAAACACATTAAATTCCAATAAATAGAAATTCATTATTACCACAGAGTAATTACATCAGCATTAATCAAAATTAACACCCATTTTTGAGTGAATATCTATGGTTTATTTTGATTCATAATTAATTTCTAAACATGTACACAAACGTTGTGTGACACGCACTGAGAGAGTTAAGTTGTAATATTTACACCCATCTTTGAAGAATTATCAAATTTACAAAAAGCGTTTATTTACACTCATTCTTATGTGTGAAACATGTTTTGTTGTGTTATTTTTATCCATTTTAATTTAATGCGGAGTAAGTGTACGAATATTTCAGCTTTCTAAAACTTAACATTTTCCGACCATTCATTTCTCTGATAATGAAATTTAATCGTCGGAATCATCATCTGACGGAACTGATACGTCAAAATCAGCATGATAATAAATATTTTCTTCAATATAAGAAAAATCTCCGGCAGCCAACATTATTTTAATCTTTTGAAATACAGTATGAACTAAACACAGCGGAGTTCGTCTGTTTTATTTCCTTTACCGCATATTTACAAACATTTATTTTAACAAAGAAACTAATTATTTCTATAATTAATAATTATAACATCTAAGAAATAATAGCCAGTATGAAAAATAAATTTGCTGTTATATGGATTATCAACAAGAGGACCATGATGGTCCTGAATCGCTCACCTATCTCCACATGACCCAGTGTTAAACTGAGTATGACATCGTTATTTCTATAATTTGACATAGTGACCTAGTTTTTGAGCACATGTGACCTAGATATCATCAAGATAAAAAATTCTGACCAATTTTCATGAAGATCCATTGAAAAATATGGCCTCTAGAGAGGTCACAAGGTTTTTCTATTATTTGACCTAATGACCTAGTTTTTGAAGGCACGTGACCCACTTTTAAACTTGACCTAGATATCATCAAGGTGAACATTCTCACCAATTTTCATGAAGATCTCGTGAAAAATATGGCCTCTAGAGAGGTCACAAGGTTTTTCTATTTTTAGACCTAATGACCTAGTTTTTGACCGCACATGACCCAGTTCAGAACTGACCTAGATATCATCAAGGTAACATTCTCACCAATTTCCATGAAGATCCATTGAGAAATATGGCCTCTAGAGAGGTCACAAGGTTTTTTCTATTTTTAGACCTACTGACCTAGTTTTTGATCCCACGTGACCCAGTTTCGAACCTGACCTAGATATCATCAAGATGAACATTCTGACCAATATTCATGAAGATCTCATGAAAAATATGGCCTCTAGAGAGGTCACAAGGTTTTTCTATTTTTAGACCTAATGACCTAGTTTTTGACCCCACGTGACCCAGTTTCAAACTTGACCTAGATATCATCAAGGTAAACACTCTGACCAATTTTCATGAAGATCCATTGAAAAATATCGCCTCTAGAGAGGTCACTAGGTTTTCCTATTTTGAGACCTACTGACCTAGTTTTTGACCGCACATGACCCAGTTTCAAACTTGACCTAGATATCATCAAGATGAACATTCTGACCAATATTCATGAAGATCTCATGAAAAATATGGCCTCTACAGAGGTCACAAGGTTTTTCTATTTTTAGATCTACTGACCTAGTTTTTAACCCCACGTGACCCAGTTTCGAACTTGACCTAGATATCATCAAGATGAACATTCTGACCAATTTTCATGAAGATGCATTGAGAAATATGGCCTCTAGAGAGGTCACAAGGTTTTTCTATTTTTAGACCTAATGACCTAGTTTTTGACCCTACGTGACCCAGTTTCGAACTTGACCTAGATATCATCAAGATTAACATTCTGACCAATATTCATGGAGATCTCATGAAAAATATGGCCTCTAGAGAGGTCACAAGGTTTTTCTATTTTTAGACCTACTGACCTAGTTTTTGACCCCACGTGACCCAGTTTCGAACTTGACCTAGATATCATCAAGGTGAACATTCTGACCAATCTTCATGAAGATCTTGTGAAATATATGGCCTCTAGAGAGGTCACAAGGTTTTTCTATTTTTAGACCTACTGACCTAGTTTTTGATGGCACGTGACCCAGTTTCTAACCTGACCTAGATATCATCAAGATGAACATTCTGACCAACTTTCATAAAGATCCCATGAAAAATGTGACCTCTAGAGTGGTCACAAGCAAAAGTTTACGGACGGACGGACGGACGACGGACACCGCGCGATCACAAAAGCTCACCTTGTCACTTTGTGACAGGTGAGCTAAAAATTAACAAGTACCCGATGCAAACAGCATGATCTCGGTGATGCGACTATACTCATCAATCTCCGTCCTGGTGAGTCCTGATAACGCGCGTATAGTCGGATATCGACGCTACAGGGGTAGAAAATATAGCGCCTTTAGTCGCATTTTGGCCTCAAGGAGTTAAGTTAGAGAGCCAGCAATATCAATTTCCACATATTTTATTTATCACACTGCCATAACTCCTGAGCAACTCAGCTAGACAATCCTACTGGTTATCAAACTTGGCTCAGATATTATGCTCATAAACATTTGTGACCAAGTTTGGTGAACACTGAGTAAAAACTGCTCAAGTTAGAGAGTGGACAACTTTAACGGTAACCAACCACCCATCCACAGCAGGTAATACAATACATTGTGTTTCACAGGCTTATAAAAATGACATGAAATCTTTTATCTATTAAGTGTGATCTTGGCTTACGAAAAAGGGGTCTGGGTCTAGAATGTGACACTATCAAATTATGATAAACTTTTCTGTTAAGTTATTTGAATATTCATCTATGCATACAAAAGTTATGGACCAGATAAAAGAATGACATAAAATATTTTACATCCAAGGTGACTTTGAACAATGAGCTAGGGATCTGCCTGCATGCATGGAACATACTGTCTAATTACAGTAAATGTTTGTGCCATGTTATCTGACTACCCATCCATGAATAAAAAAGTTATAGACCAGAATATAAAAATGACCTACTATTTTTTACCGCTATGTGTGGCCTTGACCTCTGAGTAAGGGATCTAAGTAATGCATGTAACATATTATCTCGTTATGGTGATCATTTGTACCATGCTATTTTGATGTACAAATGCACACAAATGGAAAGGAGTAACACTAAATGCACTTTATCTTCCATTTTAATGGTGGGGGCATAAAAAAGCAAAATGGTCAATAATTACCAACTATTATTAAAACAAGACTAAAGTCAACATTAAAATGATCATACCTGAGCTTGTATAGAGTTTGAATCCAGTGTGTTGAAGACAAGTGGAATCATTTCTGTCTTTATCACATCTATGGGTGATTTGGCTAAAATAATGTCAAGTTTGTCCAGCAAATATACTGTAGCCTGGAACAAATCAAACTTACCCTAGTCATTAAAATTCATAGACAAACACAAGAATGAAAATAAACCCCATACAAATATGAACGATTTCACAGTTTACTGCAGTCTGAAATAGATATAGTTCCCATAATTTTATCACCCAGCAAATAGACAGTAAGCTAGAACAATAACAGTTTCCATATACTGGTACAAAATATCAAGTAAGATTTGTCACCTATGAGTTATTGTAAAATTGTCCAGAGCAGAAAATAGGTAATTTTACTATTAACAAAGCAGTCTAAAAGACAGCTATATCCCTGCCACTGTCATGGATAGTGAAAGGGTTGATGGTATTGGGTGGAAGCACTGTCATTGTTAAGTATATTGTATAGTCCATGTATGAGGACATCAATGAATTTGAAAATTCTTCAAGGGGTTTAGGAGATACAGAGCGGGCACAAAATGAAAGGCTCAAACCTTTAACCTTGAATTGTGACCCTGACCTTGAGTGGACCTGACTGATTTATGAGTTCTGCACATTGTCTTGATGAGGTGATCATTTGACCCAAGTTTCATGAAAATCCTTCAAGGGGTTTAAGTTATATGGGGCAGACACAAAGTGTTACAGACAGACGGACGGAGACCATTCCTATAAACCCCACCCCTTCCCCACCACTCTTAGCGGGGATTAAAAAACTTAAGGCCAGTTAAGTATCCGAATGTTTTCTTCTATTCCTTTATTGTCTGCACAGTTCACTGTTCAGTCAGTTAATTTTCAGTGAACACCCCTTCGAATAATAAATGGTATTGCCCAAATTGAATGATGGACTAGTCTATTTTTGAAATTAGCAGGCTAAAGGTTAAGACCCTTTGAAAGCATTGACTGCAGCTAAATGAAACAACAGCAGACTAGGTTTGACTGATTCTGTTAACACACAACCTAGCATCTGCTTAACCAAAACTATTTCCATAAAACAACACTGAATTTTCTCTGTGACTCCTAAAGGTCCAGAAATAATTACAACACTTAGGCTAAAAGTCAACATTTGTTACAAATATTTTCAGACTATGTTTATACAAAGACTATAAAAGCACATATGTATTTATAAATCTTATTAATTTAAAGATGTATATAAATCCGAGTCTTGTCACTTATGCATTGCAGCCAGTTAACCAGTTTGCGTAAATTTCACTTGTGGGTTTTTTTACACCTATGTAGAAAAAAATGAGAATCCATATTCAGTACGAGTAGAAGTACCAGCTTACAGCATGTTGATTTTGATGCAATATTATGTACCAATCAAATGAGATTTCAAATGGTTCTAACTATGTGAAAAATGATGTGAATATTGTAAATTTTATATAGAACATAATTACAGAGAATAGGATTTAGTTAAACAGACTTTAGAATATTTTATACATTGCAGCAATGTATCAGCTCACCTGCATTGGTCTAGGATAGTTGAGAATTGTTCTGAAGTGGGGTAATATCACATTTGCATAGTCTGCCTTTGACACGTGGTCAATTAACGCCAGCATGGCTGGTAACGCCATGAACATGGTATCTATTGACAGACACGACTCCACTAAATT
The DNA here is from genome assembly GCF_021730395.1 of Mercenaria mercenaria. NCBI lineage: Eukaryota > Metazoa > Mollusca > Bivalvia > Venerida > Veneridae > Mercenaria > Mercenaria mercenaria. The sequence continues at coordinate 17,672,856 of NC_069363.1, forward strand.
TGGTAAAACGTGACCATATAACACTTTCTGAAAAACAAACAAACAAAAACTTGTAAAATATAGCTGAAGCATGCTTTAATTTATTTAAACACATTGAAAAGGTTATACAGCACATGAAATAGCTTCAAAATAGAGAAGCCCAATTGAATTATTTCATTATTATTAACCAATTCAATGTTCAAATCAATTAAAACATACTTCTGCTATATACTATTTCAATTCTAATATGTATTATAAGTAACATAATAGATCATAATCTTAATAGATTCTTGACTGCTACAGCAATTCAACATAACATCAGGATTAACACGCATTATCAAAATGCACATGACTTGTCATACTTAAGAAATAATTTATAGCAAAAGAGTGTTTTAACACTATTTATGCACGATGGGCGGTTATACGTCGGGTTCAATAATTTCAGCCGGAACGAAATTATTTGTACGACGTATTAACGCCCGAGTGTATAAATAGTGTTAAAATACAGTTTTGCTATAAATCATTTCGATTCTAATATACCCTTAACCTAAAACAGTAGATAAAATACGGTACTGCTCTTTCTTGGTCGCAACAAAAACATTGACATCACCGCACGTCAACATGACGTCGTTCTAGCGTAAGAGTGTTTTAACAGAGAAAAAGCATATTAGAACAGAACTTAGATTTTTGTACAATATAGACTATTTTAAGGATGGTTATAAACATAATGGCAGGCCAAATAATGATATTTTTCTACAAGTATATAGTGCAAATTTCTTTCACTGTAAGGTTATCTGTCAGACACAATGGCCAATATCCTCTTCCAATAATTGGTGTTGAAAGACATAAGGCCAATCTGACATTGTATAATAACCAGTATTTGTATAATAAAGGCAATTACATTGTCAGGAAATCTAACAACTTATGAAACAGAAATTGTCTACAAAAATGCTACAACTTGATTACAGATGGGAGATATTGAGGCATGTAGAAAATTCTGCAAAACTGATTTATAAAGCAAATATTTTTATGCAGCGTGACTCCATCTCTGCATTTACATTGCGTAACATGACCTTACACCAGCATGTACCTTGTGTAGCATGATTACATATGCCTGTATCTTGTGCAGTATGACTGCAAGTGCCTGTATCTTATGAAGCATGACTACATATGCCTGTATCTTGTGTAGCACAACTACATATGCATGTACCTTGTGAAGCACAACTACATATGCATGTCCCTTGTGAAGCACAACTACATATGCATGAACCTTGTGAAGCACAACTACATATGCCTGAATCCTGTGTAGCACAACTACATATGCCTGCATCTTGTACAGTATGACTGCAAGCACCTGTTTCTTGGGTAGCATGACAACATATGCCTGTACCTTGTGTAGCACAACTACATATGCCTGTATCTTGTGAAGCATGACTACATATGCCTGTATCTTGTGCAGTATGACTGCAAGTGCCTGTATCTTATGAAGCATGACTACATACGCATGTATCTTGGGTAGCATGACAACATATGCCTGTATCTTGGGTAGCATGACTACATATGCATGTATCTTGTGAAGCACAACTACATATGCCTGTATCTTGTGTAGCACAACTACATATGCCTGCATCTTGTACAGTATGACTGCAAGCACCTGTATCTTGGGTAGCATGACAACATATGACTGTACCTTGTGTAGCACAACTACATATGCCTGTATCTTGTGAAGCATGACTACATATGCCTGTATCTTGTGCAGTATGACTGCAAGTGCCTATATCTTATGAAGCATGATTACATATGCCTGTACCTTGTGAAGCACAACTACATATGCATGTACCTTGTGAAGCACAACAACATATGCCTGCATCTTGTACAGTATGACTGCAAATGCCTGAATCTTGTGAAGCACAACTACATATGCATGTACCTTGTGAAGCACAACTCCATTATGCCTGTATCTTGTACAGTATGACTGCAAGCTCCTGTATCTTGGGTAGCATGACAACATATGCCTTTACCTTGTGTAGCACAACTACATATGCATGTATCTTGTATAGTATGACTGCAAGTGCCTTTATCATGTGTAAAATGCCTACATACCTTGTCTAGCACAACTACATATACCTGTATCTTGTGTAGCATGATTGCAAGTGCCTGTATCTTGTGTAGCATGACTGCAAGTGCATGTATCTTGTGTAGTATGAATTTACCTATCATAAATCTTTTGTAGCATGATTTTATTCCAGTACGCAAATAATGTAGCATGACTTTACCCCAGTATGTACCTGCTGTCCCATGATTTTACCCCAGTATGTACCTAGTGTATCATGACTTTACCCAAGTGTGTACCTAGTGTAGCATTACTTTACTGAAGTATGTACCTACTGTAGCATGACTTTCCCAAGTATTTACCATGTGTAGCATGATTACTTTTGCCAATACTTTAGTATAGATTCTAGCCTATTTTACCTTAGAATGTACCTAGTGAAGCATGACTTTACCTCAGTGCATACCGGATGTAGCATGATATTACCTTAGTATTTACCTATTGTAGCATGACTTTACCACAGTTTGTACCTAGGGAAGCATGACTTTACCTTTGCATTTACCTATTGTAGCATGACTTTGTCCCAGTATGAACCTATTTAAGCATGACTTTATCCCAGTATGTACCTAGTGTAGCATGACTTTACCTTAGTAAGTACCTAAAGAAGACTGACTTTACCTCAGTGTTTACCTAATGCACTATGCACATTGTGAAACATGTCTTTACCTAAGCATGTACTTTCTGTAACAATTACTTTACATCCTAATCATACACATTACGAAGCATGTCTTTACCTAAGCATGTACTTTGTGCAGCTTGGCATCACTTCACTAACTAAAGCATGGATTTTGAAAAATATGACATTCTAATAATGTGTCTTGCATTGCCTGATTTTACCTCAGCATTTACCTTGATAAGCACAATTTTACCTTGTGTATATCTGGAATGACTTGAATGAGATTTGTGTAAACTTCTGCCCTTTGTTGAGAGGTTTCCAACTGCTCTAAATTGTCCAACCTCTGTAAACAGGACACCACTGGATCATGAAAATATTTCAACTGTAAAAGAGACAACATAGTTTTAGAAATAGACAATAAACAGCTTCTATCATACATTAATAGACAACAAGAATTGACCAAAGCTGTGCTTTCCTTTGCATAAAATATGAACTAGTACACTAGTCAGTTAAAGTAAACATCACTGAACTTAAGAATATTTTAAACAGCCAAACATACTGGGCCATGGAAAAATACTGTGACAGCAAGCTGGACCATTTAAATCATTGTAACAACATGCTGGGCTACAGTAAAATTAACTGTAACAGCAAGCTTGGCCATGGAAAATCATTGTTACAACATGTTGAACCATGGAAAAATATTGTGACTGCAAGCTGGACTACGGACTATTATAATTATATATATGGAAAACAATTGAAACAGCAGGGTAATTCATGGAAAAGCACTGTTACAACATGCTGAGCTATGGCAAACCACTGTAACAGCAAGCAACACCATAAAAATCATTGTAACAGCATTTTACATTACACAAACCAATGTTAACTATGCTGGACCATAGAAATAATAGCCAAAGTATGCTGACCACACAGCAGCATGAACCAATGAAAAGCATTGTTACAGCAAGCTGAACCATTGCAACCACAAGTTGGACCATAGAAAAACCATAGTTACAGTATGCTGGGCTATAGAACACTACTGTCAAAGTATGATGGACCATAGACTACATGGTACCATTGTCACAGTGTTTCATTTGTTTATTAAGGAAGATACATAGAAGTTAGCTTGAGACAACTCCTTCAAATCAATCTGAAATATGGAACCGACACCAAACTACTAGCATGAACTTCCAAAGTATTAATTCAAAGTCAAAGACAAACATAGCATTCAAAATTAATAACTCATCCACAGGAATACCTGAAACAACCGTAGCAAATATGTAGGCGAAGTAACAGATAATCTAATCAAATTCATCAAACTAATTATGGTACATGTAATTAAGAGAATTTAAAACCTGACAAATTGAACTTCAAGTCAAAGGGCTTAATGACAGAGGCAGTATCTGAAACAGAAGTGCTTAATATCTTATGCACAGACTAATTTTACTGAAAAGTTTACATTTGACAGTCTCAAAAGCATAATTTGTTATTTGAGAGAAAATTAACATTGTGACAAATGCAATACTGATGCACTAATTTCAGCTTGCAAAATTTTAAGAATGTGAAATTAAGATAATACTGAAGGTTTAAAATCAGGTGAAACAAGACACATTTTATGTACATACCAGTGAAAAAAGCTGAGCAGTAGGTCTGTATCTGGTGTCCTTGTTGATCATTTTCTCCACAGGTTCCACAAGTGGGAGAGGCATCTTGTGAGCCACATCTCCAAACTGCTGGGTTAACTGCAAGTTAATTAAAGAAATACATATATCTATACAACTCATGGATCCAGTTTAATTATAGAAACTTATTGAGGAAGACCTTGACCTTTTGACATTGCTTTTGATCAAGTTTGGTGAACATACATTCAGTTGTTCAATAAATGTTACTAAAAGAGGTATCCATTTTTTGCTAGAATGGCAGTAAAATATAGCTATACACAACCTTTGATTTAATTTGAGAGGTTCGAGTAAGAGTTCTTCAGATCAAGTTTTGTGACAATCCATCAAACAGTTCATGAGCAGATGCTGATAAAATCCTTTTCTATTTTTAGCTCTGGTGCCTTCCTACCTGCTGTCAAGTGGAACCATTTGAAGAAATTTGAGTAATGTCCTTCCAAGGACACTACAGTAAGTTTGCTGTAATGATCCCAAAATAAAGCCATGCATAACCTTTGAACAAATTTGAAAAAGATCCAACTAAGAGTTCTTCAGATCAAGTTTAGTGACAACCCATTCAGTAGTTTATGAGAGGAAGTAGTTTAAATCTTTTCTTGTTTTTAGCTCTCGTGGCCACTACCTGCCCTCAAGTGGAACCATCTAAACAAGCCTGAGAAATGTCCAAGGATATTACAGTAATTCTAGAGAAGACCCATAAGGTTCATTTAAAGTTTTTTTCCTAATTTTAGCCCACATGGCCTCTAAAAAGGTCAAGTTGAACCATTTGAATGAACAAGAGAGAGGTCTATACAGTGATGCTACTTACTAAGTTTCGTGAAAATCTAAGTAGTTCAAGTGAGAAGTTTTTTTTTAAGTTTTATTTCTATTTTTAGCTAATGTTATCTTACAAGAGACGAATCAGACCCATTTGGCCAAACTTGAGTGGAGGCCAAACAGAAATGCTACAGACCAAGTTTGGTGAATATCAATTAAGAAGTAAAACATGTCTTAAGTCGTTTTTTTTTAGATTTATTAGCATGTAAATGGAGTCAACCAAAACCCATTTGAAAAACTTGAGAGAGATCCATACAAAAATACTACAAACCAAGTGTGATGAAATTCATGTAGTTCATAAGAAGAAGTTGTTTAAAGGTTTTACTATTTTTTGTTGTTGTGATCCATAAAAGGGGTCAAGCAAAACATTTGAACAAATTTCAGAGGTTCATACAATGTGTAATAGAGCAAGTTTGGTAAAGATCCATCAAGTGATTCATGAGACCAAGTTGTTGAAAGGTTCTTCTGGCATCTAAAAGGGGTTAAGCAGATACAGCTTGGTCAAAGGATGCAACAAGCCAAGTATGGTGGACATTCATCAAGTGCCTCATGGGTTGGATTATCCAAAGGTTTTTCTATTTTACCTTTAGCAGTCCCTAGAAGAGATTAAACAAAACCATATGAAAAGCTTGAGAGAAGTCCATACAAAATGCTTACAGAGGTCAAGTGGAACTATCTAAACAGACTTGAGACAGTTCATGCCAAGATGCTACAGACCTAATTTGGTGGAATATTCACTAGCAGCTTCAGAGGAGAAGATTTTAGTATAAATTTTAATGCAGGACAACAGATGCCAGACAATCCACCTAATAGTTCACTCTGAACAAAGCTGAAACTATTTTAGGCTTTTAAGGAATGTCTGTGGATTGTCATTTTTATGATCTAGTTGTGAAATATGTTTGTGGATTGTGTTTAATGTTCTCATTTTTGAGAATTTAACTGGTACTAGTTATGAAGCATGTTTGAGTATTATATTACCTGTTCCACTGATTATTTCTGTGGAAAACTTCTTTGGTTGTAGCTGTTCTGTACAACCTAATAAAACTGTTTGTTTTAGACTGTACTAGGTGATCTACTTCTCATGCTTTATCTGTGGAATGTATCAGCATATCTGTTTATCTACCTGCTCAAGCTGTTTATGCTCATGTACTACTCTAACTTGTTCAGCTGACTATGCCTCTAAGCAGTATAACCTATTCATGGTTGTGAATTGCTCCAGCTGTTACATAAAATAAGCTTTCTTCTTTAAATTAGCCTGTGCATAATATACCTGTTCAAGATCTTAAGAGATATGTTAGTGGATTCTGTAACCTGTTCAAGCTGTTCTAGATGCCTCTGTGGATTTTGTAACCTATTCAAGTTGTTCCAGATGCCTCTGTGGATTCTGTTATGTGATCAGGCTGTTCTAGATGCCTCTGTGGATTCTGTAACCTGTTCAAGCTGTTCTAGATGCCTCTGTGAATTCTGTAACCTGTTCAAGCTGTTCTAGATGCCTCTGTGGATTCTGTAACCTGTTCAAGCTGTTCTAGATGCCACTGGGAATTCTGTAACCTGTTCAAGCTGTTCTAGATGCCTCTGGGAATTCTGTAACCTGTTCAAGCTGTTCTAGATGCCTCTGGGATTCTGTAACCTGTTCAAGCTGTTCTAGATGCCTCTGGGAATTCTGTACCTGTTCAAGCTGTTCTAGATGCCTCTGGGAATTCTGTACCTGTTCAAGCTGTTCTAGATGCCTCTGGGAATTCTGTAACCTGTTCAAGCTGTTCTAGATGCCTCTGGGAATTCTGTAACCTGTTCAAGCTGTTCTAGATGCCTCTGGGAATTCTGTAACCTGTTCAAGCTGTTCTAGATGCCTCTGGGAATTCTGTAACCTGTTCAAGCTGTTCTAGATGCCTCCGTGAATTCTGTAACCTGTTCAAGCTGTTCTAGATGCCTCCGTGAATTCTGTAACCTGTTCAAGCTGTTCTAGATGCCTCCGTGAATTCTGTAACCTGTTCAAGCTGTTCTAGATGCCTCCGTGAATTCTGTAACCTGTTCAAGCTGTTCTAGATGCCTCCGTGAATTCTGTAACCTGTTCAAGCTGTTCTAGATGCCTCCGTGAATTCTGTAACCTGTTCAAGCTGTTCTAGATGCCTCTGTGAATTCTGTAACCTGTTCAAGCTGTTCTAGATGCCTCTGTGAATTCTGTAACCTGTTCAAGTTGTTCTTGATGCCTCTGTGAATTCTGTTACCTGTTCAAGCTCTGATTATATCACATGTTTAAGTTGTATCTATGGATTATAATAATTATTATTACCTGTTCAAGCTGTTTGAGATATGTCTGTGGATTATGTTCTGCACTGATGAGAGGTTGACCATTGTTGTATATACAGCACACTGTGATTCCTAGTGAGAATATATCACTGATCATGCTGCATTTCTTATCTGTTTGCACCTCTGGGGCAATGTAGTTGAGATTTGGTTGAGCAAGTTTTGAAGCTTTTGTGGACCATGGCTGGCAAGAAATTTTTTCCTGAAAAAAAAAAGCCAGAAAAAAAACATGACCATTATATTAATGCTTTATGACAAATATTTAAAGTCAAGGTGACTGGAAAAACTTAAATGTGTTTCTATCAAATGATTTTGAAAAGAATCTCTCTTCTAAGTTTGGATGAGTAGTCCCTACAGTCGTAAAAACTATTTCAACACTTTTTGTCTATGAATTTTGACTCAATTTCTCCACACAAGGTAACCATCCTCTTTTATTACCAAAGTCACATCTTCATCTCTATAACACTTACCAGTATTTGTCATGCTTGAGGAAGACAAATTTCCCTATCAACAAAACAACAAAAGTAACTACCTGTATTTATTCCTTCTATTTATTCCTGCTTTTAACAAAGACAGCAACAATAAAAGTTCCCACTGGATGGAGCTTTGTAGTTTTGCTGCCATAATAATCCCACTTATTTATATTGAAGCTTACTGAAGTACCTATATTTTTCTCCAAATAACCCACCATATAAAAAACAGGTTTCATGAAGAAAAAAATTGTACTTTTCAAGTTCACACATGGTCTATCTTCTGAGTGAGACAGACTGACAGATAGACAGACAGACAGACAGTGTACATACAGTGAAAATAAAATAATAAGCATATTTTCCAAATGCCCCAGGTGATAAAGTGTCTTGGACTTCTGAAGTTATGGCAGAATCCACCATTTAATTTTATAAATGACAGATGGTCAGACAGACAAATGAACAGATACCACCATTGTATTTAGGCATTATTTACACACAACTGTTTGATCTGGATAAAAAAAAATGAAAAAAAAAAATCTGGACCACTTAAATGTATTCAATATATCATAGAAAATCTTCAGCCTATTTATAATCTTCACTATTTCTTGATTCATCTTGGTAGCAGTTCTCAAGAAATAATGCTTTAAAGTTACTCAGTAATCTCTGCTCTAGCTCCTTGAGACTTAGCCTTGCAATAACTGGCACCAAGTCATTTTTAGTTTAATCATATTTTATTGTAATCATCACAAAAGACATTATGGTAATGTACATCAAGACAATAATATACAGATGCATATGTAAATATATATACAACAGCAAACTATCATTATACAAGACATATATATTACTACTGTACATTAGGAAGTATTCAGTAACTTTGCGAATGTGTGATAATACAAAAGGGTTGGACCACAAGTTTTGCCAACATTAGAAATTGGTCCGTCCCTGAGCACCAAGTCATAATTAAAGCTGGATAAAGTACCTACAAAATACAAGTAATCTGATCAATATTGTCTAAGATCTAAAAATTTCAAAGACACATTTGTTAAAAGTTTTATTCATCAACTACATATATCTTCACAGCTAGCCTCCAAATTTGAGACTGTCACACAATAATGGAAAAACCAGCAGGATCCCCAGTAAACCATGAACTGCAGTAAATCGCTGAGAATAAAGAACTCCCAGAAAAATTACAGATTCAGGAGGCAAGTTTGTCATGAAATTACAAAATAATGTTATACAAGCCTCCAAAAAATCAAAATGAAATAGATGAGGAATGCTGGATGTGATGTAAATGATATCTAGCAGACCACTGTCAGACTGGCTGTATGCTCAGAAAACAAGAGATTATAACAGTGTTACCAACATCCCCCACCTAGGAACATTTTCCACAGCTATAATACAACATCATCTCTGAAGTATGGAGGGCAAGGGGAGGCATCATACTAAAAATGTTAAAAATGACATTAAATCATAAGAATTTATAATATAACTAATGAAGAGGTATGTAGTTTGAAAACGTTTGGAAAACTAAAATTGGTGAATGTTTTCATACGTTAGTATCAGTTTCTGTATTTCAAAACTATAATGCGATTTCATTTTAATATGATTTTCAAAAGCATAATTTATCTTATTAATAAATTCAAAAAGAGATTATATTGAAAAAATATTTAAATGTCTTTGGTTTACTCTTGAAAAGGTTCTGCCTTCGAGTTCCTGATTTTATACAAAGCAAAAACAAAAACTTCCGACTCCCAAGATAAATCCCAGCCCCAGAACTTTAAATGAGCCACACCATGAGAAAACCAACATAGTGCATTTGCGACCAGCATGGATCCAGACCAGCCTGCGCCTCCGCGCAGTCTAGTCAGGATCCATGCTGTTCGCTTTCAAAGCCTATTGCAATTAGAGAAACCGTTAGAGAACAGCATGGATCCTGACTAGACTGGGCAGGCTGGTCTGGATCCATGCTGGTCACAAATGCACTATGTTGGTTTTCTCATGGTGCTGCTCAAATGGTTTCTAACAAACATTCTGACACAGCTTCACGGAGATCAAGAATAAAATGTGGCCCCTAGTACATAAACAAGTTTTTTCATTGGTCCGTAACCTAGATTTCTGAAGGACAAACAGTATACTAAGTTTCAGATAGATCTGCTTGAACATGTGGCCTCTAAAGCGTGAACAAAATTTTATTATGATCTGACCTAGTGACCTAGTTTTTTAACCAAGATGACCCAGTTTAAAACTTGATCTCTAGATTTCATTAAAACAAATATTCTTACAACAGTAAGTGTGGCCACTAGAGTGTAAACCAGGGTTTTCTATAAGTTGACCTGCTGACCTAGTTTTTAATCCCATATTACCAAGTTTCAACCTTAACCAAGATTTTAGTGAGACAAACATTCTGACCAGGCTTCTTTCAGATCAAGCAGAAAATGTTACTAAGTCTCTAGAGTGTTAACAAGGTTTCTCTATAACTTGGCCTAGTGATCTAGTTTTTGACCCAAAATGACCCAGTTTCACAGCTGTCCAAGACTCTGTTTGCTGTGCTCTAGGCTTCTAAGAAATCCATGCCTTTTAATATTTTTTTTTGTTTAAGAATATATTCTGACAAAGTTTCATGGAGATTGTGTAAAAATTGTGACCTTTAGTGTGTTAAATTTAAAACTGCTGACAATGGAGGACAGAAAATGATATCACAATAGGTCACCTGAAGGCGCTATATCGCTCACCTGACCAGGTTTTTACTTCAGATAAGTTAGTACCTTATTTTGCATAGACTTCATTAGAACAAACATTCTGGCCATGTTTAATGTAAATCAGGTAGATCAATCAATAACCAAGTTCTTCAATAATTTCAATGAATTTAAAGTATTTCTACGATTTGACCTAGTGATCTAGTTTTTGACATTACATGATCCAGTTTTAAACTTGACCTAGATTTCGTAGAAACAAACATTCTGAAAAAAGTTATATGATGATCAAGTAGAAAATGCTGCCTAACATTTTTCTATGATTTGACACTGTGACCAAGATTAAGACCTTAAGTAATGCAGATTTAAATTTGGCTTTTATGTATCAAACTTCACAAAATTTACAGAAATTGTCAATTTCCTAACATCCCAGTGTTTTACATTTGGTATAATTCCCACAACTCTCTGTAATCAGAAAGCATTTAAATGTCATTGTAACACAATTCTAGACATGAGACTGTCTCCCAATAAAACCCTGGTTGAACATCATAAAGGCTGAGAAAGTATTATCCTTCTGAGAGACACTTCTAATATCAAATATCCTGTTCCCTTTGAAATATCGTTTTTAATTTCAAAAACCAGCTGATAAGTTTTAAGACCTTTATAGGATTAGAACAAGCCTAGTACTATATGGGATTGATAAAAGATTTAAAAAATTCTATCAGGCCTGCCTATTTCCTGAGATTTCATGTCATCAAATATTCAATTAAACTGAATGGAAATGACATTAAAGAGAAAATCTAGTATAATTCCCTCAGCATATTTATAGGACAATATGAACTGTGTACTTTTGTGTGATTACACCTAACATTAAATTCACAACCTACTTTCAATATTTCTAGAGATCTGAAAAATATCACTGCCAATAATCCACAATAATGACAGAACTGATGATAATACTCAGTGATTCTATAATTAGACAAGATTTTAATTTTGTTCTGACAAAGTACCATATTAACTAACTGGATTTTTGTGTAAAGTTTAGCGCAAGATAGGAAATAATTTTGATAATTTTTAGATATTTTTATCACACATTCATTTAAATCTGGTCAATACTAGAATTAACTGTCATGTTCATCAAGCCAATATTGGAATTTTCGGTTAAAATTTAGGACAAGATAGGAAATATTTATGAATTGTTTTGGTTAACTTCCAACTGGAATTTTTTCTGAATATATTTGATCTATACTCATTATTTTTGAAAAGACAACCAATCAAATTAATTATAATTTATTATAATACAACAAACAATTTTGTATTTTGTTTTCTTTACTGAATATCTATTGTACTTACCCACTTCTGTCCACATGTTTTTCTATTGTCAATTCAAGTTCGGTTCAAGTGAACCAATTTGAACCAGTTTGTAACAGATCAGAGAACTAGTTAAGTTGTTCATGAGAAGTTGTTTAAAGCTTTTTCTTGTTTTTTTTTTTTTTTTTTTTTTGCTCCAGCAACTTTTAAAGTTACTGTTTTGAAGAAATTTACAAAGTGCTTCTTATCAAGTTGAAGAACATCCATTCAGCTACTCATGACAAAAAGTCCTTCGAAGGTCTTGATTTTGCTCTGGTGGCCTCTATGTGATTCACTGGAGAAACCTCTATCCATAAATTGTGTAGATAAGTTTAGTGAATTAAAATTAAACTATTATGCAATTCATGAGAAGTCAACTACCGTAGGGAACATTTCAACTTGGGTGTTCCCTTAGGGCAGTCAAATACAACCATTTTGATAAAGTTAAGAAATTTGCGGCAGTTCAAATTGTTGAAAAGTTTTTTTCTCTATGTTTAGCTCATGAAGCCCATGAAAGTTGCCAAAAAGAAACATTTGAACAAACTAAAGGGAGATCCATCCATGCCTATTTGTTTAAAAATCGAGTTTGGTATAACTCTGAAAAGAAGTTTCTGAGAAAAAGATAAAGTAAAACTGTGGATGACAAAAAATGAACTTTGGATGAATGATCTAGCATCCATTTAAACATATAGTTTGATTTTTTTTTGTGTGGGGGAGGAGGGTTGGGAGGGGGAGGGGGTGTGACCAAGGCAAGTGGGTGACCAGGTGTGGGTGCACAACTAAACATGTTTATAATAAATGTTCATAGAAAAGAATGAAAGAAATTTAATGAAATTCTGCCAAATAGCAAGTTTGTTATGTACAAATATGTGGATTTTTAGACCATTAAAGGGCAGTAACTCTGAAGTTACAAAAGAAATCCGTACGTAATAGTGCTCTAAATTCTGTTTAAGTTTCATAGTACAAGGTCAAATATATCAAAAGTTATGATGCAGAAATTGCCATATTTATAGTACCTATATAGTTAACACTAGAAACTTCTAAGGGCCATAACTCTGGTATTACTTGGGCAATCTGACTGAAACTTGATGGGCCCATAACCACATAGTGATGAACATGTATATGAAGTTTGTTTGAAACAAATCTAAAATAAGGAATGAGGGATGTGATCAAGGTAAGGGGATGACCAGGTGTGGGTACACAAGTTCACATGTTTACAATAAATGTTCATAGAAAAGAATGAAAGAAATTCAATGAAATTCTACCAAATGGTAAGTTTGTTATGTATAAATATGTGGATTTTTATACAAGTAAAGGGCAATAACTCTTAATTAACAAAATAAATCCGAACGAAATTGTGTGTACTGAACCACATTATGGTGATCTAAATTCTGTTTAAGTTTCATAGTTCTAGGTCAAATATATCAAAAGTTATGATGCAGAAATTGCCATATTTATAGTACCCTATATAGTTAACACTAGAAACTTCTAAGGGCCATAACTCTGGTGTTACTAGGGCAATCTGACTGAAACTTCAAGGGCCGCAAAAACTCATAGTGGTGAACATGTATATAAAGTTTTATATAAATATTCCCAACCATTTTCTAGATATGGCTCCGGACGGACAGACAGACGGACTCACGGTATGATACTTAAGTGATTTTACAATATTAAATTTTAGCCACATAAACCCAAAAATTAGTCACATAAACCTCCCGCTTTTGGACACTTTTTAAAGTGACTGTCATATAAACAAAGAGTCCAAAACCTAACCTGCTAGACACTCAAGTACCAATTTGTTAGCCCGGATGGACAGACGGAAAGACGAAAGTTCCTACATATGGATACTTATGTGGCTACTGTTTTGTTCTCTCTATTGTTCTTTTAGCCACGTAAGAGAAAAATAGCCACATAAAAGCCTTGCGGAATGAATGACATCAAAGAAAAAGTACAGTTACCTATTGTTCCTATAGCCACCTAAGTATGCAAATGTGAGCTTGGACAGAAGGACGGACGGACAACGCCAAAACTATATTCCTCCGACTTTCGTCGGGGGATAATAATACTGTCAAGAGCAGCCAGAATGGTATCATGATTGATTCACAAAGCCCTTTACCAACAGACACAAAAGTACAAAAGTAAAGCATATTCTGATAAAATATAGTATAAACTGATTCAGTAAGAAGGCCCCAGGAAAACATTCTACACTTCCTGACAACAAGTCTTGCCTCTTTGAAGTGGGCACTAAGCACTGATTATCGCAATCTGCCCTAGATTTTGATACTTTTCTAAGAAACTGTTTAGAAAGATGTTATACAAAAAAAAGAGGGCCTAAGTTGTTCACCTGAGCCGACCTTTACCTAATTAGATCTTTCTTGTGACAAAGTATTAAATTTAAAAAAGAATAAAAAAAATTTAAAACAAGAGGGTCATGATGACCCTGGATCGCTCACCTGAGTAATATGAGCTACATGTTTCAAATGTCAAAATGATGAGAAAATATTAAGAAAGTCAGTAGGTCACATTCATGGTCAATGAAATTCAGTTTTATGATTTGTGTGCAAAACTGTGTATGTCATCAAAATTTCAAGGATGTATCTTAAAAAAAACAAGAAAGTAGGTCAGTAGGTCAAGCTCACAGTCAAGTGACATCATAATACTTGGGGTCATCAGGTAATTATAATTAAACAGGATCAGATGATTTTTTAAGTATTTTTCCTATATAACTCACATAATAACTAAGTGACCCCAGGGTGGGGCCTCTTTTAACCCCAGGGGCATAATTTGAACAACTTTGGTAGAGGACTAGAAGACAATGTATCATACCAAATATCAAAAGCCTAGGTCGTATGGTTTCAGACAAGAAGATTTTTAAAGCTTTTTCCTATATAAGTCTATATAAAACTTGGGACCCCCCGGGTAGGGCCTCTTCACCCAAGAGGTATAATTTGAACAATTTTGGTTGAGGACCATAAGACAATGCTACAAACCAAATATCAAAGGTCTAAGTGTTGTGGTTTCAGACAAGAAGATTTTTAAACTTTTTTTCCTATATAAGTCTATGTAAAACTTGGGACCCCAGGGCAGGGCCATATTTGACCCCAGGGGGATAATTTGAACAATCTTGGTAGGGGACCACTAGATAATGCTACATACCAAATATCAAAGCCCTAGGCCATGTGGTTTTGTACAAGAAGATTTTCAAAGTTTTTCCTATGTAAGTCTATATTAACCATGTGACCCCCGGGGTGGGGCCATATTTGACCCTAGGGGGATAATTTGAACAATTTTGGTAGAGGACCACTAGATGATGCTACACACCAGATATCAAATCCCTAGGCCCTGTGGTTTTAGACAAGAAGATTTTTAAAGTTTTTCCTTTCGGTTGCCATGGCAACCTGAGTTCTGCATGGAATTCAATTCTTTGAACAATTTTGAAAGGGGACCACCCAAGAATCATTTCTGTGAAGTTTGGTGTAATTCTGCCTAGTGGTTTTCAAGAAGATTTTTTTAGAAATTGTTGACGGACGACGCACAACTGACAATGCATGACTGACGACGCACGACAGACATCAAGCGGTCACAACAGCTCATCTTGTCACTTCGTGACAGGTGAGCTAAATAATTAAATTAAAAAATACTTTAAAGGGTATTTCTATTTTTTTGCTCTAGCAGCCCTTAAAAGGGGCCAAGTGCCCCCCATCTGAACATACTTGGGAGAGGGCCATATAAATATGCTACATACCAAGTTTGATGAAGATCCATCAAGTGGTTCATGATAAGAAATTGTTTAAAATGTATTTCTATTTTTAGTTCTAGCAGCCCCTAAAAGAGGCCAAGTGCACCCATTTCAACAAATTTGGTAGAGGACCATATAATGATGCCACCGACCCAGTTTCATGAAGATCCATCAAGTGGTGCATGGTAAGAAGTTGTTTAAAGGTATTTCTATTTTTAGCTCTAGCAGCCACTCAAAGGGCTCAAGTGCCCCCATTCGAACACAATTGGGAGAGGACCATATAATGATGCTACAGACCAAGTTTAATGAAGATCCATCTAGCATTTCATGAGAAGAAATCATTTAAAGGTATTTCTATTTTTAGTTCTAGCAGCCCCTAAAAGGGGCTTAGTGCCCCCATCTGAACAAACTTGCGAGAGAACCAAATAATGATGCTAAAGACCAAGTTTGATAAGATCCATCAAGCGGTTTAGAAGAAGAAGTCGTTTAAAGTTTTTTTCTATTTTTAGCTCTAGCAGCCCTTAAAAGGGGCCAAGTGGCCCCATTTGAATAAATTTGGGAGAGGAAGTTATAATGATGCTACAGACCAAGTTTGATGAAGATCCATCAAGCGGTTCATGATAAGAAGTTGTTTAAAATGTATTTCTATTTTTAGCTCTAGCAGCCCCTAAAAGAGGCCAAGTGCATTTCAACAAATTTGGGAGAGGACCATATAATGATGTCACCGACCCAGTTTCATGAAGATCCATCAAGTGGTGCATGGTAAGAAGTTGTTTAAAGGCATTTTCATTTTTAGCTCTAGCAGCCACTCAAAGGGGTTAAGTGCCTCCATTCGAACAAAATTGGGAGAGGACCGTATAATGATGCTTCAGACCAAGTTTGATGAAGATCCATCTAGCATTTCATGAGAAGAAATCATTTAAAGGTTTTTTCTATTTTTAGCTCTAGCTGCCCCTAAAATGGGCCAAGTGCCCCAATTTGAAAAAACTTAGGAGAGGACCTTACAATGATGTTACAGACCAAGATTGATGAAGATCCATCAAGTGGTTCATGAGAAGAAATCGTTTAAAGGTTTTTTTCTATTTTTAGCTCTTGCAGCCCCTAAAAGGGACCTAGTGCCCCCATTTGAACAAAAAGGAGAGGACCATATAATGATGCTACAGACCAATTTTGATGAAGATCCACCAGGCTCTTCATGAGAAGAAGTCGTTTAAAGGTTTTTCTATTTTCAGCTCTAGCGGCCACTAAAAGGGGCCAAGTGCTCGCATTTGAACAAACTTGACAGAGGATCTCACTAGGATACTACAGACCAAATTTGGTATTATTCTGACCAGTAGTTTCAGAGGAGAAGATGTTTAAGTAAAAATGTGGACGACGGACGATGGACGACGGACCATCCACCCCATACTAATAGCTCACCCTGAACCTAATAGGTTCAGGTGAGCTAAAAAGCAACAGAAGAGGAGTTTCGCCTTAACATGTTTAATCTGCAATTTGTCTCTGGAGACAATATTTATTTTACAGCAGAATACCCTTATAGCTGTAATGTTGCTGGGAGTTAAAACTCTCAGATTTCACACTAAAATATCTCTTCATTAAGTTCTAAGTGGTTACAGACATTACTTATACTGTTACACATAAAACATCCAGGAGCTTTAAAAGTCATAGCAGACACATTACTGTTATACATAAAATGCTTAGTTTAAAACATAGCAGATACATTATTTACAGTAATATGCATAAACATCTTAGGTGCGTAGTCACCAGGGCTTGACTTAAATGCCAACAGGGCAAATTCAACTTTTTTTTTTTTTTACTTGCCTGAAACCCAAAATGTAACATAGTAATGTGATAAGATAATGCAATGCAGTAACAAAAACAGTAGCACACGATTTTCTGAGAATAGTAAGTAATATTTTCTTGGGATATTTCATATATTTCACTTGCCTGGTCCGGCAACTGAGTATGATATTTGCTTGCCTGCACTAACATTTTCATCACAGGCAGGCACCTGGGTAAAACCACCAACCTTGGACCATAAGCCAGTTTGGAATGGCTCCCTCGTGTGAAAAATTCAACACCGTGAGTGAGGCTTGAACCCACATCTGTGAGGGGCAAGTGATTCAAAGTAAGCGGCCTTAACCACTCGGCCACAGAGGCTCCAGTGACACTATTTACAAGATTACACATAAACATCTTAAGAGGGTAGTTATAGCATACCATAATTTACACTGTTACAGATACAAAAGAGCTGTCCGTAAGACAGTCAATGTTCGACTAATTGTTGCCCCAGAAACAGGATTATTAGATATCATGTACACTGCTACACATAAACATTTCAGGAGGATAGATATAGAAGAGATGTCATGTACACTAATACACATAAACATCTTAGGTGAATAGTTATAGCAGAGACATCATGTACACTGTTACACATAACATATTAGAGGATGTTATAGCAGTCATCAGTACACTGTTACACATAAACATTTCAGAGGATAGTATATAGCAAGAGTCATCAGTACACTTTACACATTAACAAATTTAGAGGATAGTTACACAGAGTCATCAGTACACTGTTACACATAACATCATTGAGATAGTTACGAGCTCAGTTCACTAATATGTTACTAATCAGAGATTTTAGCAGAGTCATCAGTACACTGTTACACATTAACATCTTAGAGGATAGTTACACATAAACACCTTAGGAGGAAAGTTATAGCCGAGACATCATGTACACTGTTACACATAAACATCATTGGAGGATAGTTACAGCAGAGACTCAGTACACTAATATGCATTAACATATCAGAGGATAGTTATAGCATAGTCATCAGTATACTGTTACACATAAACATATTAGAGGATAGTTACAGCAGAGACATCATGTACACTGTTACACATAAACACCTTAGGAGGAAAGTTATAGCCGAGACATCATGTACACTGTTACACATAAACATCATTGGAGGATAGTTACAGCAGAGACTCAGTACACTTAAGCATTAACATATTAGAGGAAGTTATAGCAGCTATACAGTACTCTAGTATTACTGTGTACTACATTAACATATTAGAGGATAGTTATAGCAGATACACTGTCACATAAACATATTAGAGGATAGTTATAGCAGAGACATCATGTACACTGTTACACATAAACATATTAGAGGATAGTTATAGCAGATACATCAGTGCACTGGTACACATTAACATATTAGAGGATAGTTATAGCAGATACACTGTCACACATTAGAGGATAGTTACAGTAGAGACATCAGTGCACTGTTACACATAAACATTTTAGGAGGATAGTTATAGCACAGGCATCAAGTACACTGTTACACATAAACATATAAGAGGATAGTTATAGCAGACACATCATGTGCACTGTTACACATAACCATCTTAGAGGATAGTTATAGCAGACACATTAGCACACTGTTACACATTAACATATTAGAGGATAGTTAAAGCAAAGATGGCATGTACACTGTTACACATAAACATCTTAGGAGGAAAGTTATAGTAGAGCCACCAAGTACACATAAACATCTTAGGGGGAAAGTTATAGAAGAGATGTCATGTACACTGTTACACATAAACATCTTAGAGGATAGTTATAGCAGACACATCATGTGCACTGTTACACATAAACATCTTAGAGGATAGTTATAGCAGACACATTAGCACACTGTTACACATTAACATATTAGAGGATAGTTAAAGCAAAGATGTCATGTACACTGTTACACATAAACATCTTAGGAGGAAAGTTATAGTAGAGATGTCATGTACACTGTTACACATAAACATCTTAGAGGATAGTTATAGCAGACACATCATGTGCACTGTTACACATAAACATCTTAGAGGATAGTTATAGCAGACACATTAGCACACTGTTGCACATTAACATATTAGAGGATAGTTAAAGCAAAGATGTCATGTACACTGTTACACATAAACATCTTAGGAGGAAAGTTATAGAAGAGATGTCATGTACACTGTTACACATAAACATCTTAGGAGGAAAGTTATAGTAGAGACACCAAGTACACATAAACATCTTAGGAGGACAGTTATAGAAGAGATGTCATGTACACTGTTACACATAAACATCTTAGGAGGACAGTTATAGAAGAGATGTCATGTACACTGTTACACATAAACATCTTAGGAGGACAGTTATAGAAGAGATGTCATGTACACTGTTACACATAAACATCTTAGGAGGACAGTTATAGAAGAGATGCCATGTACACAGTTACACATAAACATCTTAGGAGGATAGTTATAGAAGAGATGTCATGTACACTGTTACACATAAACATCTTAGGAGGACAGTTATAGAAGAGATGCATATACACTGTTACACATAAACATGTTAGGAGGACAGTTATAGCAGGGACATCAGTACAGTGTTACAAATTAACATGTTAAGAGGGTTATTATAATAGAGGCAAAATTATTACATGTTTTTTTTTCAAACAAACCGCTCATTTTTGCATGCTGTGCATCCCAAGTCATAGAATTGTCCATTAGTTTGTAAATACAGTTTATATAGATGATATATTGATTTGTAAGTGAAATTGCTGTGTATTCCAATTCTATCCAGACAAACAATCATCCCTACTGTGGATGGAAGAATATGAAGCTGGTAGCTCCAGTTGTATAGTGCTCTTTGCTTTCTCCAGATCATAAAGTATGATCCCAACAATTCAATAATAAACTATTGCTGCAGGTTAGTAGGCAGTCTTCAAGCATGGAGACTTTACATATATACTTAGGTTCTTTTTTACTCCTTTGTAAGGAGGTATTATGACGCTTCTTTTTTCATACATAATATTATGTAATGTGTCACAATAAATATAAAAAAATATTAGTCAATAAAAACACAGTATGTTAAAAATTTTGACTTTCATAGCCAAATTTAGTATCAAAATGATTGTCTTGAAATCAGGATTATGTTTTTCATAATTTCAATATTCAATTTTGAACTTTGTTCCAAAGTTCTTAAAACTCACAAAAATTCTTATATATTTTCCTTAAAATATTGTCTGGTATGTAAGGTAGCTTTTTAATCCTGGAATGTTGTTACTGTCTTATGGCTTCCATTAGCACCTTTAACTCTTTTAAGGATGTTTGTCTTTAGAATAGGCTGTCAGCTTTGGATAAGTTGATAAGTTATCACCTTGTTATAGGTATTAAGTTAAATTGGTGTAAATACCTTCAAACCAAGAAGTTCTCAAATTCTTTGGCACCTCCCATTCTGGACCATGTGATTAAATCAGACCAATAGTATTTAACTATTTGTTTCAATGAACCAATCATCTATGAAAATGATAAGTAACCTTTTGATTGGTTATTTAGGTTTTTTTAAGTTTGAGTTGTGGAACTCTATTATTCAAGAGAATGATTCTGGACCTCCAGACAGTAAAAATGTGAAGAGTTTTATTCTGGACCTCCAGACAAACTAAATATTGGACAGCCAGTGTGTTGAGAAAGTTCTTGTATTTGGACGTTGTTTAAGTTTAATTGTGGATCTCCATGTTTGTTGTTAAAATTGAATATTCAGGATATCCTGTGAACATAATATTGGACAGTCTTTTAATAAACATCAAAAACATAATCTTGTTGGAACTGCATCCCACACACATATCCCGTATTTTAAACATTTTATAATAGAGGCATCAATATATTAGATATATCTAATTAACATTCTCCTCATCCTTTACTGTCTGCTCTGTGGTGTTTACTGTCAGTGTCCACAGTAACTATCATGCTGGTGGAGCAAGAGGCATACAGTATTGCAGATGCTGGAGTTTCTCCCAGATAGTGTGGGATTTGTAGTTAGAGTTGCTGTTGAGCAGGTTCCCCCGAGCCCAAAAGGTATTAGTTCTAAATGTCTTACCAAGAAGAGAGAGCATGTAACCAGGACTCAATCCCAGTCAAACCAAACTAAACATAGATGATAATCTTTATGTCTAATAATTCATTTTTGACTGAAATTCATGAAAAGTGGCAGCCAATTTGAAGAGGTGGCACTTTAAAAGTATTTTTACTCCCTAAAATGTGTAACAGTTTCATGTCAAATGTATAAATGATACTGAAGTGAAAAGCAGTACTTCTCATAGTAATGCAGAGTGTAAATAGTTTATTCACCATGTAAATGTGCCTCAGACGTTTACTTCTAATAATCCCGGTTTTCGTACTCAAAATGTCGGTAAGTTAATAAGTCCATTTTACAAAACACAAGTGTTAACCATTCTTGAAAGGTATCATATTAATGAAATCACTTCAACATAGGTAATACCTGGCCTTAACAGCTGAGTGGTCTCAAGGACTTAACTTACTCGATTTGTGCAAATCGACTGAAATGAGGATTTGTAACGGTCGCCTTGAGAGATCTGGGTCATACACCTTCTGTGAGCATAACGGTTCAAGCGTAATTGACTACTTACTATCAAGAGAAAGTGATTTTTCATGCATAGTTAACTTTGAAATAATGAAATTCAATGAATTCTCGGATCACTCGCCGTTATCTTTTACAATAGGTACACGGGCGATCAATGATCAGGATATTAATACGCAGACTGAATATTTACGCGTGAAATGGGATGATACGAGTTCAGACGTAGATTAATTGCGAGGCTACCAGATTTTAATGCGATTTTTGAAAAAGTGGAAAATCTTGAAAACGAAACAGTGAATATATGTGTTGATGAGTTTATAAACCTTGTTAATGCTGAAGCTATGCCACTATTTTGCAAGAAAACAAATTTACATGGGCCTAAAGTTGCATTTAATAATAAATCTCTCTGCAGGAAAAATGAATGGTTTGACCAGGATTGTGTTGTTAAGAAAAATGAGTACTTAACAGCTTTAGACACGTTTAATCGAAATAAATCGAGTGAAAATCGGGTGTCCTTTTTAAATTGTAAAAAGGCTTATAAGAAAACGGTACATAGAAAAAAGCGTGTTTTTGAAAGAAAGAAAATGAAAGAAATCGAAAACTTACGACATAAGCAGCCAAAGGATTTCTGGAAATATTTTTCTAAAACTTAATCGCTAAAAGGACAAGATATTACACTGGCGCAGTTCTATGAATATTTCCTAAGCATTTCTGACGAAATGAATATTAATGTAAATGAGGAGGCTGAAGACTTTTGTTCAAGACCGATGCAAGAAAATGATCCAATTTTTGATGAGTTAGACTTGAAAATAACAGCTGAAGAAGTGAAATGCTGTTTAAAATCTTTAAAGCGCAATATATCATCCGGTGATGATAACATTCTAAATGAATACTTCATTGAAGCGGGGGATATTTTAATTGCCCATATTGTAGACTTATTTAATTTAATTTTCAATAGTGGTGTTTTTCCGAAAGCGTGGATGCAAGGTATTATCATACCAATTTTTAAGAAGGGAGATCAAAGTAAGGCAGAAAACTTTCGCCGAATAACACTCACCAGTTGCTTGGCAAAGCTATTTACTTCTGTGATTAATAATAGACTGAATAGTTGGTGTGAAAAGCATAATGTTATTTCAGACGCTCAATTTGGGTTCAGAAAAGGGGTATCAACAGTTGACGCTATACATACATTATCATCTTAAATCGATCACTTCCTTAATGATGGAAAAAGGTTATATTGTTCCTTTACTGACATGAAAAAGTGCTTCGACTCTATATACAGGAATGCATTATGGTTTAAATTATATAAACTTGGTATTACTGGTAAAATGTTGAAAATAATAAGATCTATGTATGATATTGTAAGATCAAGGGTGAGGCATTGTGGTAATTACTCTGACTTTATCAACATAGCAGTATATGCTTGAAACAGGGTGATGTGTGTTCACCTTTGCTCTATTCTTTATTTGTCGAGGACTTGGAGCTGTTTTTACAATTAAAGAGTGACACTGGTTTAACAATCATAGACATTACATTAATTGTATTACTCTATGCAGATGACATGGCATTGTTAGCTGAAACCCCGGAAAAACTACAAAGCAATCTAGATACATTAAAACATTACTGTGACATGTGGGGTCTGAGTGTAAATACAGAGAAGACAAAAGTTGTGGTATTTCGCAAAAGAGGTCGTTTGAAAGAAAATGAACAATTCTATTATAATGGTGTGAGATTAGAAGCTGTTAACCAGTTTAACTATTTAGGCGTTGTATTTAGTCACACAGGCTCTTTTAACTGTAATCAACAAATGCTTGTAGGTAAAGCACTCAAGGCTATGAATATGCTATTAAATAATATTAAACATTTTGATTTATCTCCGAGAACTTATTTACAGTTATTTGATTCTTTTGTTAGCTCAATATTAAACTATTCGTGTGAAGTCTGGCGTACGATTAAGTCAAAGGAAATGGAAAGAGTACATCTACGTTTTTGTAAACGTATACTAAATGTTAAAATATCTGCGAGCAATGCAGGTGTGTATGGTGAATTGGGAAGATTTCCTCTATATATTAATAGATATATACGAATTATGAAATACTGGTTCAAATTATTATATACTGATAATTGTATATTACAATATATATATTCAACCTCTCTTGAAGATTGTGATAAAGGTAAAACAAACTGGTCATCAAATGTCAAAATATTGTTATGCAGATATGGATTTGGTTATGTATGGGATAATCCATTTTCAGTTGAATCCAAATCCTTCATTTTGCAATTTAAACAAAGACTTTTTGACACTTTTTACAAAATTGGCGTGAAAATGTTAATTCCAATCAAGTATTGTCTGTAGTGTATAAGTATCTTAAACCAGACTTTGGTTACGCTCCATACCTAAATATTACCAAGAACAAACATCATCGACATTTGCTAACAAAACTAAGAATATCGGCTCACAGTCTACGAGTAGAGACAGCTCTCTATGGCAGAAACAGGCTGGAAAGGCAAGAGAGGAAATGTCAGATGTGCAATAACGGTGACATTGAAGATGAATATCATTTTATCCTGCGTTGTGATAAGTACAAAGATATTAGAAAGAAATATATACCAAAAAACTATTTTATCAGACCAAACATGTTTAAACTGTTGGATCTACTGAGCTCTGAAAATAACAAAGTCTTAAATAATTTAGGTAATTTTATTGAAAAGGCGTTGAAAATGAGAACGGTTACGCTTCATGTAAGAACACGAGGTCAGCATTCTAATTTTAATTTAGTGTCACTGTCTGTTATCATACCATGAGGTAAAAGTATAATAGTTCACCTCGTTAGACTGATTTACTAGATTGGTTTATATGATTGACAAATTAGATAGATATGTTGTGTTTTTGTTTGTTTATGTATTGCAAATTAACATTCTGTATTTTAAACTGTATTTATGTCTGTAAATAATATATTTTGACCTTGTATAATACTATCAAATGTGTTTGTATAGAATAAGAGCCATTCTGGCTCATTTCTGAAATGAATAAAGTATATGTTCTGTTCTGTTCTGAATATTGATGTGTCATCAGATTTACCAGAGAATAACACAAAAAAAGAGACAATGCTTCTATCAGAAACAGTAATTTACTATACTCTCTGAAAATGCAGTGATGCAGTGTAAGTGAAACATAATCACAAAACAATGTCATTTCCCACATTTCTCATAAAATTTCAGTCTCCATTTGTCACATGCTCATGTCAGTAAAGAAAATGAAGCTCTTATTATCTTGACAATATCAGGAAAATGTTTTTGCAATAACAAAATCAACATACTGGAAATCAATTTAAATGCAAAGAAATTTTGATCAATTATACATAGTAAGTTTTTAGTTTAATTTTCTTCAACAGAATGCCGGGTAGTATTTTTATAATAATTATAAAACTGAATTTGTGAATGAAACAAAATTGCACATTTAAAGTGGTGGAAACAATTTTCTGACAATGAAAGAATTTTACCCGAGGCAAATTTAATTTGTAGCAAAAGATAATTTGAAATTTTAAAGCAATTTCCTTTCTTAGAAGACTTAATGGGAATCCTATTAAAGAACAAATTGCGTTGGAGTAAATGTTACAGAAAATGGTATAACCCTAAAGGATGACCTAACTTAACAAAATCAAATTAATGTCCCTAAAAATCTTGCATACAATGTAGGTGCTGTTAATATACCCAAGCCTATGTTTAAAAACATTTTTGCTTGTTTTATCAAATTAATTGTATTTCCAGAAACATGTAATACAAAAGTATGTAAATAAAAACTTGCTTGGGCTTTAAGTTACACCAACAAGAGGGCCGTAATGGCCCTATATCGCTCACCTGTTATCATTGCACTTAAGGACAAGAAGGTCAAAAAATCATAATCAAGATCAATCAAAAGAATTATGAGAAAATATAGTTGAAATTTTCTTAAAGTTACTTCAAATAAAATTAATTTCAAATCAGGCCAGTAGTTTCATACAAGAAGTTTTTTTAACCAAAAAGAAAGAAAAAAATTCTTACAAGGTACAGATATGTCAAAATACACCTAACAAGAGTGCAAGAATGTCACAATATACGCCCATCGCAGCAAATTAGCAGATAGCACCTGTATTTGCAAATGGAATCTTAATTTTGTGATTGTTTAGTAATTATTGTAATTCTTTTGTTTTTTTAAGTCCACAAAAAAACTCCTTACCAAGTAGAGATACCTTAAAATACACCTAAAATTTGAAAGTAACATCTATGTTGTACCATAGAAAAGTGGTCTTGGACCATAAAAAAGTGGTCTTGGTTTTTTCCTATGGTCAATTATAAAAAAGTTACAATATAGGTTATTTATAGTAATAACTAATTTGAAAAAAAAAAAAAAAAAAATCCAAAAAATTTTTGTAAGTCCACACAAAAATCCTTACCTGGTAGAGACAGGTAAAAATACACCTTAACATTGGATGTAATATGCATGTTGCTCTACAGAAAAGTGGTCTTGATTTTTCCCTACGACTAGTAATGAAAAAGTTGCAATATAAGCTATTTATAGTAACAACAAAGGGAAGTAATTCTAAAGAAGGGACCTGCACATGACACTATATCTCATGTTGTCTGATGGTGTACAATTGTGCCAAGTAACATCAAAATCCCTCCATGCATGAAGAACATATGGTTTGGACAAAGTTTTCATTCTTGTATACTTTGACCTCCACGTGTGACCTTGACCTTAAATCTAGGGATCTGGTTCTTGCGCATGACACTCTGTCTCATGATGGCAAACAAATGTGCCAAGTTTCATCAAAATCCCTCCATGCATAAAGAAGAAATGCTCCGGCCAAAGTTTTCATTCTTGTATCCTTTGACCTCCAAGCGTGACCTTGACCTTAGATATATGGACCTGGTTCTTGCGCAAGACACTATGTCTCTTGATGGTGAACAATTGTGCCAAGTTAAATCAAAATCCCTCCATGCATGAAGAAGATATGCTCCAGACAAAGTCATTCTTGAATTTGACCTTTAACCTCTAAGTGCGACCTTGACCTTAGACCTAGGGACCTGGTTCTTGCGCATGACACTCAGTCTCATAATGGTGAACAATTGTACCAAGATTCATCAATATCTCTCCATGCATTTAGAAGATATGCTCTGGACAAAGTCCGTGGACGCTGCCCGCCTGCCCGTCTGCCCGTCAGGGGCATTCCCATAATACGTCCAGTTTTTCAAACGGGCATATGAAAATTGGAGGTACCATCCATGTTGTACCACAGAAAAGTGGCCTCGGGTTTTCCCTATGGCCAATAATAAACAAGAGGACCATGATGGTCCTGAATCGCTCACCTCTTCCCACATGACCCAGTTTTGAGTATGACGTTGTTTTTTCTATTATTTGACATAGTGACCTAGTTTTTGAGCTCATTTGACCCAGTTTTGAACCTGACTTAGATATTATCAAGATAAAAATTCTGACCAATTTTCATGAAGATCCATTGAAAAATATGGTCTCTAGAGAGGTCACAAGGTTTTTCTATTATTTGACCTATTGACCTAGTTTTCAAAGGTACGTGACCCTGTTTTGAACTTTACCTAGACATCATCAAGGTGAACATTCTCATAATTTTTCAAGAAGATCTCATGAAAAATATGGCCTCTAGAGAGGTCACAAGGTTTTTCTATTTTTATACCTACTGGCCTATATTTTGACCGCACGTGACCCAGTTTCGAAACTGACCTAGATATCATCAAAGTGAACATTCAGATCAATTTTCATGAAGATCCATTGAAAAATATGGCCTCTAGAGAGGTCAAAAGATTTTAATAATTTTAGATCTACTGACCTAGTTTTGGACAGCAGTTGACCCAGTTTCAAACATGACCTAGATATCAAGATGAACATTCAGACCAACTTTCATACAGATCCCATGAAAAATATGGCCTCTAGAGAGGTCACAAGGTTTTTTTTATTATTTGACCTACTGACCTAGTTTTTTAAGGCACGTGACCCAGTTTCAAACTTGACCTAGATATCATCAAGGTTAACATTCTGACCAATTTTCATGAAAATCCATTCAAGGGTATGGCCTCTAGAGAGGTCACAAGGTTTTTCTATTTCAAGACCTACTGACCTAGTTTTTGATCGCAGTTGACCCAGTTCAAACTTGATCTATATATCACCAAGATAAACATTTAGACCAACTTTCATACAAATCCCATGAAAAATATGGCCTCTAGAGAGGTCACAATGTTTTTTTGTAATTTGACCTACTGACCTACTTTTTGATGGCACGTGACCCACTTTCGAACTTGACCTAGATATCATCAAGAAGAACATTCTGACCAATTTTTATGAAGATCCATTAAAAAGTATGGCCTCTAGAGAAGTCACAAGGTTTTTCTATTTTTAGATCTACTGACCTAGTTTTTGACCGCACATGACCCTGTTTCGAACTTGACCTAGATATCATCAAGATGAACATTCAGACCAACTTTCATACAGATCCCATGAAAAATATGGCCTTTAGAGAGGTCACAAGGTTTTTCTATTATTTGACCTATTGACCTAGTTTTTGACAGCACGTGACCCACTTTCGAACCTGAACTAGATATAATCAAGATGAACATTCAGACCAACTTTCATACAGATCCCATGAAAAATATGGCCTCTAGAGAGGTCACAAGGTTTTTCTATTATTTGACCTACTGACCTAGATTTTGATGGCACGTGACCCACTTGCGAACTTTACCTAGATATCATCAAGGTGAACATTCTGACCAATTTTTTATGATGATCTCATGAAATATATGGCCTCTAAAGAGGTCACAAAGTTTTTCTATTATTAGACCTACTGACCTAGTTTTTGATCGCACGTGACCCAGTTTCAAACTTGACCTAGATATCATCAAAGTGAACATTCAGACCGACTTTCATACAGATCCCATGAAAAATATGACCTCTAGAGAGGTCACAAGGTTTTTCTATTATTTGACCTACTGACTTAGTTTTTGAAGGCACGTGACCCAGATTCGAACTTGACCTAGATATCATCAAGGTGTACGTTCTGACCAAATTTCATGAAGATCTTGTGAAATATATGGCCTCTAGAGAGGTCACAAGGTTTTTCTATTTTTAGACCTACTGACCTAGTTTTTGACAGCACGTGACCCAGTTTCGAACTTGACCTAGATATCATCAAGGTAAACATTCTGACCAATTTTCATGAAGCTCTTGTGAAATATATGGCCTCTAGAGAGGTCACAAGGTTTTTCTATTTTTAGACCTACTGACCTAGTTTTTGATGGCACATGACCCAGTTTCGAACTTGACCTAGATATCATCAAGGTGAACATTCTGACCAACTTTTATAAAGATCCCACAAAAAATGTGATCTCTAGACGGACGGACGAACGCACGCACGGACGACGGACGCTGCGTGATCACAAAAGCTCACCTTGTCACTATGTGACAGGTGAGCTAAAAAGTTACTAAATAAGCTATTTATAGTAACATGAAAGGGAAGTAATAAAATTTTTTTTATTGTAATTGAACAAAAGAAGGATCTACCAAACAAGAGGGCCATGATGGCCCTATATCGCTCACCTGTTATCAATGCACTTGAGGACAAGAAGGTACTCTGAAAAAATATCTAATTCCAAAGGACAGGAACAACAAAGGGAAGAAATTTAACCAAAAAGAAAAAAAATTCTTACAAGGTACAGATATGTCAAAATACACCTAAAAATTGGAGGTACCATCCATGTTGTACCACTGAAAAGTGGTCTTGGTTTTTCCCTTCGGCCAATAATAAAAAAGTTACTAAAAATAAGCTATTTATAGTAATGGTAAAGGGAAGTAATTAAAAAAAAATTATTGTAAGTGAACAAAAGAAGGATCTGCCAAATAAATCTGTTGACATAAATGAAATTTCAGATCAGTATCTTCATTAGTTAGGAGATATACCTATTTTAATTTGAAATAAAGGGAGGTAATTTGAGATAAAATCAGTCCATAGTTATCTACCCTGATTGTCTCAGTCCAACTAATGACAATAATGAAATTTCAAATAAGTCCTATAAGTACTTACTGATATAAATCCATTCCGATTACGATCAGGGGAGGTAATCAGATATAAAATAACTCTGGAACGTACAATTGGATCTGATTCATCATGGAATCCAAGATTTATTGTTGTTGAAGATATTCTGGAAGTTTGTATCAAATAAAACCTTAAATGAGGTCTCTATATGGCTGCAAAAGCCAAAATAGCCAATTTTGGACATTTAAGGGACCATAACTCTGGAACCCATGATGGAATCTGGCCAGTTCAAGCAAAGAACCAAGATCTTGTGGTGATACAAGTTGTGTGCAAGTTTGGTTAAAATTAAATCATAAATGAAGCTGCTATTGTGCAGATAAGATCAAAACAGCTAATTTTGGCCCTTTCAGGGGCCATAACTCTGGAACCCATTATGGGATCTGGCCGATTCAAGGAAAGAATCGAGATCTTATGGTGACACAAGTTTTGTGCAAGTTTAATTAAATTCAAATCAAAAATGAAGCTGCTATTGTGCAGACAAGGTCAAAATAGCTAATTCTGGCCCTTTCAGGGGCCATCACTCTGGAACCCAAAATGGAATCTGGCCAATTCAAGAAAGGAACCAAGATCTTATGGTGATACAAGTTGTGTGCAAGTTTAATTAAAATAAAATCATAAATGAAGCTGCTATTGTGCAGACAAGGTCAAAAAAGCTAATTCTGGCCCTTTCAGGGGCCATAACTCTGGAATCTATAATGGAATCTGGCCAGTTCAAGAAAGGATCCAAGATCTTATGGTGATACAAGTTGTGTGCAAGTTTGGTAAAAATCAAATCATAAATAAAGCTGCTATTGTGCAGACAAGGTCAAAATAGCTAATTTTGGCCCTTTTAGGGGCCATAACTCTGGAACCCATAATGGGACCTGGCCAGTTCAAGAAAGGAACCGAGATCTTATGGTGATACAAGTTGTGTGCAAGTTAAAATAAAATCATAAATGAAACCACTATCCTGCAGACAAGAAATTGTTGACGCACGCACGCACAGACGACGGACGAAGGGCGATCACAAAAGCTCAACTTGTCACTATGTGACAGGTGAGCTAATAAAAACAAGAGCACTGCAATGCAACGCAAATGCAGAGCAATATACACACAAAACAAAGTCATATGACCTTTGACCCCTAAGTGTGACCTTGACCTTGAAGGGAGCCATCCGAAACATGCGCTCTGCACGTTGTTCCATTTGATTTAGGTTTTACAGCGCACCAACACAGTTTAGGTTATATGGCGCCAAACAGGACTACATATTTTGGTTTCACATCTCATTTACATCGAAATAAAAACATGAGGTATGGAATCAAAATTTGCATACCTGCTGGAATCACAGAGATGCAGCAAAACCAAGTGTTAAGACCCTATTAGTCGCCTCATACGATCATGCAAGGGTAAGACAGTGGTTCCAATTCTTTTCATACATAGATCGTCCCAGAACCACATGGGGCGCACGTCGTTCCAATGAGGTGAACATTTGTGTCAGGTTTCTGTGAAAATAGCTAATTCTGGCCCTTTCTGGGGCCATAACTCTGGAACCCATAATGGAATATGGCCAGTTCAAGAAAGGAACCAAGATCTTATGGTGATACAAGTTGTGTGCAAGTTTGGTTAAAAATCAAATCATAAATAAAGCTGCTATTGTGCAGACAAGGTCAAAATAGCTAATTTTGGCCCTTTCAGGGGCCATAACTCTGGAACCCATAATGGGATCTGGCCAGTTCAAGAAAGGAACCAAGATCTTATGGTGATACAAGTTGTGTGCAAGTTTGGTTAAAATAAAATCATAAATGAAACCACTATCGTCAGACAAGAAATTGTTGACGGACGGACGCACAGATGACGGACAACAAACTAAGGGTGATCACAAAAGCTCACCTTGGTACTATGTGCTAAAAATAATACAAACAGCTCTTCCCTTTGTGCCTCTTAATAGGTATTTGACAGTAAAACTTCCTTGACCAGAGTTGCTGATCAGCATTCTGTCTTTAAGCTGCAATGTTTCACAGCTTCTGGAAAGTCTGTTACACAAAGGTTTATGTATCATACCTACCTTCCCATTCACTACCATTTCAGCAAAACCAAGACCGGCCAGTTTCCAACTTCCAGTTTTTGTGACTAGCACGGACTGTGGACAAACATTACGGTGGATAATTTGCTCTGTACCATGTAGATAGGACAGACCTTCTGTTATCTGGAAACAAAACAACAGCATTTCAATATATTTAAAAATATTTATACATTGAAAATATACCTTACTGGTTGGCTAGAGATAACCTAGCCATTTCCCAATAAAATGGATTAACATTTTATCCCTTAAAATCAAGTTCACCGTCAGTCAGAAACATTCAAATTCTACACCTACTGAAAATCTTGTCAAAATCAGTAAGTTTTTAACACATTTACAATGACTAGAAATATTTGTTTACAAAATTCGCTATCAAAATGACTTGGGGATTCCGCTTCTGTTGCACATACGCAAATTGCTGTTTTGCGACCGCACCCATGGGTTTCTAAAATACACGTTCTTCCAACTCGCCAAATCAGACATCAAACATAGAGAGTAAGGAATAAGCCCTAGTATGCTATAAGTGATACCTATGAAACCGAACTAGCGTTACCTCACTGATTCAGTGAGTGTTAGTATGTCATTAGCTACGCTGACCTTATGAGTAAATACACTGAATTAAAGGGTCCAAATATGCATGAAACAACTGTTAACAACTTTAGGTACAATTTCCTGGGCCTCTTGCTATATCATGTCCTTTTTCTACATATAACTTTAGTGGTGTCACCGCAAACGCAACAAGCTCAAGTTTATTTCAATATGCAGAACTTTGAAATACTTACATAGGTTAGCAAAATATTGCCAAAAAACTGTGATTTAGTGTCGAGGTTATCTCACAAAACAAAACAAAAAATCTATGCAAATTTTTACATGCACAATTCAACATGTTTTATTTTCACAATAAGATCTTTTGAGGTGAATCTCTGAACCTATTTTTCATTCTAGATGATGCTTGATTAAATTTCTGTATCATTTATTATTAGTGCCAGCCTCCAGACTTACATATTTCAATCTGTTCCTTCAAGGCTTTTGTACAACCACTAAAAGTAATATCCAAGTGCATGATCTTCCCTATCTAACTGGAAGTAATCTTGTCTTTTCAACTGCCTGCATGTCAACATTTTTCAAATATATTTAATTCAATTTATTTACAATAATCCAAATGTCTGGTGACATATTGTTGTAGGCTGTCTGCTCCTACAGTCACAAGATATAGAGAGAATTAATCACTGTCTGTATCACTGGCACCATATCAGAAAGAAAATGCCACCGTACATGTTGTACCCTACCTCTAAGTATAACAAAAGCTGTCTGTTGACAGCCTGCTCTTCTAATTGAAGAATTGATGGAAGTATAGGGTCAAAATATTACCTGAGATTTTCAGACAAAAGAAAAGAAACAGATAAGACAAACAATGTACCTGCATTTGTAGATTTGGATAAGTTTTGCACTATAATGCAATGTGTGACCATGTTGGTAAGCAAGTGTTTAAAGTGTCAAAGCCATATATCAAACAGTTGATAGACAAAATATCGAATGGTATGCTAAACCTAATTAATTTCTATGTCCAGAAAAGGGCCATAACTGTGCTCAAGTCCTTGTCCTAGGTAAGTAGACTACGAAGGTAAAGAAGTGGTCAAAGTTTCAAAGCCATATGACAAACAGGTTAGGCATAATATAGACCGGTACGAAACACTTCACTGATTTCCAAGTCCAAAAAGGGCCATAATTTAGCCAAAATAGTTGACAGAGTTGAGTACTCTTGCCTACAGATGGAAATCATGATGATAAACAAGTGTTAAAAGTTTCAAAGCCACATGTCAAATAGCTTTGAAAAAACGTTGACTTCTATGAAAACTAAACCAATTTCCAAGTCCAAAAAGGGCCATAATCCAGCCAAAATAGTTGACAGAGTTATGTACTCTTGCCTACAGATGGAGATCATGATGATAAACAAGTGTTCAAGGTTTCAACTCCACAAGTCAAATAGTTTTGACAAAACATGAACTTGTATGAAAACTGAACCAATTTCCAAGTCAAAAAAGGGCCATAATTCAGCCAAAATAGTTGACAGAGTTATGTACTCTTGCCTACAGATATAAATTATGATGACGAACAATTGTGCAAACTTTCAAAGCCACATGTCAAATAATTTTGACAAAACATGGACGTGTACACAAATTGTACCAATTTCCAAGTCCAAAAAGAGCCATAATTCAGTCAAAATAGTTGACAGAGTTATGTACTCTTGCCTACAGATAGAGACTGATATAATAAACAAGTGATAAAAGTTTCAAAGCCATACGTCAAACACTTTACACAAAATGTGAACTGGTACGAAAAACTTAACCAAGATTTCTAAGTTAAAAGGGGCCATAATTATGACAAAATTCTTGATGGAGTTATGTACTCTTGCCTAAAACTGGACATGGTGATGGTACACAAGTGGTGTAAGTTTGAAAGCTATATGTTAAAAAGGTTTCGTCAAAATGTGGACTGGTCAAGGTGTGGCGCCGACGCCATGGTGAGTAGGACAGCTCTCCTTATTCTTTAAATAGTCGAGCTAAAAACCATGGTCATGAATGGAAAAATGTATTAACCCATCACAGTTTGGTAAATAGGTACTATCATATTGAAGAAGTGGTAATTTATCTTCCATCATGCACCATTCGCATTGTCTCAATATTTCATACTGCAGAAACATTCTGCATATTTTATGCTTTCAACAACACTGAAGAACAAGTGGACCATGATGGTCCTGAATCGCTCACCTGTCCCCACATGACCCAGTTTTGAACCGAGTATGACATCGTTTTTTCTATTATTTGATAAATTGACCTAGTGGTTGAGCTCATGTGACCCAGTTCTGAACTTGACCTAGATATCATCAAGATAAAAATTCTGACCAATTTTCATGAAGATCCATTGAAAAATATGGCCTCCAGAGTTCACAAGGTTTTTCTATTATTTGACCTTATGACCTAGTTTTTGAAGGTGCGTGACCCAGTTCTGAATCTGACCTAGATATCATCAAGGTGAACATTCTCACCAATTTTCATGAAGATCTCATGAAAAGCATGGCCTCTAGAGAGGTCACAAGGTTTTTCTTTTTTTATACCTACTGACCTAGTTTTTGACCGCACATGACCCAGTTTCAAAATTTACCTAGATATCATCAAGGTGAACATTCTGACCAATTTTCACGAAGATCCATTGAAAAATATGGCCTCTAGAGAGGTCAAAAGGTTTTTCTATTTTTAGACCTACTGACCCAGTTTTTGACCGCAGTTGACCCAGTTTCAAATCTGAGCTAGATATCATCAAGATGTACATTCAGACCAATTTTCATACATATTCCATGAAAAATATGGCCTCTATCGAGGTCACAAGGTTTTTTTATTATTTGACCTACTGACCTAGTTTTTGATGGCACGTGACCCGGTTTTTAACTTGATCTAGTTATCAACAAGGTGAACATTCAGACCAATTTTCATTAAGATCCATGAAAAGTATGGCCTCTAGAGAGGTCACAAGTTTTTTCTATTTTTAGACATACTGACTTAGTTTTTGATTGCAGTTGACCCAGTTTCTAACTTGACCTAGATATCATCAAGATGAACATTCAGACCAACTTTCATACAGATCCCATGAAAAATATGGCCACTAGAGAGGTCACAAGTTTTTTTTATTATTTGACCTACCGACCTAGTTTCTGATTGCACGTGACCCAGTTTCGAACTTGATCTAGATATTATCAAGATGAACATTCTGACTAACTTTCATGAAGATCCATTGAAAAGTATGGCCTCTAGAGAGGTCACAAGGTTTTTCTATTTTTAGACCTACTGACCTAGTTTTGGACTGTACGTGACCCAGTTTCAAACCTGACCTAGTTATAATCAAGATGAATATTCTGACCAATTTTCATAAAGATCCCATGAAAAATGTGACCTCTAGAGTGGTCACAAGCAAAAGTTTACGTATGCACGGACGACGGATGCTGCGCGATCACAAAAGCTCACCTTGTCACTTTGTGACATGTGAGCTAAAAAGATCAGTGCCCTATATACACAGAGTCAATGCAGAAACAGTGAGTGTCCTCAAATATACAGTCCATAAAATAAACAAACGTGTTTGTAAACATGCACGGATCCAAACGGAAGGGGAAGAAGCATTTCATAGAAATATTTCGATGGC
Organism: Mercenaria mercenaria; assembly: GCF_021730395.1. Lineage (NCBI taxonomy): Eukaryota > Metazoa > Mollusca > Bivalvia > Venerida > Veneridae > Mercenaria > Mercenaria mercenaria. Next base: position 17,709,388 of record NC_069363.1, read on the forward strand.
AAAATACAATACATATCGTAGTCCTGACCAACCTATAAACCGGGTCAGTCTATTATATAAGTACAACAACACGGTTGACCCATTTAAATGAGCTGTACATACAGTCACTGTGGAAACAGCTTTATGTACACAAAGTCACTGTGGAAACAACAAGTGCCATATATTTAAAACAGCGAGAGCCCTGTCTATATAGAATCACCCTCCCTATATAGAATTAATGTGGCAACAGTTAATGCTCTATACACATCAAGTTATTGCTGAAACATTGAGTGTCCTATAGCAACAGTGAATGCTCTATATACACAAAATAAGGACTGGTACCAAAAACTTAATTATAAAAAAATCCTTGATGGAGACTTGCCTTAAACTGGACAATGTGGCAACAGTGAATGCTCTTTATACACAGATAGAGAAAAGTGGAAACTTCACAGGTTGCTCAACACGACAGAAACGAAAATGTTGCAGGCTCGGTTTGATTGAGCCTGTTCATGGATGGTAGTGGAAATGTATGCTACCGTCCATGCCCTCTAGCCCTGGGTTGAGCAGAACTCAACATTTACATATGCTAAAAGTACAAAAAGCAATTTAGAGACATCCGCAGATGTATTCAAACGGCGGTGAACATGGAACCTTCAATGATACATGTGTTGAGGCGTGTAATTCCATGAAGAGCGGCGTTTGGTCCCCAGATAAAGTAAAGGGTTTGCCCCAAACGAGAAAAGTCATTGTGGAAACAGTAAGAGAGTAGCTGTTAGAAAAAGTGAGTGCCCTATATATACAGAGTAACTGTCAGAAACAGTGAGTGCCCCATATACATAGAGTAACTATTAGAAACAGTGAGTGTCATATGTACATAGAGTAACTGTTAGAAACAGGGAGTGCCCTATATACACAGAGTAACTGTTAGCAACAGTGAGCGCCCAATATACATAGAGTAACTGTTAGAAACAGTGAGTGTCATATGAGTGTCATATGTACATAGAGTAACTGTTAGAAACACTGAGTGTCCTATGTACATTGAGTAACCGTTAGAAACAGTGAGTGCCCTATATACACAAAGCAACTGTTAGAAACAGTGAGTGCCCTTAATAATGTACACAGAGTAACTGTTAGAAACAGTGAGTGCCCTATGTACACAGAGTAACTGTTAGAAACAGTGAGTGCCCTATGTACACAGAGTAACTGTTAGAAACAGTGAGTGCCCTATGTACACAGAGAAACTGTTAGAAACAGTGAGTGCCCTATATAAATAGAGTTACTGTTAGAAACAGTGAGTGCCCTATACTCAGAGTAACTGTTAGAAACAGTGAGTGCCCTATGTACACAGAGTAACTGTTTGAAACAGTGAGTGCCCTATGTACACAGAGTAACTGTTAGAAACAGTGAGTGCTCTATGTACACAGAGTAACTGTTTGAAACAGTGAGTGCCCTATGTACACAGAGTAACTGTTAGAAACAGTTGAGTGCCCTATGTACACAGAGTAACAATTAGAAACAGGGAATGCCCTATGTACATAGAGTAACTATTAGAAACAGCAAGTGTCCTCTGTACATAGAGTAACTGTTAGAAACAGCGAGTGCCCTATGTACATAGAGTAACTGTTAGAAACAGGGAGTGCCCTATATACATAGAGGAACTGTTAGAAACAGTGAGTGCCCTATGTACATAGAAGTGAGTGCCCTATATACATAGAGTAACTATTAGAAACAATGAGTGCCCTATGTACATAGAGTAACTATTAGAAATAGTGAGTGCCCTAGGTACATAGAGTAACTATTAGAAACAGTTAGTGCCCTATATACACAGAGTAACTGTTAGAAGCAGTAAGTGCCCTATATACACAGAGTAACTGTTAGAAACAGTGTACATAGAGTAACTATTAGAAACAATGAGTGCCCTATATATGTAAATAGAGTAACTATTAGAAACAGTGAGGGCCCTATATACATAGAGTAACTGTTAGAAGCAGTGAGTGCCCTATATACATGGAGTAACTGTTAGAAACAGGGAGTGCCTTATATACATGGAGTAACTATTAGAAACAGTGAGGGCCCTATATACATAGAGTAACTGTTAGAAACAGTGAGGGCCTTATATACATAGAGTAACTGTTAGAAACAGGGAGTGCCCTATGTACATAGAGTAACTGTTAGAAACAGTGAGTGCCCTATGTACATAGAGTAACTATTAGAAACAGTGAGTGCCCTATGTTCATAGAGTAACTGTTAGAAACAATAAGTTGCCTATGTACATAGAGTAACTATTAGAAACAGTGAGGGCCCTATATACATAGAGTAACTGTTAGAAACAGTGAGGGCTCTATATACATAGAGTAACTATTAGAAACAGTGAGGGCCCTATATACATAGAGTAACTGTTAGAAACAGTGAGGGCCCTATATACATAGAGTAACTGTTAGAAACAGGGAGTGCCCTATGTACATAGAGTAACTGTTAGAAACAGTGAGTGCCCTATGTACATAGAGTAACTATTAGAAACAGTGAGTGCCCTATGTACATAGAGTAACTGTTAGAAACAATAAGTTGCCTATGTACATAGAGTAACTATTAGAAACAGTGAGGGCCCTATATACATAGAGTAACTGTTAGAAACAGTGAGGGCTCTATATACATAGAGTAACTATTAGAAACAGTGAGGGCCCTATATACATAGAGTAACTGTTAGAAACAGTGAGGGCCCTATATACATAGAGTAACTGTTAGAAACAGTGAGGGCCCTATATACATAGAGTAACTGTTAGAAACAGGGAGTGCCTTATATACATAGAGTAACTGTTAGAAACAGTGAGGGCCCTATATACATAGAGTAACTGTTAGAAACAGGGAGTGCCCTATATACATAGAGTAACTGTTAGAAACAGTGAGTGCCCTATGTACATAGAGTAACTATTAGAAACAGTGAGTGCCCTATGTACATAGAGTAACTATTAGAAACAATGAGTGCCCTATGTACATAGAGTAAAAATTAGAAACAAGAGTGCCCTATGTACATTGAGTAACTGTTAAAAAAATGAGGGGTTGGGGGGGGGGGTGCAGAAAAAGTATGAAAAAAAAACTGAGGTACTCTGCTATAGAGCACTGTACAGTGAATGCTAAATAGCCTTTTCAAACAACATGAAATCATAGAAAGAAAGGGTAGTTCAGTGAAGGAGTTCCACTGAATCAGATACACTATTACACAGTCACTGATCTGAACAACATGTGAAAGAAAGATGCCAACTTAAAAAACAACTACATTAATTGTTAAAGCCATACCAAGGTCAGACACATAATTGCCCAATATTTTCTGAATGTAAGCAAGGTTCATTCTGATATTAAATAAGATTTAGCCAATTTATGTAAATGTAGCTTTATATCTGTATTTCTACATCCCTTGCCAATAAAAGATAAATTCTGCACTATGTTATTTCACAGAACTGAATCAATTTAGAAATACTATACAGAAATATTCAATATGTTCTATGTTGCCCTTGGGAATTCATGCAGTAAAATAATAGAATAAATAACAAAATTATACATAATTTTACTTTGGAAATTCTTTTCATATCAATCAGAAAGGATTGTTCTTATAAATCCCATTGTTTAATAACACATATTCTATTCCCATCATTTAAGAAATAAAAAATATGTCCCTATATTTTATCAGTTAATAAAATATGAGCAAGAGTTTGGATGCGTAATAATTAATCATGAGTGCATAGTGAGTGATTTAATATTTGCATTCGAATGACAGCCAATATTTTACTATTTGATAAAATTATTGGAACATATTTATTATTTCGATTCTAACCACGCAAATTCTTTGAATTTTACAGCACTACATTTTAGCTCGATACCTCATTCAGCTGGCCATATGCTGTTATAAACACCTCCCCACGATTGGAAAGCGTTGCATAATGCAATTTTCCAATATTCAGTAAATTTTACTTAAAGTATTAAGTAGTTACTGCTAAAAATGTTATTTTCAATAATATCTAAGGTCTGATATAAAAGAAATCAGAAGTAAATAATTTATTCAAAGTTTATGTAGTCTATGCAGTTTCTAAAAACAGTACATGTCACCAAAGAAGCATAAAATTATTTATTTTTATAGTTCTTTCTTCTAAGAAATACATGAATAGAAGTAAACAAGAGGGCCATGAAGGCCCTGTATCGCTCACCCGACCTATTGACCTAAAGATCATCAAAATTAACACTCTGACCAAGTTTCATTTAGATATGGTCACAAAAGTGGCCTCTAGAGTGTTAACTAGTTTTTCCTTTAATTTTACCTAGTGCCCTAGTTTTTGACCCCACATGACCCAGATTCGAACTTGACCTAAAGATCATCAAGATTAACATTCTGATCAAGTTTCATAAAGATATGGTCATAAATGTGGCCTCTAGAGTGTTAACTAGTTTTTCCTTTAATTTGACCTAGTGCCCTAGTTTTTGACCCTACATGATCCAGATTCGAACTTGACCTACAGATCATCAAGATTAACATTCTGGCCAAATTTCATGAAAATACAGTCATAAATGCGGCTTCTAGATTCTTAACAGATTGGAACTTAACCTTAAGATCAACAAGATTAACATTCTGACCAAATTTCGTAAAGATAGGTCATAAATGTGGTCTCTAGAGTGTTCACTAGCTTTTCCTTTGATCTGACCTAGTGACCTAGTTTTTGAACCCACCTGACCCAGATTTGCATTTGACCTAAAGATCATCAATTTTAACATTCTGACCAAGTTTCATGAAGATACAGTCATAAATGTGGTCTCTAGGGTGTTAACAAGTTTTTCCTTTGATTCGACCTGGTGACCTAGTTTTCGACCCCACCTGACCCAGATTTAAACTTAACCTAAAGATCATCAAGATTAACATTCTGACCAAGTTTCATTAAGATAAGGTCATAAATGTAGCTTATAGTGTTAACTAGCTTTTTCTTTGATTTGACCTGGTGACCTAGGTTTTGACCCCACATGATCCAGATTCGAACTTGACCTAAAGATCATCAAGGTTAACATTCTGACCAAGTTTCATTAACATATAGTCATAAATGGGACCTCTAGAGTGTTAACAAGCTTTACCTTTTATTTGACCTGGTGACCTAGTTTCTGACTACACTTGACCTAGATTTGAACTTGACCTAAAGATTGTCAAGATTAACATTATGACCAAGTTTCATAAAAATATTATCATAAATGTGGCCTCTAGAGTGTTAACTAGCTATACATTTGATCTGACTTGGTGACCTAGTTTTTGACCCCACCTAGCGCAGATTTAAACTTGCCTGAAAATCATCAAGATTAACATTCTGACCAAGTTTCATTAAGATATGGTCATGAATGTGGCCTCTAGAGTGTTAACTATCTTTTCCTTTGATTTAACCTGGTGACCTAGTTTTTGAACCCACCTGACCCATTTTTAAAGCTGACCTAAAGATCATCAAGATTAACATTCTGACCAAGTTTCATTAAGATACGGTCATAAATGTGGCCTCTAGAGTGTTAACTACTTTTCCTTTAATTTGACCTGGTGACCTAGTTTTTGATCCCACAAGACCAGATTTAAACTTGACCTAAAGATCAGCAAGATTAACATTCTGACTAAGCTTCAAGAAGATACGGTCATAAATGTGGCCTCTAGAGTGTTAACAAGCTTTTCCTTTGATTTGACCTGGTGACCTAGTTTTTGAACCCACCTGACCCAGATTTAAACTTGACCTAAATATCATCAAGATTAACATTCTGACTAAGTTTCATGAAGATACAGTCATAAATGTGGCCTCAAGAGTGTTAACAAGCTTTTCCTTTGATTTGACCTGGTGACCTAGCTTTTGACCCCAGATAACCCAATATCGGATTCGTCCAAGATTTTATTGAGGGTAACATTCTGACCAAGTTTCATTAAGATTGGGCCAAAATTGTGGCCTCTAGAGTGTTAACAGTCAAATTGTTGACGACGACAGACGGATGACGACGGACACGAAGCGATCACAAAAGCTCAGGTGAGCTAAAAATGGTTTGTTTCAGAAAATTTGGTGTTCTTTGTATTGCAACTATTTTATATTTATATAAACGGCATATAATGGAAGAAGAGTAGAATCTCTCAGGTTACTACAATCATAGGGCGAAATGGAACAGCTATATTTTATCGCAGATTCATGTATAGGCAATTTCACTATATGTTTATATAGCAATTGCTGTGGATAGTGTTAGAATGTTTAATAACACATGTTCTATTACCATTGTTGTTCAACAAGATATTCTATTCCCATTGTTGTGTAATAACATGTTCTATTCCCATTGCTATTTAGTAACATTCTATTTCCATTGTTGTTTAACAAAACGTTCTATTCCCAATGTTGATTAATAACATCTTCTATTCCAACTGTTGTTTAATAACACCTCCTATTGTTGTTTAACAAAATGTTCTATCTATGCTGTTGTTTAATAACATGTTCTATTCCCACTGTTGTTTAATAACATGTTCTATTCCCAATGTTGATTAATAACATCTTCTATTCCAACTGTTGTTTAATAACACCTCATATTGTTGTTTAACAAAATGTTCTATCTAGTATGCTGTTGTTTAATAACATGTTCTATTCCCACTGTTGTTTAATAACATGTTCTATTCCCACTGTTGTTCATAATAACATGTTCTATTCCCACTGTTGTTTAATAACATGTTCTATTCCCACTGTTGTTTAATAACGTTCTATTCCAGCTGTTGTTTAATAGCATGTTCTATTCCCACTGTTGTTTAATAACATGTTCTATTCCCACTGTTGTTTAATAAAATGTTCTATTCCCACTGTTGTTTAATAACGTTCTAGTCCCACTGTTGTTTAATAGCATGTTCTATTCCAACTGTTGTTTAATAACATGTTCTATTCTCACTGTTGTTTAATAACGTTCTATTCCAACTGTTGTTTAATAACATGTTTTATTCCCACTGTTGTTTAATAACGTTCTATTCCAACTGTGTTAATAGCATGCTCTATCCCCACTGTTGTTTATAATAACATGTTCTAGTCCCACTGATGTTGAACAAGATGTACTATTCCCATTGTTGTTTAATAACATGTTCTATTCCTACTGTTGTTTAATAACATGTTCTATTCCCGCTGTTGTTGAATAACATGTTACATTCCAAATGTTGTTTAATAACATATTTTATTCCCACTATTGTTTAATAATATGTTCTGTTCCCATTGCTGTTTAATAACATGTTCTATTCCTACTGTTTTAAATAAGACAACACCGAACAGACAGTTCAGTCTTCCTGTGTGTCTGTTATACCAACTTCCTGTCAGTACAAAATCTGTCAATAGATCCTCGGGAAGCACAGAACGCAACCAAGCAATGTAACAGCAGACTCCGTTCATCAGTGTCTGTTTGTGAGAGCTAGGTAATGAAATATGCAACACACATCTCATGCTCCTTGGCACTGGCATAAGCTACAGTCACACATACGGATATGTCCGTGCGTTGAGGTACGGTGCGGATAGGATTAGTCTGTGGGTGTATAACTACAGAGCAGTACGTCTTAGTACGGGAAAAATGGTGAGAAACAGGAAACAAACAAAACAATACAGGACGCAAATAAGTATGGATAGGTACGAGGTACTACGTTGAATTAAGTTTTACTGCGCCTTGCAACTTGCCCAGTGCACGGACGGGTCTGCGGTAAACTACGTTGAACTATGCTTAAGTACGAGCAGCCTCAGATAACTATGTTCGGCTATGGCGAGGTACGTAACAGTACGGATAACTACGTTTAAGTATGTTTAACTACGGATGAATAAGTTTCAGCCAAGTTGGACTAAAGTCACACTCAAATGGCTATGGTTCGCTCAAACTATTGTGCATGTTCAAAAATTGGAGAAACTTGCAAGTTTGGAATAAGTTTTGAATACGTTTTGACCACATTTTGGTACGGATTAATACGAATTACTACTCTGAGGTACGGCTCAGGTATGGACCGATATGGATTACTACGTTTCTGTCCGTAGCTATCCGCGCCGTATGTGTGACTGGGGTATTAAGCAGAATTCTATTATAGTTTAAAGAAGAGTCTTTTTACAGAAAAATTGAATTTCTCCATGATCCCAAAGGACCAGAAAATATAACAAGCCTTGATACAAGAAATTCAATTTTTGATGCAGCTACCATTAAAATAAATGCTACCAGGGGTGTTGCATTTTGGGAGTGTTCATTTAGGAGCCTAGTTTTTTAAAAAAAAAAATCTACCGTAGATACCCATGTATAATGCGCAGTTTTTTGACCCCCGTGACCACCCCCGAATCATGGGTGCGCATAATACACAGGTATAGACAATTTTCCAACTTCAAAACAAGTATGTTACCGATGGTCGCCATTTTGGTAAAGGGAAACTACTCCCCACGCTTAATGTCACCGCAAAAATCTAAGATTGCCGTTACGTTCCGTAAAAGATCGAATGGTTTATTTTTCTTTCAAACAAAATTAACTTCATATAAATTTAAAAGTATTTTGATGAAAGAAATGTTAATAAATCACAAAAATTATGATACTAATTAAAGATCGAGAATTAACTTTAACCGAGATCAAACTGTGAACAACATAATTGACATGAGGTGACACGTTAATTGCCGGTAATTACTGGCCATTTGATCGTGACAAAAAGACTATCACACCTTTTGTTATTGGTTTGAATTGAGAAGCTCATGTCATTTTGAAAGATACCATTCCGAAATATTGAATCAGCTGCTGTTTATTTATTCAAAATAGTTAATTAAAAAGGTAAAACAACAAATAAAACAATATTTTACTGGTTTTATTTTCGAGAAAACAAAAATCGATTGTACTGCGAGACCGATGCTGCTCTCCACCGTGGAAATAAAATTTATTACCGGTGTCGATGTAAACTCTACTTTCGCTTTCCATCCACCTCAAAATTGACCAAAAATGTTTTTTTTCCCCAGGATTTTGGGCCAAAATCGGTGGGTGCACATTATACACGGGTGCGCATTACACATGGGTATCTACAGTAAGTGAATACAGATTATGATTTTAACTGAAATAATGCAAGAAATTTTCTTAAGACATAACTATAATATTTTGTATTTGTAATATGGGTGTGTAGACAATTTACTGAGGAGGGAGTGGAGTATACTAGGGTATATGGTAACTGTGAGAATGTATGAAAATGATTTTTGTACTCAATGATTTCCCTGTTTGATTATATGAAACATTTCAAGGCTACTGAATCTAACAAGATTACAGACTGTTTTTGTTTTTTTTAATATCAAAGGAAAAGATCTGAAGAGGCCTTCAATTTCACAAAGCAAATTATCTTTCACTTGCAAGGAAGAACTAGAAAAAAAAGTTAACTGAACAGGAATAAAAATGTTGATTAGAAGAAGTAGGCTAGCATTTGCTAATGAGTTTTTACAAAAATACAAACAGAAACAGAATATCAATAAATACAGTAACATGATTTACAGTAAGCCTGCCCTCTTAAAGTCAGTCCATCCATTAATCTGGCCACAGCCTCCTCAACCACATGTAATGGTTCCAACCTAGTCCTCCTGGATAAATATTGATGAAATGTAACATTTACAATTAGAATAATTTACTTTCTTGTACAAACTATGACTTCTGGTCTGAAATTTTTATTAGAGGATATACCAAAACCTCATATGCGCGGTATATGAACTCAGCGTTCTGTTTAAAGTGCTTGTACCTACTTCATGAAGGAAAAGATCAATTACTGACTGAACAGTGCTCCAAATGAACTGTAAAGAGGTGTAGTGATTAAAGTGCACAGCAAGAATATTACGAACTGATATATATATATATATATATATATATATAAAGATTTATAACTAATGTCATTTATGAATTACTGAGTTTGTGTATTGTATGTCATAATAATTATAATAGTTTGCATTGTTAACATGGTTAATAAAAGTTCTGTTTAAGTTAATATCGTCTCCGTTATATCTTATAAAGTTAACTGAATCTATCCATAATCTATGTTTGCCACCAGATGGGCCCAGGCAAACTCGTATAGCACCTCTTATAAAGCCACCAGGCCACCGCTCGATTAAGGGGTTCGCTGCAGTGTACAGAGCGATTTTCAGTAATTCAAGGGCCATCATTCCAAAGTGCCTTGGCTGATTTGGCCAGTTATCAAACTTGGCTGAAGACTTATTGGTAAACACATTTTGTTCAAGTTTGGTGAAGATCAGATGAGAAATCTTCGACTTAGAGTGTGGACAAGTGTGTACAGAACGATTTTCGGTAATTCAAGGGCCATAATTCTGAAGTGCCTCGGCCAATTTGGCTAGTTATCGAATTTGGCCAAAGACTTATTGGCAAACACATTTTGTTCAAGTTTGGTGAAGATCGGATGAGAAATCTTCGACTTAGAGTGTGGACAAGTGTGTACAGAGCAATTTTTGGTAATTCAAGGGCCATAATTCTGAAATGCCTCGGCCAATTTGGCTAGTTATCGAATCTGGCCAAAGACTTATTGGCAAACACATTTTGTTCAAGTTTGGTGAAGATTGGATGAGAAATGTTCGACTTATGAGCGGACAAGTGTAAACAGAGCGATTTTCAGCAATTCAAGGGCCATAATTCTGAAATGCCTGGGTCGATTTGGCTAGTTATCAAACTTGGATGAGGACTTATTGGCAAACACATTTTGTTCAAGTTTGGTGAAGATCGGATGAGCAATGTTTGACTTAGAGCGTGGACAAGATTTGTGACAGACACACGTACACACTCACAGACAGGAGTAAATCAATATGTCTCCCACACCACTGTGTGGTGGGAGACATAATTATAGGAATACTAGTGAAAAATATCTCGACTGTTTTTTGTTTGTTTTCTTTTTCACAATGAAAAATATCTAAATCATTTTTCATTGGTAAGAAACTATAAATGTGTAAAATTTATTATAAAATGAAAATTTGTTTCTTTCATGAACACCCTTTCTTACATATATGAATAAATATTTCACATAATTTTTAGGTCATTAGAGCACCAAGTGCTCAAGGTGAGCTTTTGTGATCGCCCTGTGTCGGTCGCCGTCATCCGTCGTCAACAATTTGACTGTTAACACTCTAGAGGTCACAATTTTGGCCCAATCTTAATGAAACTTGGTCAGAAAGTTACCCTCAATAAAATCTTGGACATGTTCGATATTGGGTCATTTGGGGTCAAAAACTAGGTCACCAGGTCAAATCAAAGGAAAAGCTTGTTAACAGTCTAGAGGCCACATTTATGACTGTATCTTCATGAAACTTAGTCAGAATGTTTGTCCTCTACCAATATTCACATTCAATCATTTTTATGATTTTGTTACTAAAATTAATGTCAGTAGGAGTGCTTTAAATGCTAGGCACCTTTTTCTAGACAATTTTATTGACACGTATTTAGTTTAAAGTGATCATAAAGTAAAATTTGAGTAAAAAATGTTTATTTCACAATGACCCAATAATACAGCCTTGGTCTGCTATATTGGCCTGTGGCTTATGGTTGCTGTCCAGTGAGACATATTTTAACAAGAGGGCCATGAAGGCCCTGTATCACTCACCTGACCTACTGACCTACAGATCATCAAGATTCACATTCTGACCAAGTTTCATTAAGATATGGTCATAAATGTGGTCTCTAAAGTGTTAACTAGCTTTTCCTTTGGTTTGACCCGGTGACCTAGTTTTTGACCACACATGGCCCAGATTCGAACCTGACCTAAAGATCATCAATATTAACATTCTGACTAAGTTTCATGAAGATACAGTCATAAATGTGGCTTCTACAGTCTTAACAAGCTTTTACTTCGAACTGACCTAGTGACCTAATTTTTGACCCCACCAGACCCAGATTTGAACTTGACCTATAGATCATCAAGACTAATATTCTGACTAAGTTTCACTAAGATATGGTCACAAATGTTGCCTCTAGAGTGTTAACTAGCTTTTTCTTTGATTTGACCTGGTGACCTAGTTTTTGATTATACATGACCCAGATTCAAACTGGACCTTGAGATCATCAAGATTAATATTCTGACCAAGTTTCATTAAGATACAGTCATAAATGTGGCTTCTACAGTGTTAACAAGCTTTTCCTTTGATTTGAACTGGTGACCTAGTTTTTGACCCCAGATAACCCAATATCTAACTCGTCCAAGAGTTTATTGAGGGTAACATTCTGATCAAGTTTCATTAAGATTGGGCCAAAACTGTGACCTCTAGAGTGTTAACAATCTTTTCCTTTGATTTGACCTGGTGACCTAGTTTTTGACCCCAGATGAACAGATATCAAACTCGTCCAAGATTTTATTGAGGGTAACATTCTGACCAAGTTTCATTCAGACTGGGCAAAAATTGTGACCTCTAGAGTGTTAACATGCTTTTCCTCTGATTTGACCTGGTAACCTAGTTTTTGACCCCAGATGACCCAATATCGAACTCGTCCAAGATTTTATTGTGACCTAGTTTTTGACCACACATGGCCCAGATTCGAACCTGACCTAAAGATCATCAATATTAACATTCTGACTAAGTTTCATGAAGATACAGTCATAAATGTGGCTTCTACAGTCTTAACAAGCTTTTCCTTCGAACTGACCTAGTCACTTAATTTTTGACCCCACCAGACCCAGATTTGAACTTGACCTATAGATCATCAAGACTAACATTCTGACCAAGTTTCATTAAGATTAGGCCAAAATTGTAACCTCTAGAGTGTTAACAGTCAAATTGTTGACGACGGACTGACGACTGACATAGGGCGATCACAAAAGCTCACCTTGAGCACTTTGTGCTCAGGTGAGCTAAAAACAGAACTATAAATGGCATAAACCATACATTCATTTGAATGAACAGAGAAATGAGGAACCGAACAGACTCCATTTAACAGAAGTACTATTTTTTGCATCTGCTTAATATTCAGGTCATTCACCAGATAAAGAACTTGAAATCCCTTAATAAGGCAGATGCCATTATTGGCAGATATTGTAAAATATTCCAGAAAGGAAACAAGCAGTGGCAAATATGTCAATAAATATGATGGTTTCAGCAGACGCAAAAAACTAAATGTCTTCTAATTTCTCAGTAATTCATCCATAATTCACATAATAGGTCATATAGAAAGACATTAATCATCATCACAATTGACAGCTTATTACTTTTTATGTGTTTTTTCTCCCTTACTATGCCATAAGGAATTCTGTTGGAATGGTAAATTTTTAAAATTACCGTAGTATCTTGAGGTGCGCTTTCCTATAGCTGAATGTTACGCTTTCCTATAGCTGAATGTTAGAATGTATTTGATCTTTTGGCAAGCGTAACGGTGTCATCCTGCCAGATAGTACAACCTGCCACATAGCAGAGATTGGTTGACACAGTTAGCAATGTGAGTTATGCATTAAGTTTAAAAGACTGTTTTGTTTTGAGGCGTATAAAGAAGAGCATCTTTTATATGACTAGTACTGCCAGTAACCTAAATACCAGTTTATCAGTTTATGGCTGTATAAAGTGGTAAAGGTGTTTAAAGTAGTGAACTGTTTAGTCAATATTCATTGCTGTGTATTCAGAAGCTGTTCTCCAAAACTGTGAGTTTAATGCGCCTAGGCAGGATAAAATGATGCTTGTTGTGTTTCATTCATTGTACATCTAAGTCCTTCCTCATCATTTAACTTGAAAGTATCATATAGAGCCTACATTCCTGATCAGACATTTATCCGAATAATGGTTCTGGTAACATCTGAGCTATGAACAACTACTTAAGTCTGAATTTAAGCAAAACCTTGTGTATACAATACATTTCATTGCATATATCGAAACTTAGAAGTCAGTTTTGCATATGGGTCATGAGCAGTCAATAATTAGGTCACTAAATACAACAATAAAAATCCTGCTCACACTATAAAGACAATGTTTTTTCTCCAACATTCATGAAACCCCACCAGAATGTCTGTTTGCCTATGGTCTACAACAAAAACAAAAGTATCGTTATATATCCTGTTCTATCAGTACTACATACACTGCTTTGCTTGGTGCAGTGTTTCCTTTTGCTGCAATTCTTGCAGCAATTTTCATACTTGTTAAGACATGGAAATAACAATATTACTATATTCAGTTTCTAATGAATGTAATTTTAAAACCAAATTGTCATAAAAATCCAATATGTTTCTCCAAATAGAGGCCAGGAAACAACCCATAATTTGGTTGTCAAGGCACACTATCATAATAGGGATATTTTCAGCAATACCACAAGAATGTCCAATTACACTGAAATCCACCTTATCTATCATCTATGACCAATCTGAAGGCAACTGAAGACAAATTAGCTAAAGCAGAATTTGCCCCATTAATCCCCAACGTTCTTGCTAGATCATTTACCATATATTGTGGCATCACAGAAACTAACCCAGTTGAGAAATAATCCATACAACCATGGATATCAAATTTCGAGGATACCATTTTCTTTTTGTTAATCAGAAGCATTAATCCAGGTCCAAAACTTGGAATATGTCTTTGATACTGTCTAAGGACTACAGTATGCCAACGGGCAATACAGTTCTACAGGTAATTAGTCATTTAATACCTATAAATGAGTGATATTCTCAATATGTAAGGTTACTTTTGAGAAGAAAAACAGTCAACATTTTTTTGTTTACTTTGGCCTGTTGGTCAAAGAACAAACCAATTGATATGGGGGTCTAAAATCTGTCTCTTTTTAAATCTATATGCGTGGGGCTTGACCCTACAATACCGTGACAATACCATGACACCACAGTTGCGGGAATGAAAAAATCTATAGTGAATTTTTATCTGACCTGGCGGGGCGGGGTTTCGTGACAGTCCATTACATTATTGTGCAGGGAATGTAGTACATGTAACCAATGTAGCGTTGAATTTTAGTCGTTGGTTACTGAAGATTACTGAATTAAACAATTATATTGCTCTACCTACTTGGCTCGTTTTTTGAGATTCCCACTATTTGCGTAAGTCAGAGATTAACTCCACCCTGCCAGGCCGAATAAAACACACAATAGCCTAAATGTATATTCTATATGTTTGTTTGAAAGTTTGCTCTGAAGTGTCGATCTAGCAGTTTACTAGTAAAAAATTATTACATCAGAATTACTGATATGTTAGGATGACACCAACCTTTACCTACAGAAAGGGAAAATAATTAGCCATCAACATTTATCTTACAAATCCGCTATGACCTTGCCAATGTTTATGTAACCTCTTTGTCTTTAATCTAACAAGGCAGTCTAAAAGACAGCTAAATCCCCCGCCACTGTTATGGATGGTGAAAGGGTAAACCTCTGACCCTGAGCTGTGACCTTGACCTTGAACTGACCTGGCTGACTCATGGAATATGCACATCATCTTGATGAGGTGATTATTTGACCCAAGTTTCATGAAAATCCTTCAAGGGGTTTAGAAGATACAGAGCTCAAACCTTTGACCTTGAGTTGTGACCTTGACCTTGACTTGACATGGCTGACTCATGAGTTCTTGATGAGGTGATCATGAGACCCAAGTTTGATGAAAATCCTTGAAGGGTTTTTGGAGATACAGTGTGGACACAAAATTGAAGGCTCAAACCTTAGACCCTAAGGTGTGACCTTGACCTTAAGCCTGCATGGCTGACTCATGAGTTCTGCTCATTGTCTTGATGAGGCGATCACTTGACCCAGGTTTCATATGAATCCTTCAAGGGGATTAGGAGATTAGGAGATATAGAGCGGACACAAAATGGAAGACTCAAACCTTTGACCCTGAGATGTGCCCTTGACCTTGACCCAACTTGGCTGACTCATAAGTTCTGCACATCCTCTTGATGAGGTGATCATTTGACCCAAGTTTTATGAAAATCCTTCAAGGGGTTTAGGAGATACAAAGCGAACACAAAATGGAAGGCTCAAAACTTTGACCCTAAGTTGTAACCTTGACATTGAACGGGCATGGCTGACTCATGAGTTCTGCACATTATCTTGATGAGATGATCACTTGACCCAAGTTTTATAAAATTCTTTCAAGGGGTTTAGGAGATACAGAGCGGACACAAAATAGAAGGCTCAAACCTTTGACCCTGAGTTGTGAACTTGACCTTGAGCTGGCATGGCTGACTCATGGGTTCTGCACATCATCTTGATGAGGTGATCATTTGACCCAAGTTTAATGTAAATCCTTCAAGGAGTTTAGGAGATACAGAGTGGACACGAAATGGAAGGCTCAAACTTTTGACCCTAAGTTGTGACCTTGACCTTGAGCCGGCATCGCTGACTCATGAGTTCTGCACATCATCTTGATGAGATGATCATTTGACCAAAGTTTTATAAAATTCCTTCAAGGGGTTTAGGAGATACAGAGCGGACACAAAATGGAAGGCTCAAACCTTTGACCTTGAGTTGTGACCTTGACCTTGAGCCGACATGGGTGACTCATGAGTTCAGCACATCGTCTTGATGAGGTGATCATTTGACCCAAGTTTCATGAAAATCCTTCAAGAGGTTTAGGAGATATGGAGCGGAAACGAAAGTGTTACAGATTGACAGGATTAAAAATAGCTCAAAGTTCTTTCATGATAGGTGATAACAAGATTTATCTTAGCAAAAGGTTCCTTCTATCTGCATATGAAATATTCTGTCTTTTAAGAATTTAATAATCTGTTTTATATAGGGCGCCATTTTATAGGCATTTTTTGATATCAAAAAATCATTTTTTGATATCAAAAAATCATTTCTTGATATCAAAAAATCTATTTCCTGATATCAAGAATTCCGTTTCTTGATATCAGAAAATCATTTCTTGATATAAAAAAATCAGTCACATTTTTTGATATCAGAAAATCGATTTCTTGATATCAAAAATTCTATTTTTTGATAATTCAGGAATTCATTTTCTGATATCAAGAATTGCTGCCCATTTTTTGATATCAGGAAATGAATTTTTGATATAAAAAAATAGTGTTATTTCTTGATATCAAGAAATCAAATTCTTCATATCAATAAGTAACTGCCAACTTCCCCACATGAATCAGAGGTGGAGGACTAATGATTTCAGACACAATGTCTTTTATCAAATCGTCACAGAGAATATAGGCCCCGCCCGGGGCTCGAACTCGCAACCTCGTGATCCGTAGACCAATGCTCTCTCTACTGAGCTAAGCGGGCGGGTTTCTTGTAGATAAAACAGTTTGTTATGTACATTTACTAGTTTGTCCAGTACATTTCTTAGTTTGTGTTGTGCATTCACCAGTTTGTGCTGTACAATTTGATAGTTCGTCATGCGCATCATCCAATATATTCGGTACAAATTATAATTTGTCATGTAGATTAAACAATTAATTTTGTGACCCGCCCGCTTAGCTCAGTAGGTAGAGCATCGGTCTACAGATCGCGGGGTCGCGAGTTCGATCCTCGAGCTGGGCGTATGTTCTCTGTGACTATTTGATAAACGACATTGTGTCTGAAATCATTAGTCCTCCACCTCTGATTCATGTGGGGAAGTTGGCAGTTACTTGCGGAGAACAGGTTTGTACTGGTACAGAATCCTGGAACACTGGTTAGATTAACTGCCCGCCGTTACATGACTGAAATACTGTTGAAAAACGGCGTTAAACCCAGTACATAACAAATAAACAATTTGTTATGTACATTTACTAGTTTGTCCGGTACGTTTCTTAGTTTGTGTTGTGCATTCACTAGTTTGTGCTGTCCAATAGATAGTTCGTCATGTGCTTTTCTTAATATGTTAATGTACATAACAAACTGTTTTATCTACATAACAAATTATGATTTGTACAGAACATATTGGGAAAAGCACATAACGAACTATTAACTGGACAGCACAAACTAATGTATGGACATCACAAACTAATAAATGTACCGGACAAACTAGTAAATGTACATAACAAACAGTTTTGTCTACAAGACAAATTATAATTTCTACCAAATGTATTGGAAAAATGCACACGACAAACTATTAATTGTACAGCACAAACTAGTGAATGCACAACATAAACTAAGGAATGTACCGAACAAACTAGTAAATGTACATAACAAACTGCTTTATCTACAAGTAAGATTATGATTTGTACTGAATATATTGGAACAAGAGGGCCATGATGGCCCTATATCGCTCACCTGTTATCATTGCACTTAAGGACAAGTCTTCAAGGTCAAAAGATCATAATAGAAATCAATCAAAAGAATTATGAGAAAATATAGTTGAAATTTTCTTTAAGTAACTTTAAAAACAAGATTTGAAAACTTTTTGTAGAGGTCCACTAGGCAATGCTACATGTCAAATATCTAAGCTCTTCTGGTTTATTTTTAGAAAATTTTGAAGATTTTTCTATGTACAATCAAGTAACCCCATGGGGCAGGGTCAATTTGACCCCAGGGGTCATGATTTGAATAAACTTTGTAAAAGTCTAATAGGCAATGCTACATGTCAAATATCTAAGATCTAGGCCTTCTGGTTTATTTTTAGAATTTTTTTTTAAGATTTTCCTATGTAAAATCAAGTGACCCCTAGGGCGGAGTCAATTTTGACCCCGGGGGACAAGGTTTGAACAAATTTTGTAGAGGTCCACTAGGCAATGCTACATGTCAAATATCTAGTCTCTACGCCTTCTAGTTTATTTTTAGAAAATTTTTGAAGATTTTCCTATGTAAAATCAAGTGACCTCTGGGGCGGGGTCAATTTTGACCCAGGGGGTCATGATATGAACAAATTTTGTAGAGGTCCACTAGGTAATGCTACATGTGAAATATCTAAGCTCTAGCCCTTCTGGTTTGTTTTTAGAAAACTTTTGAAGATTTTCCGTTGTAAAGTCAAGTGACCCCTAGGGCGGGGTCAATTTTGACCCCCGGGTCATAATTTGAACAACTTTAGTAGAGGTCAACTAGGCAATGCTACATGTCAAATATCTAAGCTCTAGGGCTTCTGGTTTTTGAGAAGAAGATTTTTTAAATATTTTCTTATGTAAATCAAGTGACCCCTGGGGCGGGGTCAATTTTGACCCCGGGGGCCATGATTTGAACAAATTTTGTAGAGGTCCACTAGGCAATGCTACATGTGAAATATCTAAGCTTTAGGCCTTCTGGTTTATTTTTAGAAATTTTTTGAAGATTTTCCTATGTAAAATCAAGTGCCCCCTGGGGCAGAGTCAATTTTGACCCCGGGGTCATGATTTGAACAATTTTAGTAGAGGTCTACTAGGCAATGCTACATGTCAAATATCTAAGCTCTAAGGCTTCTGGTTTTTGAGAAGAAGATTTTTTAAGATTTTCTTATGTAAAATCAAGTGACCCCTGGGGCGGGGTCAATTTTGACCCCGGGGTCATGATTTGAACAAATTTGGTAGAGGTCCACTAGGCAATGCTTCACACCAAATATCTAAGCTCTAGGTCTTCTGGTTTTTGAGAAGAAGATTTTTAAAGTTTTTCCTTTCGGTTGCCATGGCAACCAGTGTTCTGCATAGAATTCAATTCTTTGAACAATTTTGAAAGGGGGCCATCCAAGGAACATCCCTGTGAAGTTTCATCAAAATTGGCCTGTTGGTTTAGGAGGAGATGTTGTTTAAAGGAAAGTGTGGACGGACGACGGACGGACGGACGGACGGACGGACGGACGGACGGACGGACGGACGGACGGACGGACGCCGGACGGTGAGCGATCACAATACCTCACCCTGAGCACTTTGTGCTCAGGTGAGCTAAAAAGCACATGACAAACTCATAATCATTATGTCAAGACAGTCTAGGCGTTCCATACCCAGCACTGAATAAATTAATTAGGGGTTATTCCTAATTGCATGTCTATTTTTAGAAAGCAAGAATTTTTGATATCAAGAAATACTGGCAAATTTTTGATATCAAGAAATTGAATTTTTAATATCAAGAAATTGAATTCTTGATATCAAACAAGAGCTGTCACTAATGGTGACAAATGCCCCCGGAGCGCCTTGACCTTTCACCTGGTGACCTTGACCTGTGACCCAAAAGTCAGTAGGGGTCGTGTACTCAATAAGTACTATCAGCATGTGAAGTTTGAAGGTCCTGGGTGCAGTGGTTCGCAAGTAAAGTGCCTTCATGCAAAAAGTTTACGTTGTGACTAACGGACATGCAAAAAGTTAACATTGGCCCCTGTGAAACTGACCTTTGACCTGGTGACTCCAAAGTCAGTAGGGGTCGTGTACTCAATAAGTACTATCAGCCTGTGAAGTTTGAAAGTCCTGGGTGCAGTGGTTCGCGAGTAAAGTGCCTTCATGCAAAAAGTTAACGTTGTGACGAACAGACGGACAGTTGAAAACTAATATGCCTCCCTTTGGGGGCATAAAAATGATTTCTTGGTATCCAGAAATCGAATTCTTGATGTAAAAAATAGTCGTTATTTCTAGATTGATATCAAGAATTCGATTTCCTGATATTAAAAAATATAACTAAATTTTTGATATTCAGACATGATTTTCTGATATCAAGAAATCGAATTCCTGATATCAAGAATTTGATTTTTTGATATCAAAAATTCATTTCTGGATATCAAAAATTCGATTTTTTGATACCAAACAAGAGCTGTCACTAATGGTGACAAATGCCCCCGCAGCGCCTTGACCTTTGACCTGGTGACCTTGACCTTTGACCTGGCGACCCCAAACTCAATAGGGGTCATGTAGTCAATAAGTACTATCAGCATGTGAAGTTTCAAGGTCCTGGGTGCAGTGGTTCGCGAGTAAAGTGCTTTCATGCAAAAAGTTTACATTGGCCCCTGTGACCTTGACCTTTGACCTGGTGACCCCAAAGGCAGTAAGGGTCATGTACTCAGTAAGTTCTATCAGCATGTGAAGTTTGAAGGTCCTGGGTGCAGTGGTTCGTGAGTAAAGTGCCTTCATGCAAAAAGTTAACACTGACCCCTGTGACCTTGACCTTTGACCTGGTGACCCCAAAGTCAGTAGGGGTCGTTCGTGTACTCAATAAGTACTATCAGCCTGTGAAGTTTGAAGGTCCTGGGTGCAGTGGTTCGCGAGTAAAGTGCCTTCATGCAAAAAGTTTACATTGGCCCCTGTGACCTTGACCTTTGACCTGGTGACCCTAAAGGCAGTAGGGTTTGAAGGTCCTGGGTGCAGTGGTTCGCGAGTAAAGTGCTTTCATGCAAAAAGTTTACATTGGCCCCTGTGACTTTGACCTTTGACCTGGTGACCCCAAAGGCAGTAGGGTTCGTGTACTCAATAAGTACTATCAGCAGGTGAAGTTTGAAGTTCCTGGGTGCAGTGATTCACGAGTAAAGTGCCTTCATGCAAAAAGTTAACATTGGCCCCTGTGGCCTTGACCTTTGACCTGGTGACCCCAAAGTCAGTAGGGGTCGTGTACTCAATAAGTACTATCAGCCTGTGAAGTTTGAAGATCCTGGGTGCAGTGGTCTGCGAGTAACGTGCCTTCATGCAAAAAGTTAACATTGGCCCCTGTGACCTTGACCTTTGACCTGGTGACCCCAAAGTCAGTAGGGGTCGTTCGTGTACTCAATAAGTACTATCAGCCTGTGAAGTTTGAAGGTCCTGGGTGCAGTGGTTCGCGAGTAAAGTGCCTTCATGCAAAAAGTTAACGTTGTGACGAACGAACGAACGAACTAACGGACGGACAGTTGAGAACGTAATGTATAATGTATTCCTGATATCCAAAAAATCAGGGGGCTTTTTATACCAAGAAATTCATTTTTTTTTATATCAAGAAATAATTTTTGATATCAGAAATTTGATTTCTTGATATCAAAAAATCGAATTTTTGATATCAAAAAATGCCTAGAAAATGGTAAAACAGCGCCCCATAGTTTTTAGCATCATATTACAGATGTTTAATATGACAGTGATGAAAAATCTGTCTGGTTACTTTATGTGCATTCTTAATTATTTTGAAATACATGTTGACAATTGTTTTACACATGCATGATAATTGCATGATAAGCCAACCTGTAGCTTATGTAGAACAGGGTTACAAATTAATACAGAATAGTGCCCATTGCAAAGGAATGTGATTTCTAACAAACTGAACTTTTACGACAGACCGCAATTTTGAAAATTTTCTGAATGTTGTGAAGAAGTAGCCCTCCCTGGTTGTTTTGTCATGCGATTAACACATGATAGCACCTGCATATATATATATATAATATATACACAAACAGTTTACACATATGCATTTACGAAACACATCTACAAAAAACACCTAGCCAGGTTAAAAATAAATGAAAGGAAGCTTTTGCAAACTTTAAGGTAAAGGTCCATGTTTCGGAGAAAAAAAGTTCGAACGTCATCAAATCATAGAAAGAAAGCATTGTTTTACATGAAATTATAACAGCATATAAAACATTTATATTATTGTACAAAATGATTGTCAATTTATTCATATATGTATTGAATTCCGGAAAGGGACTACATGAAGGGGCCACACTTCTGGACAGTCCAGTGCCTTTAAAAACTCACCATTTTTAAAAAGCTGTTACATGTCTTCGTTTTGATGCATTTGCAACATCGTGCGAGTGTTTAAACTTTAAAAAACTAGGTAAAACATCGTTTTGACAAATGTTTACATTTATTTCTTTACAAATGACATTCTAATTTAAAGGGGGACAACTCATTTAGAATATTTTAAGTATCCAACTCCATGGGACAGAACAGTAAAACATGTATTGGACAGATAAGTTGTGTGTAAAGATGCTGTTCATTCGCTAAAAAAAATCTGTTGTTTTGTGATATACTGCTAAACCTTAACTGTAGCATTTACAAATTGCACAGCTAAAAGACATCATGTGACCAGCTTATTTGGCAGGAGTCTATTTTTAGATCATGCATATTCATAATATTAATGATTTTAAATTTAATCTTTATTCTACATTATCAAATATTCAATGCACGGGTTAATATTCTATATGAATTATTGTTCCTTGTCAGCCTGCTGTTAATAATTTGCATTACACAATAGACTGACTTAAGATGCATGGACACACATTGGCGTAATGAATATACACAAGTCCTATACTAAAACTATGTGTTATATAACTAAAATAAAATAATAAAATGTTTTTAAATTTCCATATAGACTTATGAACATTAAGCTGACCAAGTATCCAGGTAAGTACAGAACTTCAGATATGCTGTGCTGACAAGAAAGTTCATTACAGAGAAACACCACACACTTGACACACCACACACTAGACGGAGAAATCAATGTGTTCCTATTTTCCTTATATTTTCTACTTTGGATGCTTGAAACCCTGGACAACTCAAGCCATTTGGTAAGTGTTTTACTGTATATTGAACACTAGATAAACAAGAGGGCCATGAGATGGCCCTATATCACTCACCTGTTATCATTGCACTTGAGGACAAGAAGGTACTCAGAAAAAATATCTAATTCCAAAGGACAGGAACAACAAAGGGAACAAATTTAACCAAAAAGAAAAAAAAATTCTTACAAGGTACAGATATGTCAAAATACACCTAAAAATTGGAAATACCATCCATGTTGTACCACAGAAAAGTGGTCTCGGTTTTTCCCTATGGCCAATAATAAAAAAGTTACTAAAAATAAGCTGTTTATAGTAATGTAAAAGGAAAGTAATTAAAAAAAAACATATTATTGTAAGCGAACAAAAGAAGGATCTGCCAAATAAATCTGTTGACATAAATGAAATTTCAGATCAGTATCTTCATTAGTTATGGAGATATACCTATTTCAATTTGAAATAAAGAGAGGTAATTTGACATAAAATCAGTCCATAGTTATCTACCCTGATTGTCTCAGTCCAACTAATGACAATAATGAAATTTCAAAATCTGTTGACATAAATGAAATTTCAGATCAGTATCTTCATTAGTTATGGAGATATACCTATTTTAATTTGAAATAAAGGGAGGTAATTTGACATAAAATCAGTCCATAGTTATCTACCCTGATTGTCTCAGTCCAACTAATGACAATAATGAAATTTCAAATAAGTTCTATAAGGACTTACTGATATAAATCCTTTTTGATTACAATCAGGGGAGGTAATCTGATATAAAATAACTCTGGAACGTACAATTGGATCTGATTCATCATGGAATCCAAGATTTATTGTTGTTGAAGATATTCTGGAAGTTTGTATCAAATAAAACCTTAAATGAAGTCTCTATATGGCTGCAGAAGCCAAAATAGCCAATTTTGGACCTTTAAGGGGCCATAACTCTGGAACCCATGATGGAATCTGGCCAGTTCAAGAAAGGAACCAAGATCTTGTGGTGATACAAGTTGTGTGCAAGTTTGGTTAAAATCAATCATAAATGAAGCTGCTATTGTGCAGACAAGGTCAAAATAGCTAATTTTGGCCCTTTCAGGGGCCATAACTCTGGAACCCATTATGGGATCTGGCCGTTTCAAGAAAGGAACCAAGATCTTATGGTGACACAAGTTTTGTGCAAGTTTGATTAAATTCAAATCATAAATGAAGCTGCTATTGTGCAGACAAGGTCAAAATAGCTAATTCTGGCCCTTTCAGGGGCCATCACTCTTGAACCCATAATGGAATCTGGCCAGTTCAAGAAAGGAACCAAGATCTTATGGTGATTCAAGTTGTGTGCAAGTTTGGTTAAAATCAACTCACAAATGAAGCTGCTATTGTGCGGACAAGGTCAAAATAGCTAATTCTGGCCCTTTCAGGGGCCATAACTCTGGAACCGAAAATGAAATCTGGCCAGTTCAAGAAAGGAACCAAGATCTTATGGTGATACAAGTTGTGTGCCAGTTTGGTAAAAATCAATTCATAAATAAAGCTGCTATTGTGCAGACAAGGTCAAAATAGCTAATTTTTGCCGTTTCAGGGGCCATAACTCTGGAACCCATTAAGGGATCTGGCCAGTTCAAGAAAGTAATCGAGATCTTATGGTGATACAAGTTGTGTGCAAGTTTGGTTAAAATAAAATCATAAATGAAACCACTATCATGCAGACAAAAAATTGTTGAACGGACGCACGGGTGAACGGACTGACGACGGACAACGGGTGATCACAGAAGCTCACCTTGTCACTATGTGACAGGTGAGCTAAAAACACTTGGTCCCTAACTCAAATAACAAGAGGGTCATGATGACTCTGGATCACTCACCTGAGTAATATGAGCTCCATGTTTCTAATGACAAACTGATGCTCAATTATTAAGAAAGTAGGACAGTAGGTCACATTCATGGTCACTGAAAGTCAGTTTTAAGATCGATGTGCAAAACTGTATATGTCATCCAAATTTCAAGACTGTATCTTAAAAAACAAGAAAGTAGGTCAGTAGGTCAAGGTCACAATCAAGTGACCCTTACTTACTTGGGGTCATCAGGTAATTATAATTAAACAGAAAATATGATCAGATAATTTTTTAAGTATTTTTTTAAGTACTTTTTCCTATATAACTCATATAAAAACTTAGTGACCCTGGGGCGGGGCTTTAAATGGACCCTGGGTCATGATTTAAACAATCTTAGTAGAGGACCACTAGACAATGCCACATGTAAAACATCTAAGCTCTGTGCCTCTCGGTTTCAGAGAAGAACATTTTTTTATGCTTTTCCTATAGAACTCTTATGTAAATTCAAGGGACCACGGGCAGTTTCAGAAGAAGATTTTTGAAATTTACAATATAGTCATATAGGGAAAATAAGCCCCGCCCACTGGAGGCCATGCTTTTTAACGAAATAGAATGACTTATGCAATTTTGGTAGAAAGTCACCTAGAGATTGTTTCTACAAAATATTTTTTAAATCTGGCTAACAGTTTCCGAGAAGAATATTTTTAAAGATTTTCCTTTCGATTGCCATGGCAACCACAGTTCTGAGTGGATTTTAGTTCTTTGGACAATTTTGAAAGTTGGCTGCCAAAGGATACACACAACACAGGACGGACATTAAGCAGTCACAAATGCTCACCTTGAGCCTTTGGCTCAGGTGAGCTGGAAGTGTGGCCACATTCTAAATATATATGTGCATCACAAATGATCTTCTAAGCAAGGCCTATCAAATGATGTGTGCTTGAGTTGTTGGGACATATGGGCAATGACATGAATACTGGATGACTACAGAACTGTTGAATGCAACATAACTAAAACTTGATATATTTTTAAGTAAAATAAGATCAGACAGGTAATTTAGAGACTTAGACAACTGCTGATTATGCAGTTATTCAAACAGACAATGAATTCCCAGAGTCAGCATTACCAATTCTGAATTTGCAAAATAATACTATTTATGTGCTTTTTGCACGTTCTTTGACTGGAATAACCTAAAGACATGCCACGATAATAAGAAAAGTCTCTCTAATACTTTTAAACACATTTTCAAGTTCAGTTAATTTTCCCCCCATTTTCAGATCAACAGAAACCAATAAAATGTCTGTAATTGAGCTAACATATGATCATGCAGACAAACCAGAGGAACGAAAATGATGCCAAACTTGGTAAAATAGCATGTCTAAAATGTAATTTTATGAGAAACACTTGAACAGAAAAAAAATTCTTTGTGATGTCTGCCACTTTGAACAACTATTTTATCTTCAAATGAAACTAGAACAGTCTGCCTTTTTAAACATTAAATGAGCCGCACCATGAGATAACCAACATAGTGCATTTGCGAACAGCATGGATCCAGACCAGTCTCACCTGAGTACCATTGCTTAATTTGATATGATCGTTTCAAACCAATCTCATTAGAAGCTGCTAAGGTGTATTCATTTAGATAAAAAATAAAGGGAGGTAATTTGTCATAAATTCAGTCAATATGTATCTTCATTGATTGTCCAAGTCCATCTGTTGACATAAATGAAATTTCAGATCAGTATCTTCATTAGTTTCGAAGATATACCCATTTTAATTTGAAATAAAGAGAGGTAATTTGACATAAAATCAGTCCATAGTTATCTACCTTGGTTGTCTCAGTTCAACTAATGTCAGTAATGAAATTTCAAATAAGTCCTATACGTACTTACTGATATAAATCCATTTTGATTACAATCAGGGGAAGTAATCAGATATAAATAACTCTGGAACCTATGATTGGATCTGACAGATTTGTCATGAAATCCAAGATTTATTATTGTTGAAGACATTTTGAAAGTTTGTATCAAATCAAACCATAAATGAAGTCTCTATATGGCTGCAAAAGCCAATATAGCAAATTTTGGACCTTTAAGGGGCCATAACTCTGGAACCCATGATGGAATCTGGCCAATTCAAGAAAGGAACTAAGATCTTATGGTGACACAAGTTGTGTGCAGGTTTGGTTAAAATAAAATCAAAAATGAAGCTGCTATTGTGCAGACAAGGTCAAAATAGCTAATTTTGGCCCTTTCAGGGGCCATAACTCTGGAACCCATTAAGGGATCTGGCCAGTTCAAGAAAGGAACCGAGTTCTTATGGTGACACAAGTTTTGTGTAAGTTTTATGAAGTTCAAATCATAAATGAAGCTGCTATTGTGCAGACAAGGTCAAAATAGCTAATTCTGGCCATTTCAGGGGCCATAACTCTGGAACCCATAAGCGGATCTGGCCAGTTCAAGAAAGGAACCGAGATCTTATGGTGATACAAGTTGTGTGCAAGTTTGATTAAAATAAAATCATAAATGAAACCACTATCGTGCAGACAAGAAATTGTTGACGGACGGACGCACGCACAGACTACGGACGACGGACGAAGGGGGATCACAAAAGCTCACCTTGTCACTATGTGACAGGTGAGCTAAAAACTGGTTGATTGTAACCAAAATTAAACTTGGTCTGCATTTAATAATCATGTTCCTGTGTACCAAAAATGAATTTAATGTAAACAATGGGACAGACATCAACATTAATTTTGTCAAATACAGGCCATAACCAGTACACCCCCTCCTAAACCTGGTTTACTGAGGTATAAAAAAAATGCAATTTTTCTTTAATGCATGAACCATACATTCATCAAAACAATATCTTAATTGCATGAAGTACTCTAAAATGTTGGGCTCAAACAGTTTATCAGTTTTTGACTTTTAGAACTTGGTATAATCCATTTCAGGCATTTCTAGAAAGGTTGTTTTCCTCTAATAAGAAACACTTTGACAAAGATATTGAGAACCCAATTACCAGTAATAAGCACCTTAGATGATAAATTTCTTCAAAGTGACATTCCCATAGATACATCAATATCAAATTGAGTTTGTGATGTAATAAATTCTTATGAGGGAATCAAAAATACTGCATCATTTTGTCCATATTGCAAAATTAGAGAGAATTTAATTCCACTATATATTGATCAGCAAAGTGGAAGGAATTAACTTCAGGGAAAGTTATTTAAATGGCAAATATTCCAAAAACAGTAAAATAAATTTGAAATCAGTTGTAGAAACCAGGATATAGTTCATGTGATTTAATTTTAATGGCTGCCATGGGGTCAACTTTGATATACTGAAGTAAAGTGTATCAAGTGATTGTGCATTCCTCCCACATAACAAACAATGTATAAATATATCTGTAATCACTAAGATTAGTGAAAACAGTATACAACTTACATATATCTGTAATTACTATCAGCATTACATGTACATGTAAAAAGTATACATTGCGCATATATCTGTAATTACTATCAGCATTACATGTACATGTAAAAAGTATACATTGTGCATATACCTGTAATTACTATCAGCATTACATGTACATGTAAAAAGTATACATTGTGCATATACCTGTAATTACTTTCAGCATTACATGTACATGTAAAAAGTATACATTATGCATAAATCTGTAATTACTATGAGCATTACACACATGTGTCAAGAGTATACAATGTGCATATATCAGTAACCTCAATGAGCATTACATGCAAGTGTAAACATACACCTGTAATAACTACGAGCATCACACATACATGTAAAGAGTATACCATCATCACTATAAAACTGAAAGTAATTTAAATGAGTGAGTGAGTGAGTTGGGTTTTACGGCAAATCGACACAAAATGGTCATATATCGCCGAGAAGAAGTCATATTGCAAACGCCAAATTTAAATGAGTATACAACTATATCTGTCATCATGTACCATGTGACTGTCATCATGTACCATGTCTGTCATTATTAACCATTTATCTGTCATCATGTACAATGTGACTGACATTACGAACCATATGTCTGTCATCATGTACCACGTGCCTGTCATCATGTACCACATATCTATCATCATGAACCATGTATTTATCATCATGTACAGAGTAACTGTCATTATGAAGCACATGTCTGTCATCATAAACAATGTGTCTGTCATCATGTACCACATGTCTGTCATCATGTACCATGTGACTATCATCATATACAATGTGACTGTCATCATGTACCACATGCCTGTCATAATGTACCATAGCTGTCATCATGAACCATGTGTCTGTCCTAATGTACAACATATTTGTCATCATAAACCATTTATCTGTCATCATGAATCATGTGTCTGTCATCATGTACATTGTGACAGTCATCAGGAATCATGTGTCTGTCATCATGTATAATGTGACTGTTATCATGTACCACATGTCTGTCATCATGTACAATGTGTCTGTCATCATGAATCATGTGTCATCATGTACAATGTGTCTGTCATCATGTATCATATGTCTGTCATCATGAAACATATGTCTGTCATTATGAATCATGTGTCTGTCATCATGTACAATGTGACTGTCATCATGAATCATGTGTCTGTCATCATGAACCATTTATCTCTCATCAAGTACAAAGTGATTGTCATTATGAACCATGTGTTTGTCATAATGTACCATATGTATATATATATCATCAAGCACTATGTGTCTGTCATCATGTTTGCATATCTATCATCAAGTAACATGTGTTTGTCTTCACTAACCAATGAACCTTGAAAAACTGTATGAACATTGATATGACATGAAATATGCAGTGAATTTTACCAACATGATGGTGTGAGCCAAAATAAATGATGAGGCTGGTCATCTGCTTTTCTCATCCTTGTTTCTATCAACTTTTGTGAGATATCTAATTATAATTCAGCTGGAGCAATCAACTCCACCAAACTTTTTTTTTCTACTCTTACTTGTCATAAGGTAATGTAATGTATTTAGTCTTCTGCTCTGTTACTATCTGTCTTGATCAGACCTTCAGAAGATTTATGTTAACATGAGACAAATTGAACTTCTTAAACCTAAGCATTGTTTAGTTCATGCATTTCAAATTCAGAAGATGTTTTCTTTGTAAGATGAGCTAAGAATAAAACAAACAAATCATGGATACCAATAACCAGTAATAATGGCTTTGAAAATAAATTTCTTCAAAGACACATCAATATCAAACTGAGTTTGTAACTTGGGGGAATCAGAAATACTGTAACATTTTGACCATACTGCAAAATAAGAGAATTTATATTCACTAAATATTGATAAGCTATACAAATTGGAGGAAATTTGAAATACAGTTGAATTGTCAAGTGAATTAATTCATCGAACCAGTAAATGAATTCAAAATCAATTGTCAGAGCCAGTAAACTGTTCTGACGGTCAATTTTTATTATTACATTCACTATATATTTTGTATGGAAAGCCAAGTGTTTATTTTCATATAAACAGTATTGGTGTAGCAATATCAAGAACGGCCTTTCTGCGAGATTGCAAGGGTAATCTGATGTCATTCACAAAAACATGAACAAAAATGGCGTCAATCCAAAAATTTGACACCAAAATTTCAAAAAGAACACTTAATTATAGCTTTAACTAATTTTTCTGATGGTAAAGATCAAAACTGAATAGGCACATCTGTATGATTTTTCACTGGATCTTAAAATATTTTTTGTCAGAAGGTGAATTACATATGAATGTGGGCAAGTCTTTCTTGCTGTTGTTCTATTTAAATGTGGAAAAGACTGATATCCTTCATGAAATTTATTTTGATTTTCTGATACTTTTGGAAAGCAAATCACTTATTTTTGTAGCAAGCATACCATAAAATATCAGTCTGTCACTAACAAACTCGGTTGCTCCTGTGCTTATGAATAAATTATGCAAATGAAGCGGCCATATTGGATATCGGTCAAAAACATTAGAACATAAGTCAATCAAGTGCACCGCATGCCAAATCGAAAGTAACACTACCTTTCAAGTTTTCAGATCAATATCAGGTAACTGAAGTGTCCAAATCTTGGCAACTTGGTATACTTTATTAGTATAATGATTGATCATCAAAACAGAACTAAAAGTTCTAAATTCTGAGACAAGTAAAATATATCTACGCACGTTATAAATCATAGGTAAGTGCAAGAACGGTATCGGTACAGTCAATGAGTTGTCCAGAAGATGCTTATTTTATATAAGTTAGAAATTTTTTTGAAAATAGAGACAATTTTTTCCATATTCATCAGTGAATATACTTCACGTTTTGAGTCCATTTGGGTAGTGTCCACCTCACATTTTCAGTGTCTTGGACATCAAAGTCGTTTGTTTACATAACGCTGACCGCTAACCGCTAAAAGCTGCACATATTCAGTGACGGGCTGATACTGTTATATTAAACAGTTTTAGGTATTTAGAACGAAATCGGCCAGAACTAATATTTTCGAACGTTATCTTCTAAAATTAACAATGAAACATGAAACTTCAAGGCGATCTCTGTCCGCATTATGTATATAATTCAAGAAGAGTTGAGGTAGTCTGATGAAATAAAGTTCGATCTTCAAAAACATGCAACAAAAATATTGCCACTACATGAATTTTACACAACAAAGTTAAGTGTTATGTTTGCTATGTTTTAGTCAAATTTTGAATGCATCTATAGTCCGCCTGCGAGGTCAGAGGTGAAGATTGTTTATATTAACACAAGGATGGATTTTATTCACCAAGCTCCAAAAACTATTTGTCTACACGTATTATTGTCTTGCTTTTTCACACCTTTTAGGCATTAATTATGGTTACATTTATACCTTAGAAGATTGGGGGTAACCAATTCAAGCGGGAAGCGACCCTCATATTTGCATTTTTTGGATCCGACAGATTCCAGTTGGAAACTGAGCACCTACCCCAGCCCCTACCCCTCGCACATGTAAAATTGACACTTTTAACTTCATTACCTCTCATGAACAGACTAAATCAAACCGAGTCTGCTATTATTATTCTTGGTTGCATTCTTTGCTTCAAAGGGATCTTTTTAAAAATTTTATTAACTATCACAACAGCAATCTTTAAGTGCCGTGTGGCGGCTGTAAAAAATCTCCCCGTACTTGGATTCAGTGTTGTTATATTT
Organism: Mercenaria mercenaria; assembly: GCF_021730395.1. Lineage (NCBI taxonomy): Eukaryota > Metazoa > Mollusca > Bivalvia > Venerida > Veneridae > Mercenaria > Mercenaria mercenaria. The sequence goes on from NC_069363.1 coordinate 17,741,711, forward strand.
TCTTGTCCTTTGGGATAATGGAGTCCATTTAACATATGTGTAATAGAGTTCCGCTTAAGTCGGTGCTAGGGGGCGTGAGAGATGTTGCACATTTCATTACCTCTCATGAACAGACTCAAGCAAACCGAGTCTGCTATTATTATTATTATTGGTTGCATTCTTTGCTTCTAAAGGATCTTCAGTAATAGTTGACCAACTGTACGTAGCTATTTACTTCCAAAATAAATAGACCTTAAGTATAGTGTTCACCATTATTTATATAATATTCAGATGGGCTGTATAAGGCCGTCATGATTGCCTTTTTTTTAGCAGAAAACTAGTCTGAAATTTAATTCTTGTTTGAAGTTCACAATATTTTAAAGCAAACTGTATGAAAACACTGTTGTAATACTGTAATATAATACCAAGACGTTACTTATTTAAGTGTAGTCTATGTATTCAAGACGAATTAATTGCCACACGAAATTATTAAGTCGAATCGTTGACATTAATTTGTTCAGGGTTGAACACCGACCAGTAAAACAAACAACACAAGTCAAGGTTTATTTTGTAGTAATGTTTCATTTAATAAAAATTTTACTGTAAGTTCTTGTTTCCTGACATCATTTTTTCCTTTTACGTCCTTTGGCTTTACATGTTGTACATGTATATTTTCCTTTAGGAACACCTTTTTCCAGGAGACCCACACAGTATTGATGTAACCAACGCTTGCATTTGCTTCCGCACTGAACCCATGCTATAGGTGAAATTTCCGGAGATTCAAAAATACAACATATTTTCTGTAGTGCAGTGCCATGTGTCTAACTATGTTTTAAAGATTGCAAATCTATAGTATATAATTTCTTACTTGTTAAAGGAAAATCAGTCATCTCATGTTCCTTTTGAGCATACCCACCAGTGACAATCAGTTTATTATTAAGTGCAACGATGCTATGATACGAAATAAATATGTCTACTTGAAGTTTAGTTGTTATCTTGTCTAAACTGTATCTATGTTCAGTCAGGTTATGCAGTTTCAGAATGAAATGTTCATTTATTGATAGTCTTTCTAATGGTACAGATTCATTCCCTTTGAACGACACACCTCCTTATTATAATCACACATTTTGTGCCTGGCAAAGTCACAGAATTCGTTATAGGCTCTCGGTCTTACATCTGGAATACTTTTCATTCTTGTCCATAAATGTGTGGATGAATCAAACTCGTAGAAAGAATCATCATTGCAAACTTGAGTAAAGGGACTGACAAGGTCTGTCGTATGTCTGTTGGGTAGTGATATTCCGCCATGCATTACTACCATATTATCACTAAACTGTGTGATAGCGTGACCGGTTCTGCCAGTCGGAATATCACCCCTCTGGACGTCTTTACTCAGTACACCTCTACCAGCAGGCTGGCTATGGTGCACTGATACTTGTTTCTTACGAATTCTAATTTGATAAGTTCATTGCTAATGTCAAATGTATCAGTATCTAATCCATCCCATACAAAAACTGTGTTGGTCAAACCGAGCGCTCGCAGACTGTAAACTCGGATCGGTGCCCCTACAATGGACTCGTTATCATTTGAATTAAGTTTTAGACAACAGTGTTCTTCTGCAGGAAAATAATCCGAGTTTATTAAGTAGAGTTCTATTCTTTTTCTTGTAGATTTGCGTTTGGTGAAAGATTTAGATTTAAATGGCAGAATTCTCCATTATGGGGCTGCTTCAACCATATTTCAATAAAATCAGAAACAAGAGGGCCAAGATGGCCCTAGATCGCTCACCTAAGAAACACTCCGTAACAGTGTAAAACATGTTTGACCTAGTGATTTCATGGAAACAAATATTCTGACCAATTTTCATTAAGATTGGACCAAAAAATTGGTCTCTTTCGATAAAAGAAGCATTTTCTTAGATATGACCTAGTTTTTGACCCTAGATGACCCATGTTCAAACTCGACCTAGATTTTATCAAGGCAATCATTCTGACCAAAATTCATGAAGATCAACTGAAAAATACAGCCTCTATCACATGCATAAGTTTTTTCTTTGATTTGACCAAGTGACCTAGTTTTTGACCTCAGATGACCCATATTCAAATTCGACCTAGATTTCATTAAGGCAATCAACCTGACCGAATTTCATAAAAATCAATTGAAAAAAACAGTCTCTATCGCATACACAAGGTTTTTCTTTAATTTGACCTAGTGACCTAGTTTTTGACCTCAGATAACCCATATTCAAAATCGACCTAGATTTCAACCGAAATCACTCTGACCAAATTTCATGAAGATCAATTGAAAAATACATCCTCTATTGCATACACAATGTTTTTCTTCGATTTGACCTAGTGACCTAGTTTTTGACCCCAGATGACCCATTTTCGAACTCGGACTAGATTTTATCAAGGTAATCATTCTGGCTAAATTTAATGAAGATCAGTTGAAAAATACCGCCTCTATTGCATACACAAGGTTTTTCTTTGATTTGACCTAGTGACCTAGTTTTTGACCCCAGATGACCCATTTTCGAACTTGGTCTAAATATTATCAAGGGTATCATTCTGACCAAAATTCATGAAGATCAATTGAAAAATACAGCCTCTATCACATACACAAGGTTTTTAAGTGATATGACCTAGTGACCTAGTTTTTTGAACCCAGATGACCCATTTTCGAACTCGGCCTAGATTTCATCAAGGTAATCATTCTCACCAAAATTCATGAAGATAAATTGAAAAATACCGCCTCTATCGCATACACAAGGTTTTTCTTTGATTTGACCTAGTGACCTAGTTTTTGATCCCAGATGACCCATTTTCGAACTCGGCCTAGATTTCATCAAGGCAATCATTCTGACCAAAATTCATGAAGATCAATTGAAAAATACAGCCTCTATCGCATACACAAGGTTTTTCTTTGATTTGACCTAGTGACCTAGTTTTTGACCCGAGATGACCCATTTTCGAACTCTGCCTAGATTTCATCAAGGTTATCATTCTGACCAACATTCATGAAGAAGAATTGAAAAATACCGCCTCTATCGCATACACAAGGTTTTTCTTTGATTTGACCTAGTGACCTAGTTTTTGACCAGAGATGACCCATTTTCGAACTCGGCTTAGATTTCATCAAGGTTATCATTCTGACCAATGTTCATGAAGATTAATTGAAAAATACCGCCTCTATCGCATACACAAGGTTTTTCTTTGATTTGACCTAGTGACCTAGTTTTTGACCCAAGATGACCCATTTTCAAACTCGGCCTAGATTTCATCAAGGTTATCATTCTGACCAATATTCATGAAGATTAATTGAAAAATACAGCCTCTATCGCATACACAAGCTAAATGTTGACAGACGACGGACGACAGACGTCAGACGACGGACGACGGATGCCGGACATCGAGCGATCAGAAAAACTCACCTGAGCATTGCTCAGGTGAGCTAAAAAGATCATTATGTCGCTACGGTGTTATAATGCGGATTGTTAAAAGGGATACTTCTGATTGAATTTTGTCAAAGTTAGTAATTAAAAATATGACCTTTGACTTTTATTGATAGAAATCCAAAAACAGTAATTTTGCCATACTTTCTTTATCACTTACTTGACCAAATCTTCTCATATTGACCCTGGCCCTTGCTGACCCGTTAGCTTATGATCTAGGGGTCGTATAGAAATTCTAAAAATATTTTGTATTCACAAATAAAAGCCCATGTCGGTATTTCGGCAAAGTTTGAAGTTCCTAGTACCAAATGTATTTTATAAAGAAGTCTGAATGGACGTACAAACATGGATATTCACAAGATCCCTGCTGCTGTGCTAAAAGAGATGGAAATAATCAGACTAATAAATTATTTACCTAAGGTGAATTATTAAAACTACATCTTCAATCTGAATAAAATATACCTCCAAAAGCCTTATAAAATCATAAAATTGAAAAACCAAGTACATATAAACAGTTACGTAATTCTGTCCGTAAAGCCGAATAATCTTAAATCTTATAATATCAAGTTGATATTAACACACAGTTACGCCCGCAATGCCAATGTAGATATTCCAAACTCATGTACAGCTACTGTAACATATGCATGTATATGTACAGTGCACATTACACATCCGTTCGATTAACTAGAACAACAACAACAAAAAGGGCGGTACTTGACAGCTGGGCATGCTCATTACGAATGTTTTGTTTACATCCGGTCGTCGCATACGGGAATAGCACAAAGTTTGTTAGTGTCTGTATTCCTAAAACTTTGAATAGCTTTTTGTTGTAGTGCATATCAATCTATGCCAAGTTTTATCAAAATCCATACAATATTTACATATTAAATAGGTCAAAAAGTAATTTTAACATTTATAAGTTAAACTTAAAACCTTGATGAATACAGGTATGTAACTTTATAGTGCAGTCTGCATTTTTTCAACCTCTTGTATCGTTTTCAAGATCTGTAGGATGTCTTTGAGAAGAATTTTAATTCGTTCCAGTAAAGCTGTTTTCAATAGCAAATCAACCCTGTTGAGCTGTAGTTCATGAACTGATGAGCATTCATGAACTGTTCACAAACTGTTCATGAACATTCCTGAACCATTCGTGAACAATGCGATGAATGTTCCTCAAAAAGTTTGTGAACTGTTCACGAACCAAAAGTTCATGAATTGTTCATGAAACTATTCCTGAAAAAGTTCACCAACTGTCTGTGAACCAAAAGTTCAAGAATTATTCATGAACTGGTTCTTCAAAAATTTCACCTTTGGTGCATGATTTTAAGTTCACGAATTATAAGTTCAGTAATCAAACAAGTGACTTCATTCAGAACTCCAGTGCAGTATTTGATTTTATTTCAATTATGCTGATGGTTCATGAACCTGAAGTTTAACATACACTGTTCATGAACTTCAAATTAATGAATTGATCAATCAAGTCTGAAATTCATAAAATTCATCAAACAGGATCCGTTTACTTGTAAAAGCTTCTAGCATTTACAGCTGAAGGCTAATACCAGAGTTACTGATAACATACATATGACTAGGAATGCTACTACATGTATTTTGTATTTTATGTTGTCTGCAATTTGTACAAAATTTTTATTAAACATTGGGGATAGCTAACAGAAGTTTCATCATTATTTGGCAATTTAGAAAATGTCACTGGAAAAGAATAATGGTGTACACTGATACTTGCATGGTTGGTGAATTTATTGTTGTCTTTCATTTTATACCAGAAATCCTTGAAATATTCATGAACTTGTTTAAGAATGAATCAAGATTTTTTCATGAATGTTAATATACCTATAGAATTCAAGAAAAAATCTTGAAAACAAATGATGAGCATTTTATGAGCAGTTTAAGAATATTAAATCCCTAAAACATTCTTGATGTGTTCTTAAGAAAAAGTCATCTAAGATTCAATAAAAGTACAAAAAATTCAAAACCTTTTTCTAATTCAGTACCAGTTCTTGAACCCAATAAGGAGTTTCTGAACTGTTCACTCATTAAACATAAAACTTAGGTTTTCCTTTTACAATAAATGAATAAGTTCATGAACTGTTCATGAATGTTCATGAACATTAAATTTATGTCACATGATCAGTTTCCATTATTTTGTTGCATGCTGGGAAATTTTTTGCACATGTGATTCAGCAATTTTTTAGAAGTTTGTGCAGCAAATGAGAAGGAAATATCATACTACAGTAAGGAATGGTTTAAAAGGAACATGAGTATACTGAATATCAAATACATAATTATGGTGTTGTCATAAATTGTTCATTTTAAAAATATAAAATGATCCTTTTAAAATATCACATGTTTTCACAACCCTGAAACAAAGCTAGTATCTAATCTGAATGTCAATCTTGAAATTAAAGTAAATTGGACCATCTAGCAACTGAGTTTTGGATAAAATTTCACTTGGGATTTTGCTGTTTTTTCCACTTTTTTATATTTTGGAATTTAAAGACCTTTTTCAGTGTCATATGAGGGCGTAATAATTTTTAAATGCAAAATGGACACAATCGGATGTCCTTGGGATTTAATCACAGGTTTAAACAGTGCAAAGTGTTCTCAAGTCACTGACCTGAGAAAGCCTGCTTTTCTCAGACAGGCTTTATCAGGCAGTTGCTATAGTAACGTCACTATTGTCAAAATCACTGTTTCTAATTCAGCTGGGTTCATCAACTTTCCATTTATCTTGTTACTTTCAGTTCATGAACCCCTGGTTCATGAACTATGGTTCATCAACTTGGTGAATAGATGATGCCGCAAAAAGTCCCATTTGTAGTTGATGAACTGTTCATGAATAGTTCACGAATAGTTCAAGAATTATTCATGAACTGTTCATCAAGTTCGCGAATTTCTGGTTCATCAAATTCACGAACCTATCAATTCATGAACTTTGATGAACACATCCAGTTCATGAGTTTGATGAACCAGACCAGTTCATGAACTTGATGAACCACGCCCAGTTCATGAATTTTTGATGCCATAAAAAGTCCCAATTTGTAGTTCACGAACTTTCATGAACTATTTGTGAACTGTTCACGAACAAAGTTCTGGAATAGTTCAAGGATTATTCATGAACTGTTCATGAATTTCTCAACAGGGAACTGTGTGCACTCATATTTCACCGAGTACCAGGAACAGTTCAAAAATTTCTTCTATAGTCCATAATATTAATTAATAGCTAAATTATTATTCATGCTCAACCCTGATTTTTCTTGCTATCCCCTCCCTTTTTTTATCTTTTTCTTTTTTAAAGATAATGTGTGTATTTCAATATTTAGTTGTTGTTCAACAGAAAAAACTACTTTATGTCTGTGTTTGTTCAATAAAAGGAAACACCAATATAGAGATGAAATTAGAGATATTATCTGATTTTTCCTTTCATTTAAACATCATCACTTAATCTTAAAAAAACTCTTCACAAGTATGAGTAGCTAACACAGTAAGTCAAGCCCATCTTAACAACTTGCCACACCATAGATATGCATCAGTAAGTCAGCAGGAAAATTATCTTCAGATCTGCTTCTTTTCTTTGTTGGTTTAATAATTTATAGCTGAAATACAAAAGAAAAACCAAAGTGCCATGACTACCATGACCTTTTGTGGTGCCAAGAAATGGTAAGTACAGCCTCACCTAGAAGGTTCTTTCAGTATTTTAGGAAATTGCGGAGAGTAGGATGGCAAACTGAAGTATTAAAGTTAGACTTGGTGATGCTCAGTCAGCATGACTCTTTAACAAGAAATGACAATATTTATACTTATCACCAAGTTAGGTCTAGTTAAGACTGATTGAATACAAGGTTATTTACTGATGTAAAAAAAGAAACTGCGCACTTGAGTTTTACTCTTTTTTTTTTTAGGCAAATCTTGAAAAAAGGTACAAATTTGGTAACAAAAACTATTAGGATATTTATCTGCCTTATAGACAATGCCTTGTTTTTTTTTACATCATAATCAAAGATAAAAGACATTGGTTTATTCTGGGTTAAATAACTTAGGGCTCAAAACTGAAATTCACAATTTAAGAATTTTTAACTGTCTCTGTTATTGTCTTCCTTTACACTAGTATGTTTTGAATTTCTGTAATTTGTTCAATACCAACTGTGTCTTTTTTGTTTTTGTTGGGTTTAACATCACATTGATACAATTATAGGTCATATGGCCACTTTCCAGCTGTAATGGTGAAGGAAGACCCCAGGTGCCCCTCCGTGCATTATTTCAAGTGGGCACCAGGGTAGAACCATCGACCTGTAAACCAGCTGGATGGCTTCCTTACATGAAGAATTCAATGCCCCATTTGAGGCTTGAACCCACATCGGTAATAGACTAGTGATTCTCTGCTCAACCACAGAGGCTCCTCCAACTGTGTCCATCTCTCTTATGAATCAAAGCAAGTATTACTGACTGCCTTGACTTGACATGAACACTAAATGATGTAATTTCGGATTGACTTTTTTTTTCTTGGACAAGGGCTACTGTAAGGTCATAAATGCTGTTAATGTAACATGATTATTTCTTGACCTCTGCCCAAGAAGGTCCAAAGTGTTCTCTATTGGAATTATGTCTGGCAATTAAATTTTGCATCATATGAGCAGTATGTTGCCTTGCATTATCATGCATCAGCTGTTTTTTTTTATGAACAGCACAGTATCACCAATAAAATTCAATGTTACAAGAGGGCCATATATATGTATGACACTCTGAATCAAATGAATGGTAAAAACTTAGTTTTATATAAAAAAAACAAGAGCTGTCAATAATGGTGACAAATGCCCCCGCAGCACTTTGACCTTTGACCTGGTGGCCCCAAAGTCAGTAGGGGTCGTGTACTCAATAAATACTATCAGCATGTGAAGTTTGAAGGTCCTGGGTGCAGTGGTTCGCGAGTAAAGTGCCATCATGCAAAACGTTAACGTTGTGACGAACGAAGTAACGGACGGACAGTTGAAAACTAATACGCCTCCCTTCGGGGGCATAAAAACTGGTCAAGTGCTGCCATTCGAACAAATTGAAAAAGGATTTTGAAGTAAATTTAAAATTATTTTTATTTTTAGCTCCAATGTCGCCATCAAGGGATAACCATTTGAAAAAATAAAAAGAACACTGTTCCTATAGACCAACTTTGATAAATATCCATCAAGGGCTTCATGAGAAGAAATTGTTTAAAGTTACTTCTATTTTTAGCCATAGTAACCCAAGAAATTGGCTAGTATCCCACACTGGAAAAAAGAAGAGGATCTTAATGATGCTAAAAACCAAGTTTGTTGAAGATCTTTACAGCCCTTCGTATGAAGAAATGCCCAGCTTTTTATATACTTTCATATTAAAGGGGAGTAATTACAAAATTTTATAAAAATAATAAAATATACATTTCAAATAGGAATCTAACTCTATGTAATTGGTCTTTTTGTTCCTTAAATAATTCTCTACCAGAATATATAAAAAGTAAAAAATGTCATTAAATGTTGATTAAATGTGATTGACCACCTTTAAAGTTAGAAAATTGTTACATTTTTTTCATAGTGCTCAGTAAATATTCAGTCACATATCTGTCACGATTATCGTTTTAAGTTATGCATTGTTGTATATTACATATTTTCTATTAGCATTTTTTCAAACACTTACATTATCACAAGTTCGCTCTGTTGTGCACCTGCAGGTCAAAACGTACCAAACCAAAATGTACCCATGTTTTTTCAATCCCTGGCGAATTATTTTTAATGTAAAAGGGCTATACATTCTATTTTAAGGTTTTTATTAGTTTAAACAAGAGCCAAAACAAGACAAATATATTTCTTTACTCTTCGCTCGCTCCTGATTTTCTCAAAAAAAATTACTTTTTTTTGCTTGCCACCTCATTTTTTTTTTCAGAAAAATTATCCAATAAACAACTTTTCAATTTGGTGTGGCCTAAGATAATAAATTTCTTCAAAGTGACATTTGGATAGATACATCAATATCAAATTGAATTTGTAATGTAATAAATTCTTATGGGGGAATCAGAAATGCTGCATAATTTTGTCCATATTGCAAAATTACAAAGATTCAATTCCACTAAATATTGATCAGCAAAATTAAAGATACTGGATTCCAAAACAACAGAATCAATTTAACCCAACTACTGATTGTAGAAAAAGCAGGAAAGAAAAAAGCAGGAAAGGTTAGGCAAGATCTAGCTGAAAATGACAGAAAGCCATTTAGTACATGTAGGAAAATGGACAAAAAAGAATGTTTAAGAATAAAATGTATTTAAAGGGGATTTAGAATGGGAAATCATAACAAGAGAGCCCTGAAAGCCCTGTACCGCTCAAATGACCTAGTCCATACCCCAGACAACATAGTATCTGAATTGGCCTAGATTTCATACAGATATTTTGTGCATGTAAATCAGGTTGATCGCTGGCCAAGTTTTTTCAATGATTTCACCTAGTGACATGGTTTTTGACCTCAGGTACCCTACTTTTTTTTATTGACCTTGATTTCATACTGACAAATGTTCTGACAAAGATTTATGGTGATCAGCTTGAAAAACTAGCCTCTAAAGTGTTAATAAAGTTTTTTCGATGATTTAACCTAATGACCTAGGTTTTTCCCAGGTGACACAGTTTCCTAGATTTTTAACTAACAAATATTACTACTTAAAGTCTCATGAAGATCAGAAAGAAAATGTTGCCTTTTGATTGTTAAATATGTCTTTCTATGATTTGACCTAGTGACCTATTTTTTGATCTAGTTAATCCAGTATCAAACTTGATCTGGATTTTATAAAGACAAACATTCTGACAGTGTTACAAAGATTAAGTAACAAAATTGGCCTCTAGAGTGTGAACACATTTTCTTTTTTACCAAACAACCTAATGACCTAGTGAACAATCTCAGGTAACAAAGTTTTAAACTTCAGATTTTATAGAGACAAACCTGACAAAGATTTATAATGATCAGTAGATAATGTGGCCTCTAGAGTGTTAACAAGAATTTTCCATGATTTGACCTAGTGACCTAGTTCCAGACCTCATATAACCCAGTTTTGAAATTAATCTAGATTTCATAGAGAAAATCAGATGACAAAGCTTTAATAAGATTAAACAGAAAATGTGGCCTCTAGAGTGTAAGCAATGCTTTTCTATGATGTGACCTTATAGTTACACAGTTTTTAATCTCAAGTAATCCAGTTTTGAATATGACTTAAGATGTCACAGAGACCAACATTTGAGAAAGGTTTAGGATCAAACAGAAAATGTGGCTTCTAAAGTTTTAACCCTTATCCTGCAAACAGTGCAGATCATGATCAGACTGCATGGTTGTGCAGGCTGATCATGATCTACACTGGTCGCAAAGGCAGAATCAATCCTGTCCAGCATGATAAGGGATAACAAGGTTTTTCTAAGATTTCACCTTGTGACCTAGTTTTTGATCTCAGGTAACTGAGTCTTACATTCGTCCTAGACTGAATAGAGACAAACATTCTGACAATGTTTTATAAAAGTTAGGTAAATAAATGTGGCCTCTAGAGTAACACCCAGTCGAGATAATGTTCATGAGTTCATGTACTTTCATGAAAAGTTCATGAACAGTTCATGAGCATTCATGAATTGCTCATGATCTGTTCATAAGGTGTGTTCATGAACAATTATTCATGAAAAGTTCATGAACAAATTTGAGGTAGATCATGAACAAAACACCCTGTAGCAAGGCAAGTATCTGAATTTCAATCTTGAGATTTAAATAAATTACACATTGTTTAACTTAATGTTTTGTATTTTATGCAGCAACAGTTACTGTTTACTTCTTATTATGCTCTCAGTCCCACTCTGAGTTTACTGTCTTACTCATGTGGTTTGTTGAGGGTGTAAAATGTCATTGTCACAGTGACTGTGGCTGAAAACAAGAGCTGTCGGAGGACAGCAACACTCAACTATTCAACAGCCTGTCAATTGAATAAATACAAAAGTCGACAAAGGGGCATAATTTTGTAAAAAGAAAATGGAAAGTGTGTGATCTTTCAATCCTTTCCCATAAGTGGATACTGAAATACCAGCTTACGTACAAAAACTTAACCAAAAACTGCAAAGGCGAAAAAGGGGCATACTTTTGAATAAATGCAAAGTAGAGTTATGGGACCTACACAGTGCATGTCAGATAATGACAGTGAACAAGTGTGTGAAGTTTCAATCCATTCCCATTAAAGGATACTGAGATACCAATTTACATACAAAAATTAACAAAAAACTGCTAAGTCAGAATAAGGGGCATAATTTTGAAAAAATGCAAAGTAGAGTTAACTGACCTACACAGTGCATGTCAGATCATGACAGTGAACAAGCGTGTAAAGTTTCAATCCATTCCCATCAGTTGGTACTGAGATACCAGCTTACATACAAAACCTTAACCAAGAATTTCTAAGTCGAAAAAGGGACATAATTTTGTAAAAAACCAGAACAGAGTTGTGGAATCTGTGCAATGTAGGTCAGTTTATCACAGTGAATAAGTGTGTGAAGTTTCAATCCATTCCCACAAGCGATTACTGAGATACCAGCTTACATACAAAACCTTAACCAAGAATTTCTAAGTCGAAAAAAGGGGCATAATTTTGTAACTAGAATGTGTCTGTAGGACACAGGGTGTGCCCCCCCTGGTACATTTGTCAGAAATAAGGGGCAATAATTCAAATGTTTGCAGTCTTAATGGGGTATAGCCTCAACAAACATTTTATGAAAAGGATTCATTATTCTAGGCCCTATACGTTTTGAGCTATGAGCATCACAAACAAAAAATCCACTATTTTGGCTATTTCAAGGGCCAAAACTCTGTAATAAGAGCCAAGATTCTCAAGATGAATGCAAGTGTGTAAGGTCACATCACGATAAAGACTCCAGCAAGGTTTCTTGAATTTACATCTAATACTTTTTGAGCTAGGCACATAATTAGATGAAAAAGTGCATATTTTTACTATTTCAGTGGCCATAACCTTAAAAACTGGGGGTGGAGTCAGCCAAAAAGTTAGAGGTGTGCAAGTTTATATCATGATAAAGACTTATGCAAGTTTTCAACCATTTATATTAAATACTTTTTGAGCTAGGTGCGTCACAAGGTGAAAATGTACATTTTTGACTATTTCAGGGGCCATAACTCTTAAAATAGGAAGCGGACCCAAATGAAAAATAGGAGGTGTGAAAGTTCATATAATAATTTTAACTAAAATATAAAATGTATTTTTCCAGAAATGATGCATTCTCAATCTGATATGAACCTAAACCTATCATTGTAAGTGTCAGGAACAGTAGAATAGCTGCAACAGTCACATTATTATTATAGTGTTTAAAGATATATATTCAGCCTATTCTACTAATCATACATGTTTTTCTCATGAGAAACATTTATCTATATACAAGCTTAAAAAACTGATTTGTCACCTGTCTCATTTATAGTTAAGACATTGTGTCTTACTGATTACATAACATGATGACTGAAGTATGGTGGGTCTTTAAAGACTGCTATACATTGAGTTTGGGTAGTCTCTATGGTGGGTCTTTAAAGATTGCTATACATTGAGTTTTGGTAGTCTCTATGGCTGGTCTTTCAAGATTGCTATACATTGAGTTTGGGTAGTCTCTATGGCTGGTCTTTCAAGATTGCAATACATTGAGTTTGGGTAGTCTCTATGGTTGGTCTTTAAAGATTGCTATACACTGACTTTGGGTAGTCTCTATGGTGGGTCTTTAAAGATTGCAATACATTGAGTTTGGGCAGTCTCTAAGTATACAGTCTCTGTTACACAATCAATCTTCACTTCCTTTGTATAATTCTTCCTGTCACAAAATAATTGTTTGATGGATCACATGTCAATTACCCTGATGCTGTTTTTTAAAAGCAGCAGTTTATAGACAGACTTAAGTTATTATTCAGCATCACTATTTTTCTTCCTGGAAAGTATCAGTGTCATATCATCTATATGTAGGGTAAGAAGGTCTGTGTCTGCTGAATTACATCACTATAACAACTTTTCTATAATGTTTTTGGCATGATGCATACCAAATCCAATTAAATGTGATGGCTATTATTTTCCTTTTTTAAATAGCATACTTTATTTCATAGAGATACTATGCCTTACATTTTGAGAAAAAAATATCAAACAACACCAAATCATAGAAAGAAAGGGTTGTTTTGCATTTAAATTAAACAGCATGTAAAACATTTGTACTAATAAACTTTGATAATGTGGCAGCTGACCTCAATACAATCGACACTGTTTATTTTCCAATACAGGTAAATCCAATAATTGCTTCGCATAAGATCTGTGACGGATTATCTCTGAACACCCCTGGACTTATTGGACTCAACTGCCACATTATCAAAGTTTATTAGCATTACTCTATAAAACAATTGTTAGTTTACTGATATATACAATGAATTCCAAAAAAAGGACTGCATTAAGGGGCCGCACTTTCAGACAGTTCAACACCTTTTGAAAACACACCATTTTCAAAAAATTGTTACATATCCTCATTTTGATGCATTTGCAATAATGTCCAAGCGCTGCAATTTCACATAACTAGGTGGAAAGTTGTTTTCAGCAATTGTTAGTTTCCCTTTACAAATGGCATTCATTTTTAAAGGGGGACAACTTTTTGGGAATATTTTAAGTATCCATCGTACAGCACAGTACTGCAGAACATGTACTGGTCAGGAAAAAATTGCTGGTAGAGATGTTGTTTGATTATTTAATATTTCTGTGTTTTGATGATATACCCCTAACCTTCAATGACACAATGTGACCATGAAATTTGTTTATTTCATAAGTCTAATTGCATAATATTGGATAAAGTTAAAAAAAATTAAAACCTGAACAAACCTACCTAAAGAAACTGTGAAAAGCCTAAAATGTAGGTTTTACATGAAATGTATAATGTAGAACATTCTGTGCTTATACCCTTTCAAGCAAGGTGGTTTACAGCAACTCAACATGCTCATATCATCTGAATGGCTTCCCCAAAGCCTCAAAATGAGATATAAAATCTGTAAGTAATTATTTTGTATAGAAAATAAATGAAATATATACACCTACCTGGTTTAAACAATATTTACTGACATATATTTGCAAACATACAGAATTGAGTGAGAAACTTTAAGTCTTTTTGGAACTCTTTCCCGATCTATTTTAGTAAGCTGGAAAAATTGTAAACTGACACATTTCTCTCCAATATACAGTCTAACCTGTCTTAAGCAGCCAGCCAGGGGAAGCAGACAATTTGGCCGCTTAAGCCAGGTGACCGCTGATCGGAGGTGCAGCCAGTATATGTCTTTTTCAGACTTCTGACCAGTTTAACCTTTAGGCCCATTTCTTTTTTGGTTTTCTATTATTATTTTACCAGGATACATTGACGTGCATTTGCCTTTGCAATATGAATGGTCTTCTTAGCAATCTAAAACTCTGGCATGTTTTTTTTTTTTTACAACAAAAATTGTTACAGACAATTTTTCAACTTCAAAACAAGTTTGTTTACAATGTTCGCCATTTTGGTAAGGGAAGCTACTCTCCGCGCTTACTGTCTACGCTAAAATCTAAGACTGCTGTTATGTTCCGTAAAAGATCAATCTTTCAAACACAATAAATTTCGTATAAATTTAATAGTACCTTGATGAAAGAAATATAAAACTAGAGCTATCACTAAAGGTGATGAATGTACCCCCCGCATGCACTGACACAGTACATTGCAATTTGACGCACACAAGATTGCATAATTATGTGGACTGTATGTATATAGACTGTATGTATACAGTATAGTAACAAAAAACAAAGTCCCATAACTATGCAGAATATTTATCTAAAAGAATGTAACATGCACCATGCACAACTAGGGTTGGTACTGATCACTTGTGTAAAGTTTCATTAAATTGTGTGCAAGGGTTTGGTAGATTAGGCATGCACAAGATTGCATATACAGACTGTATGTACATATAGTATGTTAACAAGAAACAAAGTCACATAACTGTGCAATTTTTGTCGCTGAAAGAACCTAACATGCCCCATGCACAACTACTGTTGTTACTGATCACTTGTGTGAAGTTTCATTAAATTGTGTGAAGGGGATGAGGAGAGATGGTGCGCACAAGATTGTGTCTATGTATATAGTATAGTAACAAAAAAAAACAAAGTCCCATAACTCTGCAAATTTCTTTTCTGAAGGAACCTAACATGCCCCATGCACAACTACTGTTGTTACTGATCACTTGTGTGAAGTTTCATTAAATTGTGTGAAGGGAATGAGGAGAGATGGTGCGCACAAGATTGTGTCTATGTATATAGTATAGTAACAAAAAAAACAAAGTCCAATAACTCTGCAAATTTTTTTTCTAAAAGAACCTAACATGCCCCATGTATAACTACTGTTGGTACTGATCACTTGTGTGAAGTTTCATTAAATTCTGTCAAGGGGATAAGGAGAGATGGTGCGCACAAGATTGCGTCTACGGACAGACGGACAGACATACAGACAACCTGAAACCAGTACGTATCCCCCCCCTTACAACTCTGTTGTCGGGGGGTACAAAAATCACAAATATTATGCTACTAATTAGATATCGAGTATTATCTTTAACCTAGATCAAACTGTGAACAACAAAATTGACACGAGATTGCCGATAATTACAGGCCATTTGGCCGTAACAAAAAGGGGATCGACCCTTTGGTTATCAGTTTTAATTGAGAAGCTGAGGTCATTTTGTCCTTCTTGTAGTGAAGTCATGTGAAACTAAAGATCATCAAGATTAACATCCTGATTAATTTTCATAAAGATATAGTCATAAATGTGGCCTCTAGAGTGTTAACAAGCTTTTCCTTTGATTTGACCTTGTGACCTAGTTTTTGACCCCACCTGACCCAGATTTGA
The DNA here is from genome assembly GCF_021730395.1 of Mercenaria mercenaria. NCBI lineage: Eukaryota > Metazoa > Mollusca > Bivalvia > Venerida > Veneridae > Mercenaria > Mercenaria mercenaria. Next base: position 17,758,088 of record NC_069363.1, read on the forward strand.
ACTTGACCTATAGATCATCAAGATTAACATTCTGACGAAGTTTCATTAAGGTATGGTCATAAATGTGGCCACTACAGTGTTAACAAGCTTTTCCTTTGATTTGACCTAGTGACCTAGTTTTTGAACCCACCTGACCCAGATCTGAACTTGACCTATAGATCATCAAGATTTACATTCTGACCAAGTTTCATTAAGGTATGGTCATAAATATGGCCACTTCAGTGTTAACAAGCTTTTCCTTTGATCTGACCTGGTGACCTAGTTTTTGATCCCAGATGACCCAATATCGAACTCGTCCAAGATTTTATTGAGGGTAACATTCTGACCAAGTTTCATTAAGATTGGGCCAAAATTGTGACCTCTAGAGTGTTAACAAGCTTTTCCTTTGATTTGACCTGGTGACCTAGTTTTTGATCCCAGATGACCCAATATCGAACTCGTCCAAGATTTTATTGAGGGTAACATTCTGACCAAGTTTCATTAAGATTGGGCCAAAATTGTGACCTCTAGAGTGTTAACAAGCTTTTCCTTTGATTTGACCTGGTGACCTAGTTTTTGACCCCAGATGACCTAATATCGAACTCATCCAAGATTTTATTGAGGGTAACATTCTGACCAAGTTTCATTAAGATTGGGCCAACATTGTGGCCTCTAGAGTGTTAACAGTCAAATTGTTGACGACGGACGGACGACGGATGATGACGGACGACAGACACAGGGCGATCACAAAAGCTCACCTTTGAGCACTTCTTGCTTAGGTGAGCTAACAAAATTTAACTGGTTGATTTCACCATTAATTGCCCTTTACAATGATTCATTTGTATTTTACCATTTGAAATACACCCAAAACAAACTTTCATAAATGCATTCTGAGATATTGTTTTGGAGTTTATCACAGTAATGTAACAGAAATAGAGATAGTGCCCAATTTTTCCAAAACAGAGTATAATGAAGTTAAAAAGCCTTGAAATGCATGCAGATGTCCATATATTTCTCAAAAAGGATTATATTAATAATATTGTAACCAAACATGCATAGTTATAAGCATTTGATATTTTCATATAATACTGTTCACTAAATAAAACATCTGGAACATTCTGATAACCTTCAAATATGCTGTAGCAGAATGCATATATTCAGCATCTGACTGAGACTGGAACCCAGGACCTCTCACACCAAAGGCAGACATTACCACTTTGCTGTAACTGCAGTCTATAGCTAGACTGTGTAAGTGCACCCTTATTCTCTACCCAACTACATTGTGTGAACTGAAACAATTGTGTGACAATGACATGTTCAGAGTAATCTGTTGACTTTATTAGCTAACAGCAATTTTTGTGTAAAGAAAAATTATTATATAACTTTTCCAACATTTTGAATCATTCAAACTGTAAAAGTTATACTCCGGACAAAAGTGTGACAGACGGATGGACAGACAGATGGACGGAAGGACAGACAAGCGGCAACTATATGCTCGCCCTTCGGGGAGCATAATAAATTGGTAGATTGTCAAGTGAGGAACAATTCTATGAAATTAGATGATTTCATTTGATTCAGCTCTAGGTGGCTCCAGTGAGCAACCAACCAGAATAGTTGGAACAAATTTGAAAGAGGACCACATAAGGAGCATCCAGACCAAGTTTCATAAATTTTCTACAAATGATTTCAGAGGAGTTGTCATTAGAAAAACAAGGCAGTCTGAAAGACAGCTATATCCCCCACCGCTGTTATGGATAGAGAAAGGGTTGATGGTATTGGGTGGAGGCACTGACTTTGTTCAGTATATTTTATAGTCCATGTATGAGGAAATCAATGAATTTGAAAATTCTTCAAGGGGTTTAGGAGATACAGAGCAGACACAAAATGGAAGGCTCAAACATTTTACCTTGCAATGTGACCTTGATCTTGAGTCAACACGGCTGACACATGAGTTCTGCATATCGTCTTGATGTGGTGATCATTTGACTCAAGTTTCATGAAAATCCTTCAAGGGGTTTGGGAGACACAGAGTGGTCACAAAATGGAAGGCTCAAACCTTTGACCTTGAGTTGTGACCTTGACCTTGAGCCGACATGGCTGACTCATAAGTTCTGCACATCGTCTTGAAGAGGTGATCAACTGACCCAAGTTTCATGAAAATCCTTCACGGGGTTTAGGAGATACAGAGTGGACACAAAATGGAAGGTTCAAACCTTTGACCTTGCAATATGACCTTGATCTTGAGCTGACATGGCTGACTCATGTGACAGTGCGAAAAATGTGTGGGATTTATTCGGATGGAGAAATCACTATAGTTTCGTACGCCGATGCTCGCTCGTGAAGCGTAAACGGTTTGGAACTGGGTTTTGAAGTAAGGTTTTTCTGAAAGATTAATCTTTTGCCCAAAAGACAGTCAATCATTGATAAGGAAATATTTTTCTGAAAAAAAAAATACGGACCTGGAAGCAATGCACATTTCAAACTGTTCATATCTACCTTTCTCATGGCTCATTGTCACAGGAGCAAAATTTTTTTCAAAATGACTTTTTGTCATTTTTTTCCTAAGAAAACATTATAATTGTAATAAATTTAAGTGCATATGGCTCATGGACCCATACTGTATCCTAGGTACGTTACTGCCACCTGTGAGCTAGCCAGGAGAATGCAGAGCTCGAGTATAACCTGCAAAGTTAGACTAAGCACTTCAGTGGATTCCATCCCATTGTGGTCTTGCAGGCAATGAAGAGGCAGACCAACTGGCTAAGCTAGGAGCTCAGTCAGAACAACCAACAACACCTGTGAGCTACAAGGAGAAAGTCACCATCATCAAAGCACTAACTAGACCAAGGATAGAGGAAGATGCTTTTCATCTCCTTGATCGGTCAGAACAAGTGATGCTGGTCAGGCTTCGCTCAGAGAACAACAAGCTCAATGCTCACATGTACAAGATACACAGACTGGCACCATCGCCAATCTGGCCATGTGGTGAGGAAAATCAGACTATGGAGCATATACTCCAGAAATGTAAAAGGCATGACCAGGAGCGAGCTGCGACTTGGCCGATAGATACCTCAATCCACCAGAAACTGTATGGAGGCATTGAGGATCTGCAGCAAACCTCAAGTTTTATCGAGGCTACTGGTCTGACAGTGTAGTTGCGTACGAAGCAGAAGAAGAAAGATCTAATCAGATATATGCATCTATTACAACATGGTTTTACATAAAAGTTTTTTTCTAAAAACAAGTATATGTCATATCCAAAAACTACAAACCTGAACACTGTGTTCAAGTTAACTTTTTACACATACATGAACTTTTGGAACAAGCAGCCTCTTTAAGTGTAAGAGAAATTGTAGTTTATTTACAAGATGCAGCAAATTCTCTTATAATTTATTACACGCCAGACCTAAGAACTCTGTAATGATACTAGATATTAACTATCTCACCTAACTGCCAATTTTTCTTACAGCCAATAACTGTCCAGGAAATAAGATTTGTCTCCTCCAACATAATAAGGTTAGCCATAATGTTTAGCTTTGGACATGTGTGAACATTTTCCAGTTCTATAGTAGTCGCAACTTGACCGCGATGGTTGACCTTAGGCTGATTATTCATATCGATTATTTCATTGTAGAAATCAAGGGTGCATAGGGTAGCTATGTATATTTATATGGAATTAGTTTGTATACAGCGCAGTATCAAAGTATATATATTTATACATAAGATCAGTTAAAACTTTCCAATACACTAATTTATATTTATACATATATTTCATTTTTCTCGTGCAGCTTGTGTTTTACGTACACTCCTTTTCAATAATAGGTTGTGCCTCATTATGTATTATAATGCAAAGTTCAACCATCGGGGTCAAGTTGCGTCTACTATACATTCTAGCTTTTATAACAAATTAGGCAAGAACATTCTAACAACTACTTTGGCTTAATTACAATGACATCAGTGTTTCTCAAGCTTTTTTAAAATATTGTGTAAGGCAGTGATAGTTAATACCTTCCCAATGGCATCTTACTGGCATTTTAAAATGCTGACCCATCACAAAAGACACTTGAAAGTGTGGGAAAAGAACTAAGATATGCCTTAAAGAAAATTAAACAATTAATAACACAAATATTAACACAAGGCCATCATGGCCCTAAAGTGCTAATCCTGAGTATGGCAGCTTGCTCAGAGTTTTGGTTACACAACTGTGAAACTATTAGAAATAGGGCCAGAGTAAAATAAATATGGGTGGTTATGTTGTTTTTGTCATGGTGTGTGCAATGATTATGAAACTAGGAGACAGTATCAAGAATTTACACAAGAAATTAAAAGTAAACAAGAGGGTTGTGATGGCACAAGAGCACTCAAGACTTTCACAGATTACCTGAATAAATTTTGGTAGCGGATCATGCATGAATGACCGTAATTTGTGTATATTTTTGTCAGTTATTTCTATCTTCCTTTTTAGAGAGCGCTACATTATGACTATAAGATATGTTAAAGTTACTCCCCTTACCTTGCTCAACTGCATGTTATGTGAATAGGCATCAATATTAATATAAAATAAATGTTCAAATTTTTATTTTGCACACACAATTACAAGGATTAAAGGGAAATTATATCTATAGTTTTGCTACTGTCCAATTTAGCACCAGCTATTTTTTTTACAACTGGAAATTTGGTAAACTGGAATGTTTGCCATCGTTAATCACGCATAACTGGAATATTTATTTAGGATATTTCCATCATGAAGAAACTAGACTAATAATGACCAATATTATAATCCCAAGGTTTGGTGACCGTGACTGATTTTCGTTCACTATTTTTAACATGAAATACCTAATAGATGTAGCTCTCGGACATAATATTGAGTAAATATAAGTCTACTATCATCTAGATTTTGGTAAATATTAATGATAATATATATTTTCTTTTTATCATATCCATGAATTAACAAACTAAAGATCATAGAAATGAAATAATTTGTATTTATTAATGTGCAAGAAAGCGCATGAGTGCCAACGTTACTCCGACATCATCATCAATTCTCCTGTTTATTTCCGGTTTTCAATAGTTTTTATTCTTTATGTCTGTTCACTATAATCGAGGGGTTTTCCATTGAATCTGGTTCTTTGGGACTGGAAAAAAGTGTTCCTTATAACTGAGTGTCCTATAACCATGGATTTTTACATTGAATAAAGAAGGAATTAGGTCGGGGAATTGAAAACTTTTCCTATAACCGAGTTTTCCTTATATCAGAGTTCCTTATAAGTGAAGTTTTCTGTACCAATTTTGATTTAATAAAAGAATTTTGCCAGAATGCTTTTTTTATCAGATATACTTCTAAAATAATACATCTCTAAATATCAAAATCTTCAACTAACTGCGGCTGCTGAAACACCCAACATTGTAATTTTTACTCCCTCACAATGCAAGATGTCAGGGAACATCATGTATCTCATACACAACATGACATAATACTTCTTCATTATGTTCACAATGTAGCTAATAGGGAATTGTAACCTCTGCAATGTTCTGCTTTTATGTGATGTCAGAGCCATATGATTCCATGGGAATTATACACACAGGTCTTTCAAATGCAGAAGCAATGTAAATACATCAAAGCTGTCATAAAACCAACACAATTATATAGCCATGTAACCAGAGAAGGTAATATATATATCTACTTGAAAGGTGTCCTTATACCATTTTCTTTTCTACCATTTCATCTCAAAGAATGAATACAAACACTTCATTTTAAAACATCTTGATGTGATGTAAATAAACTCCTGGACCACTAAATTTCTGTTTGTTTGTTTCATTGGGTTTAACATTACGCCAGCATAATTATAGGTCTTATGGCAAGTTTCCAGCTTTGATGGTGGAGGAAGACTCCAGGTGCTTCTCTGCGCATTATTTCATCACAAACGGAACCCGGGTAGAACCACCGACCTTCCGTAGGCCAGTGGATGGCTTCCTCACATGAAGATTTCATCTCCCTGAATGAGGCACAAACCCATAGAGGGGCAAGTGACCTTGAAGTCAGGGACCTTAATCTCTTGGTAAAATACTATCAGAGTCCTCCTTTCTTTATGTGATGTAAATAAACTCGACTAACATACTAATCGTGATTCCCGCCGAAACGCGAGGACGAGTCTAATTCATGATAACTGATGAAATAACCATTCATAATGCTTGCACATTACTTGACAAGCAAATATTAGTATTTCTTTCATTTCAAATATCCACTAAGTATATGGCAACATAGCTCAGTTGGGTAAAATGCAGGCAATAATTGGGTGTAAGCAGATCGTTTTGTGGGTTCGAATCCTCACGAGGGTTGTTCTTTTTTAGATTTTTTTTGTTTTTCCTATTCGTTTTCATTTTTGCTTCCGTATTTTTGTTTCTTTCTTTGATGGTTTGTTGTCGAGAACGCTTGCGGTGAGCTCGATATAGTCGCCACTTTCGGTGTATGTGCGTGCGTGCGTGCGTCCGATTTTATCCGGACCATAACTTTGACATGCATGGACCAATCTTGTTTATATTTCGCATTAATGTTTAACTCAATGAGGAGGCGCGTCATGCGGAAACCTCATGTTCCTATCTCAAAGGTCAAACTGAAGTTTGTCCGGAGCATTTCTCCTTCATGGATGGTAGGATTTTGATGTAACTTGGCATGAATGTTCACCATTATAAGACGGAGTGTCATGCGTAAGAAGCAGGTCCCTAGGTCCAAGGTCAAGGTCACACTTCGAGGTCAAAGGTGCTGTCGGGCTCGACATTCTGCCCGTGGGCATACTTGTATTTGTATATATGTTCATTATTTGCATGGCTAAGTGCATGCATTTAATCAATATCATCTTTGTTATGTAATATACTATTCTGATCTGCCATATCGCCTTTAGATACCTCTCTGTCGTGTTGTCACAGAGCTCATGAAGGAATCTTGATTTTTATGCAAAAGTGAAATAAAAAATTAAAAAAAAATTAAATGTCGATGCTGAGTTTCGAACCCACACGGCAAAAGATCTGATGAACATGGACTGTATGCTTTACCACTGAGCTAATTCGTAACTGGTACAAACCTGGAAATATTTAGATTGTAACATGTTAGGAAAATGTTGAATTCCCCATGTTCCATTATAATCTATTTATAGTCATGTTTGTAAATATCAAGTTATCGTTGGGGCATAGTATTGTCAGTTTTTCTCATGAATAAGGTTTTCATTGAATGGTATGAAAATAAAATAGGTCAAGAGTGGCATAGCCACTCGTGAAATATGATTTTTTTCATACCATTAGATAACAAGAGAGCCAAGATGGCTCTAAGTCGCTCACCTGAGTAACACATCATAACAGTGTAAACATGTTTTACCTAGTGATTTTATGGAGACAAATATTCTGACCAATTTTCATTAAGATTGGACCAAAAAATGTAAACAAGCACTTTCTTTGATTTGACCTAGTGACCTAGTTTTTTACCCCACATGACTCGGATTTGAACTTGTCCATCTGACAAAGTTTCGGGAAGCAAAAAAGTGGCCTCTAGAGCATATACAAGCTTTTTCTCTGATCTCACCAAGTGACCTAGTTTTTAACCCCACATGACCCAGATTTGAAATCATCCAAGAGTGCATGAAATATTCTGACCAAGTTTAACGAAGATAGAATAAAAAATGTGCCCCTTAGGGTATAAACAAGCTCATTCTTTGATTTGACCTGGTCACCTAGTTTTTCACCCCACATGACCCAGATAAAAATTCATTCGAAGTTTCATGCAGACAAGCATTCTGACCACATTTCATGCACATCAAATGAACAAGACTGTTAACAAGCTTTTCCTCTGATCTGACTGGGTGACCTAGTTTTTGACCCCATATGACCCAGTTTCAAACTTGGCCTAGGAATCATCAAGGTAAACATTCTGACCAAGTTTCATGAAGATAGGGTCATAAATGTGGCCTCAAGAGTGTTAACAAGTTTTTCCTTTGATTTGACTGGGTGACCTAGTTTTGGACCCTATATGACCCAGTTTTAAACTAGGCCTAGAAATCATCAAGATAAACATTCTGACCAAGTTTCATGAAGACAGGGTCATAAATGTGGCCCCTAGGTTGTTAAAAAGTTTTTCTTTTGATTTGACCTGACAACATAGTTTTTGATGTGATATGACCCAGTTTCGATCCAGGCCTAGAGATGAAGTCTCTATATGGCTGCAAAGCCAAAATAGCAAATGTTGGCCCTTTGAGGTGCCTTTCTGGAACCCATGATGGAATCTGGCCAGTTTTCGAAAGGAACCAAGATATTTTGCCAATACAAATTGTGTGCAAGTTTGATTAAAGCTAATTGCAAAATGTGGTTTCTATTGTGTTCACAAGCAAAAAATAGCAAATTTTGGCCCTTTAAGGGGCCATAACTCTCGAACCCATGATGGGATCTTGCCAGTTTTCAAAAGGAATCAAGATATTATGCCAATAAAAGTTTTGTGCAAGTTTGATTAAAACTGATTGCAAAATGTGGTCTCTAACTTGTTCACAAGAAATTGTGAACAGACAGATGGATGACGGATGGCAGACAAACCACAGACAACAGACAAAATGCGATCACAAAAGCTCACCCTGTCACTACGTGACAAATGAGCAAAAAATAAACACCTTATTCATGATAAAAATTTATTATATACACAAATGATTGAAAACATTGTGTGTTCCCATTTTAGAACGAGTGACAACAACTACAATACATTTTCTGTTCAGCCAAAGTTTAGTTGTGGGTTATATACAACCCACAGTTCCAGATGATTTTGACATATTGTTTATTTTCTGGCACTGCAAATGGTCTGCCAAGTAACATCCCTTTGTGAAATCTTAAATGCCCAGTAGTCGTTAACATATCCATAGCGAAATATAATAATGGATCATGACTGATGATCAAACATGTTAAGACATTTTGGAACATGTTTTATATATCCATGATCATGTTAGCTAATCACGTTTTATGAATATGTTCAACCATCAAACATGATTATGCTATAATCTTTTTTTTCTGCAAAAAAATGTTTCTTACATCTTAAACCACAGGCCTTTTTCTCATCATTTTGGGAATGCCATGACAATGTACCACTGTAATTTGTCTTAATTGGAAACAATGGAAACTTAAACAAAATATACTGTGAAATCATTATTATTCGTGGAGGATTAATTTTCGTGGATTTCATGGTTCAGCGCAACCACGAAATTAAGTCCCAACGAACAAATTATGCCCAAGATAATGTAAATGGCACTAAATGTCACCAAAAAAGACAACACAGCCGTCCGATCTGGTCCGTAGTTGTGTGCATGTGTCAGTACTGACCTGCAACTTTCATGCAGTTTATGGATGCTCCATCAATAATAAACATAGGTTTGCACCGGAACAAAACCGACTATTTCATTCAGACATTTACACATGGTTTGTTTATGACATGCTCGTCAAAGTAAAAGTAGATACTTAAAAAAGTAGTTTGACATAGCGTCACATGACAGATCGCACTATGCTGCGGCTGTTATTTGCATTTATTTGGCCCCGCTCTGAAATGTTTATAGAACTAGCTTTTATTTTTACTGACATGTAAACTACTAGTACTTTGGGACTATTAGATATTATGCATTGTAAATTAATTGCTAGGTTCTGCATCCGATGCATTATGTTACCAAATTCATTTTACATGTTTCTTGGCAGGAAATAACACATCCACAAGTTCAACAGCTTGTATGTTTAGATGCAGACGCGCATGACATTTTGAAAAAAACATTCGGATTAAGTCTAGCAACCAGTTTATAATAGTTTATATAAGGATTACTATGGTTATACTAGTATAGTAGTCGCAACTTGACCGCGATGGTTGACCATAGGCTGATTATTCATATTGGTTATTTCATTACAGAAATCAAGGGTGATTAGGGTGGCCGTGTATATTTATATGGAATTAGTTTGTATACAGTGCAGTATCAAAGTATATATACTTACATTTCATCAGTTAAAACTTTCCAGTACTCTAATTTATATTTACACAAATTTATATTTCCTTTTTCTCGTGCAGCTCGTGTTTTACATACACTCCTTTTCAATAATAGGTTTTGCCTCATTATGTATTATAATGCAAAGTTCAACCATCGGGGTCAAGTTGCGTCCACTATACTACTGAATAAAAACAACAGCCATGTACAGAACATTCTAAACCATTCATATTGTATCAATCATGTTTTGATTATGAATGCTAATTGTGCAAGACTATATCCCAGGTGCTACGGTTTTAATTGACACATTTTAATTGGCGCCAACTTTTCTTATTGAATATTTCACAGTTTTATTAGGTGTCGTATAAGATAACATGGTCGTTAATTGGCACATGATCGCTATAGCTAATCTCCCGCGCCATAGACTGCAAATTCGGTAACTACGGTAGCGCTGTGTGACATAATTATGTAGGTTTCACATGTAAGAACAAAATGATAGTCCTGTGAAATTTTTTTTCTTTTCAAAAATTTGAAATCCACGTATTTCCATCCCCATGAAACAGCCGTTTTGGCCAAAACCATGAAATTAAATGATTTCACAGTAATTGATTTCTGCTTGAATAACATTTTAAAATGTGTAAATGCATTTTGATAACTGTTAACTTAATCTAATGAGTAACAATTTACAAAATAGCAAAACTATAGTTGAAAAGCAAAAAAACCTTGGCAGTAACAATGGTTTGGGAATTTTAAGTTCAGCATTTGGAAAAAACCCATATATTTTTGCTTTGGGATTGCCTCCTTTTACAGGTGGTAGCTTTATAAGGAAAAAAAGCCCTGAACCAACACTAAAAATATTGCCAGAACGAGATAAAAACTGACGCAGTGTTTAAATACATCAAGCAATCAGAAAATTGGCAAACATGTTCAACAATTTTCAAATATGATTATGCAAAAAGTATATTTTCTTTTAAAAGGTATGCTCCTATGTTTTAAACTTTGTAATAATGTTCCACACAAAACATGTGCCATGAGCAATGGATGAACAAAATTTTAACAGTCTAGACATGACAAATATTATTAAACAATCTGAAGGATTCAGACTTGAAGAAAGTGAAGATTGTAATTTTCACAATGTGTTATTTTTTCAATGTATTAGTTTTGGTGCAAAAATTGTAGGTCTTTCTTTTTTTGTTGCTCATAATAATTTGTAGCTGCATTGTGTATTTCTTCTCAATGAAATGCTGAAGAAAGGAATGATTTAGTGTAGTGGGTGCTTTTTGATCTGTATTTTGATGTTAATGTCAATAGTTTTATGATGATGATGCAATTGTCATCAGTTTTCAAGATCTTGCTATGACATGTTACAGTGAAACACCGCTCGCTCGAGCATCGATGACTCGAGCACCCGGGCTCGCTCGAGCAATTCATGTGGTCCCGGCCGCTTTCCTTCTATTTTCTATGTGATATTACCATGGCTGGGTCCAGCATCGATAACTCGATCGCTCGAGCATGACACCTGGTCCCTGTGTATTAATTTACTCTTTGTTGCTTCTGGCTAACTCGAGCTGAGGTGTCAGAATTTTTTACACCTTCGGCGGTCAGAATGTATCGGTTAATTAAACATTTTCACACAGCGTGAGAATTGCGTAGTCTATTCCCAGACTATCTTAAATGTTTGTTTGTCGGTATATTTGATATTATGATAAGATTAACTACTGATAAAAGCTTAAAGAAAAGTTATTGATAAAATATTGATCACTTACTGTTAACTTAAGCATCTATTCTGCGGGATCGAGAAGATAGTTATGAGATCTTAGTAATTTAATCAGCAGTTGTTTGCTTGCAAATGAAGGAAATAATATAGCCGTTTCATAAAATTGAGACGATAATTATGATATGCACTTGTTGATGAATAAAAATCTAAAAAAAAATCTTAGTTGTTTCTTCGCATGTGCCATTTACAAATTACATACTGAAACGTCATCAACAGAATAATGTTTGTAATACATTTGTTTTTGAAAATGTCACAAGTATGTTATTATTACGCATCACCGTTTACTCAGCAAATGGTCCCGATGACAACTGGTAAATCAAACTTTAGTTTTCTTCGTATGTTGGTTAATGTTTGGGTCGCTCAAAACCATGGACAACTTGAGCATTTTGCTCATCCCCTTGCGACCTCGAGCGAGCGGTGTTTTACTGTACATTATGATATTTAGTCACTTTTGAGGCAGTCATCACTTCTCTGATCAATACCTGTACATATCTTCAAGCAAATTGAAGCTGTTGCTAATTCAAATACATGCAGCAAGATATTGAGGTTTGACTCCTAATACTTCTTTTTAATATACACTGTAAGTAAAAATGTATCAATTTCTGAAACTGAACATTGGAGTTTTCAAGATAAAAACACTACTGACATCAAAAGACAAGGACCCCTACATTTGAAATCTGGAACCTTATTATGTAAAACTCCTGCTTCTCTGTAGTTAAAAACTGGAAAAAGGTGGTTCCTGGAGGAAATGACTCATAAAACATGAGCAGACCATCACAGTCCAGACATGGTCAAACATATAGGTCAAACATGGTCAAACATATCCAGATGTGGTCAAACATGTTGGTAAAATGGCACCATGGTCATATGGTCAATCTGGCATAAACATGTTTTAACATGGTCAAATGAACATGTTCATAACATGATAAATCATGGATGATTTTAACATGATTTATCATGATCTTGTCTGATCATGTTTTACCATGGTGCCATTTTACCTACATGTGATAACACATTTATATCATGGTAAAAACATATTTAAATATGTTCAAAAAACATGTTCTGATCATGAATATTTCGCTATGGAGATTGCAGGATAGAGATGTACTCTAGGCGGGCTGTGATAATTGTAAATTTTATATTTTGACTTGAAATAGTTTACTTCACTATCCATATACATTTTTTTCTTCAAATGATACCAAAGTCACTGCCCAAGCAAACTAAAACTATTCCAATAAATCAGTAAAAATATAGAAAATATGTCTCATTGCATTAAAAAATATAGAAAATATGTCTCATTGCAATAAAAATATAGAAAATATGTCTCATTGCAATAAAAATATAGAAAATATGTTTCACTGCAGTGAAATATAAATACAGCAAAAATATGCATTATATTTCATCAATTTTTCTCAATATCTCATTACTAAGTATATAATAAACCAGTTATTTTGGGTTCAGACAATCAGAACAGCATGTAGTCTTTTATAGATGACAGCTAAATTTTGTCACGCCAATTTCAGCGTCTCAGTAATTTTGACAAAGCCCTATAATTGCGCTTTCAGTTAACAGTAAACTCCAGAAAAAGTGTCGAACAAGTCTTTGTGTCTATGAAATGCCAACTGGTGAGTGTCCCCAACAGTGGGAAAGACAATGAATGCGCACTATTTCACAGCAATTGCTTATTCAGTGGCAATTTTCCACCTATGTTATAGTGAAATATTACCAATAATACTAGAAAAAGTTAAGTACAATCTACCACTCGAGTAATAAACACTTTGCCTTTCCTTTGTAGCCAAACAAAACCATACTTTTTGTAGCAAATAAGTATTAATGTTAATAGGTAAGGTTTTTGGAAAGTAATGCAGGCTGTTCTGTATTTTGCAAACTATGCTCATTTTGTTAATATGAGAGAACTGAAGACCCTGTATTCCTCACCTGACCTAGTTCTAACCCCAGACAACCTAGTTTCTAATTTTCCTACATTTAATATATTTTGACCAGTTTTAGGTAAATCAGGTAGATCATAAACCAAGTTTTTCAATGATCTGACCTAGTGACACAGCTTTTGACTTAAGGCACCCCATCTTTGAACTTGACCTAGATTTTAAACAGACAAACATTCTCCAAAAGATTTATGACGATCAAGTTGAAAAGTGGCCTCTAGTGTTAAAAAGTTTTTCTTTGTTTTGAACTAACGTCAAACGTCACGTTCCCGCAAGGGGTTTGACGTCAACGGCAGATAAACTAATGACCCAGTATTTTCCCAAGTGACCCAATTACAAATTTGTCCATGAAGATCAGGTAGAAAATGTGGACTTTTGGAGTGCTATCAGTTTCTTTCTTTTATTTGACCTAGTGACCTAGTTTTTGACCTAGATAATCCAGTTTTCAAACTTGAACTTTTCATAGAGACAATCATTCTGACAGTTTTATGAAGATCAAATACAAAATGTGGCCTCTAGGGTGTAAACAAGATTTTTTGATGACTTTTACATTGCTTCCTAGTTTTTGAACTTGACCTAGATTTCATAGAGACAATCATTATGACAAGCATTTATAACATTCAAGCATAGAGTGTTAAATGTTTTTCTATGATCTGACCTTGTGACCTTGTTTAAGACATCAGTTAACCTAGTTAAGAACCTGGATTTAATCTCAAGAGAGAACAACATTCTGACAAAGATTTATAATGCTTAAGTAGAAAATGAAGCCTCTTAAGTGTTAACAATATCTTTCCATAATTTGACCTTGTGATCTAGTTTTTGACCTCAGGTGATGCAGTTTTTGAAGCTGACTTAGATTATATTTGAGACAAACACTTTGACAAAGATTCAAGGTGATCAAACAGAAAATGTGGCCTATAAAGTGTTAAAACATGGTTTTTCAATGATTTAACCTAGACATCTGGTAACCTAGTTTTAAACTTGAACCAGATTTCATAGGAACAAACTTAATAACAAAGTTTTAGGAAGATTAAACAGAAATTCTAACACAATCCGATTCATTTTCCTATTAAACAAAGAAGGCTGAAAACAGTGAATTATTGTTCTGACGTCACAATTATTACATCACATTGTCTAATGGCATAGCGGCGCGCTGGAAAAGAAACCGATTGAAAACTGGCAAATATTTAATGAATGCCGTCAAGAATGTACTTTTAAAGTCCTTGGTAACATGTTAGAATCGAAATAATATATCACAATTAGTGATATGCTCTTGAATAAAATCATTGTTTGTCGTTCAGATGCGTATTATTATATCACTCGTGATATAATTCCTTGGCATCTGAACTCCAAACAATGATTTATTCAGCGACAAATCACTAAATGAGATATATTATTTCTTAAATGTGACCTCTAGAGTGTTAGCAAGGCTTTCATATTAACTGAATAAAGACCTAGTTTTTGACACTAGATGACCCAGTAACAGACTCATCCAGATTTTATTCAGGGTAATATTCTGACTAAGTATCATTAAGATTGGACTAAAACTGTGTCCTTTAGAGTGTTAAAAGCCTAACTGTTGATGACACACGACAAAATACACAGGGTGTTCACAAAATTTTGTGCTCAGTTGTGCTAAAAACATCGTGTTTATTTTGACTCTGCTGGTTAGCAAGTACATAGTACTTTCCTAAACAAGAGGGCCATGATGGCCCTATATCGCTCACCTGGTTAAATGGTTGCTATGAAGATTTGCATTTAAGCTTGACCCGGGGTCATGATTTGAACAAACTTGGTAGAGATCCACTAGGCAATGCTACACACCAAATATCTAAGCTCTAGGCCTTCTAGTTTATTTCTAGACATTTTTTGGAAGATTTTCCTATGTACAATCAAGTAACCCCTGGGGAGGGGTCAATTTGAAGTCAGGGGTCATGATTTGAACAATTTTTGGTAGAGGTCCACTAGGCAATGCTACATGTCAAATATCTAAGCTCTAGGTCTTATGGTTTATTTTTAGAAATTTTTTGAAGATTTTCCTATGTACAATCAAGTAACCCCTGGGGCTGGGTCAATTTGACCCCGGGGTCAAGATTTGAACAAATTTTGTAGAAGTCTACTAGGCAATGTTACATGTCAAATATCTAAGCTCTAGGCCTTCTGGTTTATTTTTAGAAAATTTTGAAGATTTTCCTATGTACAATCAAGTAACCACATGGGGCAGGGTCATGATTTGAACAAATTTTGTAGAAGTCTACTAGGCAATGCTACACATCAAATATCTAAGATCTAGGCCTTCTGGTTTATGTTTAGAAAATTACTGAAGATTTTCCTATGTAAAATCAAGTGACCCCTAGGGCGGGGTCAATTTTGACCCCGGGGGGTAATGATTTGAACAAATTTTGTAGAGGTCTACTAGGCAATACTACATGTCAAATATCTAAGCTCTAGGCCTTCTGGTTTATTTTTTTTTTTTAAATTAGATTTTCCTATAGAAATCGAGGGTTATGATTTGAACAAATTTTGTAGAGGTCCATTAGGCAATGCTACATGTCAAATATCTAAGCTCTAGGCCTTCTGGTTTATTTTTAGAAAAATTTTGAAGATTTTCCTATGTAAAATCAAGTGACCCCTTGGGCGGGGTCAATTTTGACCCCGGGGGTAATGATTTGAACAAATTTTGTGGAGGTCCACTAGGCAATGCTACATGTCAAATATCTAAGCTCTAGGTCTTCTGGTTTATTTTTTTTAAAAATTAGATTTTCCTATAGAAATCTATGTAAAATCAAGTGACCCCTGGGGAGGGGTCAATTTTGATTTGAACAACTTTAGTAGAGGTCCACTAGGCAATGCTACATGTCAAATATCTAAGCTCTAGGTCTTCTGGTTTATTTTTTTTTTTTAAATTAGATTTTCCTATAGAAATCTATGTAAAACCAAGTGACCCCTGGGGAAGGGTCAATTTTGATTTGAACAACTTTAGTAGAGGTCCACTAGGCAATGCTACATGTCAAATATCTAAGCTCTAGGCCTTCTGGTTTATTTTTTTTTTAAATTAGATTTTCCTATAGAAATCTATGTAAAATCAAGTGACCCCTGGGGAAGGGTCAATTTTGATTTGAACAACTTTAGTAGAGGTCCACTAGGCAATGCTACATGTCAAATATCTAAGCTCTAGGCCTTCTGGTTTATTTTTTTTTTAAATTAGATTTTCCTATAGAAATCTATGTAAAATCAAGTGACCCCTGGGGAAGGGTCAATTTTGATTTGAACAACTTTAGTAGAGGTCCACTAGGCAATGCTACATGTCAAATATCTAAGCTCTAGGCCTTCTGGTTTTTGAGAAGAAGATTTTTTAAAGATTTTCCTATGTACAAGAGATCACAGAGTGATCTTGGCGCCCACCAATGTGCCATTTTTGAGTGTTCCAAATTTCAAGACTTACTGACTAGCTCAAGGTCAAATTTTCATTTCCATACACAACACTGTGCATGTGGTCCAAATTCAAAAGGTGTAGGTAGGTCACTAGATCAATTTCAAGGACAAAGTTCTTTGTACACAAAACTATGCATGTGCATCAAGTTTGAAGTCTGTAGTTTGAGAAATCTGAAAGTAGGTCACTAGGTCAAAATCAATGTCAAATTTCACTTCAGACCACAAATCTATGCATGTGGTCCAAATTTGAAGCCTGTACCTTCAAAAATGTGAAAGTAGGTCACTAAGTCAATGTCAAGGTCAAAGTTTGTTGTGTTACACAATCCTATGCATGTGGTCTAAATTTGAAGCCTGTAGCTACAGAAATGTGAAAGTAGGTCACTAGGTCAATCTTAAGGTCAAAGTTCATTTCGGTACACAAAACTATGCAAGTGGTCCAAATTTGAAGGCTGTGGCTTGAGAATTGTGAAAGTAGGTCACTAGGTCAAAATCAAGGTCAAATTTTATTTCGGAACACTGAACTAAGCATGTTGTCCAAATTTGAAGCCTGTACCTTCAAAAAAGTGAAAGCAGGTCACTAGGGCAATGTAAAGGTCAAAGTTTGTTTCGGTACACAAAACTATGCATGTGGTCCAAATTTGAAGGCTGTAGCTTGAGAAATGTGAAAGTAGGTCACTAGGTCAAAATCAAGGTCAAATTTCATTTCAGAACACGAAACTATGCATGTGGTTCAAATTTGAAGCCTGTACCTTCAAAAATGTGGAAGTAGGTCACTAGGTCAATGTCAAGGTCAAAGTTTTTTTCAGTGCACAAAACTATGCATGTGGTCCAAATTTGAAGGCTGTATCTACAGAAATGTGAAAGTAGGTCAATAGGTCAAAATCAAGGTCAACTCATGTTAAGGTTCATCTTGCCACTCAAAAATATACATGTGGTCCAAATTTGAATGTTGTAGTTATTGACAAGAAGATTTTAAAACTTTTCCCTATGTAAGTCTAAATGAGCCATGTGACCCCTGGGGCAGGGCCATATTTGACTCTTGGGGGATAATTTGAACAAACTTGGTAGAGAACCACTAGATGATGCTACATTACAAATATCAAAGCCCTAGGCTTTGTGGTTTAGACAAGAAGATTTTCAAAGTTTTTCCCTATATAACTCTATGTAAACAATATGACCCCCAGGGCGGGGCCATATTTGACCCTAGGGGGATCATTTGAACAATCTTAGTTGAAGACCACTAGATGATGTCACATACAAAATATCAAAGCCCTAGGCCCTGTGGTTTTGGACAAGAGGTTTTTCAAAGTTTTTCCCTATATAAGTCTATATAAACCATGTGACCCCCGGGGTGGGACCATATTTGACCCCAGGGAAATAATTTGAATCATCTTGGTAGAAGACCACTAGATGATGCTTCATACCAAATATCAAAGCCCTAGGCTCTGTGGTTTTGGACAAGAAGATTTTCAAAGTTTTTCCCTATATAAATCTATGTAATTTATAGAAATAAACAAAGGGCCATAACTCACTCATAAATTGTTGAACCAGTCTGATTTTCAGAGGGACACAACTAGGGTACCAATACATCATTCTGACAAAGTTTGGTCAAAATCCCCCCAGTAGTTTCTGAGGAGATGAGATAACGAGAAATTGTTAATGGACGGACGGAATGACGGATGGACAACGGACGCAGAGTGATTTGAATAGCCCACCATCTGATGATGGTGGGCTAAAAATCATATGACTCCTCGGGCGGAGTCAATTTTGACCCCGGGGTTATGATTTGAACAAACTCAGTAGAGGTCCACTAGGCAATGCTTCACACCAAATATCTAAGCTCTAGGGCTTCTGGTTTTTGAGAATAAGATTTTTTAAGATTTTCCTTTCGGTTCTCATGGCAACCAGAGTTCTGCATGGAATTCAATTCTTTGAACAATTTTTGTAGAGTTTCACCCTAGGAACATTCCTGTGAAGTTTCAAGTAAATCTGCCTAGTGGTTTTGTAGAAGATTTTTTAGAAATTGTTGACGCACGACGCACTAAGCACGAGGGACATCAAGCTGTCACAATAGCTCACCTTGTCACTTTGTGACAGGTGAGCTAAAAAGGGGGACATTGCTGACAACTATTTTCCAGTTTATATAAAGGTGACTGTAGACATTCAGGAAAGCATAAAAATGATTCATTTTGATATCCAAGTTGTATTTTTTTTTCAATTTAATTCCTATCAAAACATCTTTCTTCTTTTGATTTTTGGGATGTTTATTACATTATCTTTACATATTTTCATCTTAGTTTTCACTATTTACATATTACAGTCTTCACAGAATGTCTACCTGGTAATAAATCAGCATTTAGCTTTCCAAATCATGTAAATATAACTGTTATTTAATTCTAAAGTTTTTTTCCTATCAAAACTTGTATTCAGGTTTTTACATTATCTTTCACTATGAGATACCTTAGTAACATGATTCAGAGTCAATATCAACTTTAATACCACTATATTACAATCTTCCATAATTCCAAAATAAAACAAGAGCCATGTTAGACATGGCCAATCCCCCCCACCGGGCATATTATAATTGAAGGCTAAAGTTCCTGGCAAGTTAGTGTCTGAAAGTATTAATTTTGGGGAAAGCTTTGAAGAACCATTTAGTTGTGGTCCGCATCAGGGGTTTTAAAGATGTGAAAGAAAAAATAAGTCAGTGGTGAGGTGGTTTACTGCTAAATTTTATTAATTTTCATGAACAGTATAGCTATGATGTTTTTCTATATGGCTACTGTAAAAAGAAGGAATGGAAAGCTAACAGGGAACACGAGTGCCAGAATGTCACAATATATGCCCGTCACAGCAAATTTCTTTAGTCTAGCAGCTGTATTTGCAAATGGAATTTTAATTGTGGTTGTTTAGTAATCATTGTAAGTCTTTTGTTTTTCTAAGTCCACAAAAAACTCCTTACCAGGTAGATATCTTAAAATACACGTAAAACTGGAAAGTAACATCCATGTTGTACCACAGAAAAGTGGTCTTGTTTTTTCCCTACGGTCAATTGTAAAAAAGTTACAATATAAGTTATTTATAGTAACAACTAAGGGGAGTTAATCTTAAAAAAAAAAAAAAAAAAAAAAAAAAAAAAATTGCAAGTCCACAAAAAAATCTTTACCAGGTAGAGATTGGTCAAAATACACCTCAAAATTGGATGTAGCATGCATGTTGTACTACAGAAAAGTTGTCTCGATTTTTCCCTACGACTAGTAATGAAAAAGTTACAATAAAAGCTATTTAAAGTAACAACAAAGGGAGGTAATTCTAAAGAAGGGAACTGCGCATGACACTTCGTCTCATGATGGTGTATAATTGTGCCAAGTTACATCAAAATCCCTCCATGCATGAAGAAGAAATGCTTCGGACAATGTCATTCTTGTATCTGACATTTGGCCTCTCAGTGTGACCTTGACCTTAGACCTAGGGACCTGAATCTTGCGCATGCCATTCTGTCTCGTGGTGGTGAACATTTGTGCCAAGTTATATCAAAATCCCTCTATGCAAGAAGAAGAAATGCTCCGGACAATTTTTTTAAAGAAAATATGATAAAGGGGAATAACTCAAAAAATAGGCAAGGTAGAGTTATTGTTCTTGCACTCTGCACTTCCTCCCAATGTGTTCTATCAGTGTATGAAGTTTGAAGAAAATCCCTCCAGTACTTTTGGAGTTATGCTCCGGACAAATTTTTTTAAGAAAATAAGATAAAGGGGAATAACTCAAAAAATAGGCAAGGTAGAGTTATTGTTCTTGCACAATGCACTTCCTCCCAATGTGTTCTATCAGTGTATGAAGTCTGAAGAAAATCCCTCCAGTACTTTTGGAGTTATGCTCCGGACAAATTTTTTTAAGAAAATAAGATAAAGGGGAATAACTCAAAAAATAGGCAAGGTAGAGTTATTGTTCTTGCACACTGCACTTCCTCCCAATGTGTTCTATCAGTGTATGAAGTTTGAAGAAAATCCCTCCAGTACTTTTAGAGTTATGCTCCGGACAAAGATCCTTGCGGACGGACGGACGCATGCACGGACGGAGAGCATTTCTAATATCCCCTTCGCCTTTGGCGGGGGGATAAATAAAAAAAACTGTTAAGATTTGCAGAGATACAATTACATAATTCCACTTTTAGTTGTTTCAATATGATGCTCAACTTCATTTTTATTATTATCATCACCAAATCATTTGGCAAATCGAACTACATTTTGTACCTTTAACCGCTAGTGGATACGACAGTATCATAATCAAAACTTCTGTAGCAAAATTATTTATTATTTGTTTCCAGAAAATGTGTTCTAATAGAACTAAAATACCAGTCTTTACAATTGTGTTCCAATCTCTAATCTATCTGAAAAGATAAACAAATGAGAAGATTGGATGATCTTTTTTCTTAAACTCCTGTAACAATAGTACTAAAACTGCTTCTTACCTTCTGAAAATTCACTTATCAGATTTAATGCTTATACAGGCCAGAATTTTTTGATTTAGTGCTGTCTCGACAATATATCATCATTAAGTCATTAAAGTCTTTCATTTTTTTATTTGTCTCAGTCTTCTTTGATAGCATTTTCTTCAAAGTTTCTGCAGCAGCAATTTCCAGTGAAAATCTGTAGGTCACGGGTGTCCCCATTTACTGTCACAGTACATTCATATATTACTAGTTAACTTTTAGGTTTTGGGGGTGAGAGGGAGAATGGTGGGTGGAGGGGGTTTTGTTTAAAGATACTATAAAACACCACATAGGAGCACAGAAGAATTTAAACAATGTTTTTTAGTGGAGTTTGGTGTGGTTGTTGGAAGGGGAAGGGAGAATTAAGTGAGCCGTGCCATGAGAAAACCAACATAGTGGGTATGCGACCAGCAAGGATCCAGACCAGCCTGCGCATCCGCGCAGTCTGGTCAGGATCCATGCTGTTCGCTAATAGTATCTCCAATTCCAATAGGCTTTAAAAGCGAACAGCATGGAGCCTGACCAGACTGCGCGGATGTGCAGTCTGGTCAGGATCCATGCTGTTCGCTAACAGTTTCTCCAATTCCAATAGGCTTTAAAAGCGAACAGCATGGAGCCTGACCAGACTGCGCGGATGCGCAGGCTGGTCTGGATCCATGCTGGTCGCATACCCACTATGTTGGTTTTCTCATGGCACGGCTCAAGTAAAATTCAAGGTCAACAGCACAACTTCACATGCCCAATAATATTTCTATAGTTTCATGACTCTACTTTCTGACATACATTTGACAAAATCTTTTAAGTCTTTAATGTACCCTTTTGACTAAGTCAAAGGCAATACCTTTACATGATATGGTTTCATGGCTCTAGGTCAAATTCTTCTTTAGATATATGTGACACAAACTTTTAGGCCCTTTATGCATAATTTTGACGAGTCAAGGGCCATAACTCTGGTCTGGCTAGGTGAAATTCCAATCAAAACCCTAGGTACACAGCTTCACATGCTGAATAACACTCCTGTAATGTCTCATGACCCAAAGTCTGCTTTTGGAGAAACAAGCAACCCAAACTTTTGTATCATTTATGCATATTTATTCAAAGCAAAGCCTTAGGTGCATAACTTCACATGTTGATAAACAGTCCTACATGTTTGATGACTCTCTTTCTGAGATGTACATACACAAATTCAGATGGACAAACAGATGGACTGACAGACAGATCAACAGACAGACAGACAAATGTACAAACAAAGCCAAATCTAAGTTCCCCTCTCCACAAATTTTGGATGGCACAAAAAACAAGCAAATATGAAAAATTACTTGATCTCAACAGACTTTGTTAAACAAACAGAAATCATTCCACGATAGTACAGTGAGATGTAATTAATGGTATAATTGAGCCAAGTTAAAAAAAAGAACACATCTAAATACCTGCCATCTTAAGGGTCTTTTTATATTAAATATATACTTTTTAATTAACTTACCTGTAAAATTCCATATTTTATTTCAAGTTCCAGGAATTCTCTGTCCTGAAATATTTAAAGGGAAAGAATACAAAATAAATCTAACATAAGCCTCAAAATTAATTATTACTCCCTATCTATCGAGGATAAAATAGACCATGTTTTGTGTAACTGTATCAGACTTCCAAAGAAAAGATTGTAACAAGATGTGTTAGTAAAACACGCATGCCCCAATGATGCCCTCCTGTGCTCACTATGACGTTTTTCATTTGACTGACCCAAAGACCATAGACGTTTCCCACTGACCACAGGCAATCCTCCTCAGTCTCAAGGTCACTGTGACCTTGACCTTTGACCTACTGACCGAAAAAACAATAGAATGTCTTCTAATTACAACAAGCAATCATCCTATGAAGTTTGACACCTGTAGGTTTAAGCTTTCTTTCTTCAGTTATCAGTCTGAAATAGATAGACAGATGGTCTGACTGCTATATGCCTCCCCATTGGATGCGGGGAGGGGGTATAAAATAGTTATTTTTCTATTGTTGATTTGTCCTGTCATTTTATTCAATACTTGCTCATTGGGTTTTTCCTATTACTTCTGGCAGGGAGAAATTTAGACTGAGCAATTTTGAGGGAGATCCATTAGCATAATGTCTGCTTCTGATCCATCTGTTAAAATATAAAATAATAGCTGCATATGTCCTTATGACAGCCATTAGGAGGTAACTGGGTGTACAATTTTCAGTCCCAAACAGGCTGTAACCTTGACCTAATGACCCCAAGAAACAACAGGGATCACCTGCAAATCACAGACAATAATGTAATGAAGTCTGATTGGAACTGAATGAAAGCATTCTAAAGATATTGATCAGAAACCATCTTTAATCTCAAAGTTACAGAAACCTTAACCTTGACCTCCTGAATCCTCAAACATAAGGGGTTATCTTATTTACACGAACAATCATCCTATAATGTCTGACAGTTCTTGGACATAGTGTAATGTAGTTATTGATAAACTAGAGCTATCACTAAAGGTGATGAATGTACCCCCCGCATGCACTGACACAGTACATTGCAATTTGACGCACACAAGATTGCATAATTACGTGGACTGCATGTATATAGACTGTATGTATACAGTAAAGTAACAAAAAACAAAGTCCCATAACTATGCAGAATATTTATCTAAAAGAATGTAACATGCACCATGCACAACTAGGGTTGGTACTGATCACTTGTGTGAAGTTTCATTAAATTGTGTGTAAGGGTTTGGTAGATTAGGCATGCACAAGATTGCATATGCAGACTGTATGTACATAGTATGTTAACAAGAAACAAAGTCCCATAACTCTGCAATTTTTGTCGCTGAAAGAACCTAACATGCCCCATGCACAACTACTGTTGATACTGATCACTTGTGTGAAGTTTCATTAAATTGTGTCAAGGGGATGAGGAGAGATGGTGCGCACAAGATTGTGTCTATGTATATAGTACAGTAACAAAAAAACAAAGTCCCATAACTCTGCAAATTTTTTTTCTGAAAGAACCTAACATGCCCCATGCACAACTACTGTTGTTACTGATCACTTGTGTGAAGTTTCATTAAATTGTGTCAAGGGGATGAGGAGAGATGGTGCGCACAAGATTGTGTCTATGTATATAGTATAGTAACAAAAAAACAAAGTCCCATAACTCTGCAAATTTTTTTTCTTAAAGAACCTAACATGCCCCATGCACAACTACTATTGGTACTGATCACTTGTGTGAAGTTTCATTAAATTGTGTCAAGGGGATAAGGAGAGATGGAGCGCACAAGATTGCATCTACGGACAGACGGACAGACGGACAGACAGACAGACAGACAGACAACCTGAAACCAGTATACCCCCCCTTACAACTTTGTTGTCGGGGGGTACAAAAAGACAATTTTCAGTTTAAAATCACCGTGACACTGACATTTTACAACCTGACCCCAAAACAATAGGGAGACCACAGAAAATTAAGCTATAAAATTTGATGGCTGTAGGCCCAGCGATTCTGGGTATGTATTTATCAGAAACCATTTTTAGTCTCGAGGTCACTTTGACCTTGATGTTAGACTTACTTAACCCTTAAACAATAGAGGTCATCTCCTGACCACAAGCAATCATCCTATGCAGTTTAATAATCAAACTTTCCCTAGATTTCATACTTAAACATCTACTGTATAAGTATAGTCAAGACCAAAAAAAGGTACTCTAGATATCAAATGGACACTGTCATTTTTGCCTATTTGGATTAACAAAATGGCTATAACTCTTCAAATACTGATCTAAACTGGCTGATTATCAAACTAGGCTGACACTTTATAGAGATAACTCACTTTGTATGAGTTTGGTTCAGTTCTGAGAAAATATGCTTTAGTTATTTAGAGGACACTGACAATTTTAGTGAGTTTAACTCATTCAAGGGCCATAATTCATGAGATACCGACTGATTATCAAACTCAAACTAGATTTCGTACATGTATGATTAAGACCAAATCATAAATACACTAGTTATCTAGCAATGACTGATTCAAGGGTCATAACTCTTGAGTTACTGGTATCAAGCTTGAATAGATACACTTTAAGTTCTGAAAAAAATACTCTAGCAACTGAGTGGACAACAATAAGTTTCATAGTTTTAGCTAATTCAAGGTCCATAACTCTGGAAATACTGTTCCGAACTGACTTGTTATTGATCTTGACATAGATTTTACAGTGATATACATTTTGCTGAAATTCGGTTTAGCTAAAAAAAAACAAGAGGGTCATGATGACCCTGGATCGCTCACCTGAGTAATATGAGCTATATGTTTCAAATGTCAAACTGATGATAAAATATTAAGAAAGTAGGTCAGTAGGTCACATTTATGGTCACTCAGTCAGTTTTAAGATCGGTGTGCAAAACTGTACATGTCATCCAAATTTCAAGACTGAATCTTAAAACACAAGAAAGTAGGTCAGTAGGTCACATTCATGATCACTGAAATTCGGTTTAAAGATCAGTCTGCAAAACTGTACAGGTCATCCAAATTTCAAGGCTGTATCTTAAAAAACAAGAAAGTAGGTCAGTAGGTCATATTCATGGTCACTGAAAGTCAGTTTTAAGATCGGTGTGCAAAACTGTACATGTCCTTCAAATTTCAAGGCTGTATCTTAAAAAATATGAAAGTAGGTCAGTAGGTCACATTCCACATGACCCAGATTCAAACTTGACTTAAAGATCATCAAGGTTAACATTCTGACTAAGTTTCATGAAGATATAGTCATAAATGTGGCCTCCAGTGTTAACAAGTGAATGAAGTATTGCCATGCAATACAAAGTCCCCTACTGGAAGGCACCTAATTTTCTCTACTGCAGTATAACATAATGAACTGATATCTGTCAATGATGTATAAACAATACTGTACTATATATATACACAATATAATATAACAAAGCACTTGGATTAAAATTTGCATATATAAAAACGTACAGTTATTTTCATTTGGAATTTTTTTGGCCGATTATACAAAAAGTTATCATAAAAGTTATTTATAGTAACAACAAAGTGAAATTAATCCTAAAAAAAAAAAAAAAAAAAAAAAAAAAAATCTATAAAATGTAAGTACACAAGAAAATCTTTACCAGGTAGAGATAGATCAAAATACACCTAAATATTGGATGTAACATGCATGTTGTACCACAGAAAAGTGGTCTCGATTTTTCCCTACGACCAGTAATAAAAAAGTTACAATGTAATCTATTTATATTAACAACAAAGGGATGTAATTCTAAAAAAGTGTGCCTCATGGTGGTGAATATTTGTGCCAAGTTACATCAAAATCTCTCCATGCATGAAGAAGAAATGCTCCGGACAAAGTCATTCTTGAATTTGACCTTTGACCTCTAAGTATGACCTTGACCTTAGACCTAGCGACCTGGTTCTGGCGCAAGACAATTTGTCTTATGGTGGTGAACATTTGGGCCAAGTTACATTAAAATCCCTCCATGCATAAAGAAGAAATGCTCCAGACAAAGTCATTCTTGAATTAGACCTTTGACCTCTAAGTATGACCTTGACCTTTGAGCAAGGGCTCCGGGATTTGCGCATGACACGTTGTCTCATCATGGAGAACATCTGTGCCAAGTAATATTTAAATCCCTTAATGAATGACACAGTTATGGATTGGACACGAAACAGACCCTGTACATGCCATGTTAACATCTGACTAAGTGTGACCTTGACCTTTGAGCTAGGGGTCTGAAAGTTGTGCATGACACATCGTCTTATTATGACGTACAATTTTGCCAATTGATTAAAATCCCTTCATGGATGAGAGAGTTATGGACCGGACAGGAAAAAAGCCGTGTTGACCTTTGACCTCCAACTGTGACCTTGACCTTTGAGTTAGGGGTGTGGGTTTTGCGCAAGACATGTTGTCACATCATGGGGAACATTTGTGTCAAGTAATATTAAAATCCCTTCATGGATGAAAGAGTTATGGACCAGACACGAAACAGACCCTGTTCATGCCATGTTAGCATTTGACTACTAAGTGTGACCTTGACCTTTGAGCTAGGGGTCTGAAAGTTACGCATGACATATCGTCTTATTATGAGGTACAATTGTGCCAAGTGATATTAAAATCCCTTCATGGATGGGAGAGTTATGGACCGTACAGGAAAAAAGCCCTGTTTACCTTTGACCTCCAATTGTGACCTTGAACTTTAAGCCAGAGGTCCAGGTTTTGCACATGACATGTCGTCTCATCATGGGGAACATTTGTGCCAAGTAATAATAAAATCCCTTCATGGATAAAAGAGTTATGGACCGGACACGAAATTGCAGACGGACGGAATGACAGAATGACGGAAAAGTGCATTCCTATAGTCCCCGAAACTGGTTTTCAACCAGTAGGGGACTAACAAGCTTTTCCTTTGATTTTACCTGGTGACCTAGTTTTTGACTCTACCTGACCCAGATTTGAACTTGACCTAAAGATCATAAAGATTAACATTCTGACCAATTTTCATTATGATATGGTCATAAATGTGGCCTCTAGAGTGTTAAAAAGCTTTTCTTTTGATTTGAGTTGGTAATCTAGTTTTTGACCCCACCTGACCAAGATTTGAACCTGACCTAAAGATCATCAAGATTAACATTCTGACCAAATTTCATTAAGATATGGTCATAAATGTGGCCTGTAGAGTGTAAACAAGCTTTTCCTTTGATTTGACCTTGTGACCTAGTTTTTGACCCCACCTGACCCAGATTTGTACTTGACCTGAAGATCATCAAGATTAACATTCTGACTAAGCTTCATTAAGATATGGTCATAAATGTGGCCTCTAGAGCATTAACTAGCTTTTCCTTTGATTTGACCTGTCAACCTAGTTTTTGATCCCACATGACCCAGATTCGAACTTGATCTACAGATCATCAAGATTAACATTCTGATCAAAGTTCATGAAGATATGGTCATAAATGTTGCCTCTAGAGAGTTAACAAGCTTTTCCTTTGATTTGACCTGGTGACCTAGTTTTTGACCCCACCTGACCCAGATTCGAACTTGACCTAAAGATCATTAAGATTAACATTCTGACCTAGTTTCATAGAGATATTTCATAAATGTGGCCTCTTAGAGTGTTAACAAGCTTTTCCTTTGATTTGACTTGGTAACCTAGTTTTTTACCCCACCTGACCAAGATTTGAATCTGACCTAAAGATCATCAAGATTAACATTATGACTAAACTTCATAAAGATATGGTCATAAATGTGGCCTCTAGAGTGTTTACAAGTTTCCTTTGATTTGACCTGGTGACCTAGTTTTTGACCCCACCTGACCCAGATTTGAACTTGACCTAAAGATCAGTATGATTAACGTTCTGACCAAGTTTCATAGAGATATTTCATAAATGTGGCCTCTAGAGTGTTAAAAAGCTTTTCCTTTGATTTGACTTGGTAACCTAGTTTTTGACCCCACCTGACCAAGATTTGAACCTGACCTACAGATCATCAAGATTAACATTCTGACCAAATTTCATTAAGATATGGTCATAAATGTGGCCTGTAGAGTGTACACAAGCTTTTCCTTTGATTTGACCTGGTGACCTAGTTTTTGACCCCACCTGACCCAGATTTGTACTTGACCTGAAGATCATCAAGATTAACATTCTGACTAAGCCTCATTAAGATATGGTCATAAATGTGGCCTCTAGAGTGTTAACTAGCTTTTCCTCTGATTTGACCTGTCAACCTAGTTTTTGATCCCACATGACCCAGATTCGAACTTGACCTACAGATCATCAAGATTAACATTCTGATCAAGTGTCATGAAGATATGGTCATAAATGTTGCCTCTAGAGTGTTAACAAGCTTTTGATTTGACCTGGTGACCTAGTTTT
Source organism: Mercenaria mercenaria (assembly GCF_021730395.1). NCBI lineage: Eukaryota > Metazoa > Mollusca > Bivalvia > Venerida > Veneridae > Mercenaria > Mercenaria mercenaria. Next base: position 17,787,589 of record NC_069363.1, read on the forward strand.
TGACCCCACCTGACCCAGATTTGAACTTGACCTAAAGATCATTAAGATTAACATTCTGACCTAGTTTCATAGAGATATTCCATAAATGTGGCCTCTAGAGAGTTAACAAGCTTTGATTTGACCTGGTGACCTAGTTTTTGACCCCAGATAACCCAATATCAAACTCATCCAAGATTTTAGGTGAGCTAAAAGATGCACTTAAGTCTAATTTAGTGGACATCAATTCCAGCCTGTTAAGGGCGAAAATAAATACATTTCATTTTTCAAACAAGAGGGCCATGAAGGCCCTGTATTGCTCACCTGACTTATTGACCTAAAGATCACCAAGATTAACATTCTGACCAAGATTCATTAAGATATGGTCATAAATGTGACCTCCAGAGTGTTAACTAGCTTTTCCTTTGATTTGACCTGGTGACCTAGTTTCTGACCCTACATGACCCAGATTCAAACTGGACCTGAAGATCATCAAGATTAAAATTCTGACCAAGTTTCATGAAGATACAGTCATAAATGTGGCCTCTTCAGTGGTAACAAGCTTTGCCTTTGATATGACCTGGTGACCTAGTTTTTGACCCCAGATGACCCAATATCGAACTTGTTCAAGACTTTTTTGTGGGTAACATCCTGACCAAGTTTCATTAAGGTTGGGCCAAAACTGTGACCTGTAGAGTGTTAACAAGCTTTTCCTTTGGTTTGACCTGGTGTCGTAGTCTGTGAACCCAGATGACCCAATATTGAATTCATCCAAGATTGTATTAAGGGTAACATTCTGACCAAGTTTCATTAAGATTGGGCCAAAATTGTGACCTCTAGAGTGTTAACAAGCTTTTCCTTTGATTTGACCAAGAAACCTAGTTTTTGACCCCAGATGACCCAATATCGAAAGTGTCCAAGATTTTATTGAGGGTAACACTCTGACCAAGTTTCATTAAGATTGGGCCAGAATTGTGACCTCTAGTGTGTTAACATTCAAATTGTTGAAGACGGACGGACAGACGATGACGGACACAGGGCGATCACAAAAGCTCACCTTGAGCACTTCGTGCTCAGGTGAGCTAAAAAGTACATTTTTTTCTCATAATGTTAATTACAGCAATTTTTAGACACAAAGGATTTGACTATAAAGTTTCAGCATGTCTTAGAAAGAAAAAAAGAAACAGTTCTGGTGCACCTGAGTAACAGAGTAACATGTCAGTCAATGGCATATCCAACAATTATACAAATGTAGCTAAAATATCTTGCAATGGAATTTTTACCATACTACTGATTTTTTGTCTAAAAACAAATATGGTAATTTATTTTCCCCTCTGCTGTACCAGAGAGTATCAGTCTGGCAATTTCGTAGCCCGACATGTGTCTTTTTACAGCCGAATCGTTTAATATACTGGTATATTTGTAATACCCTATTGTTTGAGTACATTGACTTGCGTGCATTAAGACATTTTCATGCAAGGTTATCTGTCTGACATGATTATATTTGGTAAACAACAGAGAAACATCCCATCAAAGTCTCCTAGAAAGTATGTAAACAGCCGCAATCAAATCACTAGAACCCCTAATTTGCATACAAATTTTATGAGTTCAACAGAGAGGACCTAAATACAGAGTTTCCATATTGAGACAATTTTGTATTGGGGATTATCCACCCTCCTGTGTTATGAATAAATTTCCATGTATCATGTCTCATCTGGAAGTGTATCCTAGATGTTTTATGAAACTGGAGCTAGAAATTCTCCTAATTTGTCTAGAAATGCCTGTGTTGCATGCTGGGAAGGATCAAAGAGATGTTTAATAAGATGATACTATAGGATGGAAGGTCTAACCGAGAGAATGTTGCCATCTTCCTATTTACTATAATTATCAGTCATCAAGACAGTTTCCCTCCGGACTTTCCATTCACAATGAAGCAGTATGTCCTTTTTTCTGGATATAATCTTCTTATCTTACTGCTAAAAATGTCTGGGGACTGGCTAAGACTTATTTCCTTCATTAAACATTTTTATTAAACTGAGAAAGTTATACTTGTATATAAAACAATAGGACAATCATGGCCCTAGGTCGCTCACCTGACCTTGACTACATGATATGACACACTGCATTATGAAAGGTGGCATAAACAAGAAACAAGAGGGCCAAGATGGCCCTAGGTCGGTCACCTGAGAAACACACCATAACAGTGTAAACATGTTTGACCTAGTGATTTCATGGAAACAAATATTCTGACCAATTTCCATTAAGATTGGACCAAATATGTGGTCTCTTGAGTGTAAACAAGTATTTTCTTTAATTTGACCTAGTGAACTAGTTTTTGACCCGACATGACCCAGATTCATGCTTGTCCAAGATACCATAAAAACAAACATTCTGACAAAGTTTCAGGAAGATTGGAGCAAAAAAGTGGCCTCTAGAGTGCATACAAGCTTTTCCTTTGATTTGACCTAGTTTTTGGCCCCATATGACTCAGAATCGAATTCATCCAAGACTTTATAATAAAAAAAACATTCTGACCAAGTTTTATGAATAAAAAATGTGTCCCCTAGAGTGTAAACAAGCCTATTCTTTGATTTCCCTGGTGACCTAGTTTTTAACCCAATGTGACCCAGATAACTAGAATGTGTCTGTAGGACACAGGTCGTGCCCCCCACTGGTACATTTGTCAAAAATAAGGGGCAATAATTCAAATGTTTGCAGTCTTAATGGGGTATAGCCTCAACAAACATTTTATGAAAAGGATTCATTATTCTAGGCCATATACTTTTTGAGCTATGAGCATCACAAACAAAAAATCCACTATTTTGGGATATATATATCTATATATCACTATATATCAAGGGCCATAACTCTATAATAAGCACTAAGATTCTCAAGAAGAATGCCAAGTGTGCAAGGTCACATCATGATAAAGACTCAAGTAAGGTTTCATGAATTTACATCAAATACTTTTTGAGCCAGGCACATAATTAAGTGAAAATGTGCATTTTTTTACTATTTCAGGGGCCATAACTTTAAAAATAGGGGGTGGAGCCAGCCAAAATATAAGAGGTGTGCAAGTTTATATCATGATAAAGACTCATGCAAGGTTTGAACCATTTATATTAAAGACTTTTTGAGCTAGGTGCGTCACAAGGTGAAAATGTGCCTTTTTGACTATTTCAGGGGCCATAACTCTGAAAATAGGGGGCGGACCCAATGAAAAATAGGAGGTGCACAAGTTCATATCATGATAAGACTCACGCAAGGTTTCATGAATCTACATCAAATACTTTTTGAGTTAGGCATGTCACAAGGTGAAAATGTGCATTTTTTTACTATTTCAGGGGCCATAACTCTAAAAATAGGGGGCAAATAGGGGGTGGAGCCAAATAAAAAATAGGAGGTGGGCAAGTTCACATCATGATAAAGACTCATGCAAGGTTTAATCAATTTATATGAAATACTTCTTGAGCTAGGTGTGTCACAAGGTGAAAATGTGCATTTTTTACTATTTCAGGGGCCATAACTCTGAAAATAAGGGGCAGACCCAAATGAAAAATAGGAGGTGCGCAAGTTCATATCATGATTAAGACTCATGCAAGGTTTCATGAATCTATATCAAATACTTTTTGAGTTAGGCGTGTCACAAGGTGAAAATGTGCATTTTTAACTATTTCAGGGGCCATAACTCTAAAAATAGGGGGCAGTCGAAAAATAGGAGGTGCGCAAGTTCATATCATGATAACGACTCATGCAAGGTTTCATCAATTTATATCAAATACTTTTAGAGTTAGGCACGTCACGAACTTCGGACGGACAAGACCAAATCTATATGCTCCCACCACACATGGGGGTGGGGGGGGGGGAGGTAAGGGGGCCACAAAAAATAATCCCAGATTTCATGCAGACAAACATTCTGACAAAGTTTCATGCATTTAAAATGAAAAATGCAGCCCCTATAGCATACACAAGGTTTTTCTTTTATTTAACAAGTGACCTAGTTTTTGACCCCCAATGACCCAGATTCAAAACTGTGCAAAAGATCATTAAGATAAACTTTTTGACCAAATTTCATGAAGATATGGTCATAAACGTGGCCTTTGAAGTGTTATCAAGCTTTTCCTTTGATTTGACTGGATGACCTAGGTTTTAACCCAACATGACCAAGATTCAAACTTGACCTAGAGGTCATCAAGACAAATATTGTGATCAAATTTCATGAAGATCTGGTGCAAAATGCAGTCCCTGTTGCTTACACAAGGTTTTTCTTTGATTTGACCTAGTGACCTAGTTTTTCATCCAAGATAAACTATATTCGAACTTGACCTAGATTTTTTGTCAAGGAAATCTTTCTGACCAAATTTCATGAAGATCAATTGAAAAATACAGCCTCTATCGCATACACAAGGTTTTTCTTTGATTTGTTCTAGTGACCTTGTTTTTGATTCCAGATGACCAATATACGAACTTAACCTAGATTCCATCAAGGCAATCATTCTGACTAAATTTTATGAATAGCCAGTGTAAAATGCAGCCCCTTGCGTACATAAGGTTTTTCTTTAATTTGACTGGGTGACCTTGTTTTTGATCCTAGATGACCCATATTCGAAATTGACCTTGATTTCATCCAGACAAACATTCTGATAAAATTTCATGAAGATCCTGTGTAAAATGCAGTCCCTATTGCACACACAAGGTTTTTCTTCGATATGACCTAGTGACCTAGTTTTTAATCCCAGATAACTCATATTCGAACTTGACCTAGATTTCATTAAGGCAATCATTCTGACCAAATTTCATGAAAATCAATGAAAAATACAGCCTCTATCGCATACACAAGCTAAATGTTGACAGACAGACGACAGACAGAAGAGAGACAGACGCTGGACATCGAGCGATCAGGTGAGCTAAAAACTAGACATATAAGCTGTGTGACCTTGACTTTGACAATATGAAAACAACAAATGTGTCAATCACGGTCTAATCATGGGTATCAAGTACATGTAGCATTAAGCAAAACTATAAATCTACTTAAACAAGACAAACTGTTGTCAATGCTTCTAATGATACTGTGCCTCAGTTCTAATAGCATTTTATGAAAACACAATTAGTTACAAATTACGTTTTACACAACTATGTTGGGTACAATTTGCGGGAAAACTGGCCTCAATTTCATGAAACAAGAGGGTCATGATGACCCTGGATCGCTCACCTGAGTAATATGAGCTACATGTTTCAAATGTCAAACTGATGCTAAAATATTAAGAAAGTAGGTCAGTATGTCATATTTATAGTCACTAAAAGTCAGTATTAAGATTGGTGTGCAACACTGTACACGTCATCAAAATTTCAAGACTGTATCTTAAAAAACAAGGAAGTAGGTCAGAAGGTCATATTCAATATCACTGAAATTCAGTTTTAAGATCGGTGTGCAAAACTGTGCATGTCATCCAAATTTCAAGGCTGTATCTTAAACAAGAGGGCCATGAAGGCCCTGTATCGCTCACCTGACCTATTGACCTAAAGATCATCAAGATTAACATTCTGACCAAATTTCATTAAGATATGGTCATAAATGTGGTCTCTAAAGTGTTAACTAGCTTTTCCTTTGATTTCACATGACCCAGATTCAAACTCGACCTAAAGATCATCAAGATTAACATTCTGACTAAGTTTCATGAAGATACAGTCATAAATGTGGCCTCCAGTGTTAACAAGCTTTTCCTGTGATTTGAACTAGTGACCTGGTTTTTGACCCCAACTGACCCAGATTAACATTCTGACCAAGTTTTATGAAGATATAGTCATAAATGTGGCCTCTAGAGTGTTAACAAGCTTTTCCTTTGATTTGACCTGGTGACCTAGTTTCTGACCCAACTTGACCTAGATTTGAACTTGACCTAATGATCATCACCTGGTGACCTAGTTTTTGATCCCACATGACCCAGATTCCAACTTGATCTAAAGATCACCAAGATTAACATTCTAACCAAGTTTTATGAAGATACAGTCATAAATGTGGCCTCTAGAGTGTTAACAAGCTTTTCCTTTGATTTGACCTGGTGGCCTAGTTTCTGACCCCAGATTATCCAATATCAAATTTGTCCAAGATTTTATTGAGGGTAACATTCTGACAAAGCTTCATTAAGATTGGGCCAAAATTGTGACTGCTAGAGTGTTAACAGTCAAATTGTAGACGACGGACGACGACGGACACAGGGCGTTCACAAGAGCTCACCTTGAGCACTTCATGCTTTGAGCTAAAAACTTAAGTAATTACTTAGTTAAGTCTATTACTTGAAAATCATGCTATTGCTTAAGTTATTGTTATCTAATGTTGATTTTTTCTGTTACAATGTATTTATAGCTAAATATGATACTTCTATTTAAACAGGATATAATGAACTTAAATATATTTGCTTAAGTATATTTATTATTTCTATACTTTGTTTTCTGTAAAATTCAGAATTGTTTTGTTTTGATCTATTGAAATAATCATATACGGTTCTGATATAGATGAAAAATTCAACACTGAAGACGCATGAAGGGCAAAACCAAGCATTTGAAACAACAGACTTAGCTAAGCAATTAATTAAGCTTTTTTTGTGAAATTGGTGCCACTTACTTTGATGTGTGAAGGTACTGGTACTGGCATCCTCTCATAGTTACCAAGGAAATTGGCAAGGCTAGCAACCACTGGTTCTGTGGCAAATGCCAGGCTGTTGCTGAAAATAAAACAACATTTCACTACAAGATATTAAAGTACAAAATACAATCAAGTAGGATTATTTGTAGAATTTCATATTCTTTTGCCGGATATTTCTTTCTTAATACCTTTAAAACTGTATCAAAACTTTACAACATATACTAAACATTTCTCTTTTCAATTAAAAAAAGTCCCATAGCTACTTCATTTTAACTATTTTGCAACCAAAAAAAAAAAACACACACAAAAAAAACAAGTATCCAAATTTCATTTATACTGATTTTCAGTGCCCTTTGGATCATCAATACAACAGTAAATATATAATTCATTTAAAAACCTAAATATGGAGACAGGACTCAGAAAGGTACCTTCCAACTGGTTTATTTTAAAACTCTATATTAGAAACAAACAAGCAGATTTCAGAAATTAACAAGAGCTTTCACTATTGGTGACAAATGCCCCTGAAGCGTGCCCAAGAATACTACAGTTGTCTGAGCAAAATATGCCAGAATAGTTCAGGTATGAATCATTTTGTGACCTTGACATTGACCTGAGAGACCCAGGTCATAAGTGTGACACATCTTCTCAATATGGTTAACATCTGTGTCAAATTATTTTCAAATCCCTTGACAAATGACAGAGTTATGGACCAGAGAAGAAACAAACCATGTTAACCTTTGACTTCTAAGTGTGACCTTGACCTTGGAGCTAGGAATCTGTGTCTTGGGCAAGACATGTCATCTCATTATAGAAAAACATTTATGCCAAGTAATTTTAAAATCCCTTCATCGATGGCAGAGTTATGGACCGGACAAGAAACAGACCATGTTAACCTTTGACATCTAAGTGTGACCTTGACCTTAAGAGCTAGGGGTCTGGGTCTTGTGCATGACACATCGTCTCATTATGGGAAACATTTATGCCAAGTTATTCAAAATCCCTTGATGAATGGCAGAGTTATGGACCAGACAAGAGACAGACCATGTTAACCTTTAACCTCTAAGTGTGACCCTGAATTTAGAGCTAGGGGTCTGGATCTTATGCACGACAGGTTGTCTCATTATGGTAAACATTTATGCCAAGTTATTTCAAAATCCCATCATGGATGACAGAGTTATGGAACGGACATGAAACAGACCCTGTTAACCTTTGACCTCTAAGTGTGACATTGACCTTGGAGCTTGTGGTCTGGGTCTTGCACATGACACATTGTCTCATTATGGTGAACATTAATGCCCAGTTATTTCAAAATCCCTTGATGGATGGCAGAGTTACAGCCCGGAAGAGAATTTACATGGACGGATGCATGGAAGGACTGACGGACAGTGCGATTTTTATACCAAGCTTCGGGGGCATAAAAAAAAATAGTCTCCACAATAAGTATTATAATTTAAAAGTTATGTCTCCACACTTAGTTTTATAGTTAAATACTAGTCCCTACACTCAGTATTATAATTAAACACTAGTCCCTACACTCAGTATTATAATCAAATACTAGTCTCTACACTCAGTATGACAATCAAAGACTTATCTCTGCACTAGTCCCTACACTCAGTACATTTTTGTTTTATAATTAAACACTAGTCCCTACACTCAGTATTATAATTAAACACTAGTCCCTACACTCAGTATTATAATTAAGTACTAGTCTCTACACTCAGTATGATAATCAAAGACTTATCTCTGCACTAGTCCCTACACTCAGTATTATAATTAAACACTAGTCCCTACACTCAGTATTATCATTAAATACTACGTCTCTGGACTTTATTTCTCCAATTTTCAGAAGATCTATATTAATAAATAGTGAATATCATATGATTTTGAATTTGAAATAAATGAATAATTATGTCGAATATCAATATTTTTAAATGGTAGATGGATACATTTGAGTCTACATGTTTTTATCCTAAGTCAATTTGCTTCATGCATGCTATTTAGTAAACAACTTGTAAAAAGCATATCAATTACTTAAGATTTCTGCAGAAAGGAAAATAATGTTTTCCTTATTTCCTTATAATTATTTGTTGTGTTCCTAGGTATTCTGCAAATGATATTTATGCAAATTTTTAGCTCGACTATTCGAAGAATAAGTAGAGCTATCCTACTCACCACCGCGTCGGCGTCGGTGTCACACCTTCGTTAAGTTTTTCGTACCAGTCCACTTTTTGACAGTCTTTTGAAATAAAGCTTTGAAACTTTCAACACTTGTTAACCATCACCATGTCCAGTTTTAGGCAAGAGTACATAACTCCATTAAGAATTTTGGCTGAGTTATGGCCCCTTTTAACTTAGAAATCTTGTTTAAGTTTTTCATACCAGTCCATATTTTGTGTAAAGTGTCTGACATATGGCTTTGATCCTTTTATCACCTCTTTAATATAACAGTCTCTATCTGTAGGCAAGAGTACATAACTCTGTCAACTATTTTAGCTGAATTATGGCCCTTTTTGGACTTGGAAATTGGTACACTTTTTGTACAAGTCCATGTTTTGTCAGAACTATTTGACATGTGGCTTTGAAAGTTTGAACAATTGTTTATCATTATGATTTATATTTGTAGAAAAGAGTACATAACTCTGTCAACTATTTTGGCTGAATTATGGCCCTTCTTGACTTGGAAATTGGTTCAGTTTCCATACAGGTCTATGTTTTGTCAAAACTATTTGACATAATATTATGGCTTTGAACACGTGTTTATCATCATGATTTCCATCTGTAGGCAAGAGTACATTACTCTGTCAACTATTTTGGCTGAATTATGGCCCTTTTTGACTTGGAAATTGGTTCAGTTTCCATACAGGTCTATGTTTTGTCAAAACTATTTGACATAATATTATGGCTTTGAAACTTTGAACACTTGTGTTTATCATCATGATTTCCATCTTTAGGTTTCCATCTGTAGGCAAGAGTACATAACTATGTCAACTATTTTGGCTGAATTATGGCCCTTTTTGGACTTGGAAATCAGTTAAGATTTCGTACCAGTCTGTATTTTGCCTAACCTGTTTGTCATATGGCTATGAAACTTTGACCACTTGTTTACCTTCCTAGTCTACTTACCTAGGACAAAAACTTTAGCTCAGTTATGGCCATTATTTGGACATAGAAATTAGTTATGTTTCGCATACCATTAAATACTTCGCATACCATTCAATACTTTGTCTATTAACTGTTTGATATATGGCTTTGAAACACTTGCTTACCAACATGGTCACACATTGCTATATAGTGCAAGACTTATCCAATTCCACAAATGCAGGTACATTGTTTGTCTTATCTGTTCCTTTTCTTTTGTCTGAAAATCTCAGGTAATATTTTGACCCTATACTTCTGTCAATGCTTCGAATAGTCGAGCGCGCTGTCAACAGACAGCTCTTGTTGTTAAATGGGTTACACTAATTCTGACTCTACTGATGACTCCTTTTTAATGGGAGATTTAAAACAAAATGTGAGAATAATTCAACAGACTCTAATGAACAACACTGACTTTGTTATTCATATTAAAGAAAAAAATCTGTTTTCATTCCTGTTCCGATCATCGTTTCCCTGGGAAACTACACAGATTCTGTGGAAATTATTGTTTATTTAACAGAGAACGGAACTGATATGTCTGTTCTTTTTGAATGCAAAAATAAATTAAATAACAGATACATAGCCAGTATTGGAGATGTAACAAGAGATTCAGGTCTGTTGGTGGTCTTATTCTCTGCTGTAGAATATGGTCCATTGTTTTACCTTTATACAAATAGCCATAATTTCTTGGCTAAAATAACTCGGGTAATGAAAGGAATGAAAACAGAATAATTTGGTGGATAGAAAATTTGCCAGCACATTGTAAGATTTCTGCTATTTTTCTTCTTGGTTGCATTCTTTGCTTCCAAAGGATCTTTTTACAGATTTTGTTAACTAGCTATCACAACAGCAATCTTTAAGTGTCGTGTGGTGGCTGTAAAAAGTCTCCCCGTACTTGGATTCAGTGTTGTTATATTTTCTGGTCCTTTGGAATCACGGAGTCCATTCAACATATGTGTAATTGAGTTCCGCTTAAGCCAGTGCTAGGGGGCGTGGGAGGTGTTGCACATTTCATTACCTCTCACGAACAAACTCAATCAAATCGAGTCTGCTATTATTCTTCTTGGTTGCATTCTTTGCTTCCAAAGGATCTTTTTACAGATTTTATTATTTATTCTCCTGGTTCCCCAGATCAATTTATTTACATGGACGTCATGAGTCAATGGGTGACAGATTGTCAAAATGTTACTACTAGTGGTCCCAGACTCCTGAAGAAGCTTTATAAATTATTTCAAACTGTTGGCAATTTTCTTATGCTCTAATAATATTTGGTAAATTTACATGTTCTGATAAAAACTTGCAACATCTGTATGTAAATTGTCATACCACAATAACATGAATGGAGTAAAATCTACAGACTTATTAAGACATCAAATATGGGAAGCCGACATAAATAAGTTTATAATTACTTAATTTGTTAAGAAAGGCACATAATACATCAAATATTACATAAATCATTTACAAATGTGAAGTTTGTCATGTAATGGTTTTGTTTACATCACTCATGGTGCTGACAAAAAGTTGTTCATTAACTCAGTTTCAGATATGGTACAAGTGAGTCTGTTTCTACATTCAAGTCGCTTTTTCAATTTATGTTGAAATTGCTCAGCACAACATTCTTGCAAGCCAAAAACATGAACAGCCAACTAGGCAACCTGGCTCAAACTAGAACAGAAAATCAGGTTGGAAACCCATATGTACAAAAACTCTGGCTATAACACAGAATGATAAAGAAAACCAGTCAGTGGCGAACCGGTCAGTTTATAAATAAATTGTTCTGAAAAAAAAATGACATTCAGGCTGGCAAGCTGCATGGTGCTTCTATTCAAGTACAATGATATTGTTTTGATCACCCAACCCAAATTTTCGTACTGGACATAAGGGAAATTTGCTTGATCCATGTAACATTTTTGCATATAATTTCCTTACTATTTGCCTGATTTTAATCGGATGAAAAGGACTGAAAACAAGTGCTTTTCTCGGCACAAAGCATCAATCTGTGAAACATCCTCAATACTTTCTTCAAACTCTTCCCCCAGTTCCTAAAAGCTGACTAGAGAATATCAAGAACACATTTTGCCCTTCCCTTTGGTGGTCACGTAATACAGATTGTGCTACCAGTGTATATGCTACTACCAGTCCTGTTATACCCCGGTCACACATACGGCGCAGATAGCTACGTCTAGCCACGGATAAAAACATAGTAATCTGTATCGATCCGTACCCGAGCCGTACGGATTGATACGGATTACTACTTTAAGGTACGGCTCAGGTACGGATCGATATGGATTACTACGTTTCTATTCGTGGCTAGACGTAGCTATCCGCGCCGTATGTGTGACTGGGGTATAAAGCAGACAATACATAATTCTAACATGACCAGACCTATTTCCCTATTAAACAAAGAAGACCACAACTGTGTGTCATTATCAAACAGGAAAAAAATTTTGCAAATATCTTTAAAGCTGTAGATAAAAAAATCTTGATAACATTTAGAACAGAAGTGACTTGCTCTTGAATCATTGTTTTTTAGATGCGTATCATTATATCACTCAGGCTGCGCTATCACCACCATGATATAATTCCTTCAAGTTCGCATGATATCCAAACAATGATTAAATCACTGTTTTGGGATACATTATTTCTTAACAAACAACTGCATGCTGATTCCAATTAAGAATAGATCAATCCTTATCAGAGTGGGCCTAAATTTACTCTAATTGTGAATATGGAGACAAACAAACTAGGCAGAAATGCACTGCTTGTTACAGAGGGATTTATCTTGATAAAAAGGTCAAGACTTGATTCACAATATCATAAATTCTCATTATTCTGACATGCCATTTTCCAAGAAACTTGTAAATCAAACACTGAGCCAGCCAATTCAATATGGAAACTATTCAAAAAAAAGGAATATGAGAAAGCAAATACAAACCATATTCAAGTTGTCTAAACAACCAATTATAGTACATTTTGCAACTGTCAACTCAGCCAGAAGCAGTGTTACTGCACGGTTTGAATGCCAGACCTGTTTTATGACAAGGTTTACACCCCATCTGCCAATGACCTCTTGAAATCATTCTAAAGAACTCTGAAGGTCATGATGACCTTTTTAAATTATCTTCATTAGTATGGAATTTATTGTCACAGAAAGATCTTGGTGGAGTTTCAAATGCAAAACTTTGACCAAACTTTCTATGTTGAAAAAAGGCCATAATTAAGCATAAACTGAATCAACAGAATATTAATGATCACTGGAAGCACTGTGTGAAGTTGTTACTGAGAAACAGCTTGATAACTTGTTGCTTGCAAAACTTTAACCAAATTTTCTAACTATAAACAGGGGCCATAACTTCATCTGAACTGAACAAAGAGTCATCTAACTTGGTATTTTCAGTAGGTTTGATGACAAGCATACCTTGTGTGAAGTTTCAATCCAGTTCATGCAACGGTTACTGAGATAATGAACTTATATGCAAACTTTAACCAAAGAGTGACTCCGACAATGACTGTGATACAGACGCTCGGGTGAGTAGAATAACTTGCTATTCTTTGAATTTTTTTTAAGCTAAAATATGTACATGTTTTACAGTTCTAAGACAAGAGTACAATATTCAACATTTTGAACAATCCAGAAGTGTGACCCTTTCCTGCAGTCCTTTTCCAGATTCTAAGGCATATGTCAACAAGTTTTTTTAAGGAGAGGACAACCATAAGATGTTATAGCTTTCTGTCCAATTACTTAACTAATGTGTTGTAAATGTTTCATGAATTTCTGAAATAATATATATTTAAACCAATAAGTTTTGGGGATTTTTTTGTTGGGTTTATCGTTGCACCAACACAATTATAGGTGACATATGGCGACTTTCAAGCTTAGATGCGGAGGAAGACCCCAGTTCCTCTGTGCATTATTTCATCACGAGCGGGCATCTGGGTAGAACCATCGACCTTCCATAAGCCAACTGGACAACTTCCTCGCATGAAGAATTCACCCCCCTGAGTGAGGCTCGAACCCATATCGATGAGGGGTAAGTGATTTGAAGTCAGCAACCGTAACCACTTGGCCACGGAAGCCCCCCATGTCAATAAGATGAGAAATCAATAGAATATAAACATGTTTTATTTGATGATCAGTTTTCATATAAAACTAATTTTTTTTTTTTTTTAATGGTTTGATGATAGACTGCTAAACCATAACTTTACTGTCATATATATAACCAAAAGAAAAATTTCCAGTTAATATGTAGGTATCTAATTAATGTGCCTGTGATTAAAGATTTTCCAAGAAAAAGACCTTATTACCAGAGAAAAGAGTTTGGTAATTGTCAGCTGAAATGATGAGGCATTTCTAAGATTTATCATAAACTTTCTGGGAAATGTGTAATACAGATTGATCATTGACCATGATTATAGGATTACCATGTAAACGAGGTCAGCCTAAATACAGTTATTGGCTATTGCTGCTAGGTTATAATCAAATTTGTGCTTATTTTCTCTCATAGACTGTCTGATAGTTTGTAGCTGAAACAAGTCTCACAAACTAAATGTCTCAAAGATGGAGGTGAGAACTACCAATAAAATGTTGAGTTTGTATAAAATGTTACACATACATTTTAAAGCAAGATAGTTAAAAACTAATTTAAAGCTTTGCTTTATACGCCTAGCATCAAAATAGATCACTTACCGCCAAAGGAATAATTGTTGCCAGATATTATAAAGGCAAAGGATATCTTGCAAGGTACATTTATATGGCCACTTAATTTTAATAATAATATAGTTTGTCATTAATTGGGATATTATAGTTTGTAGTTTTTTAGAAGTACTGGCAAGATAATGTCCTGTAATGTTATTTTTGTATATGCAAGATTTGAAAAGATTTGAAAACTGAATAATATTTATCAATTACAAACAAGAGGCCTAAGTGGGTGCAAGTCACTCACTTTAGGAGGACACTGGCTCAATTTTTACCTCTGATAGTCCTTAAAAGGAGTGAAGCAGAACCATCTGAATAAATGAGGACTATACAAGGATGCTACACCAAATAAATGAGGACTATACAAGGATCTATACCAAATAAATGAGGACTATACAAGGATGCTACATCAAATAAATGAGGACTTTACAAGGATGCTACACCAAATAAATGAGGACTATACAAGGATGCTATACCAAATAAATGAGGACTATACAAGGATCTATACCAAATAAATGAGGACTATACAAGGATCTATACCAAATAAATGAGGACTATACAAGGATGCTATACCAAATGTGCTGAAGATTTATGATAAGAAGTCATTTAAAGATTTTTTTTCTAGTTTTAGCTCCCAGGTAGTCCCTAAGAAAAGCATTTAAGCAAACTTGAGACAGAATGCTACAGACAAGCGTTGGTGTAGATAGAGAAAGTCATTCATAAAAAAAAGTTGTCAAAACATTCTTTTTTTCTTTTTGCTCTGGCTGCTCCTGAAGGGAGCCAAGTGAAACCACTTAAAAGTAAGTTTTCTTATGACCAAGAAAAGTTGTTTCTTTAGTTAGTTCTGACAGTCCTTTAGAGAGGCCAAGCAAAACCAAATGAACTTGATAAAACTGCAGGTCAAGTGATGACCCATCCTAAAAGAAGCCAAGCCAATCAACTGAAGAGTCTTGAGGGAGTACTAAACATTCAAAGATGCTACAGACCATATTTGGTGCAGATCCATCAAATGTTTCATAAGAAGTTGTTTAAAGGGTCTGTCCCTTTTTTTTCCATCTCATGAAGCCCATAAAAGCCATAAAAGGAGTCAAGCAGAAGCATCAGAACAAAACTAAGAGAAAGACATACAATGATGCTGCAGACCAAGTCTGGTGAAGATCTGTTGTCTGTTTCCTGAGATAAAGTTGTTTCAAGTTTTTTTTCTGTTTTTAGCTCTGGTAGCTCCATAAAGGAGCCAAGTTAAATCTTTGAACAAACTTGAGAGAGACCAAACACCAGTGGTGTAACCATTTCAATAAATTTGAGAGAAGTCTCAGACAAAATATGGCATCATTCCAACCAGAAGTTTCAGAGGGAAAGTAAAAATGTTGCTGCTGGACATCAGACTATGCATGCTTGACCACCAAGAGGGCCATGATGGCTCTGAATCACACATATGACCTAGTTTTTACCCCCAGATGACCCAGTTTCTGATTTCACCTAGTTGTCATTCAGTAAAACATTCTGATTGAATTTCATGCAGATATATAATGCAGAAAATGTCATTGACCTACAGTGTTATCAAAGCTTTTCAATGATTTTATATAATAACATTTATTTTAACCTATATGGCCAAATTTCTGTTGTTCTCTAGGCCTAGGGTGTTAACAACATTTTTAAAGGTTTAACCAAGTGACCTAGTTTTAGACCCAATACGGTCTTGAGTTACAAACCTGACCATAAACTTTCAGAAGCTCAAGTAGAAAATCCCTGTGTTTATGACCATTGCCATATCATTGATGACCATGTTTCAACCATGGCTGACAATGAAATGGATATGTTTGGTCAATCATAAAAATCGATGGTAATGAAATGTCCATGTTGCAACTATGATTTGACCATGTCCACATCAATGATAAACGTAGTCAGGGTAATAGACCTGTTTTGACCATGGTCAAATTATTGTCATATTAATACCATGAAAATATTTCACTTCAAGATCATGGTGAAATCATGCTTGTTGAAGTAGCAATGTTTTGACTTTGGTCGAATTTCATGGTCATTATTATGGTCACCTCATGTTCTTGGAAAAAATTACCTTTACTGGACCTGTTTTGACCATGGTCAAATTATAGTCAAATCAATGTCATCAAATATTCCATTTCCATACCAATGTTGAAACAGAGTTTCCTGAAGTGGCAATGTTCTGGCAATGTCTGAATGTCATGGTCATATTATTATCATATTCTTTTCAAATTGACTTGTTTTGACCATGATTACATTAAGGTCAAATCAGTGCCATATGAACTGTTCCTTCCAATCACAGTCAAGATGTATTCTAAGTTAAAGGGGCACTATTTTGACAATGTTAAATTGCATGGCCATATTAAATCCATATCATGCACTTTATAATCCTAACAGTTACCTCCAGTGAAAATGTCACCAAAATCTCAGTGAAATTTCCCCAAATTTCAATGAAAACTCACTGAAACGGGTGAAATTTACCAAAATGATAAAAATTTGGTGGTGCAATTCATTTCTCACCAAAATTTATTTTTCAGTGAAATTTTGAAAGTCAAATTTTGGTGAGAAAATCTGATAAAGTTATACATCATTATTTAGAAGTAAAGCCTTACTATGGACACTCATGTGCCAAATTAATGGCCTCAAAATGGCCACCAAGTTATTAATTTACAGGGGACAAATTAAAGCCATTTCAGGCAAATGGTAAAAGGCCATGTCTAAAACATAGTTTGACCAGGTATCGCAAATGGAACATTGTCACATCATGGCTATAACAGACATGTCATACCGGTGATATGACTATGAATTGTCAATGATATTGCTGAAATGATCTGGAACTGATCTGAACATGTCCAAATCATTGCCGGATTGCTCTCAGATGACACGTTCATATCATTGTCAGTTCACAATTTCTTGTGACCATGTTCCAACTTCGATGTGGTAATGTCCCATTTGCGATACCTGGTCAAACCATGTTTCAACCATTGTCATAATGTATCTATATCAAAGCCGAAACCTGGTCATTTACCATGGTTTTATCATGTTTTAACCATGAGTATACCATGGTTTGTCCATGAATTTTTCCATAGGGATGTGGCATCATGTTTTCTCTCATTTGTCCTTGTGAACATGTTTTTGGCCTAAAGTTGGCCCCACTTCAAACCTGACCAAGACAAACATTCTGGCAAAGTTTCTTATATACATTAAATAGAAAATGTGACCTTTAAAACATTAAAAATGTTTTGACCCCAGATGACCCAGTATCTGTTATATTCAATATTTTACTGAGGCAAACATTCTGACCAAGTTTCATTAAGATTTAGCCAAAGGTATGATCATTATATTATTCACTGTTAAATTGTTCATGAAGACTATGGATAACAGACATCATGTCTGATCACACTAGAACATAGATATAGACACTACATTTATTTTTTCAGAAATATATTATATATATACTGACTCGCATTATCTCTAAAGGGCAATAAATCAATTATTTTGTTAACAGGAATTTAGATGGAGCTTCACAGGCTTAATACAATATTTCAAAATTTTGACTCAATGACTCCACTCCAAATTTGACTCCACTCCAAAATTTGACTCCACTCCAAATTTGACTCCACTCCACGACTCTACTCCAATTTTGACTCCACTCCACCACTCCACTCCATGACTCCACTCCACGACTCCACTCCATGTTTTGTAGTATGCCCATATTGAGGTGATCTGAGTAAGTTCTATAAATACCTTTATTCAGTATACTCTAAATATATTTTCAGGTTTTTTTCTAGCTAATTTGGGAACATAGCCTATACCCCCAAAATTGGGAATTTTGATGCGTAAATGTTCCAAATTGGGAAATATTAAGACCCATAGGATATAGTAAGGATGTGTTTAAGCACTTTCTCATACACTTGTTTCACATTGTACAACCTCCTTTACATACTTCCTTTACAAAATTGTCCATAATTTAGTCAATGTTTGTGCAATTTTGATGATTTTTTTTTTTCAGAATTTAGATTGGGAATTTTTGCACTCATTTTGGGAAAAATACAATATTTTTTGGCATTGGGAATATAGCCAAATAACGGCTATAAAAATGGCCAAAAAAAACCACTGATTTTGCACTGTGGCTTCTCTAATTATTTTTTCTGAAGCTTAGATCTTTAAGCCTATTATCAAGCTCTGTCCGCTGGCAATATGATAAAGCCTTTATGTCAGACTCATTCTTTTTTCTGGTGAGTTTTCAATAATTAAATAAAACCAATAAGACCTTTCATAGTATATTCTGTTAGCAGGAACAGATACAGGACTTTGGGTTGTGGGGTGGGGGCATAAATATTTATAAATATTTGGTACTTTTAAAAGTTTATTTTCACATGATCTGTATTAAAGATGTGACTACACTCCCTGATGTATAAATAATACCAAATAAAAGCATGTGGATGTGATGCTTTAAGTTTTCATCTGCGCAGGAATATCTCCCCAATGAATAATGACTATGTTATGTTAGCTGAAAGGTTTTGTTTGTTGCCTAGAAATATTACCTTACATGGTTGTAATGTAATAATGATTCATGACCAGAGCCAGTAAACATTTTTCAATGGTATATTATTCCAAAGGATAATGTGCAAGGCAAGCACAAAGAACAAGTATGCAATGACCTAAGGAAGCCCATGTATTAATGTGTGAAATGTGCATTAATGTTAAGCAAAACCCATTATTATTTCCATCAAATAGGCAGTTGTACCATTGCAATGTAGACAAAGTACTAGAGCCGATTTACGCAATCAAATACCACCGGAAGTAGAACATTTATGTCGACACCGGTTTCGTATTTCACGTGAAATCGGCCGAAAACTGAGAGGTTATCAACAAATTATAAGTTTACGGGTACCATGAGGATTTTTCATGCATTTAAACGGTAAGTATAATGTTTATGGATTATTTAATACAGTATGACAGTAAACTGTTACGCTTTAAATGGAAATTATGAAAGAAAAGTCGATAAGAAAATATTGACTTTCTACTTTCACTTTCATTGTCGCTTTTTAAATTGCCCAAAAATGTCCTTTCTATTAATTTGTTTTTTCTTGTTTTTTGTTTGTAGATACATAACCCTATAGCAAATTATTGTGTGAAATGACAGCTTATTTAAAGCATCTGTGATTAACTGGGCCTAAGTTTACCGATTTTTCCTTTTAGGGTGACCTTTGACCTTATAATAGCTTATAGTCTGTTCTATGTATTTTAGCTGTAGTCAGAACAGAATGTAATTGAGATAAAATGAATTTTCAAAATAAACTGTTGCAAATTGTAGGAAAAGAATAACATAATATATTTATAATTATAAGTTATTGAAATATTATAATTACCTCATTTCAGACAGAAGTACAAGCGAACAGATGACACATTAAAGTGGCTGCAGAAGCTTGAAAAGTTAGATAGAGCAGGGACAGTCAAAACTGTGGGATAATACTTCTATGTAATTTCTTTTTAAAGCCAATTTATACAGGATGGAAGGGTATCTCATACAATGTTTTACAACTTACATGTAGTTTTATCTCTCTTTATGATGTTGAAACAAGTAAACTAGTCAGTGACATCTAATTAACACTTGTAAACTATTGACAGTTGATATGTAAATTTTATTAGACAGCATTTGATAAAATGCAATTGCCTATCAATATTAAAAAGAGCAAACAGTTGACAATTAACAGGCAGGTCATTCTTTTAAATGACACCATAAATAAACTTTCATAATTTGTTTTTCTTCCAACTTCTGGATTTAGACTGGAAGCCATTCCAAACTATGAACTGGTAAATTACATAAGGAGTCATGTAATGATTATGGATGGGATACATTATACTTTTATGGACAATAATAATTTGAAATAATGATATTCTTTTTAGGTTAAGGTGTTAAGGTGATTTTATAAAGATGGTGTTATGGTTTTGCATGATGAGTCTTTTCACAGATTTTATTATTTATATATTTCAGGGTGTCCAACATGTTTAGTCAGGTTGACAGAAGTGAAAGATGGTCTGACAATGATGTACAAATGATACTCTTTAACAAGTTTAACATGTCATAGGTAATATAATGCCAGTTATTAAAATTACATTCCCATACACATTTAACAGATACACATTGTAAATTAAATGTAATTAAAATGATTTTATGAAGTTTCATGAAGGATGGTACAGCCATTTTGAATCAAGAAATTTTGACTTAGGTAAAGATATCTTACATTTTCCTCCTGAAATTTATTAAAAAGGTAAACACAATTCTACTGTTATAAGCTTAAAAAGGTGAATGTAAGATATAGCTTATGAAATGTCAAGTATAAGGTGTGTTATTTTCAAAGTTTTTAAGATATAGAATAAGATATAGCCTGCCATCATAATATTCCAAAATACACAGTGTGTCATACATATATTTTAGGTCAAATAGTAAGGTCAAGTGAGTGACTTAGGGTCACTATTGGCCTCTTGATATATTCTACTAAAATGGGTCTTATGCATAAGATATGTTGAAGTTTTATTAATCCAGTAACACTTTTATTCTACCTGTTATTCAGAAATATACATATTTTGAATATTAAAGAGCTGCAGACACCTCGAATACAGAGTTACTACATTATGCATTTCTTTCTTCAGATATATACCTGTGAAATCTTCAGTGTCACTGTTCAGCTATTGTTCAAGATCAGTGTCTGTAGCTTGCACAGCTTAGTATAGAGGAGCCTTCTGAATCAATTTTGTTACATATTTGCTGTTATTGTAGGATGCACATGCAGAGAGCAATAAGTCCTGTCCAACTGTGCATGTAAATGTGATTCAGAAACTTTGAGAATATGTAAACATTACACTGTTACAATTTTCAAAATACTGTGTCTTGTAGTGTATCAGTTCTGTTTTGTCTCAGTTTATAGCACAGTATGTTCATAAATCAAACTTAAGATCATAGTTATCAGTATTACTAAAATCATTAATTATTTGTATGGTGACAAAATTTAATTTCATGCAATACCACAGGAAACGTTTGATAATTTTTTTTTTAAGTTGTAAGTTTAAAGTTGGCATAAATTGTTTTTCTCCTTCATAAATCTAAAAAGTGACTGGTCATTATATTTGCAATATCATTTTAGTGTGACAAAGATTATATTGAACTGAAACACTAATGTAAATTTTTGAACTATTCAATGCATTTTCTTAAGTCTTAAAACATTTGTTTATCGTACATGTCAGGGCCAATAACTCCTCCATATTACTTGTGTTTTGTCCTTTTTCGTTTCACTGAAGGATAGGTAGAGGTATTGCACATCCATTTTTTAGCATCCTGATTTTATAAAGTGTTGTATGTAAGGTTTTATCTCGGAATTATGTCTCGTCTAAAGGTGGGGAGAGGTATTGTTTATGCCTTCTCGTCTGTCTGCATTAAGCCTGTCTGACTTTATGGGAAAAGTTGATGGCCAGATTTTGATAAAACTTCACAGGAATGATCAGTACCAAGCATAGTGTTGTGCATATCGATTGCATGTTTCGTTTCGATGCACTAAATTGCAGCCAGAGCTAAAAGTAGAAAAATCTTGTCAGCTTTCACAGGTCAAAACTACTTAACAGATTTTGATGAAACTTCACAGGAGTGATCAGTACCAAGTATATTTTTGCATATCACCGACACTTTCCATTTTGCTAATTTGCTGCACAAAATAGCCGCCATAGCATAAAGGTATACATTGGTGGGAAACATGTTTTGTCATAAAAATACCTAAAACACCTTCCACTTTGTTAAAGAAAATTGTATTAAACTTCTTACAATTGCAAACTGTAATAATTTGACATTAAATGCACTAGTTACATAATTGCATTTGGCTTTTTTTTCGTAATTATTGCCCTTTTCTTACCATAGCAATATTTTGTGTAACATGTTACCTCATTAAGCATCATAAGATCAGAAAGTTCTGACTCAGAAATGTTGGCCCTTTTGTACTTGTCATGAGTATGTTTTCAGTATTTTATATTGTCATTACTTTTTGTTGTGCGAGTTTACGAAATGAAGACTTAGTTGTCCAAATGGTGTGCCTGTGCCTGTCCTGATTTGTTTGTCTGGACAATATATTATTGATTAGTCTTCACGAAACTTCCCTGTCAACTTTGATAGTGGCATGGTTACTTTAAAAGTGATGTCACCACTGTACTAGTCAAACGTTTGGTATTTCAGATTTTATATCACATTACAGGCTACTGGTCTTTAGCAGCCTTCATAAAACTTATAAAAAACTCATAAAAGTTTCCAAAAATGTTGTATTTTGATTTGAGCTGGCATTATTCAAACATTAAGAAGTAGTACTATAAGGCAACATTTGACCTCTTTTCCAGTACTTTTTGATTTTCTCTGTTACTATGAAGTTGCCTTTTCCTAGAAATTGGTTGGCTTATTTTTTATGATCTTATGTTTTTAATGAATTGTAGCTATATGTTCTTTTTCTCATGAAAATGTCCATTTTTATATAATTCATATTTGTTACTGTCAACAAAGTGCAATACCACATACTTATCACTTCCATTAACATACTTGTACTATTTTCATAAAACATTATATAAATCATTATATTTCATATAAACGGAATTAAATAAATATTTAAGAACATCAGTGTTTTTTTTTATTGCTACATGAAACAGACCATAGGTCAATTTAGGGTCAATTCTGACACTTTATATGCAAATTGATAAGGGAGATAACTAGTACTGTCTTAAGTAACCAATATTTAGTTACACAGTTACCTTCCCTTTACACAGGTAGGACTATTTGTTGTTGATCATCTTTTGAACATAATTCCATTACTGATGACAGAACATTGAAAATAAAAGTTGTTGTATCATGCAATGGCATCATATATGACAATATTTACTTTTTTATTTCATTTTTTAAATATTCTTTAAATTAGGTACAATGCCTATGCAATGGGAATAACTTTAGTCTGAATGCTTGAAAATCCTGAGAACTTGTAAGTTGCTTCAGACACCACAATCTCTAATTACTGTTACACAGTTTGCATGCATGTCAACTTGCTTTGACTAAACGCCACCTACACACCAATAGCATAATTTAAGCTCTGTGTACTTTTCATGAGAAGTGTGAAAGTGAATCAAATTACACTGGGACCCCGTTATAACGCTGTCATCGGGGTCCAAGGTTCGAGACCCGCGGATCTAGCGGGGTTAAATTTATAACGCGGGTTGATCGTATCAGCGGTAAATGCAATACCCCACCCATCGGTAATGTATTAGACGTATTTTGGACGCTGTTTTATGTTAATAAGAAATAAGAATCGTATAAACGGGACATTTATTTACCTTAAATGCTACTGAAAAATACATTAAAAGAATTATAACGCTGTGTCATCTTCTCATTTTGTCGTTAGTCTAAATAATGAGTCCTCGGGCAGACCGATTTTACATTTTGATATTTTACGTTGTCTACCTAGAGGTCTCAACCAGAAACAATCAAAACTGTGGTGGAAACTGTGGTCAATTGAAATTACGATTTATCAGTTGTCACGATTTTTCTTTAGCCCTAACTGCTTACCTGTTGTTTTAAATCATAAATAGTAAATAAAAAACATAAGAACAGGACATATTTATCAAGAATTTCTGTTGTAAAAAATTTAAACCTCTAACGTTTCAATCGTCTTCATGTAATGGCGGTCGGAGGCGTGACCAATGAAAACGCTTCGTGTAGTGATGTGTTTACCGGCGATCGGCCATTTTCCAATATGTAGTACACTCGTGTTAAACCTTGGCATTTTTTTAACTGCCATAGTTTGAATTTTTCTCAAGAAATCTCGGTAATATATACATCATTGAAAAGGAAACATTACAGGCTTTCTATGTATGTATTTCTTTTTTTTATCCGTTGCATTATTATAACATAATTCCCGCCCAACGGATTCCATTGGGTGTTACTTACGCAAAGAAGAGGACAGTGCTACCACATTCTTTACCTTTTCTGGTTTGTACTCGGAGGCGGATATCGACAAGTCAACATAATATAACGATATTCAACTCTCGAGTACAATTATTTGGACTAATTTTGTCGTGATTCTAAAAGAAAGTTGAAATTGTTTATCCCGGAAGTAAACATGTATAACGCTGTGTGAGGAATGCGCTGTCATGAGAATTACATACGCACTGCAATTGCACTGGGGGTTTATGTAACTAAAAGAGAAACAACGCGGACAGTCTTAAAAAAAATAATTATGAATACATGAAGAAAATCGATAAATAAGATAGAAAATTTTTAAATCGCCGTCATTAATATACGATATTAAAAAGGGAGAACATTCGCAATATGGCTTTCAGTGCGTCGAATCTTCGCAAATTCCGACGAACCGAGAATGATCATTATGAAAAACGGCTGCATTTTATTACAAAACTGGGCCTGTTGTTCGGTTTTTCTTCACTCGAGTGTTAATGTCATCCACTTAATTGGTGCAAACTTAAACGGTTTGATAGTTGACTGACCGATCTTCCACGCTTGTTAATGCAAACAATCTAATTTTGACACGGTACTGATTGCCTAATTGTCACAGGTCTACATGTATTGAAACTTTAACAAAGGCGATACGCAAACAAGTAAGCTAGCAGACGATTATTGATAAAAATCAATAATCGTCACAGTTGTCATGGAAAGGTGTTAATGTACACGTACATGTAGTTTTAACGCTGGTTATGATCAAATTAAATAACATCCGCGGATTTTTTTTTTTTTTTTTTTTTGATTTTTGGTTTTTTTTACCCTCTAAAATTTGGGAGCCAAGACGATACAGCGTTATAACGAATACCGCGGTATATCGAGAAGCGTTATAACGGGTTTCGAGTGTATCGTTATATCCAGTTGTGTCTTTGACATCGCATTAAATTGTCAATATGTGCCAGAGCAAGAACAATGTTTTGTTAATAATTTGTTGATAAACAAAGCCATTAAATGGCATTTTAACCAATGCTTAAGAGAAGGCATGCAACTTTACTTTGTAAAAATGACTGGTTACAAACTGACTTACATCGACCAACGATCTAAATGTGTTTTATTTTCTGCAAATTACTTTCCATTTTTACTTGAGTAGGCTGCATGGTGATTTAGTGTTGATAATTACAGTAAAGCCTTTTATCCTTTCACAGTAAAAGATATAGCAAAAAATCCCTACCAGGTTAGAGCTTTGCAAAGCTTCAGCTGAGTTTTTTTAAAAACTTTTTTTCTTTAGAATTTTGAATTAATACCATAATTATTGCATGGAAAATGATGTAACTAAGAATATATCAAGAAACTAGAAAGCTACACACCTTTTTTTCATTTGTTGCATCAAAAATTATACCAAGTTTAATGTGCTGGTAAATATAATACTTTGCTAAAATGCTTGCATTTGTAACTCATGCAGACAATGGAAGTACCCACTGAAATTAAAAATCCACACTGATTTTAGAGATCTTTGTATGCCCATGTTCAATAAAATCCTTCCAAACCTTGTTGCGATTTATCAAAAGAAATAGAAGACACATTACATACAGTTAGTTCCCTTTATCTCTATTAGAAATATAAGTTTTATCACTTTTTTATGAAATATTGTTATTTATACCTTGTTTTAATATGAAAGTATTTAAGAAGGGGTTTATTTCTTTTGATTTCGATAAAATTTCTTGTGTCATATTTGCATTTAGGTATTAGGATATTTCAACAAACTAAAGAAAAAGGTAAGTTTGAAAACAGTGAGTAGCTTTAGAATTTGTTTATATCCCTCCATCTTAGTTGTGCAACCAAGACGAAAATCTAACATGTATTAAGTCGTCAGTCATTTACACAAATAGATATAAATGTTGTTGTTAAAATTTTGAACAGAAACAGTATTTCACTGATACCTGAAAACCACTTCTGATACTTTTTTATCGCTACATGTAGTATTAACAATACTTTCTGATATGCATGTGAAGTGAGCAGAAAATTTTCATGCCATTAGATTTTAACTGAGTAAAGAAAACATAATTATGTTTGACAAATCTTAGTGGGGGCATGCACTGGCCGTACACACCACCTGAACCTGCTGCTGGTCATTTCAGCAATCACAAATAGTAAAATGGTTCATTTCATTCTGGCAATTCTGGCAGGGTGATCTGTCTGCAGACAAACTAAATCAAATACACTTAGGACTGTCTAACTGACATCCTCTCTGTTTTAAACAACAGTGTTTGTTCCATTACACCCAACACAATTTCCTATATAAGTTAGTTGAAATAAACCCACTCCTTTTCTCATGTGACAAGGGATTGACTTTTCCTGTTTCTTAAAGTTCCAGTTTGTCTGCATTAATTGACTTTCCATTTGGTCCCTCAATCATAACCTAGCTGAGAAGGGAAATAAATTTCTGGCCAACTACTTGTCAAATTATATACACACTGATTATCAGAGAATATTGATCAAAATGTTTGTATTATTCATTATAATATAAATTATTTCTTTAAAATAATTTCATTTATTCCTCGAGACTTAAAATGTTTGTTAGTTGCTAAGGATTCGGGATTAATCGGCCTTTATTATTCAGTTGAACTGGTTCTCGTTTTATCAATACAGTACTGATGTGCATGTTCAGCGAGCCGAGAACACAGCCAGTTGTTCGATATAAAAGCAAAAAGCCCGTGCAGATTTCTCACATTGCGTCTGAAAGGGCGAATAGACTGTTATTACACACTGACTGACAGAATCTACTGTTCTTCTACATGTCGTTCAGTAAAGATAAACTTACCCTCCCGCCACACCCCTAAAGTTGCTAATGCAGTAATTTTTTATGGTTAACTTAGTTTTTGGTGAAAGACCTGACATTTTGGAGAAATTTGTGTCAGATTTGCTGCGTTTTGTATTATATTTTCAGGGTACCGATTTCTTATACGGCATTTATTGAAGATGTCAGTAAGCTGGTAGTGCAACACTGTGAAGTCTCCGATATCCCAATTATAATCATACTCAAAGAAGTTACGAATGAATGTTCTGTGATAGAAGCCAAGTCGAAGGAACTTCAAAGTACCGTAGATACTTCCTGGAAATTAACTTTTGGATAGTTCCAGATTTATGGAATTCAGGTGTATTGTGTTGATAAATAACAGCATTCGTTAGAATGTTTTTAACTGGAACTGTGTGCTTTTTTAGGATATCGGAAATTAAATTAATGTTTAAGACATTTTCTGTAAAAGAATATATAGGAAAAGAAATTACATGAACTTGTGTATTACTTTAGCTTAGGTATTTTCATTTATATCTTAGCTTCTAGATAAAAGATAAGGCTCACTGGCAGTTATTTCTGTGTTATGTAATTTTTATGAATCGGTAATTATACCTTAAATGTTAGGACTGTCGCTCAAATAATGTTGAATTGAGGGGATCAGGCGAGATATCGAGTTAATTAGATTGCTAAACAATAACCGGTTGGGTGTTTGTTTTGTGGCGATTTATACGGTTGATGCCGAACTAGAGATATATCTATGCGTTTGGTGTTATGAATTTTATTCGGAACAGTTCAGTGTAATTAGCGTTGTCGTCTGTCAGTTATGGACATGGTCCGCTCAGTTTGGTGAAACTATGTTTGCCTTTATCGGGCCTATCACAAGGGCATTATTGTCTTAAACAGTGCACCAAAGGTTGTTCATTGCAAAAGATGCACTTTGCTATTTAAGGTTGGTTGACCTGAAGTTGCTTCGGGTCACTAGGATTTCGTCCTTATAGTACTGGCGAGTCCTAGATTGCATTGCGTTGCGTTGCTTGTTTGTGAAGTGGTTGTAGTGCACCACTATAGGTTCTGGTGATGCCTAGGTTGCTTTGTTTTTTTGAGTAGTGAAGCTTCTATAGTGAATAATTACAGTATTGGCGAAACCTAGGTTGTGTCTGTAATGTATCACTATCGAACTGGTGAGGCCCTGGTTGCATTCGTTGTCTGTAATGCTTCACTATAATGTTGTGTGGTGCCTATGTTGCGTTGCTTCTTGCAAGGTGAAGTGTGTCTGGGGTGCATCAGTTGGTGTTTTGTGTGGTAGGCCCGGTCAGTCCATATTTTAGTTTTACTAGCTGAAGAATTGGGCTGTCTCATGAATATTTAACGCGTGCCGTTTTCGTGGACAATAATGCCAATATTGTCGTTCTTGTCTTAGCACAGACATATATCAGACAGCTTTCTAGCACTGAGTGTTTGCTAGCAGCTCTTGACTTGCTTCGTGGCATCGTTTTGGTGCGGAGCCGTGGTGAGCTGAGGTCTGCTGTCATACATTCGGGTGTGGTCCGTGTGCTGGGTGCCGTCTGCGGTTTTAGGGGTCATCGCATCGCGTGTTGTCTCATGCTTGCGCCTGGTCTCCTCTCGCTTGAAGACAGAGCGGCCAAAAACATGCCAACTTAACTTTTCAATGTTTTCTCAGATCTGTTGATGCATTTACCTTAGCTGATGTAGAATATATTAATTTAGAAATCAAGTATTTTAAGTCATTTGTTCGTCATAATGTGTTATATGATCTTAAAACATTTACCAGTATAACAATGAGATAAATAAAAGACAAAGAATGGTACATGTTCTTATTTTATGTCGAGTAATATGGAATAAGTCAATTAAATCCCATAATTCAAAAATTCCCATGCTGAAAAATTTAGTTTTTATATAAAGTATCATGACTCCAGGACAAATCCATTTTGGAAATAACACCCGCAAAATGGAATTCATGAAATCATGAATTTTTCATCACCATTATGAATAATTCTGGAGCACTTCTGACTTCATGAAGTTTTATGCATGAAGTGTCGTTTGATCTACTTCATGAAGATATCAAGCATTACTGAAAGATTCATAAAATCCTTGAAATATTCATGAACTAATTTAAGAATGAATCAAGGTTTTTTCATGAATGTCAATATACCTATTCAATATACCTATAGAATTCAAGAAAGATTCTTGAAAAAAATGATGAACATTTTATGAGCAGTTTAAGAATATTAAATTCATACAAGAGGGCCATGATGGCCCTGTATTGCTCACCTGAGTATCATTGCTCAAAATGATATGATCGTTTCAAACCAATCTCATTAGAAGCTGCTAAGGTGTATTAATTTAGATAAAAAATAAAGGGAGGTAATTTGTTATAAATTCAGTCAATATGTATCTTCACTGATTGTCCAAGTCCATCTGTTGACATAAATGAAATTTCAGATCAGTATCTTCATTAGTTAATGAGATATACCCATTTTAATTTGAAATAAAGGGAGGTAATTTGAAACAAGAGGGCCATGATGGCCCTATATCGCTCACCTGTTATCATTGCACTTGAGGACAAGAAGGTCCTCAGAAAAAATATCTAAGTCCAAAGGAGAGGAACAACAAAGGGAAGAAATTTAACCAAAAAGAAAAAAAAAATCTTAAAAGGTACAAATATGTCAAAATACACCTAAAAATTGGAGGTACCATCCATGTTACACCACAGAAAAGTGGTCTCGGTTTTTCCCTACGGCCAATAATAAAAAAGTTACTAAAAATAAGCTATTTATAGTAACATAAAAGGGAACTAATTAAAAAGAAAATTATTGTAAGTGAACAAAAGAAGGATCTGTCAAATAAATCTATTGACATAAATGAAATTTCAGATCAGTATCTTCATTAGTTACAGAGATATACCCATTTTAATTTGAAATAAAGGGAGGTAAACTGACATAAAATCAGTCCATAGTTATCTACCCTGATTGGCTCAGTCCAACTAATGACAATAATGAAATTTCAAATATGTCCTATCAGTACTTACTGATATAAATCCATTTTGATTACAATCAGGAGAGGTAATCAGATATAAAATAACTCTTGAACCTACGATTGGATCTGATTTGTCATGGAATCCAAGATTTATTGTTGTTGAAGATATTTTGGAAGTTTGTATCAAATAAAACCATAAATGAAGTCTCTATATGGCTGCAAAAGCCAAAATAGCCAATGTTGGACCTGTAGGGGGCCATGATGGAATCTGGCCAGTTCAAGAAAGGAACCAAGATCTTGTGGTGATACAAGTTGTGTGCAAGTTTGGTTAAAACCAAATCATAAATGAAGCTGCTATTGTGCAGACAAGGTCAAAATAGCTATTTTTGGCCCTTTCAGGGGCCATAACTCTGAAACCCATTAAGGGATTTGGCCAGTTCAACAAAGGAACTGAGATCTTATGGCGACACAAGTTTTGTGCAAGTTTGATTAAATTCAAATCAAAAATGAAGCTGCTATTGAGCAGACAAGGTCAAAATAGCTAATTTTGGCCCTTTCAGGGGCCATAACTCTGGAACCCATAATGGAATCTCGCCAGTTCAAGAAAGAAACCAAGATCTTATAGTGATAAAAGTTGTGTGCAAGTTTGGTTAAAATAAAATCATAAATGAAGCTGCTATTGTGCAGACAAGGTCAAAATAGCTAATTCTGGCCCTTTCAGGGGTCATAACTCTGGAACCCATAATGGAATCTGGCCAGTTCAAGAAAGGAACCAAGATCTTATGGTGATACAAGTTGTGTGCCAGTTTGGTAAAAATAAAATCATAAATAAAGCTGCTATTGTGCAGACAAGGTCAAAATAGCTAATTTTGGCCCTTTCAGGGGCCATAACTCTTGAACCCATAATGGGATCTGGCCAGTTCAAGAAAGGAACCGAGATCTTATGGTGATACAAGTTGTGTGCAAGTTTGGTTAAAATAAAATCATAAATGAAACCACTATCGTGCAGACAAGAAATTGTTGACGGACGGACGCACGGACTGACGATGGATGAAGGGTGATCACAAAAGCTCACCTTGTCACTATGTGACAAGTGAGCTAATAAAATCAGTCCATAGTTATCTACTTTGATTGAAAATTATTGTAAGTGAACAAAAGAAGGATCTGCCAAATAAATCTATTGACATAAATGAAATGTCAGATCAGTATCTTCATTAGTTACAGAGATATACCCATTTTAATTTGAAATAAAGGGAGGTAAACTGACATAAAATCAGTCCATAGTTATCTACCCTGATTGGCTCAGTCCAACTAATGTCAATAATGAAATTTCAAATAAGTCCTATATGTACTTACTGATATAAATCCATTTTGATTACAATCAGGGGAGGTAATCAGATATAAAATAACTCTGGAACCTACAACTGGATCTGACAGATTTGTCATGGAATCCAAGATTTATTGTTGTTGAAGATATTTTGGAAGTTTGTATCAAATCAAACCATAAATGAAATCTCTATATGGCTGCAAAAGCCAAAATAGCTAATTTTGGCCCTATCAGGGGTCATAACTCTGGAACCCATTATGGGATCTGACCAGTTCAAGAAAGGAACCAAGATTTTATGGTGACACAAGTTTTGTGCAAGTTTGATTAAATTCAAATTATAAATGAAGCTGCTATTGTGCAGACAAGGTCAAAATAGCTAATTCTGGCCCTTTCAGGGGCCATAACTCTTGAACCCATAATGGAATCTCACCAGTTCAAGAAAGGAACCAAGATCTTATGGTGATACAAGTTGTGTGCAAGTTTGGTTAAAATAAAATCATAAATGAAACCACTATCATGCAGACAAGAAATTGTTGATGGACACACGCACAGACGACGGACGACGGACGAAGGGTGATCTCAAAAGCTCACCTTGTCACTATGTAACAGGTGAGCTAAAAACAGTCTTGATGTGTTCTTAAGAAAAAGTCATGAATATTTAATGAGTATATCTATGATTCATTAAAAGTACTAAAATTCAAAACCTTTTTCTAGTACCAGTTCTTGAACCCAATTGTGAGTTTCTGAACTGTTCATTAATTAAACATAAAACTTACGTTTACCTTTTACAATAAATGAATAAGTTCATGAATGTTCATGAACATTAAATTCATAATGTCACATATCAGTTTCCATTATTTTGTTGCATGCTGGGAAATTTTTTGCACATGTGATTCAGCAATTTTTGAGAAGTTTGTGCAGCAAATGAGAAAGAAATATTTATCATATTACAGTTAGGAATGGTTTAAAAGGAACATGAGAATACTTAATATCAAATAAGTAATTATGGTGTTGTCATGAATCTTTCATTTTAAAAAATATAAAAATCCTTTTAAAATATCACAAGTTTTCACGACCCTGAAGCAAAGCTAGCTAGTTTCTGAATTTCAATCTTGAGATTTAAGTAAATTATACATTGTTTAACTTAATGTTTTGTATATTATACAACAATTGTTTACTTCTTATTATGCTCCCAATCCCACTCTAGTTTAATGTTTGACTCAACATGTCATTTGTTGAGGGTGGAAAATGTCATTGTCTCAGTGACTCAGCAGAGACTAAAACAATCTCTAGCCATTAACTGAACAACACTTTGACCTACAGGAATTTTTCTTGTATCAGGCTATACCGCTATTGTTCAAAGAATTCCATTACATGCAGATCTCTCAGGTTTCATAGTGTTACACTCCTACCTGGTTACCTTCACTAGTTCATGAATTTGTTCATGAATAAGTTCATGAAACTTTTTTTTTTTTTTTTTTTTTAAATAAATATTCATGAAAATCAAAATTCATGTTTCATGAATTTCAATACATTATCTCAACTCTTAAAAACAAGTGCATGGATACTACTTAATTGGTACATGTATTATTTAGTACCTGAAAATATGATGGATTACTGTATCATTTACGGCAAAGAAGTCATTTTATAATGTTTTGTATTGTTCATGAAATGTTCATGATATATTCAAGAAAAGCACAAATGTCTTCATGAAGTTATAAGAATATTTATTCTTGAAGTGTTCATGAAAAAAACTTGAAGTGCAAATGAGACATTGAAATAAAGAACAAAATAATGCATGAATTCTTCATGAAGTATTTTTTTCAGGAATATTTTCATGAATTCTTCATGAAGATTAATCAATACAAACTTCATGAATTCTTCATGAACATAGGCTATGCTTAATTCCATACATTTTTAATGCATTTACCAGTTCATGAATAATTCATTAATCTGTTTTCATGAGCTGCTGATGCATTTGTCTCATTTGCACTTCATGTTTTTGTCATGAAGACTTCATGAAGTCTCCTCATGAAAAAGTCATGAATGCTTCATGGAGTATAGATTGCTCATTGTCACAGGAGCAAATTTTTATTGCTCATTGTCACAGGAGCAAATTTCTTTTCAAAATGGCTTTTTGTCATTTTTTTCCTAGGAAAACATTATTATTGTAATAAATTTAAGTGCATATGGCTCATGAACCCATACTGTATCCTAGGTACATTACTGCCACCTGTGGTACAAATATGTCAAAAACAATATGTTTCCTACCATATTGCATTAAAGAAGAAGCAATTGTTGGCAGACATTCTGTCTATAGATAAAGTACTGGAACAGACAGATGTGAGGTACAAAGTGACTTTAGCTCCTGATCAAACAAAATTTAAGTGACAAAGTGCAACAATAACCCGTCCAAACCAGACTCAAATGTAAGCAACAATTGCATCAAATGTAAATCAACAATTGCATGATGTTCATACATGAATACATTTCAACTCAAACCCCAAGTTTAGGTCTATGATTTTATCAGCTACTTGAGGATATAATCTCTTAATGTTGTTAACCACCAAATTTAGTATGGACCTGACATGCAAAACAACATGCATAGAGGCATTAACCTTGACAGAATAGTCCAACTTCCTTTCACAATATTGTACATTCCCATTACAATGACAGGCCCTTCTCCACACTGAACCAGACAATATCAGCATAAGGAGAGAACAAACACATTGTCTACAAATTGTCTAAATAACTCACTGCAACAACTCTTGTAAATGTCAAAGAAATTCATATATTTGATAAATATTTTCCTTTGATATTATCACAAACCTAATTAAATTTGAAGCTTTCGATCACTACTGAAGGCTGAAACTAATTAACTGTCTTTTATAGTTCATGTTTTTTTTTGTGTTGATCTTATGGAGAGCTTTTATCATCACATTGTTTTTAAGGTATTAAATTTTTATATTTGTCTGCATGGATTTCTCATACTTATATATTCTACATTTGAAGCTCAGTGAAGTCCACAGCTGAAAAGCAGTATGAACTAGAGCTATCACTAAAGGTGATGAATGTACCCCCCGCATGCACTGACACAGTACATTGAATTTGACACACACAAGACTGCATAATTATGTGGACTGTACGTATACAGTATAGTAACAAAAAACAAAGCCCCATAACTATGCAGAATATTTATCTAAAAGAATGTAACATGCACCATGCACAACTAGGGTTGGTACTGATCACTTGTGTGAAGTTTCATTAAATTGTGTGCAAGGGTTTGGTAGATTAGGCACGCACAAGATTGCATATGCAGGCTGTATGTACATAGTATGTTAACAAGAAACAAAGTCCCATAACTCTGCAATTTTTGTCGCTGAAAGAACCTAACATGCCCCATGCACAACTACTGTTGTTACTGATCAGTTGTGTGAAGTTTCATTAAATTGTGTCAAGGGGATGAGGAGAGACGGTGCGCACAAGATTGTGTCTATGTATATAGTATAGTAACAAAAAAACAAAGTCCCATAACTCTGCAAATCTCTTTTCTGAAAGAACCTAACATGCCCCATGCACAACTACTGTTGTTACTGATCAGTTGTGTGAAGTTTCATTAAATTGTGTCAAGGGGATGAGGAGAGATGGTGCGCACAAGATTGTGTCTATGTATATAGTATAGTAACAAAAAAAACAAAGTCCCATAACTCTGCAAAAATTTTTTCTAAAAGAACCTAACATGCCCCATGCACAACTACTGTTGGTACTGATCACCTGTGTGAAGTTTCATTAAACTGTGTCAAGGGGATGAGGAGAGATGGTGTGCACCAGATTGTGTCTATGTATATAGTATAGTAACAAAAAAACAAAGTCCCATAACTCAGCAAATTCTTTTTCTTAAAGAACCTAACATGCCCCATGCACAACTACTGTTGGTACTGATCACTTGTGTGAAGTTTCATTAAATTGTGTCAAGGGGATGAGGAGAGATGGTGCGCACAAGATTGTGTCTATGTACAGTGAAACACCGCTCGCTCGAGATCGCAACGGGATGAGCAAAATGCTCGAGTTATCCATGGTTTCGAGCGACCCAAACATTGACCAACATATAAAGAAAATTGAAGTTTGTTTTACCAATTGTCATCGAGACCATTGCAGAGGAAACGGTGATGCGTAATTATAACACACTCGTGACATTTTCAAACAAGAGCACCGCCTTGCGGGTGCTGACGCTCATCTGATTTTTTTTGTGTAATAGAAATATTGTCCTACCCATGATTTTCTAAGTCTAAAAAGGGCCATCATTCTTGCAAAAAGCAGGATAGAGTTATGTTTCTTGATGTACAGTGTCCAATTATGATGGTGAAAAACTGTTGCAAGTTTTAAAGCAATAGCTTTAATAGTTTATGAGAAAAGTTGACTTAAACATAATACTCAACCAAGAAAATGATTTTCTAAGTCCAAAAGGGGCAATAATTATTGCAAAAAGCAGGATGGAGTTATGTTGCTTGCTGTACAGGGTCAGCTTATGATGGTGAACAAGTGTTGCAAGTTTCAAAGCAATAGCTTTGATAGTTTAAGAGAAAAAGTTGACCTAAACATAAAACTTAACCAAGAAATCTGATATTTTCTAAGTCAAAAAGGGCCATAAATCTTGCAAAAAGCAGGACGGAGTTATGTTTCTTGCTATACAGGGTCAACTTATGATGGTAAACAAGTGTTGCAAGTTTTAAAGCAATAGCTTTGATAGTTTAGGATAAAAGCTGACCTAAACATAAAACTTAACCAAGAAAACTGATTTTCTAAGTCCAAAAGGGGCAATAAATCTTGCAAAAAGCAAGATGGAGTTATGATTCTTGACGTACAGGGTCTGCTTATGATGGTGAACAAGTATTCCAAGTTTCAAAGCAATAGCTTTGATAGTTTAGGAGAAAAGTTGACCTAAACATAAAACTTAACCAAGAAATCTGATATTTTCTAAGTACAAAAGGGGCCATAAATCTTGCAAAAAGCAAGATGGAGTTATGTTTCTTGCTATACAGGGTCAGCTTATGATGGTGAACAAGTATTCCAAGTTTCAAAGCAATAGCTTTGATAGTTTAGGAGAAAAGCTGACCTAAACATAAAACTTAACCAGGCAACGCCGACGCCGACAACCGCTCAAGTGATGACAATAACTCATCATTTTTTTTCAAAAAATCAGATGAGCTAAAAACGTATTACAAACGTTATTTATGATAGATCGTAAATGGCACATGTGAAGAAACAGCTAAGACATTATTGTTTTTTGAAATACTGTAATCAAATTCGCAATTTTCTTCCCCAAATTAAGATCTCATAATTATCGTCTCAATTTTATGAAAAGGCTATCTTATTTCCTTTATTTGTATGCAAACAACTGTTGATTAAAATATTAAGATCTCATAATTATCTTCTCGATCCCGCAGAAAAAAGTAATAATTAATAACAATTTTGATCAATAAAATTTTTCTTCCACTTTTCATCAATAATTGATCTCATTATCAGATCAAATATACTGACAAACAAAACATTTAAGATAGTCGGGGAATAGACCATGCAATTCTCACGACGTGCGAAAATTTTAAATTAACCGATACATTCTGACCGCCGAAGGTGTGAAAAATTTTGACACCTCTGCTCGAGTTTGCCATAAGCAACAAAGAGTAAATTAATACACAGGGACCAGGTGTCATGCTCGAGCGATCGAGTTATCGATGCTCGACCCAGCCATGGTAATTTCATAAAGAAAATAGAAGGAAATCGGCCGGGACCACATGAATTGCTCGAGCAAGCCCGGGTGCTCGAGTCATCGATGCTCGAGCGAGCGGTGTTTCACTGTATATAGTATAGTAACAAAAAACAAAGTCCCATAACTCTGCAAAATTTTTTTCTTAAAGAACCTAACATGCCCCATGCACAACTACTGTTGGTACTGATCACTTGTGTGAAGTTTCATTAAATTCTGTCAAGAGGATAAGGAGAGAAGGTGCGCACAAGATTGCGTCTACAGACGACCAGACGGACAGACAGACAGACGGACAGACAGACAGACAGACAACCTGAAACCAGTATACCCCCCCTTACAACTTTGTTGTCGGGGGGGTACAAAAAGTGATAAACATAAGGCGTTTAATGCAATAGGCATCAAATCAACACACTTGGGGAAAAAAAAGTAGTTTAACAGCAAGATAAGTCAGCAAATCAACACATTTGGAGAAAACAAAAGCAATTTTATTGCAAGGTTGGTAAGTAAATCAACACATTTTGAGAAAATAAAACCAGTTTAACTGCCTTGCAGTTAAGCAAATCAACACATTTGGAGAACAAAGCAGTTAAACTCTAAGGTATGCCAGCAAATCAACATTTTTGGTGAAAACTAAAAGCAGTTTAACTGCAAGGTAGGTCAGGAAATAAACACAGAGAAAACTAAAAGATGTTTTACTGCAAAGTAGGTAAGCAAATAAACACAGGTAGTGAAAAGGTAGACCATTAAATCAACATATAAGGATGAAAACAAAAGCAGCTTTACTGCAAGACAGCATTCAATGCAAAATCAATTTAAATGTAGGCAAAAGTAATCCAACCAACATTTTGAACAGTCACAGATATGCTGTGAACCAACACTCCAAACAAGATTAGGTTTAAACAATATTTTATTCAACAAATAGCATGTGATTACAATATATGTTACAAAAGAAAGGGATCAAGTAGTAAGCTAATAAGCTTTTTTAGAAACTTTCCCAAATCAACCAACATTCTGAGCTGTGAACCAATACTCTAAACAAACAAGATTTAGTAGGCAAGTAATCAGACTTGTATACAATTATCTGGATAAAGGCAATCAGAAGCAGAGTAATTATGAGATAAACAGTCAATTTAACACTCATTTGGAAACTAGTGTTTCTGTCAGGTAAAATAGCTTAATAATTATAAATTTAGTAAAATGTAATTTTCAGCTAATGTATTAAACATCTAATTAAGCAAGACTTATGTCTCCCCATCCTTTGGGAACATTGAATACATTCAGTTTTACCATGATAGAATTCTGCTTAAGCCAGTGCTAGGGGGGCGTGAGGTGTTTCACATTCCAACCTCTCATGAACAGACTCAATTAAACCAAGCCTGCCATTATGTTACTTGGTTGTCTTCTATGCTTTCAGGTGATATTTTCACAGATTTTATTATAATTACAGATCTGCCTAAGGAAATACCTTTTACCTGAGAAAAGAATTTGATTATGAGGCATTATTTTCGCAAAAGCCTTCGGCTTTGCATGTATACTAGCATGACAATGCGATGATAGTTTAGTGAGACGCACTTTAAAAACTAAAACGGAAACGCTAACCACGTGACCGCTCCCTTCACCGGAAGTGTAAACCAGCTGATTGTCATATTGATTTTTGCGTACGACAGGTGAAGACATACAATTCTTTCGTTAGATAAAACGTGCTGTTTTATTTTGAAGTTTTTAAATAGTTTTTTAAATAAGGTAAGTGCCGTTGTGAGTTATCGAGCTATCTCATAGACGTAGTCTTGAGAATTTTTCTTTCACAATGAGCTCGGGTGAGGGCGAAGAACCCCACACAAAGGGTGATTTGATACATTTGCCCGCAAGTTCTGACAGCAAAATTTCGGGGTTTGAAAATGATGTCCCTGCTGTAGGGGCTAATGAAACAGTTTCAGTTGTCGATTCTGTTGCTCAAAATGTAAGCTCCGAGACAGGTAAGTCCGGAAAAGAAAAGAAACAAAAAGAAAAGAAAACTAACAAAGCTTCTCAGAAGGCTAATAAAACGGGTACAAATAAGAAAACTTCAAAAAGTAAAGAATCTAAGTTGGACATAAATGATTTGTCTAAACAAGATATTGAAATTTTAAAGTGTAAGCTTGGTTTTCCCAATGTTTTGGGCGAGAATCTTGAAGAAGAATCAAATTTTATTCCAGATTACGAAGATTTTTCAGACGAAAATTTTGATCCAAATAACCGTCCAAATCTCAGAGACGAAATTGATAGCAATTATAGTTCTGACTCAGAATATGATATGTCTCGAGCACAACACGAGAATTTTTCTATTAACAAAAATATGTCAAACAGAATGTTACAGGCTATGATTGGTAGTGATAGTAATAGTAAATCAAAATTACCAGAATCAAAAGATGAATGGGCACCCCCAAAATTGAAAAGTGTTGTAAGAGGAGATTCTATTTCCCCATCATTGGCAAAGTTAATAGATATGACCTGTACTTCAGCTTGTTGTACAGAGGATATAATGCAGAAATATAATATTCCTCAAAACTGTGACAATTTAAGTCCGCCTATGGTAAACCAAGAAGTATGGAAAATTCTAGACAAAAAGTCCAGAAGTTACGACCGTATGCTTGTTGAAATTCAGAATTTAGTTGCTACAGGCATTGTCCCTGTTATTAAATTAGCTGAAATTATGGGGAATGGCATGACTCAAAAAGCCAAAGAATATATTTCAGATGCCATAACTATGTATGGCCAGGTACAATACCAACTATCTCTTAGAAGAAGGTATATTATACGCCCAAATCTTAAAAGAAAGTATAAGAATATTTGCAATCAGTACACACCAGTTACCTCACAGTTGTTTGGGGATGATATTTCGAAAGAAATAAAAAATTGTGAAACTGGCATTTCTCTTGCATTTCCAAAATATGACACTAGACTTTTCAGGGCAGGACCACCTGTATACAGAAATTCCTTTAACAGAAGGGGTAGACCACATCCTTACAATCAGCAGGGTAACTCACAGTTTAACCCACAATACAATAACATGTATTACCAGTCTCCTGCATACAGAGGTGGACATGTGCAGTTCAGGGGTCGGAGACGCCCAACGTCTACAGTGACGTCCGTCAGTGCAAATGCCCCAAACAAGTAATTCAGGTAGGGAAATTACAATATTTTGAAAGTGTTTGGCAGAATTTTAGTAAAGATCCTTGGATTTTACAAACCATCAAAGGTTATAAAATAGAATTTGAACAAATTCCTTATCAAAATAGTATTCCTTCTGAAATTCCCTTTTCTCCTGAACAGAAAGCTGTTGTGGATAGTGAAGTAAAACAGTTATATAAAAAAGGGGCAATAGATTTATCAATCCCAGAACTGGGAGAATTCATTTCAAATATCTTTATTGTGCCAAAACCAAATGGAAAATTTCGGCCAATAATAAACCTCAAAAAATTGAATAAATTTGTTGTATATGAACATTTTAAGCAAGAACATCTCAAAGTTGTGTTAGATCTTGTTCAACAGAATGATATTTTTACTTCAGTAGATTTGACTGATGCATATTTTTCAGTTCCTATTCATCCTGACTTTCAAAAGTACCTCAAGTTTTATTGGAATGGTTCTCTCTGGAAATATTCAGTCCTCCCATTTGGGCTTAGTTCAGCACCAAGGATTTTTACAAAAATTCTGAAGCCAATTTTTGCTTGGCTAAGATATCAAGGTGTACGTTGTGCTTATTATATCGATGATTCATTAAATATGAACCAAATGAGGAATATCTGTGCACAAAATACAAAGCTTATTTGTAATACCTTGAGTTCTTTAGGTTTCACGAAATATGAAAAGAAATCTGTTTGTATCCCTACTCAGAGAATAGTATTTTTTGGGTTAATTTTGGACTCTGTACTTTTTATAGTTTTTCTTACTGAAGAAAAAATTCAGAAAATACTTTCAAAAGCAAGACACTTGTTACAACAGTCTGCTGTGGTTGTCAAGGATTTGGCCTCTTTTATTGGTTCAATCATAAACGCTTTTTACGCTGTTTTGGAGGCCCCATTGCATTATCGTCAGCTAGAAAGAGATAAGATTTATGGTTTAGGTCCTGATTTAAATTTTCAAAACAAAGTTCAGTTGTCCGAAGCCAGCAGACTTGAATTGACTTGGTGGTGTGATAATATTGTTGTGAAAAATGGCAAAGCTGTTAGGCCTAGAAAAGTACAGTTTCATTGTAGAACGGATTCGTCCCTTTTAGGCTGGGGTTGTGTAGATTTAGTATCTGAAAGGTCAGCTAATGGACGTTGGTCAATCGATGAATCTAAACATCACATAAATTTTTTAGAGTTATTAGCAATTTATTTTGCTCTTCAATCTCTGTATTCTAATTGTACAGATACTCATATAGAGTTCCAATGTGATAACATTACAGCAGTAAAGTATGTAAATGACATAGGAGGAATGACTTCAAAGTATTTGGACATATTATCTGCAAAATTGTGGCAATGGTGCTTAAAAAGAGGTATCTTTATTTCGGCTAAACATATAGCGGGAAAAGAGAATGTTACAGCAGATTTCTATTCTAGAAATTTTTCTGATTCCACAGAGTGGATGCTTAAGTCAGAAATTTTTCGAAGGTTGTGCAGACATTTCTTTGTGCCAGATATAGACTTGTTTGCTTCAAGATTAAATAAGCAAATAGACAGATTTGCTTCTTGGTTTCTGGAACCAGGAGCTTTCTTCAATGATGCCTTTTCTTGTTCATGGCAAAGTTTCCTACCTTATATTTTTCCACCATTTAATTTACTGAGTAAGGTAATCAACAAAATTGTTGAAGATAAAGTGGAAAAAGCTATTGTGATTTTACCTTATTGGAAATCTCAACCTTGGTTCCCTTTATTATTACCTAATATGGCTGATTTTCCTGTTAGGTTACCATGACACAAGGATCTGTTGATGATGGCACACGACGGTACTCCACATCCTTTGGTAAAGTCAATCAACATGATTGGTATGATGCTCTCCGGAAATCCCTCTACTTCAGGAAAGTTTCACCAGGAGCTGCTGAAGTCATTTTACAAAATTTACAGTCATGGAGACCAGGAACTAGGAAACAATATGGGTTGGCCTGGAAACGATGGTATTTTTGGTGTATTAGACAATGTAAAGATCCCTTTCGTACCACTGAAAATTCAGTAGTGAATTACTTGTTTTTCTTGCATCAAAGTAAAAAATCTTATTCAGTTCTCAACACTCATAAAAGTATGTCATTACAAACTTTATCCTTTTTTGATAATACCTGGTGTTCTAATGCGGTTTTGTTATCTAAATTTATGAAGGGTATCTTTCATTGTAACCCCCCTAGATCCAAATATAAGTTCACCTGGGATGTTACTGTTGTTTTAAAGTTCTTGAAAAGTTTGTTTGCGTTGAGCATACTTTCTTTGAAAATGTTACTTTCAAATTGGTAGCTTTAATAGCTTTGTGTTGTGCACCAAGAGCACAGACTATTGTGTCGTTGGATTAAGACAATGTTCGTTATGGGGATTCAGAGGTGACTTTTTATTTTCCAGGTTTGTTAAAAACATCAAGCTCAGGTAGATCTAATGATTTTTTACTGAAGTTTGAACATTTTGATGATGAAACTTTATGCGTTATGCATACATTGTTACATTATATTAACGTTACTAAGTTGATTAGAAAATCTAGTCAACTATTTATATCGTATGTTTTATATGATAAAGTTTCTACTAGCACTGTCGCTAGATGGTTGAAGACAGTACTAGAGCTCTCAGGTATAGATACTAGTATATTTAAGGCACACTCCTTTCGTTCTGCATCAGTTTCAGCAGCATACGGAAAGTGCTCACTTAAGTCCATTTTGGATACAGCCGACTGGAAATCAGATAAGAATTTTTATAAATTTTATCATAGATCGATAGTGCAGAATTCTGATATATCGTTTGCACGTGCGGTTTTATTGGATGAACGGTGAACTGTGAACTTCAGAAAAGGAAATTTAATGTATGTGAAATTAAGAACTGTGTGTTTTGAATATATAATGTTAATGATACAGCAGTTAGCTGTTTTTGAAAGAAGTAATAATAAAATATGAATTTATAATGTTATATATAATGTTTTTACATTCTTTATTTAACTTTGTTGACAAACTTTAAAGATGCTAGTATACATGCAAAGCCGAAGGCTTTTGCGAAAATAATGTGCCCTCATCCAAGCCCTGGTGATGGATGAGGGGGATTATTGGAGTAAAAGCCGGAGGCAAAGCATGTTTACACCCTCCTCATGTTTTTTATATTAGCTACAGCTTTGGGGTTCCCTACCCTGTTGTTTTATGAGTGTTTGGTTTGTCAACAAAATATTTCTTTAAACTATGACAATCAGCTGGTTTACACTTCCGGTGAAGGGAGCAGTCACGTGGTTAGCGTTT
This sequence comes from Mercenaria mercenaria, assembly GCF_021730395.1. Lineage (NCBI taxonomy): Eukaryota > Metazoa > Mollusca > Bivalvia > Venerida > Veneridae > Mercenaria > Mercenaria mercenaria. The sequence continues at coordinate 17,831,363 of NC_069363.1, forward strand.
CCGTTTTAGTTGTTAAAGTGCGTCTCACTAAACTATCGTTGCATTGTCATGCTAGTATACATGCTTTGCCTCCGGCTTTTACTCCAATAATGCCCCTCATCCATCACCAGGGCTTGGATGAGGGCACATTTTCCAGAGTTAAAATAAACATTTCAGGGAAATGTGTAATACAGATGGATCAAAGACCTCAATTATAGGATTATCACATAAACAAGGTCATCCCTAATACAGTTCTACTTATTCTGTCATACACAAATTTGGGCTTTTTTCCTCACAAAGTCTAAATAAGTCTGGCATGCAGAAGTTATTTTGTCTCTAAGCTGAATTCTGCAAAATAGTTTTGTCTACAGGTAGATGTTTCAGCTATCCTTCCTGTAAACATCTGACAGTGGATACAACTAGTTACTTAAGCATAGTTGCAGGCATCATCAAGTGCTAAAAAGTCTGAATTACAACATTATTCAACCACAGTATCTTCATCAGCACTTCTGGTTAAGAATGCATTTGTTTTCAGGCATTTTAACACACCATATTACAACTGGAAAAGGAAGAAAAACTGCTGGATGTCAACATCATGGAGCAAAGAAAGTGAAAGCTGGGAACCAAAAACATCCTTTTCCTCCTGCTACACATGAAATACATTAAAGGTTACAATTAAAATAACTTACATTCCTTTATTCACTGTTTCTTCACACATTTAATAAATATTACAAAACTTTACTCAATTCAACATCTCTGTGACTGTAAATAAGATCTTTTTCAGCTGTTTCAAGAGTCATGAATTAATGTAATTACTTTTCATGTTTTAACTTTTTTTCAAGACTTTTTAGTTTTAACATCAAAATTAATGCAAGCCATTTAACCTTCAGCCTGATGGCGGTGAATATTTCTGCCTTTGCGACCAGTGCAGACTGATCATGGTCTGCACTGTTTGCTATTCTGTCAGTAAATTTTCAGCAAACACCCCTTCAAATAAAAAATGGTATTGCCCAAATTGAATGATGGGCCAGTCCATTTTAGAAATTTAGCAGGGTAAAGGTTAAAGACCCATTACTGTTAGCTTTATGACAATGCTAATGTCATTTTCAGCCTTTTACCATAAAGTAAAAGCCCATAAAACCTTTAACAGCACACAGTGATTTTCACAAGTGATCAGCAATTCAAATAAATGGTAAAATAGGAAATTGTCTCTATCACATCTCATAGATATTCAGTGAACAAGACAATCCCTTATTTGAGATGATGATGATATATAAAGCTGTCTTCTCATGACAAATTCAAATAAATAATGTTGTTGGCTTTTGTCTCTTGAGTGCCAAACACTGAACATCTAGATATTGTATCAGGAGAAAATGTGAGTAATAGACCAAAACTTTCTCAATTACCTAGTCAAAGATCAAGCAAATTTACCATTATATTAATTTCAAAAACATGTTCTATTCAAGAAAACCAGGTACATTAAATTTTGTAATATAATGGATGTTATCAAGAATCAATAAAGTTTCAATACTTTTGTATAAAATGTTTTTATTGCAGAAGTCTTTGCCATCTTGTTTATGGATTCAGATAAAAATATCTCAAAACAGTTTTCTAAAAGGTTGAAAACAATAAATTTTAGTCAGAAAAGATCTTTACCACGGAAAAACAAATTTTCCATCTAACATGCCATTCTGAATGAGTTACTTCTCACAAATACCAATTACTTCAATGCAGAATAAAAACTAGAACTATCACGGTAGTGACTTTAATAATACCCCCACTATACGGTCTTGTCACAGAAGAATGGCAACCATAAGAAATTTTAAAAATACTTAGAATAAAATAAAATGTAAAAAAAAACTTAATACTTTTAAAAAAAAAAGAAAATGTTTACTCATCTTTGGAGTACTTCATCCTGGGCTTCCGCGGCACATGTGCCCAGGATGATTGATGAGGTAAATATAAAAATCTCTTAATATTAGAGATATACTAAAAATGAAAACATAAAAGTGTCTTATCGACACATATTACCACAGAAAAATGTATTTACTTTTTACATATGATTAATAATAAAAAAGTTTAGAAAAATACCTAAAATATTGAAAATCTAAAAATAGAATTTCTAAAAACAGACTAATTCTTGAAATTTAAGGTGAAGTAACTCAGTACAAAAGTTGAAAAAAGGTTACTTCCTTTTAGCTCTAAGCATAATTCATGAAAATTTGGTGTCAGAGTTATGCACCTTGTGTCACATGATGCAGGTGAAAAGGTGGAACATCTATTTTTAGTCTGAATCAAATCCATTTAGTAATAACTGAGATAATAGATTTCGGGACTCCTATATAGCCCCCACCCCTCCAAACATGTTTGGTAGGGGTATAATGAATCCTTTAACTCTTCTTAAGAACATGGAACAAACTATATGTCTTTACTAATTCTAAAACATGGAACAGACTGTATGTCTAAATGTGGAACAAACTGTATTCTATAACATGGAATAAACTGTACGTCATAACTGATTGTAAAACATGGAACAAACTGTATGTCATGACTGATTGTAAAACATGGAACAAACTGTATGTCATAACTGATTGTAAAACATACATGGAACAAATGGTATGTCATAACTGATTGTAAAACATACATGGAACAAATGGTATGTCATAACTGATTGTAAAACATACATGGGACAAACTGTATGTCATAACTGATTGTAAAACATACATGGAACAAACTGTATGTCATAACTGATTGTAAAACATACATGGAACAAACTGTATGTCATAACTGATTGTAAAACATGCAACTAACTGTATGTCATAACTGATTGTAAAACATATATGGAACAAACTGTATGTCATAACTGATTCTAAAACATGGAGCAAACTGATGTTGTGATGTGTTTCTCAAACATGAAATAAACCATATGTCATAACTGATTCTAAAACATGGAACAAACTGTATTCTATAACATGGATAAAACTGTATGTCATAACTGATTTTAAAACATGTAACAAACTGTATGTCATAACTGACTGTAAAACATGAAACAAACGGTATATCAAAACTGACTGTAAAACATACATGGAACAAACTGTATGTCATAACTGATTGTAAAACATACATGGAACAAACTATACATCATAACTGATCGTAAAACATGTGTTGTAAAGTTGGATTTTTACAACATAATGCTTCTTAATACATAGTTTCAGTATTGCATAATATCATCTAACAGTCTAATATTTTATCATAAATGTTTGTATTTACAAATAGTATGGTATTTTAAGTTTTGAAAGCATAGACTTTAGCTAGTCTATTAAGGGCATTCAGCTAGTCTATTTAAGACTGCTGATTTACCTAGACAGATCATTCAGTTCAGTTTATTCATTTGACACTTTACTATTGTCTATATATTTCATAGTCATCAGTACTTTCAGTTTATCTTTATTGTTACAAACTGCATTTAATATCATTACATATTTTCATTTTGTATTTCCATCAGCTATTTTTAGTAAGACCAGTTATGAAAGAACTTTGAGCTATTTTTAGATTAAAGACAAAGAGTTTACATAAGCATTGCCAAGGTCATAGCTGATTTGTAAGATAAATGTTGAATGGCTTATCTGAAAGATGCTGACCAATCAGAATGTACTTTACATCCTTCATGGTTGACTGCATTCTGGAAGAGTTTACCTCAGTAGAATTTCAGAGCCATATGTTCACTCTGCAAAGAATTTTTGGACTGACAACATCTAAAAAACTCTCGTAGGGTGTAGCAATTAATAATTAATTAATTTTGTATTTATTTTTGGCTATTTATTTAACTTAAGAGTTTTACTAAATTCATAGTAATTTTTCTTTAAATTAGTAAGTAATTTTCTTTAATTAAGTAACTTAAATTCTATTGTTTTAACAGCAATTGCTTTAGATTTTCATCTTTAAATACTTAAGTTATTATTGGTAATTAATTTATATTGCTGTTAATTTTACACAGAGTCATACAAGTACAGAGTCACAAAAATACATTTAGATACTTAATAATACCATTTATTTAGATTATTACTTATTTTTAGGCAGAACTTGAAACTTCAATCTTTTTATTCATTAAGCTGATTTGTCATCTTTATCAGTATTTTTGGCATTTTTCTAACTTGTATATTTAGATCACTTGGTAAAATATTAGTTTAAAAAGATAAGTAAAAATTTGGTTGGTTTCTAAATTTATTCAGCATTTTGTGTTTTTATTTTCCCTTTCAAAGTAAAGGGTGGTGTCATCCTGACGTGTCAGTTATTCTGACGTAATAATTTACTACTTGCAAACAGCTAGTTTAGACCACTGCTTCCAAGCAAACTATTAAACGAACATACATAGACAGGCTGTTCAAAAAGACAGCGTTAAAAACTAAAAATTTTATTCCCCACAACAATGGCGTCAGAATCGGGATAGTTTTGAAAATCATTAATTTTCTCAACTTGGAAGCAGCTTATTTTTGAAACAGTAGATTTTTCAAAATTATTTTTGAAAGCAAATTCAGCAATTAAGTACCTAAGTGAACTGCCACACTACAGTATTATCTTTTCCTTTCTATTCCTTCAACTGTGCTAAGCAATTTGTTCTATTTCAACTGACAAGGATTGCCTAAGGTTGAAGCTCGGTGCGAGTTTGATCAGAAAGCTGAGTTTCAGTTTAATAACATATAAGATAGAACGGTAAATGCATTGACAAACTTCCGACTATACAGTGTGGAAGTCGGGTAAAACTGGGTGTTATATGACTTTATCGTTTTGTTATCATTTCAGTACAGCGGTAAAAGCATATTTCTGGCTATACGTTGAGGAAGCTGGAGCACGCAAGTGTTATATATGATTTTTATGGCTGTACACCTCTTTTCTTTCTTCTGCCCAGGCCTATTGTTCTCTTTTAAATTATAAAGGCCAACTCCCTTTAGAGACCTTGACCCTCAAGCAGTTCAAGTCAAGTACTCCAATATTACACTGAGATCTGCAGCAGACCCAGTTTCAGATCTATGAAATGAAGTCTTTAGCCAACTAATAACTCATTCTTTTCAGCGTCCGTAAGTGCTCTACATTTTTAAGTATCCACAATTTACCTTTGGCTTGACTGTGTGGATGATTTCGTTATTCTGTCCGAAAAAGGCTACCCTCTCAAATTTTCAACTTCAGAGCACTCCACAGGCATTTTACAAAATTAACCTCAAAATTCTGTCCGTATATTGGCTTCCACCAAAGAGAGAAAGAATATTTCTCTCAGTTATTGTCATACCAAGATATTGTCAGCTGTCAAGAAGCACAACACAGCCGTACGTTTCACTAATCATAACTACAGAAGATGGCACCAGAAACCAGCACTCTACCAGTCCTGCCACTCCACACCAACTGCAAACTGAACCATCACATCATGTCTATATGTGATGACTTCTTATCTTCCGGCAACCAAATCAGAAGTCAAACCTTAATTTCTGATGACGACCAGGCATCTATGAGAACAAACAAAACACCACTACTGCAAGATGCTTCAACAACTACAAACTGGAATAGACCTGTACTGGAAGCAGGTAGAAGAAACACTACCACGGAAGTAACAATACAACTCCAACCTCTGCATGATCCATTATCTGCTAATCCATCTTCTACAAGCAGTCAGCCAGATGAAAACATAAACTATCAGCCAACCTTTGAAGCTTTACACAGTCACAGAGGAAAGCTTCAAGCAGGCCAGCATAGAGCGCCTCAAACCACTGCTCTTGCCAACATCAAATTCAACTATCTTCAAGATGGTCTACCACCACTACCACAATTGTATCCTGTTCCTGTAGTGGGACACAACCTACCAACCAGGCTGCACAACAAGACCAGACTGCAGTGCCTCGTCTGTCCTCCACTGCAAAACTACAACATTGTACCTTCTTTGGCAAACCAGAAACACCAGAGGACTGTAATACCAAAGCCATACTTCAAAGAGGAAACAAGAAACACCAAATCACCAAGAGGCAATTATCCAGAAGACCACCCCTGTTCAGACCATAACCATCTTCCTACATGGTTTACTCCAGGTTTTCTACCGAAACACACTACCAAAGAAAACCATGAAGCAGTTACAATCAACCATCGAATTGTCTACAAAAAGCTCATGAAGAACCACCAGATGTATACCATCAATGATGTCATTCCAAGATGTCCAGATCACCCAGAGAAGTCGATGTCTACAATTTTGCGACCAACTACATATCGCTCAATCCAGATGATGAAAGATATTCCACTTGATCGCGGTAAAGACCAGTGTTAAGTATTAGTGTTACTAAGTATTCGCGTAAGAAACATCACTTTCTTTCGGCTCAATTTATGACTTCGGTGATCTAAGATTTTAACTTAAGTATCATACATTTAAAATGTTACAACTCCATGCCATGCCATTTTAAAGTGTAAAATAATTTTGTGTAAATCATTGTATATCATTTGATTTTCTGTTTGTTCATGTTAAGATTTTTGCTTTTACCTATTAATTGATGTTCACCATACATTTTTCATGCTAAGAATTCAGGCTGATATATTTCAGTAATTTTAACAATTTTTACATACGATAAGTAAAAAGTCTTAAGAATGTCTTCTATATGTGAAAATGTTTATTAGCTGTCATATTAAGAGAAGTTTTTCAGAATGAGTCTCTGTAAGGCTTCCTTAGGGTTCTTAGTGATTTTTTGTTCGTTTACATAGAATCTAAGTTTCTATGGGCTTGATATCATTATATGAGTATAATAGGTATCAAATTTTTGTGTTTTCTATAGGATCTAATTTCTTTTGTTGGATGTTTATCACAGACATATTTTTGTTGCTATTGTAACCCTGGGATATAAGCGATCGTGTCATATTGGTGCGTATAGCCCCACTCGCGGCTAAGTCTAACACACAGCATTTTTGTGAGTTTTACATCGATAACTCATGAATACATGACTCTCAAAAAGATTGTTTCTTGAGCTAAAATGTCATTATTTAATATGAGGTGACATTGAGTTTTTAGCATATTTGACGTTTCACAAGCTTTCGTTTTTCGAATTTTCAAGTTTCATCTTGAAAAAATTTATTACTTTTCTTAAAGTAATAAATTTTTTCTTTTCCCAAAACCAGTGTGTTGTTGTAAAGTTGGATTTTTACAACATAATGTTTCATAATACATAGTTTCCGTATTGCATAATATCATCTAACAGTCTAATATTTTATCATAAATGTTTGTATTTACAAATAGTATGGTATTTTAAGTTTTGAAAGCATAGACTTTAGCTAGTCTATTAAGGGCATTCAGCTAGTCTATTTAAGACTGCTGATTTACCTAGACAGATCATTCAGTTCAGTTTATTCATTTGACACTTTACTATTGTCTATATATTTCATAGTCATCAGTACTTTCAGTTTATCTTTATTGTTACAAACTGCATTTAATATCATTACATATTTTCATTTTGTATTTCCATCAGCTATTTTTAGTAAGACCAGTTATGAAAGAACTTTGAGCTATTTTTAGATTAAAGACAAAGAGTTTACATAAGCATTGCCAAGGTCATAGCTGATTTGTAAGATAAATGTTGAATGGCTTATCAGAAAGATGCTGACCAATCAGAATGTACTTTACATCCTTCATGGTTGACTGCATTCTGGAAGAGTTTACCTCAGTAGAATTTCAGAGCCTATTTGTTCACTCTGCAAAGAATTTTTGGACTGACAACATCTTAAAAACTCTCTTAGGGTTTAGTAATTAATAATTAATTAATTTTGTATTTATTTTTGGCTATTTATTTAACCTAAGAGTTTTACTAAATTCATAGTAATTTTTCTTTAAATTAGTAAGTAATTTTCTTAAATTAAGTAACTTAAATTCTGTTGTTTTAACAGCAATTGCTTTAGATTTTCATCTTTAAATACTTAAGTTATTATTGGTAATTAATTTACATTGCTGTTAATTTTACACAGAGTCATACAAGTACAGAGTCACAAAAATACATTTAGATACTTAATAATACCATTTATTTAGATTATTACTTATTTTTAGGCAGAACTTGAAACTTCAATCTTTTTATTCATTAAGCTGATTTGTTATCTTTATCAGTATTTTTGGCATTTTTCTAACTTGTATATTTAGATCACTTGGTAAAATATTAGTTTAGAAAGATAAGTAAAAATTTGGTTGGTTTCTAAATTTATTCAGCATTTTGTGTTTTTATTTTCCCTTTCAAAGTAAAGGGTGGTGTCATCCTGACGTGTCAGTTATTTTGACGTAATAATTTACTACTAGCAAACAGCTAGTTTAGACCACTGCTTCCAAGCAAACTATTAAACGAACATACATAGACAGGCTGTTCAAAAAGACAGCGTTAAAAACAAAAATTTTTATTCCCCACAACACATGGAACAAACAGTATGTCATAACTGATTATAAACCATGGAGTAAACTGTATGTTGTAATGTTTCTCAAACACGGAAACATGGAACAAACTTTATGTCAAAACTGATTCTCAAACATGGAACAAATAGTGTGCTTTAGAAAACATTAAAAAGAGCCCTATATGGGTCACCTGATCAGGACTTTAATCCTTTGACATTTGGTGAGCAATTATCAGCAATATAAAGTAAACTTGAGAGAAGTCCAACTAAAGGGGCTACAAATCAATTTGGTCTATCAAGTAGTTAAAACATATTTTCTATTTCTGTTCTGGCAGCACCCACCTTCATTTAGATAAAGCTGAGAAAAATCTATCCAAAATACTACTGACTAAGTTTAGCAGAGATCTTTCAAGTAGCTCTTGAGAAGATGTTGTATGAAAGTTTTTATATTTTTAGCTCTGGTAGCACCTAATAAACAGAACCAGGTTCACACAAAGAAGCTATGGAATAAGACTGGTGATGATTATTATCATTAGAAGTTGATTAAATGCCATTTTCTATTTTAGCACTGGTGGCCCCCTAAATGGGTTAAAGCAAAACCATTTGAACACACATGAGAGTGGTCCATACAAGGACGAAATACAAGGATGAAAAGACTAAGACTTTAGATCGCTCACCTGAGTTTCACAACACAAACATGCTTCACCCAGGGGCTATGGTTTTAGACAATTTAACATGATGCAACTATTTCAGTAAAGGATCAATATGAAATTCAGTTTCAGACAAGATGATTTTCAAAATGCATCCTCTATATAACATAAGCCCAGCACAATGCTGCCATCAGGTTTTTAGTATCAGGACAACCATCCTTCATAGAAGTATCAAATACCAAATCTGTAACCTGTCTTGACTAGTTAAATGCAGTTAAGCAATCAAGGGATGACACTGCCCTCATGTTATAACATTAAACTGAATATTCAGATGCTGCTGGCATTCTTTACCACGATTTGAGTGCAGCAAGTGAACTGACACTGGCATTCTTTACCTCTTTCTGAGTGCAGCAAGTGCACTGACACTGGCATTCTCTACCATGTGCTAGGTGCAGCAAGTCTATAAAATGATGATGCTTGGATTAAAATCTATAATAATTCTGTCATATTACAATAAGAAATATAACACCTTATAACTCAATCCTAAAATCATTATCCCAAAAAGATTTCATCAAGAACTTGACAAACAAAATGAATTAACTGTCAGATTTTACTGAGCTTCCAGCAGACTGAAATAATTGAAAAACCTAAAATGAACAATACTGCAATAGGGAATCACTCTGATTTTGCCAGATATTCCAACCTGGATTATCTGCTACAAATGTCACATAATGAAAATTTTCTGTAATGAAAATAACTTATACCAGGTTTTTTTTCTTAAGAAACTGAGGTCGGTCCACTAGAAAAAAATTCCCCGAATGACAAAAAAAATCCCCAAAAAATTAATTTCCCCCTCAACAATTTTATTTTTTTTTTGTGTTAAAAATGTTTAATGCTGTAATTCCACTGCATGGTTTACGTTTTATCTGTTCTAAACTGTCTAATATCGGCCATTTCTGTGGACGATGCATCCATACAATCAATTAATGGACCCTCTCCGCTTATTTGTACAGATTTATAACGGCGAGTGTCTGGAGTTAGCTCCATATTTTACGATGCACATCTAGGTCTAGAACTAGAAGATGCTTTTGTAGAAAAGCCCATGTCTCCCCATATGTAGTCGTAATAAGCAAAAAGTCAATAGGGGACAGAAGAGAAAGTCAAAGAGACACTGATAGTTGGCTGCCACATCATCTACTAGGCATGTCTAATCATCCTATGAAGTATCAACATTCTGGGTCATGTGGTTCTCAAGTTATTGATCGGAAACCGTTTTCCATGTTCAGGCCCCTGTGACCTTGACCTTTGATCGAGGGACCCCAAAATAAATAGGGGTCATCTACCCTGCATGTCCCATCATCAGATGAAGTTTCAACATTCTGGGTCAAGTGGTACTCAAGTTATTGATTGTAAAGATTTTTTCCATGTTCAGGCCCCTGTGCCCTTGACCTTAGCTCAAGTGTCCCCAAAAATGATAAAGGTCATCTACTCTGTAAGTCCTATCATCTTATGAAGTTTGAAGGTTCTAGTTCAAATGTTTCTCAAGTTTTTGATCGGTAACCTTTTTCCATGTTCTGGTCCCTGTGACCTTGAACTTTGATCAAATGACCCAAAAATCAAAAGGGATCATCTACTCTATATATCCAATCATCCTATGAAGTTTCAACATTCTGGTCAAGTGGTTCTCAAGTTATTGATCAGATACAGTTTTTCATGTTCAGGCCCCTGTGGCCTTGACCTTTGATCTAGTAACCCCAAAAATAATAAGGATCATCTACACTGTAAACGAAATTTGAAGGTTGTAGGTCAAATGGTTCTCAAGTTATTGACTGGAAATGGATTTCCATGTTCGGTCCCCTGTGACCGTGACCTTTATCAGAGTGACCCCAAAATCAATAGGGTCATCTACTTTGCATGTCCAATCATCCTATGAATTTTCAACATTCTAGGTCAAGTGGTTCTCAAGTTATGGATCAGAAATGGTTTTCCATGTTCAGGTTCCTGTGACCTTGACCTTTGATGGAGTGACCCCAAAAACAATAGGGGTTATCTACTTCATAAGCCCTGCCACCCTATGAAATTTGAAGGTTCTAGGTCAAATGGTTCTCCAGTTATTGATCGAAGAGGTGACGATGAGAACAAGGAAAAACAATGTCCACGCGGGGCATATATGCTTACGTACACTTCATTGAACTGTCTCATATTTAGAAGAATTAAAGTGTTGGATATTTGCTCGCGACTTCAGGTTGTGGATTTTTGCAACTGCGAAGCGATCAAATTACCTAAAACAGACGCATGTTTGGCCAACAGCGATGCAGTTGTCTTGACTCCATTTTTTGTCACTGTGCAAGCAAAAACAGTTTGTAAACATGTTGATAACCAGCAATCAAAGTATAGCATGGGTGACCTGTCTTTTTTTTGATTTGGATTTCGAGTTTTTGTTAAATAGGTGAGATATTGATTATTAAAATAAATAATTTAAAATATGACAGTCTGAAATGCATGATACCGTCGAGATTGAGGAATCTTGCGGTTTAGTTGCGATAGGGGTAGGTTCGATCACAAGCACAATGTTTTTTTATTTCATGTTTTTGTTTTTTTGTTTTTTTGTTTTTTTGTGTTTTTTTTTTTATTCTCATTCAATCATTCATACATTTATACATCAATACTTTCAAACCGCGCAAGGAGATCTCACACTCGTGGCGGCGTTGGTTTCTTCGAATAAGTGCATCAGCTGTTGAATGACAATTTTCAAGTGGTTGAAAGGTTTGGTTCAGAAATGGTTTTCATGTTCCGGTCTGTGACCTTGACCTTTGATGGAGTGACCCCAAAAACAATAGGGGTTATCTACTTCATAAGCCCGCCACCCTATAAATTTGAAGGTTCTGGTCAAATGGTTCTCCAGTTATTGATCAGAAATGAAGTGTGACGGAATGATGAACAAGGCAAAAACAATATGTCTCCCCCAGCGGCAGGGGGAGACATAATTACTGCTTCACTGTATAAACAACTTCATTGAATCTGTCTCATATTTAGAATGAATCTAAATGTTGTTGGCATAATTTTAGCTCCGCCGACTTCAGGTATTGTGAGATTTTTGCAAGAACTGCGAAAGCGAATCAAATTATCCCTAAAAGCAGACGCGATTGTATTTGGCCAAACAGCGATGCAGTTATGTCTTGACACTTCCAGTTTATTTGTCAACATGTGCAAGCCCAAAAACAACGTTTTGTAAACAAATTGTTGATTAACCAAGCAATCAACAGGTATTAGCAATTAGGAGTGACCTGTCGCTTTTATTTTTAGATTTGGATTTTCCAGACTGTTCTATTTGTTAAATAAGGGTTTGAAAGATATTTGATTTATTTAAAACTATAAATATATTTAAAATACTGAACAGTCTGAAATTGCATTGATAGCTCAGTTCGTAGAATTGAGGAATCTTGCTAGTGATTTAAGTTTTGCGATTAGGAGGCTGTAGGTTCGAATCCCACACAGCACAATTTGTTTTATTTATATTTTCATGTTTTTTGTTTTTTTTTGTTTTTTTTTTGTTTTTTTTTTTGTTTGTTTTTTTTTCATTTTATTTCATCATTTCAATTTCATTCATACAATTTCAATACATTCAATACATTTCAAACACACGCGCCCAAAGGAGCATCCTCACACTCGCTGGCGGCGTTGGTTTCCTTCGAATAAGTGCCATCAGCTAGTTGAATGACCAAATTTTCAAGTGGTTCTGAAGTTATGGATCAGAAATGGTTTTCCATGTTCAGGTTCCTGTGACCTTGACCTTTGATGGAGTGACCCCAAAAACAATAGGGGTTATCTACTTCATAAGCCCTGCCACCCTATGAAATTTGAAGGTTCTAGGTCAAATGGTTCTCCAGTTATTGATCAGAAATGAAGTGTGACGGAATGATGAACAAGGCAAAAACAATATGTCTCCCCCAGCGGCAGGGGGAGACATAATTACTGCTTCACGGTATAAACAACTTCATTGAATCTGTCTCATATTTAGAATGAATCTAAATGTTGTTGGCATAATTTTAGCTCCGCCGACTTCAGGTATTGTGAGATTTTCGCAAGAACTGCGAAAGCAAATCAAATTATCCCTAAAAGCAGACGCGATTGTATTTGGCCAAACAGCGATGCAGTTATGTCTTGACACTTCCAGTTTATTTGTCAACATGTGCAAGCCCAAAAACAACGTTTTGTAAACAAATTGTTGATTAACCAAGCAATCAACAGGTATTAGCAATTAGGAGTGACCTGTCGCTTTTATTTTTAGATTTGGATTTTCCAGACTGTTCTATTTGTTAAATAAGGGTTTGAAAGATATTTGATTTATTTAAAACTATAAATATATTTAAAATACTGAACAGTCTGAAATTGCATTGATAGCTCAGTTCGTAGAATTGAGGAATCTTGCTAGTGATTTAAGTTTTGCGATTAGGAGGCTGTAGGTTCGAATCCCACACAGCGCAATTTGTTTTATTTATATTTTCATGTTTTTTGTTTGTTTTTTTTTTGTTTTTTTTTTTCATTTTATTTCATCATTTCAATTTCATTCATACAATTTCAATACATTCAATACATTTCAAACACACGCGCCCAAAGGAGCATCCTCACACTCGCTGGCGGCGTCGGTTTCCTTCGAATAAGTGCCATCAGCTAGTTGAATGACCAAATTTTCAAGAACTAAGTCAGCCATCTTGAATAATTCACAATCAAAAAGATATTTGAAAAACCTATGTTATATGCAAAAATAGCAAAGTGATACAAGTAATGCAATTCAAATACATCTTTAACATTATTATCATTTTAAATATATGTTAAAAATATAAAAAAAAAAAAAAAAAAAAAAAAAAAAAAAGAAACACACACACAATATAACAAGAAAAATAAATATATTGATCTCCGTTGGAATTCGAACTCACAAAAGTTAGATTTCAAAACCGTCACGCTTACCACTGCACCACGGTGTCTAATTGTCGGGGAGGCAGTCATTGAATATTTTTATAAAAATAAGTTAAAAAAGGTAGGGTACCCCTTTACTGAAATGATTTATTCCAGTAACCTTTCAAATCTATTTATAAAAGCGACAGGTCACTCCTAAATGCTAGTATTGTTACACAATTATTTGGTGTCCATTGTAAAAGAACGACTTGTAAGCCGCTTCTAATAAATATTTACAACATAAAACTGTCCAGTTGCAGACTGACTTTCATCGATCAAATTTCTACAATCTGTACTTCTCATTTTCATTTGAGTGCAATACTGTTTATGCCAAATTGATGACTTGGTATTAATAATAAATGCTTCTACTTTATTTTCATGCAAGAGATAGCACTAAAAATGTAACAAGAGGGCCAAAATGACCCTATATCACTCACCCGTTATCACTGCACTTAAGGACAAGAAGATCAAAGAACAGGGTTCATACAGATCTTGGATACAAGAATTCCATGACATTTCCATGACTTTGCCTGCTTTTCCATGACGCAATCCAAACATACGAAACACGAAATAAATGCAATGATACACTCATTTTATTGGCATACAAAGACTTTTATTTCAAACCAGGGTTCGAATTTAAGCTCGCATACTTGCGAAATGCGAGTGCAAATTTCAAACTGCAGGTGAGATTTCAGACACCAGCATTTTTTTGTGAGTGAAAATTTTTGGCCGAATAATGTGCATTTCTAACGGTCGTCTCGGTCTTACACTGTTCTTTCTTTAACAACTCGCGGTCATTGCAGCGCATTGTCATTTGCAGAACGAATTTCGGAGCACTCTTTCATCTTTCGTTGTAAAAGGAAGTTTACACTCGATACATGTCCCGTGCGCATGTCTTTTCAACTGCTGCCAAGTACCTGCGCTAATTTTGATGACGTTTACCGCATCCGGTGGGTTTTTTGGTAATCTATAATAAGTTACTATTTACATAGCGCAGATATGATTGACTTGACTCATCACATGGATGTTTGTGTTAATGTTGTAATAAAGTGACAAGTCGCGGAAAATGCAAGTTGTTTTTTCATTTAGCAAGTTAAAAAAAAAACACTTGCGAAAAAATGCAAGAAGAAAATCTGGCTAAATTCGAATACTGTTTCAAACTATTTGCAGAATAAGACTTCAGTTGTTTTTTTTTTCTTTTTCAAGAGTAAAGTTCTTGAGTGGGTGGGGGAATACACATATCAGACACGACAGTTTCCTCGCGTTTTGTTTCCACAGGTTTGAAAAAAGATTTTAATGTGTCACATGTTTTTGTCGTTTTATCACGGAGTTCAATGCTTGCAACGTGTTTTCCACCTTTCATGTGCGATTTTATTGCAATTTCGCCCATATTTGACAGATCGATAAGTTTGTCACAGACGGTGCATAAGGCTTTCCCGTTATCTGACTTGAAAGGCTTTAACCATGCTTTGTACTGTTCATTCCTTTCCCAGTTAGTGTTGTATCGGCAACTTCTTTTCTGACTCATATTTTACTATTTTTAGCTATTTCACGCTTAGTTTCGTTTTTAAAAGTACAACAAAAATAAACCGGAAACGGTGCAATAGTACACTTAATGGTCATTTCGAACCCAACCAGATTCGACCCCAATATTGATGTAAATTACTGATTGTTCGATTAGGCGTTTAAATCTGGATTTTTCTGATATTAAATTAAAACAGATGTAATCGTTTTATGCACATACAGACTTATTCCAGATCACTTTCCTACTTTCCATGACAATTTTTAAATTTTCCATGACATTTCCATGACAAAATGGAAAAATTCAATTTTCCCTGACTTTTCCAGACAAATCTCATTTTCCATGACTTTTCCAGACCTGTGCGAACCCTGAAGAATCATAATCCAGATCAATCAAGAGAATTATGAGAAAAATATAGTTGAAATTTTCTTAAAGTTACTTCAAATAAAATTATTTTCAAATCAGGCCGGTAGTTTTATGCCCAAAGGATTACATCAAGCAAAATTTTGACTGATGAAGCCCAAAGGACAGGAACAACAAAGCTGCTATTAAGCCGAAAAGGTCAAAATAGCTAATTTTGGCCCTTTCAGGGGCCTAACTCTGGAACCCATTAGGGGATCTGGCCGATTCAAGAAAGGAACCAAGACCTTATGGTGACACAAGTTCTGTGAAAGTTTGATTAAATTCAAATCAAAAATGAAGCTGCTATTGTGCAGACAAGGTCAAAATAACTAATTCTGGCCCTATCAGGAGCCATAACTCTGGAACCTGTTGCGGAATCTGGTCAGTTCCAGAAAGGAACTGAGATCTTATGGTGACACAAGTTTTGTTCAAGTTTGATTAAAATCAAATCATAAATGAACCCATAAAGGAATCTAACCATTTCAAGAAAGGAACCAACATCTTGGTTCTATACAAGTTGTGTGCAAGTTTGGTTAAAATCAAATCATAAACTAGAGATGCTTTTGAGAAAAGCGCATGTCTCCCACAACTGCCCCTATGAAAAATGTCTAGTGTCTCTGCATGGCTTAGATGAGTGGATCCAATTAGATGGTCTGGACGAGTGGATCCAATCCGTAATTCAAGGGCCATAAATCAAACGGTCCTGAATCGCTCACCTCTTCCCACATGACTCAGTTTTGAGCATGACGTTGTTTTTTCTATTATCTGACATAGTGACCTAGTTTTTGAGCTCATGTGACCCAGTTTTGAACTTGCCCTAGATATTATCAAGATAAAAATTCTGACCAATTTTCATGAAGATCCATTGAAAAATATGGTCTCTACAGAGGTCACAAGGTTTTTCTATTATTTGACCTATTGACCTAGTTTTCGAAGGTACGTGACCCTGTTCTGAACTTTACCTAGATATCATCAAGGTGAACATTCTCACTAATTTTCATGAAGATCTCATGAAAAATATGGCCTCTAGAGAGGTCACAAGGTTTTTCTATTTTTATACCTACTGGCCTTGTTTTTGACCGCATGTGACCCAGTTTCAAAATTTAACTAGATATCATCAAGGTGAACATTCAGATCAATTTTCATGAAGATCCATTGAAAAATATGGTCTCTACAGAGGTCAAAAGATTTTAATAATTTTAGACCTATTGACCTAGTTTTCGAAGGTACGTGACCCTGTTTTGAACTTTACCTAGATATCATCAAGGTGAACATTCTCACTAATTTTCATGAAGATCTCATGAAAAATATGGCCTCTAGAGAGGTCACAAAGTTTTTCTATTTTTATACCTACTGGCCTTGTTTTTGACCGCAGCTGACCCAGTTTCAAATTTGACCTAGATATTATCAAGATGAACATTCAGACCAACTTTCATACAGATGCCATGAAAAGTATGGCCTCTAGAGAGGTCACAAGGTTTTTTTATTATTTGACCTACTGTCCTAGTTTTTTAAGGCATGTGACCCAGTTTCAAACTTGACCTAGATATCATCAAGATGAACATTCTGATAAATTTTTATGGAGATCCATTCACAAGTATGGCCTCTAAAGAGGTCACAAGGTTTTTCTATTTTTAGACCTACTGACCTAGCTTTTGTCCGCACATGACCCTGTTTCGAACTTGATCTAGATATCATCAAGATGAACATTCAGACCAATTTTCATACAGATCCCATGAAAAATATGGCCTCTAGGGAGGTCACAAGGTTTTCTATTATTTGACCTACTGACCTAGTTTTTGAAGGCACTTGACCCACTTTCAAACTTGGCCTAGATATCATCAAGGTGAACATTCCGACCAATTTTCATGAAGATCTCGTGAAATATATGGCCTCTAGAGAGATCACAAGGTTTTTCTATTTTAAGACCTACTGACCTAGTTTTTGACCGCACGTGACCCAGTTTCAAACTTGATCTAGATATCATCAAGATGAACATTCAGACCAACTTTCATACAGATCCCATGAAAAATATGACCTTTAGAGAGGTCACAAGGTTTTTCTATTATTTGACCTACTCACCTAGTTTTTGATGGCATGTGACCCAGTTTTGAACTTGAACTAGATATCAAGGTGAACATTCTGACCAATTTTCATGAAGATCTTGTGAAATATATGGCCTCTAGAGAGGTCACAAGGTTTTTCTATTTTTAGACCTACTGACCTAGTTTTTGATGGCACGTGACCCAGTTTTGAACTTGACCTAGATATCATCAAGATAAACATTCTGACCAACTTTCATAAAGATCCCATGAAAAATGTGACCTCTAGAGTGGTCACAAGCAAAAGTTTACGGACGCACAGACAGACGGACGACGGACACCACACGATCACAAAAGCTCACCTTGTCACTTTGTGACAGGTGAGCTAAAAAGCCTGGGCGAATTTGGCTAGTTATCGAACTTGGCTAAAGGTCTTATGGCCAAACACATTTTGTTCAAGTTTGGTGAAGATCGGATGAGAAATGTTCGACTTAGATAGCGGACAAGAGTAAAAAGGCAGATTTTTCAATAATTCAAGGGCTGTAACTCCAAAATGCCTGGACCGATTTGGCTAGTTATTGAACTTGGCCGAGGTCTCATGGTCAATCACATTTTGTTCAAGTTTGGTGAAGATCGGATGAGAAATGTTTGAATTAGAGTGCGGACAAGAGTAAAAAGGCAGATTTTTCAATAATTCAAGGGTTGTAACTCCAAAATGCCTGGGCCGATTTGGCTAGTTATCGAACTTGGCTGAGGTCTCATGGTCAAACACATTTTGTTCAAGTTTGGTGAGGATTGGATGAGAAATATTTGAATTAGAGTGCGGACAAGAGTAAAAAGGCAGTAAAAATGTCTGGGAAACATGTAGGAAATAAGGGTGTAAATGCATGGGGGCCATGTTTTAAGACAAATCAAAATAATTCAAACTAGAAGACGCTTTTGTAGAAAAGCGCATGTCTCCCCCACAGCATTGTCATATAGGCAAAAAGTCGATGGCGGACTGGAGCGAAAGTCAAAGAGACACTGATGGTTGGCTGCAACAGGGATCATCTACTTGGCATGTCCAATCATCCCACTAAGTTTCAACACTCTGGGGTAGTGGTTCTCAAGTTATGAATCGGAAACAGTTTTCCATATTCAGGCCCCTGTGACCTTAACCTTTGATCGAGTGACCCTAAAATCAGTAGGGATCATCTATTCTGCATGTCCAATTATCCTAATAATTTTCAACATTCTGGGTCAGTGGTTCTCAAGTTATTAACTGGAAAGAGTTTTCTATGTTCAGCCCCCTGTGACCTTGACCTTTAATGGAGTAAACCCAAAAACAATAGGGGTCATCTACTCTAAAAGTATTATCACCCTATGAAGTTTCAAGGTTCTAGGTCAAATGGTTCTCAAGTTATTGACCGGAAATAGATTTCCATGTTCTGTCTGCTGTAACCTTGATCTTTAATAGAGTGACCCCAAAATCAACTCTGCATGTCAAATCATCCTCTTAAGTTTCAACATTCTGGGTCAAGTTGTTCTTAAGTTACTGACCGGAAATGGTTTTCCATGGTCTGGCCCCTGTAACATTGACCTTTAATAGAGTGACCCCAAATCAATAGGGGTCATCTACTCTGCAAGTCCAATCATCCTATTAAGTTTCAACATTCTGGTTCAAGTGGTTCTCAAGTTATTGATTGGAAAGAGTTTTCTATGTTCAGTCCCCTGTGACCTTGACCTCTGATGGAGTGACCTCAAAAACAGTATGGGTCATCTACTTTGTAAGTCCTATCATTCTATGAAGGTTGAAGGTTCTAGGTTAAATGGTTCTCAAGTTATTGACCGGAAATGGATTTCCATGCTCTGTCTGCTGTGACCTTGACCTTTTATAGAGTGACCCCAAAATCAATAGGGGTCATCTACTTGGCATGTGCAATCATCCTCTGGAGTTTCAACACTCTGGGTCAAGTGGTTCTCAAGTAACTGACCGGAAATTGTTTTCCATGTTCAGGCCCCTGTGACCTTGACCTTTAATAGAGTGACCCCAAAATCAATAGGGGTCATCTACTCTGCATGACCAATAATCCTATGAAGTTTCAACATTCTGGGTCAAGTGGTTCTCAAGTTATTGATCGGAAATGGTTTTCCATGTTCAGGCCCCTGTGACCTTGACCTTTAATGGAGTGACCCCAAAAATGATAGGGGTCATCTACTCTATAAGCCCTGCTATGACGTTTGAAGGTTCTAGGTCAAATGGTTCTCCAGTTATTGATCGGAAATGAAGTGTGACGTACATACAGACGGACGGACAAGGCAAAAACAATAGGGGAGACAAAATAATCTTGGTAGAAGGTCACAGAAGAACCATTTGTGTGAAATTATTCAACAAGAGGGCAATGATGGCCCTATATCTCTCACATGAGTTTAACTGCTTGCTTGAACAATTTATTTGCTAAAGCTTCAAAAACAAAAACAAAAACTAGGAGAGAAGGTCATGGTAAAGATTCTTCAAGATAAGTACTGAAATCTGTTAAAAAAATTTACAGGTGGTCTAAATCTCTTTCCTGTAGCTTCAAAAAACAAAAAAGTAGGTCAGTAGGTAAGGGCTGATAATATTTAAGATGAGTATTGAAATCTGTATCAAAAGTTCTACATGTAGTCTAAATTTTTATGCTGTTTCTTCAAAACAAGAAAGTAGGTCAGTAGGTCATGATAAAGACTATTCAAGATGAGTATTGAAATCGGTATCAAACATTATACATGTGGTCCAAATCATTTTGCTGGAGCTTCAAAAACAAAAAGTAGGTCAGTAGGTCACAATAAGAACATTAAAGATGAGTACTGAAATCTTTATCAAAAGTTACTGATGTGGTCCAAATTTCTATGCTGTTAAGATTGGTGTGCAAATCTGCATACGCCATCCAAATTTCAAGGCTGTATCTTAAAAAACAAAAACGTAGGTCATTAGTTCAAGGTCAAGGTCAAGTGACTCCTAGTTACTTGGGGTCATCAGGTAATTCTAATTAAACAGTCTAGAAAATATGATCAGATAATTTTTGAAGTACATTTTCCTATATAACTCATATACAAGTGACCCCCGGGGCGGGGCCTCTTTCCACCCAAGGGGCATAATTTGAACAATCTTGTTGAACCACTAAGCAATGCTACATACCAAATATCAAAGGCTTAAGCCAAGAAGATTTTTTTAAAAATTCCCTACGTAAGTCTATGTAAAACTTGGTACCCCCAGGGCAAGACGATTTTTTAAGTTTTTTTTCCTATATAAGTCTATGTAAAACTTGGGACCCCCTGGGTGGGGCCTCTTTTCATCTCAGGAGCACAATTTTAAATGATCTTGCTAAAGGACCACTTGGCAATGCTACATAACAAATATCAAAAGCCTAGGCCTTGCAGTTTCAGAAAAAAAGATTTATGTAAAACTTGGTACCCCCAGGGCAGGGCCTCTTTTCACCATAGGGGCATAATTTGAACAATCTTAGCAGAGGACCATAAGGCAATGCTATATACCAAATATCAAAGGCCTAGGTCTTGTGGTTTCAGACAAGAAGATTTTTAAAGTTTTTCCTATATAAGTCTATATAAACTATGTGACCCCCAGGGCGGGCCATATTTGACCCTAGGGGAATAATTTGAACAATCTTGGTAGAGAACTACTATATGATGCTACATACCAAATATCAAAGCCCTAGGCCCTGTGGTTTTGGACAAGAAGATTTTTTAAGTTTTTTGTTTTGGTTGCCATGGCAACCAGAGGTCTGCTTGGAATTCAATTCTTTGACCAATTTTGAAAAGGGACCATCCAAGGATCATTCCTGTCAAGTTTGGTGTAATTCTGTCCAGTGGTTTTCAAGTAGAAGATTTTTATAGGAATTGTTGAAAGACGCACGACGGACTACGGACGATGGACGATGGACATTGAGCGGTCACAAAAGCTCACCATGAGTCTTTGGCTCAGGTGAGCTAAAAATCAGGCAAGCAGTCTCATACAAGAAGATCTTTAAAGCTTTAACTATATTCACATTTTTTTTTTTGACGAATTGAAATAATTTGAACAATCTTGGTAGAGATCACGAAAGAATCATTTGTGTGAAGTTATTTGAAAACTGGGCCAACAGTTTCTTTCAAGAAGATTTTTAAAATGTTTCCACAATAAACATACCAGGAAAAGTGACCACGCCCCCTGGCGGCCATGTTTTTTTATGTATCGTAATAATTTGAACAATTTTGGTAGGAAATTACATAAGGAGATTAGAAGATTTTCTATTTCTAGCTCTGGCGGCCCCTATGTGCAATCAAGTGGAACCATTTCAACAGCTTTGGGAGAGAACCACCTAAGGAACATCCAGACCAATTTTCATCAGCTTCCACCAAATAGTTTCAGAGGAGATGCTGTTTGAAGAAAAGTGTGGATGGATGGACACCGGACAGACAGATGGACACCAGACGGTGAGCGATCACAATAGCTAACCCTTAAGCACTTTGTGCTTAGGTGAGCTAAAAAGTGACTAACATCTCTGGTGGCCACATTTTTGACAAACTGTAATAATTTTACCAAACTAGGTATAAAGTCACCAAAGAAACATTCTGTGATATCATTTAAAGTAAATTTCATAGCGACAAACATTCTGACCATGTTTTATGCAAATCAGGCAGATCATTAACAAAGTTTTTTAATCATTTGATCCAGTGACTTATTATTTCACCAAAGTAACCAAGTTACAAATTTAACCTACATTTTAAACAGGCAAACATTCTGACCAAGTTTCACAAAGATCAAGTAGAAAATGTGGCCTCTTACCTGTTAACATGTTTTTTCCATGATTTGACCTAGTGACCTAGTTAAAGACCTCAGGTAACTTAGTTTCAAATTTGACCTAGATTTCATGGAGACAAACATTCTAACAAAGTTTTATGAATATTTATTATTATAAGGCAGAAAAATATTTCTCCTAGTAAAAACAAGGTTTTCCTAATTTAATTAATTGACTAATTTTTGATCCCAGATGACCCAGTAACATAGTCATGCAAGACTTTATTCAAGTTTCATTAAGGTTGGGCCAACATTGGGACCTTTTGAGAGTTAACAGTCGAATTGTTGATGACGCAAGATGTACAATGGAAAATGGACACAGGATGATCATAACAGCTCACCTTGAGTACTTTAGCATTACGGACTTTAGAAGAATCCTAGATGCAGAGTTATTCTAAGATATACATAAACAAGTAGTTGCTGTGTGATTGGCACTTAAACCAAGGTTACAAAAACAAGACAATCTAAAACCCATTGGGGACATTACAAATATAAATGCCATTTCAATTTGTTTTTTAAAACCACAACATTATAATAATAGGAAGCTTTTATGCAAATAAACCAATTTTAAGGAAGTAATGCTGGAATGATGTTGCAATTTCTTGGAAATATTTTAAGTTAGTGGATACAGTTGTTTAAGCTTCATTTGGACAACAATTTCCATTTGAGCCGTGCCATGGGAAAACCAACATAGTGGGTGTGCGACCAGCATGGATCCAGACCAGCCTGCGCATCCGCGCAGTCTGGTCAGGCTCCATGCTGTTCGCTTTTAAAGCCTATTGGAATTGGAGAAACTGTTAGCGAACAGCATTGATCCTGACCAGACTGCGCGGATGCGCAGGCTGGTCTGGATCCATGCTGGTCGCACACCCACTATGTTGGTTTTCCCATGGCATGGCTCATTTATTTACATAACTACAAACATTAGTGTATTAGTAAAGGCTGTTACCACATTGAAAACTAGCTATTACAGGAGACAGCTCATGGAAATTACAAAGTATAATTGCGAGAGACAGCTCAAACCACGGTATATATTTACAATAATTATATCTTAGTTATAATGTGGACCTGTCTTTATCATGATGCCATTTTGTCTAAGAAATCTATGAGCAGGAAAATGACTTCATATACTTAACTGGACTGAAAGACAGAAATAATTTGTTTCCTCCATGGCGATACTGATATCAAACTTCACAATCTTTAAAACATACACTTTGCTTTTAATCATAGCAATAGTTACCTACTCTTTAGATGTTAAATATTGGCCCTTTTATATCAATACTAACAAAAGCATTAAATTTTGCTAGTTGTAGTTACATTATATAATATTCTATAGTACGTGTGTTTAACATTAATGTGGCATAGATGCCATATGGTAAAATATTTGCAGTTAATATATTTTGATGTATGAACCTTTAGAATGATATGTCAAATAAATACATGTACTAGTTTTCATTCTCTGGATGTGTCCTGAAAAGAAGTACATACAAATGAGAAGATTTCAATGGACCCTTGTCTTCACTGTTAATATGGATTGCAAAGAGACTGCAAAAATGTCACAAAATATGCCAGTTACAGTAAATACATTCTGACTATACAACTGCAGCTATACATATTGAGCTGACATTGTGACTATTTCAAGGGCCATTACTCTGGAAATGCTTATCCAAACTGACTAGCTGCAGACTGCTTCATGATTCTGATAAATTCAAGGGCCATCATTAAACTGTGGAGATACTGGCTGGTTACTGAACTTAAACTAGAATTTATACAGATACAAATTCCATATAAAATTAATGTAATTCTATACAAGGGCTATACAACCAGAACTATCCAACTATAAAAATTGGAAGTGTAGTGAACACTGGATAAGGACTGCTAAAGTTACTGAGAGAATGCTATCAAAATTCTCAATTCTCAGAGAGAATTGGAAGATCCTGCTGGCTATAAAAATTTGATACGATACTTGGTGAACAATGAATAAGAACTACCAAAGTAAGAGAGCGGACAACTTTCATGGACCCTCAGCAGCATGCTGCCTGCCACGGAAAATCCCCTAATACTTCCTGTTTGAAATTGTATAAAATGAAACAGTTATTTCTACATAAGTGCATATTTCTGTCAATTTTGTAAATGCTGCACCCTGATTTCCATATCCGAGTGGCAAACATGGAAACAAACCAACCCCTGTATTAATCTGCAGGTTGATTTTTGTATTTTGTTATGGTCAATATGTCACTAAGTAAATTCTTGTCAATAAATTTGAGTTTTGTTAAGAAATTGTCCTTGTTCACATTTAAAACTTTTTGTCTGAAAGCATTTGCTATGTTTTTAAATATATCACAAAACACCTGCAGACAAAGGGTTAGTTTATTGGATGTGGATGCATCGCATTCTCATATCTTCAAATACAATAGATCTTACAGCTGGCTGAAGTGCCCTGCAGAGTCAGAAGAATATTTCCAAGTAAGATCTGTCTTTAGATATTTATGGCCATTTTATCAATCATCATTTCTAACAGCACTGTAATTACATTACCCTGTATGCAAGACAGAACTCTGCAGGCAAATCTTTTATATTCTGAATTGTCATTGCCTAATGACAACCCAGGGATGTATAAATAACTTGCAGAATAAATATCTCTTATTAAATTACTTACTGGCATTCTTCTAATGGATGTATAACTGTGAGAATTTTTGGATGTTTCATCTTAAGAAGAAGCTGAACTTCTCGCCTCAGAATCTCCGATACAATTTCCCGTCGCCGAGGTTTGTGAAGTTTGTCGGCAATTTTCTTCTCAAAGAAAAATACAGACACTTCCTGCAATATAAGGATTAATGACTGTATACAACAGTTACACAGTTCTATTTATCAAGCTTTCTACAATCTTCACAAATTTATTTCAGTACCCACATAAATCTTTGACGTCTTTTCTGCTCTAAAACAAGAGGACAGAAAAAGGGATTAGAAGCAACGAAATTAATTCTCTTCTGGAATAAGTCATGAATTCTCTAAACAAAAGTGGCAGTTTAGATAAAAGCTAAAGCTTTTTAATAAGAATTACCCTCAGAAAAGATAGTTGTTGCAATCTGAAGCATTTCAAGATTTTGTGTGTGTTTGTGTATGTTTGTTCGGGTTTAACATCTTTTTAAACAAGAGCAGTCACTAATGGTGACAAATGCCCCCGCAGCACCTTGACCTTTGACCTGGTGACCTTGACCTTTGACCTGGTGACCCCAAAGTCAGTAGGGGTGGTGTACTCAGTAAGTACTATCAGCATGTGAAGTTTGAAGGTCCTGGGTGCAGTGGTTCCCGAGTAAAGTGCCTTCATGCAAAAAGTTAATGTTGGCCCCTGTGACCTTGACCTTCCACCTGGTGACCCCAAAGTCAGTAGGGGTGGTGTACTCTATAAGTACTATCAGCATGTGAAGTTTGAAGGTCGTGGGTGCAGTGGTTCGCGAGTAAAGTGCCTTCATGCAAAAAGTTAACATTAGCCCTGTGACCTTGACCTTTGACCTGGTGACCCAAAAGTCAGTAGGGGTCGTGTACTCAATAAGTACTATCAGCATGTGAAGCTTGAAGGTCCTGGGTGCAGTGGTTCACGAGTAAAGTGCCTTCATCTAAAAAGTTAACGTTGGCCCCTGTGACCTTGACCTTTGACCTGGTGACCCCAAAGTTAGTAGGGTGGTGTACTCAAAAAGTACTATCAGCATGTGAAGTTTGAAGGTCCTGGGTGCAGTGGTTCGCGAGTAAAGTACCTTCATGCAAAAAGTTAACATTGGCCCCTGTGACCTTGACCTTTGACCTCGTGACCCCGAAGTCAGTAGGGGTGGTGTACTAAATAAGTACTGTCGGCATGTGAAGTTGAAGGTCCTGGGTGCAGTGGTTCGCGAGTAAAGTGCCTTCATGCAAAAAGTTAAAGTTGACCCCTGTGACCTTGACCTGGTGACCCCAAAGTCAGTAGGGGTGGTGTACTCAATAAGTACTATCAGCATGTGAAGTTTGAAGGTCCTGGGTTCAGTGGTTCACGATTAAAGTGCCTTCAAGCAAAAAGTTAACGTTGGTCCCTGTGACTTTGACCTTCGACCCCAAAGTCAGTAGGGGTGGTTTTTGACCCCAGATGATCCAATATCGAACTCGTCCAAGATTTTATTAAGGGTAACATTCTGACCAAGTTTCATTAAGATTGGGCCAAAAATGTGATCTCTATAGTGTTAACAAGCTTTTCCTTTGATTTGACCTGGTGACCTAGTTTTTGATCTCAGATGACCCAATATCAAACTCTTCCAAGATTTTATTGAGGGAAACATTTTTACCAAGTTTCATTAACACTGGGCCAAAAATGTGACCTCTAGTGTTAACAAGCTTTTCCTTTGATTTCACCTGGTGACCTAGTTTTTGACCCCAGATCACCCAATATCGAACTCGTCCAAGATTTTATTGAGGGTAACATTCTGACAAAGTTTCATTCAGATTGGGCCAAAATTGTACCTCTAGAGTGTTAACAAGCTTTTCCTTTGATTTGGCCTGGTGACCTAGTTTTTGACCCCAGATCACCCAATATCGAACTCGTCCAAGAGTTTATTGAGGGTAACATAACATTCTGACCAAGTTTCATTAAGATTGGGCCAAAATTGTGACCTCTAGAGTGTTAACAAGCTTTTCCTTTGATTTGACCTGGTGACCTAGTTTTTGACCCCAGATGACCCAATATCGAACTCGTCCAAGATTTTATTGAGGGTAACATTCTGACCAAGTTTCATTAAGATTGAGCCAAAAATGTGACCTCTAGAGTGTTAACAGTCAAATTGTTGTCGACGGACGACAGACGGATGGCCAAACGGACTACGACGGACACAGGGCGATCACAAATGCTCACCTTTGAGCACTTCATGCTCAAGTGAGCTAATAACAATTATAGACTTATTTTTTCGGTCAATATGTGTTTTGACCTCCACATAAGTCAATAACTGTATAATGTCCCTTCGGGCGTATAATAACACATAATATAATGTGTTGTTTAAAAATGTCACGAGAGTGCTTTCTCCCATGGTAACTCAAATTTCTAATGTTAGTTGGCTGATAAACGAGTTGCTTGAAACCATTGATAACTCTCATCTTGTGACTTTGATTGTTGGTGTCATATTGTAGCTCTTTTGTGATAATTACCTTTTAACTACTAAGACTATATTAAAGATTTAGCAAATATAAAATGCAGCAAGAATAATCAATAAAATGGAAACACAACAGCTTTTCCATCTTTTGAATTATTTTTTGAATTACCAAATTAATATGTAGGCAACAAAACTTGCAAATTAGAATTACATTTGCCTCTCCATTCTACTGGTAACTAATACCTCTTGCATTCTAGTTTTCTTTGACTAGTGCATCCTTTATTTCTGATACCTCTTTGTGTATCTGTTTCTAGTAATTTCTATAAATTGATAAAGATGATCACGATCTTTAAATGACAAGAGTCTGTGTAAAAAAATATTTAGCCTATAATTTTAGAAATTTCACTGCAGAATCTGTTTAATCTGCAGATTTATCTGAACATGTGACTACCAACAATGAATTCTCATCAATGTAAACATGTTCCACTCACACCCTCATACATTTACCTTGCTATCTTCTAGTCTTATAGCATCAAATATTTTCCAAACCATCTCTGGACCGCAACTGGCCACATGTTGACGAATATCAAAATATCTTGTAATAGGGTTCACTTCATCTGATATTATCGAATGTTTGATCATTGAGAACACATCCATAGTTTTTGCAAGGGAGGATGCACAACACAGCAATCTACATGATCCACATGGTTTAGATGACTGGTATCCGCCCCTGTCCTGCTCTGTTATAAAGTATGATGATTCGTACACTGGTGGGTAAGACATAGGGTGAATTGGTCAACATTCACTCACATAGCAATTATTCCTTGATCAGCAGGTAAGACAAGTGTCAAAGTGGTCATCGTCCATTTGCATATCAACATTTCTGAAAATAAACATGTTTTAATTACTAAGAGCAAAACTTATCTCTGTGTGACTCCAGGGGAAGGCATGGCACACACGGGTTTTCTACTCAGACGAAAAGTTTTCTCCTAGAAGAAGACCACAGTAAGCATCCATCTGTTGAAAGCATTTTGCTTTCAATAAAGTCTGTTTGTTTGTTCTGGGTTTAACGCTGTTTTTCAACAGTATTTCAGTTATGTAATGGCCGGCAGTTAACCTAACTGGTGTTCTTGGATTCTGAACCAGTACAAACCTGTTCTTCGCAAGTAACTGCCAACTTCCCCACATGAATCAGAGATGGAGGACGAATGATATCAGACACAATGTCTTTTATCAAATCAACATGGAGAACATAATATGCCCCGCCTGGGGATCGAACTCGTGAACCTGCAATCCATAGATCTGCGTTCTCCCTATTGAGTTATTTAGCGAGTGGATCAATAAAGTTCTTTCTGATAAATTATAGCTTTTTATTACCAGCCATATTCAGATAATAAGAAAATGTTCAAAACAAAAGGAACAACACTTCTCAAAAATGATACCATGATACTTGTTTGCAGTGTATGATACAAAGGTAAATACTTTGTAATATATGAACAGTATCACCTGGCATCTCACACTGAATCTGTTTTATTGATTTGATTAATTATATCTCTTAACTGTGATGAAATAATATTGTATCAATTGCAATTTTACTGAATTATATTGTGAAATGTATCAATGGAAGATTTTGTGGATAATGAAATAGCTTGATGTATATTATAATTACATTCATACTAAAAATAGAACAAGAGGGCCAAGATGGCCCTATATCGCTCACCTGAGTGATATTTCTATCAGTGGAAGTATATCATATGACATACATATAAATAAACAGACTGGGAATATAATGCTATGGTGAGTATAGTGTTATCAAGGTTTTACAATAATCATCATGAGCTAAAAACAAAGGGAGGTAATCTGACATAAATCAGTCCACGGGTTTCTAGGCTATATACCAATAAAAGAAATTGTTCTTTGCTTCATATAAAATTCAGCTACTTCAGATCAATTTTGATACAGTTTCTAGGTTTTCACTCCATCGCAGACCTATTTTCCACAAGAAATCCATATATTTGCTACAAGAAAACGAAAAGAAAAAGGGGTGTTGAATAGTATGCAGTGAAATGTAAGTCAACTGAAGTTAGGTACCCTCATATTGCCACATTTCAGAAAGCGGTCTGCAGAATAAACACCCTACTTTCGTTTTCAAGTAAACAACTTGAAAACATGCAAATATAAGCATTGAAAGTGTCTTATTTTATGTAAAATACATTCCACGAGTGAAATAATGCCCATTTGGCCCCCGATTTACTTGCAAATGCACTAAAAATGGAAAAATTAGGATCTGTTTATTAGGGACTTTTTTCGACACCACCACAGAAGCATATTTTTGACCGAATTACTGCTATATAACCATCTAACTTGAACATCTGTGTACCCTGATGACACTGATGAAATTTCAAATCAGTCTAGTCAGAAGTTACTGAGAAATATCCATTCAAATTAAAATAAAGGGAGGATATTTGTCAAAAATTCACTCCGGTGTTGTCTACCCTGATTGTCTGGGTCCACTTGATCACATAAATGAAATTTGGAACCAATCATGTAAGTAGTTACCAAAATATGTTCATTTTAATTAAAGACCAAGGGAGGTAATTTGAAATAAAATCAGACCATAGTTATCTACGCTGATAATTTGAGACCACCTGAAGACATATACTTGAACTTTCAAATCAATCACATGTACATGATTAGGACTGGTGAAGAAAGAAAAATGAAAAACAATGTGAAATACATCAATTTTTGTAAATCATGGTCCTACTAAATTGTTATTATTATTATTATTATTATTATTATTATTATTATACAAGATTTATATAGCGCCCTTTTCATGATAAACATGTTCAAAGGCGCTTTACATATAGATCTAGCAAACGCAGCTACACAGGGTGCGAAATTCATCCTCTACTAGTACAGACACAGAGTGATCTGACCAGAGGGACAGAGTGAGATAAAGCCCCCAGAACAGATAGAGAGAAATCCTTTTTAGATACAGACTTGTCCGGCTACCTTAGCCTAGCTCTTTGCGAATAGACAGTCTGGTTCTTTAACATGCCAGGAAGCGGACTCGAGAGTGGTTAAATAAGCTTGAAGCTTTCATCACAAACAAGCTGAAACAAATTAGTATAAACTAAACTAACATGCCTGGTGTACAGCACTGATACAGGCGAAGCCGTCTTCCCTGGGAAGAACCAGTACAGACCTCTAAGACTGGTGAAGAAAGAAAAATGCAAAAAAATATGAAATATAGCAATTTTTGTAATCAAAGGCACATAACTCTGGTCCTACTAAACTAATTTAGCTCTTGGAACTCATCCATACACATTCTGTGTAAATATTATTTGGACTGGTGAAGAAATGAAGTTGCTTGAGTGTAAACAAGGGAAAATATAGCAATTTCTGTAAAATCAAGGGAAAGTAACTCTAGTCCTAATGGTCAGATTTCACTAATCATCGAACTCAAATGAGATCTTATGCTAATACACATTCTGTATAAATCTGATTTGGATTGCTGAAGGAATGAAGGTGTTATTGTGTAAACAAGGTAAAATATTGACCATTTCGTCATTATGATTATAGGATAAATCCTGTTCCCCAGTATTTCCGTAAATAGGGTCTGGGGGCCTGGCGGGATTAACCGATATAACGACCGTGTACAATATTAGCGATTATTTTTGCCAGAAGATAAGGATTTAGGAAAATTCTTACTTTCTCACAATGAAAATACTATTTTACGACCTCGGCAACAAAATCTTTGCACAAAAACATTGTTTTATATGTATAACCCTGAAAAATTCAAACAATTTCACACCATTGGTATCGAGCTACAGAAGCGGCAGTACAGAATAGAAGATAAGATTTAAAAAATAAAGTAAACTTTGGGGATATTTTTGCTACATTTTAATTAAAACAATGTTTTATGATAATCTGCAATACTTTTTTATACATTTTCTTTGTTTAAACCTTGAAAAAAAGATAATCTTAAACACTACCGCTACATAGCGTAATGGCCGATACCCGCCTCAAAACCGGAAACGGGTATTTATTAGTGGCTAATACCGGAAAACAGGATTTATTCTATAAATGTTGATATTGAGAATAGGGATTTTTGCAGAATCAAGGGCCCATAACACTTGTCCTACTTGTCTGACTTTGTTCAAAATTTAACTCATCCAAGATCTTATGGCAATACATATACTACATAAAATACGTTTTGGATTGGTGAAGAAATGAAGGTGCTAGAGAGTAAACAACGTAAAATATAGTAATGTTTGTAAATCAAGTGCACGAAACTCTGGTCCTACCAGCCCAATTTTGCTCATAATCGAACTCGTCCAAGATCTTGAGGTAATACACATTCTTTGTAAATATGATTAGGATTGGTGAAGAAATAAAGGTGCAAGATTGTAAACTTGGTGAAATATAGCAAATTTTGTCAATCAAGGGCACATAACTCTTGTCCTACTGGCTCGATTTCACTAATAATCTACCTCATCCAAGATCTTGAAGTCATACACATTCTATATAAATATGATTAGGATTGGTGAGGAAATGAAGATGCTAGAGGGCAAACAAAGTGAAATATAGCAAATTTTGTCAATCAAGGGCACATACTGATCCAATCTAGCCAATAATCAAATGCATTCGAGGTCTTGTGACCAAAAACATTGTGACCAAGTTTGATTAAGATTGCTTCAAAATTGTGGATGCTAGAGTGTAAACAAACTAAATGTGAATGGACGATAGACGGATGATGGACATTCTTCAACCCTAATAGCTGATAACCGAACAAATAAAAACATATATCATAAAAATTCAAATTTTATGTTATAATTATACTATTTTTTTATATATATTTAGTACTTAAAATATTTTGTAACCAAAGAAGACAATGATAATAGTAACCTAACAAAGCTGATTTTTCAAACAAATATCGTCACTACAGATTTGTCACAGTTTACATTGAAACATTATATTGTTTGATAATAATCTGCCTAAAAGCCAAAATTTCAGCTGATCTTGGCTCAAATCCAAATACAGATGTGCAAGAGTTTTAACAAGTCATGCAACTCATCACCCTGGCTCATCACCCTGAACTCGGAGGTGCAAGAGTTTTAACAAGTCATGCAACTCATCACCCTGAACTCGGAGGTGCAAGAGTTTAAAGAAGTCAGGCAACTCATCACCCTGAACTCGGAGGTGCAAGAGTTTAAAGAAGTCAGGCAACTCATCACCCTGGCTCATTTCCCTAACTCGGAGGTGCAAGAGTTTAAAGAAGTCAGGCAACTCATCACCCTGAACTCGAATGTGCAAGAGTTTAAAGAAGTCAGGCAACTCATCACCCTGAACACGGAGATGCAAGAGTTTAAAAAAGTCAGGCAACTCATCACCCCGGCTCATCACCCTGAACTCGAGGTGCAAGAGTTTAAAGAAGTCTGGCAATCATCACTACAAGGCAACATTAAAGTCAGCACTCATCACCCTGAATCACCGACACGGAGTGCAAGAGTTTAAAGAAGTCTGGCAACTCATCACCCTGAACTCAAAGGTGCAACAGTTTTAAAAAGTCAGGCAACTCATCACCCTGGCTCATCACCCTGAACTCAAGGTGCAAGAGTTTAAACAAGTCATGCAACTCATCACCCTGGCTCATCACCCTGAACTCGAGGTGCAAAAGTTTAAAGCAGTCAGGCAACTCATCACCCTGGCTCATCACCCTGAACTGGGAGGTGCAAGAGTTTAAAGAAGTCAGGCAACTCATCACCCTGGCTCATAACCCTGAACTCAAGGTGCAAAAGTTTAAAAAGTCAGGCAACTCATCACCCTGGCTCATCACCCTGAACTCGGAGGTGCAAGTGTTTAAAGAAGTCAGGCAACTCATCACCCTGGCTCATCACCCTGAACTCGGAGGTGCAAGAGTTTAAAGAAGTCAGGCAACAATATTATCAGCAGGAAGGGAGTCTCCACACATTCTTGGTGCCAGCATGCCAGTTACAGCTATCTCATTAAAGAGTTACTTTTTTATCAGTATAAAAACCATGACTTATGCATCTATATACATTAAAAATAGTTGAATACAAATCTTCCTTCATCAGTTCTGATCGGCAAACGAAAGAACAATTACAGTTTCCAACAGACAAAATTTGCTTCTGAAAATAGTCATTCGACCGTCCATGTCCAAACTGAAAAATGAATTTCATGTAAATCCTCACAGTCCGCTTTGACACTAATACACACATCTTATTATTTATTAAATAAACTGTACTTATTCAAAACAACTATACTATTTAAAACAATTATATACATATGGCCAGTTTTTCAACTATTAAGTAAAGACTTAAGCTCCGACTTAAGCCGTGTCGGATATATTTACAACGCTTAAGTCAGCACGTGAACAACGGGGCTTGACAAAAGTTAAACCTTGGATTGGATTTTTCTACTTTGAGTGGTGTCGGCAATGGCTTATCTTTCTATTGTTATTTTAAACCTGGGGCATAGGTGGTTTAAGAAAAGATAGAGGCGGAATATTTAGACAGTCGTGGACTTAAATTTCCAGCATGAAGTTAAAGCAAAAATGTTGAGGAGGGAGGGAATGATACGGGACTGAGAAAACCCTTTCGTTATTTACGACGATTTGGTTTTTTGGATAGATTTCGTCTCAGTAAAGCTAGTATTAGAGATGTTTTACTTTAAACTTAAACCAAAGGCGACGCCGATGCTGGGGCGAGTGCAAAAGTTCTATTTTTTATTCAAAAAGTCGAGCTAAAAATGTAACAGATTCAACTCTTCAATTTTAACTTTACTAAATTCGCTACGTTTGTACAGGTTTCAAAATATATGTGCAAGCATAAATATATAAGTGCATGTAATTAATAATAATTACATGTAATGCAAAAATATGAAGTTGAACATATATATATATGGATACGCACGTCTACATATATACGTCTCCTTTCAATGACGTGTGGATTTTGAAATTCATGCATTTGCATGTGCAGTTTGTGTACCTTTACTATTAATTTAAATTTACAAATGCATTCCTAATTACAAGTGCATATTGCACGTGTTTTGTACATGAAAGGTGGAACATTTAGGAATAATGAAAACAATAAGACAATGAGCAAACATAGGAATGCTTGTAGTCTTACCTTGAATTAAATTCACCTTTTCCTGGCATTTTTTTTTTCATTCATTAGCCGGGCGCTAGTGCTTTTGTGTTTTAATGTGTCTTTGTATTTTCCTATGATTTCTATGAGAATTTCTTTTTTGAAAGTAGTAAATCACCAAAGTAACATGTTTAATATATGTAAAAATACAGCGAAACGATCTGATGACTGTATCTACATGTTCATAGTGTGTGACCAAGGCTTAGCAAATACATCGCAAATATACCCGCTGAGTATTAGTAAAAATCCGTTAGAAAACAAGGTTGAGCGATGGCTTAACTAATACTGGTTTAAGCCTTTCTTAGTGCTAGAGTTGAAAAACTGACCAATAGTACTGTATTGTAAAACTTTCTAGAATCATCCATTGCACTAAGTAAGAGCTGCCTTCAACTGGCTCCCCTTTTTAGAACTGTCATACATCCATGAGCATTCTATAGTTTATTTACTTTTTCCACAATCAATCATTTTTATTAAATTTTTCCTTATAAATTCTGGTATACATATAATTCTTTATAAAATATTATTCAATTTTTTTTTTCAAAATTGCTTCAAGTAAAAAAAAAATTACAAAGTAAGAACTCTAGAAATCTCTAGGAAATGTAGTATTATAATTTGGAAAGTTGAATTATGTCTAAAACTGAAAATTTGTGATTTTTCTTGCACTTCAATTAATATATCATTATTCAATCAT
Source organism: Mercenaria mercenaria (assembly GCF_021730395.1). Lineage (NCBI taxonomy): Eukaryota > Metazoa > Mollusca > Bivalvia > Venerida > Veneridae > Mercenaria > Mercenaria mercenaria. The sequence goes on from NC_069363.1 coordinate 17,867,107, forward strand.
ATAACAAAACAGAAAAAATATACAAAATTTAGCAACAATGACCAGCAACAAATTCTGCCTCACTAAATTTTTAGATTTATCACAGCTTTCACATTATTTTTCATAAAAATCCTACTTAAACTAGTTCTAGCGTCAATAATCCAATTCCATTTCCATAACCTCTGAACAAATACTGAATCAACCAAAGGCATTGGAACTTTATTTGTGAAAATAATTACCAATCATGCCTGTTTTAGAACTGCAGACTTTCTATTGGAAACACTGTGAATGAACCAAATGCCTCTGACCATTGGCCAATAATTTCTGTATAACACAAAGCACTCACGCACACCAAGTGCATACCAATAACATGAAGTATGAGAACAGCACTCAATTTGGTTGAAAATTAGCGCTATTTCTGAACATTTTCATTCACGCTGGTAATGTTACACTCTCCCTCACAAAAATCACATTTGTTTTTCTAATAGAACGCCATTATTTATTTATCTTTCCATTAGTTTCTGAATTAGGGCTAATTTTTGGGCTATACCAAACAAAATTTAAGGTAAAAAACTGACCATTTAGGGCCCATCACGGGAAACATCAACCTGAGAAATTGCATAGGAAAAATGAAAGTTATTACAGCTGAAACTTAGTATCTTGAATTCCATGGGATCAAGCATTTTACATCGAGACAACTGAAATTCGATTTAAGATTGATATTGATTGTGCATCTGTTTTCAGGACAGGATTTGAAAACGTCTTTGAGATAGCCAGAATTTTGAACTAAGATAAGCAAGATACTGAGTTTCAACTGTATTTGAGCCACAGCATGAGAAAACCAACATAGTGCATTTGCAACCAGCATGGATCCAGACCAGCTGCGCATCTGTTCACTTTCAAAGACTATTGCAATTAGAGAAACTGTTAGTAAACAGCTTGGATCCTGACCAGACTGCGCGGATGTGCAGGCTGGTCTGAATCCATGCTGGTCGCAAAGCCACTATGTTGGTTTTCTCATGGCATGGCTCATTTATGTTAACGTCCAGCATTCCACATAGGTCACAACACTTAGTTTGCATTCTATGTGAGTCAGAAATGTCTTTGTATGGGTAACATGCTTTTAACAGACAGTACCCATGGTGAAGCCTGGAACAAACAGTGATGCTATGTAACTTAGAATGTTCATTGTCACAACAATCACTGTTAACGATTTGATCTTTTCAAAGATTCACAACTTCCAAGGTATGCAACACTGGATCAATGTATAACAAGAGGAAATAGAACCGCCAAGTACAAGATCTGAATCCGAGTTTGACTAAATACCCATTTTGAATATAAAATAAATTACTGTTTCATGTATGCACGGACATGTCTAAGCCTCCACTGTAATCATAATCACATTTCATACCCAAATGTGCACTACCAAACTGCTACTCATTTCTAAAGTATATCATATAAAATCTATTTTTTGGGTAACATTGCTTTAAAGGTGGTCAATCACATTTAATCAACATTTAATGACATTTTTTACTTTTTGTATATTCTGGTAGAGAATTATTTAAGGAACAAAAAGACCGATTACATAGAGTTAGATTCCTATTGGAAATGTGTATTTTATTATTTTTATAAAATTTTGTAATTACTCCCCTTTAATATGAAAGTATATAAAAAGCTGGGTATTTCTTTTTATTTCGACACAATGTCTAGTTTTACATTTGCATTTGATAGACATATCAACTATTGAACAATCTGAACCAAAATGCAAGTTTTAAAGCTGTGTGTAGCTTCTGAATTCATTTATTTCCAATCTATCTTGGTTGCGCAACCAAGATAGGCAAAGGGAGGTAATAATAATTTTTCAAACTTGCGTTTCTAATGAATTCCATCTAAATACATAATTTTTAATGCAAATATTTAACAAATATATTACAATATGTCTAATATTTATACATTTCCTTAGGCAAAGTATGTTTATCAAATTTATACTTATGATAAAATAACTCTATCTTGGTTGGGCAACCAGGATAAGAAAATGAAATTTTAACAAGAGCTGTCTCCATAGGATGACATATGCCCCCGATGGCACTTTGAATGAGTAGTTATGGCCGATGTTAGAGTTTAGGACCTTTGACCTATGGAGCTGGGTCTTGTGGCGACACGTCGTCTTACTGTGTCACACATTCATGCGTAGTTATTTTAAAATCCATGCATGAATGACAAAGATATGAACCAGACACGCCCATCAATGCACTATCATGAAAAATGACCTTTAACGTCTAAGTGTGACCTTGACCTCTGAGCTACGGACCTGGGTCTTGTGCGCGACACGTCGTCTTACTGTGGTACACATTCATGCCAAGTTATTTGAAAATCCATCCATGGTTGACAAAGATATGGACTGGACACGCCCATCAATGCACTATCCTTTAAAGTCTAAGTGTGACCTTGATCTTTGAGCTACGGACCTGGGTCTTGCGCGCAACACGTCGTCTTACTGTGGTACACATTCATGCCAAGTTATTTGAAAATCGATCCATCGATGACAAAGATATGGACCGGACACACCCATCAATGCACTATCCTTTAATGTCTAAGTGTGACCTTGACCTTTGAGCTACGGACCTGGGTCTTGCGCACTGCACGTCGTCTTACTGTGGTACACATTCATGCCAAGTTATTTGAAAATCCATCCATCGATGACAAAGATATGGACCGGACACGCCCATCAATGCACTATCCTTTAATGTCTAAGTGTGACCTTGACCTTTGAGCTATGGACCTGGGTCTTGCGCGTGACACGTCGTCTTACTGTGGTACACATTCATGCCAAGTTATTTGAAAATCCATCCATCGATGACAAAGATATGGACCGGACACGAAAATTGCGGACAGACTGACAGACCGACAGACGGTTCAAAAACTATATGCCTCCCTTCGGGGGCATAAAAATACCTCCAGTGAAAATCTAATTTGTATTAAGTGTTAAGTGAACATAAATGAGTGTAAATGATCAGATGCTAAAGTTTCGAACAAATCCGTTACATGGCCAAAATCTGATTATCCACCTTTAAAGAGAACCTGTAAATAATTTTAATACTATTTTACACATTAAACTGTAAAAATTACTTGAAAATAAGCATCTCATTACATGAACTATTTCTTCTTCTGATTGACTTAGTCTTAGTAAGGGGCCTCCCACTTGCCCCTCATCTCTGTGGGTTCTAAACCTCACTTGGGGTGAAGAAGTCATTCCGCTGGTTTGGGGGAGGTTGGTTGTTCTACCTAGGTGCCCATCCATGCCTGAAATTATGCCCAGAGGGGGTCATCATCCTGTGTCAAAAACTGAAAAGTTACCACAATGACCTCCAGTTGTGTCTTTGTGATGTTTTGGGTCATTGGAAAGCACACCTCTTACACCAATTACGACACTAAACACTGGTATTTATACAAAGGAAAAACACCAAGGAGGTGAAAACCTGTGAAGTTAGTAAATATGAAAAGATAATACATGTATTATACTAAAACTCTTAGATATACTTAATGTTTACCCTACTCTTTCAACCAACAACATGACAGAGGTTTACAAGTCTTGTTTGTTGGTAGTGTTTCTTTCCTGCTTCTCTCCAAACCTCCCCCTATCGCCCCCACCCATCCTTTCCCTTTGCATTTGCACTCCCTTGCTTTTGCATAAGTTAAAGTTTTGAAAAATCTACCCTTACCTATTATCTTTTGTAAAGTGTCCGATAATTTGGTATTAAGGTAATATGCGCCACCTAACGAAAGTCAACGGACCGTTATGAAATTTTGCCGAATCAAATTTGACGATATTTCCGATTGACTGGTATTTTTTTCATTTTTCTGTTATTCTCCATTTTGCTGCTGTAAATCTTCAAACATGGCCACTAACGTCATTTTTTCAGCAGAGCACAAAATGACGTACTTGACTGGTTTTTCAAGTCTTGTTTGTTGGTAGTGTTTCTTTCCTGCTTCTCCAAACCTCCCCCTATCGCCCCCACCCATCCTTTCCCTTTGCATTTGCACTCCCTTGCTTTTGCATAAGTTAAAGTGCCTACCTTAGTTTTGGCTGCCGGAATCCTTAGGTGGTGCCCGAGTGTTGTTTTTTCCTGCTTATGTGTGTGTGTGTGTGTGTGTGTGTGTGTGTGTGTGTGTGTGTACTTGTGCATCTGTATGTCTTGGGTGGTGCCCTACTGTGTTGTTATATCTTACTTGTTTGTTTGGTTAGTAATAGAAAGAGCATTGAAACTCGAGGTAAACGATTTGTCCGAGGGGGCATAGCCCCCGAGTATAAATCATTTACCCGAGAGTTTTAATGTTCTTTCTGTTTTGTATCATAGCCATCCATATATGGTAGTTCAGTAGGCGTTCCACATTGCTATATACAGCAGTTCAGTGAGTACTTAAAATCCTTGCTTTTACAAATGTGTAAAGCTCAGGTAAAATAAACCAATGTGAGCGCAGAAAATCAATAAAATGCACGTCGCTGTCTGCTGTCAGAGACACGCCCATACACGCTGGCATACTTTCCTATCCAACAGTGCGGTAACTAGCGTGCGGGTATTTGATACCTGCACACTTTTAGTTACCGCACCCTGTGCTCAGTGTATATAGTTTACCTGCACCAAATTTGTGAAGAAAAAACACCGAGCTATGATACAATCTATGTAAGTTAGTTATGTGAGTGTGTGTGTCTTTTGTACGCGAGTGTCTGTGCTGCTGTGGTTTATTTTAGAGTAACTGTGATTAAGGAATGACCCTTTTGAATATTCATCCGTGTTTCACTTTCCCCTTCAACCCCCCCTCCCCCTTTCCACCCCCTACCACTTCCTCCCCCTTTTTCTATATTTTGCATAAAATTAAAATTAACTGTTGGATTTCTGAAGCAACCCGTCTATAATATTTTTCCGTTGTGGGCCTACTTTGCAAATGGCTCTGCAGTGTTTGTGGTATTCTGTGCTTTTGAAAAATCTACCCTTACCTATTATCTTTTGTAAAGTGTCCGATAATTTGGTATTAAGGTAATATGCGCCACCTAACGAAAGTCAACGGACCGTTATGAAATTTTGCCGAATCAAATTTGACGATATTTCCGATTGACTGGTATTTTTTTCATTTTTCTGTTATTCTCCATTTTGCTGCTGTAAATCTTCAAACATGGCCACTAACGTCATTTTTTCAGCAGAGCACAAAATGACGTACTTGACTGGTTTTTCAAGTATCGTTTTTATATACAACTAAAAAACGGCAAAAATCCTTTATTTTCAAGTTTATATTAAAATTATCTCTCCATTGATATATAATATGTCATGTTTATTTCAACGTCACATCAGAGGCAAGCGATTTATGAACGCAAAATACGTAAAACTGACGTTGAGTTTCACCCGAAATTTCGCGTAAAAACGCCTGTATCTTTAAAACTGTGAGATAGTTTTTTGAATAAATTTCAACAGAAGTACAAAATTTCAATTGCTATCGATTCCTTAAAAGAAAAATGGGGGTCACCGATTTAGATTTCGCTCTATTTACCGTTGCGCTTCCGCTACCCCCAGTAAAAATGACGACGTTTTCATACTTATTTCGTAAATTTCCATTAATTCAAATTCAGTGTGTTCTTCTGTTGGTGGATATAATGAAATGATATCACAATAATGATAAAATGAAGACGTTTTTTTGTTTATTAAATTTTTCAAACAGATGAATGTTTTCTAGAAAATGTTCTATACATGACAAATAGACATGTTTTATTACAGACAATTTTGCCTAAGTTCCAGTGCACTCTAAATAGTATTTCTAAGAGTGCGCAGTTAATGATTCCATCTTTACATAGAAACAGTTTAGATTACGCATACAGTACTCTAATGAGGAGGGAAAGGAATTTGTCCCATAAGTTTATTTAGGGTGTTAAGAATCACATGTACCTCCAAGACGTTCACACTGCAAAGTTTCGCTCGTGGTACTTTTGATTAATGTTTAGTACTTTAACAAAATACTTGTTTTGTTTATATATCCCGGTAAACAAATGTTACAAACAACACCGAGGATAGTATGCGCCTGATATCAGAAGACGCAGGTTCATACATGTGCTATATATCCCGACAAAATTATAAACGTCTGCTGGAAATTAAGCAGTAAATTGAATAAAATGCTCACAAAACGTGAGCACGGCTTTATATATTACCCTATTTTATAATCTAATTTTATACTACAGACATGTTTTACAAAGTCTCCATTTTATTTTCTGGCCACATTTGGTTAATTAAACTATCTACTGTGCGCATGCTTTCAATGCCTTTAAAATGAGACATTTAAAATTGTAAGTAAGTAACGACTTTATTTAAAGTGGATAACATATATGGCATTTGATACATTTTTCAAAAACCGATTAACAATATGGTCCACTGTATACAATGTATAACTATGTACAGAACATCAAACATACATGTAATAAACTATATACAGATATAACAAACCTGAAAGGAGAACATTATAATATGGAAAGAAGTAAAAGGCAATGACAATGAATCAATTTTATGTAAAAATGTACCACCTAAACATATAAAATATACCAAATCAAGAAAAACTCAAAATATTACAACATGTGACTATTAATATTGCTTTGTATTCTAATTATATATAACAGAGAAGTGCCACTGAAGATATGATCTTTTGAATTTTTCTAACGTATCTAAGGAGCGTATATGTATAAGAATGTTGTTCCAAGTTACAGCTCCAGAGTACTGTAATGATTTACAAAAGAATTCAATTCTTGGCTTTGGTACTTTAATTTCATTGTTTTCATTTGATCTAAGCTGGTGGTCACTTGTTTGTTTTTCAATAAATTTTGAAGCAAGTTGTTCAGTAGAGTGATCTTTAATGGATTTATAAACAAGGATTGCCTTTTTATACTTTATTCTTTCAGAAAAAGTCATCCATTTTAATTCTTTAAACAATTCAGCTGATGGAGCATTATATTCTTTGTCAAGTATGATTCTTGCGGCACGTTTTTGAAATTTTAAGACAGATTCTAGAAGCTCATCAGTACAGTTCCCCCATATAGTACAACAATAATCAATGTGCGGTAAAATGTAAGAATTGAAAAATAGTTTTCTTGAATGTAGGTTCAGGTAAGATTTTATTGGTAAAAGAAGATATAAATTGGAATTGCATTTTTTCATAGTTTGTTCAACTTGGATCTTCCAGTTCAGATGTTCATCAACATGTACTCCTAACTGCTTTTCATGTGATGAATATGATAGGAGCTGACCCTGCATTTGTATGCTATTAGAACTGATGTGATTTTTAATTTTATTGTTGTTATAAGAGGCTGTGATATACATAGTTTTAGTTTTAGTTATTTTTGGAAGCATTGAGTTTTCTTTGCACCATTCATCTACTTTGTTAATGTCAGATTGCAGGGTGTTGTGTACTTCAGTCACAGTTTTACCAAATGCAGACATTGTTGCATCATCAGCAAACATGTCAATGGATGAATTATGTGTGTGTAATGGAAGGTCATTTATATATAGTATAAAAAGTATAGGCCCAAGAACAGAGCCTTGTGGAACTCCCGCAGAAATTTCTTTGGGAGAAGAAAGCTGTCCAGATACACATACTTGTTGAGAGCGGTTCCATAAATACGATGATAACCATTTAACAGAGGTTTCACTGAACTTATACAGGTATAATTTTTCTATTAACAAAGAGTGGTTTACAAGGTCAAACGTTTTTGTTAGATCTAGAAATATAGTGCCAACAAAAGAGTTTTTATTAACGGCATTAATCCAGTCATCAATTATATTTGTAAGTGCAGTCTCACAGGAGTGATTTGCTCGAAAGCCTGATTGTTTGGAATGCAGAAGATGATAAGTTTCCAAGAAATCATTTATTTGATTTGAAACATGCCTTTCAATAAGCTTAGATAATATTGGAAGTACTGATACTGGTCTATAGTTAGATTTGTCAGATTTTGAATGCTTTTTATAAATTGGTGTTATTTTGGCTGTTTTAAACTTTCCTGGAAATTTGCATTGTGTTAAACTTAGGTTAATTATCTTTGTGAGAGGTTGAGCTATTATTTGATGACTTATCTTTAATATTCTGGAGCCTATGTCATCTAACCCAGTTGCCTTCGATTCATCTAGTGATTTTAATTCCTTTAGTATGAATTCTTCAGTAATGGGTTGTATTTGAAATGAGTTATTTTCAACTTTACTTTCAACAAATTCTTTAATGATTTTTTCACTTTCAGGTGTAAGATGTTCTGGTGGATTTGGTACTGTTTTAAAAACATTTGCAAAAAAAAGTGTTAAATACTTCAGCAGTTGCCTTTGGATCTATTATTGGGTTTCCATTATCGTCATTAATGTAATTGGTTTGATAATTTTTACTTTTACCAGATAAGTCTTGGAGATGTTCCCATAACTTCTTAGTGTCTTTCTTACTGTTGTTGATATTTTGTGAGTAAAATGACTTTTTTGCCTCTTTGGTAAGAGATTTTACTTTTTTTCTCCAGAACTTGAATTCACCTTGGTTTTTTGACCTCTTAGCTTGAGTTTTTGAGTTTATTGCATTCTTGATTTCTGGGCTAAACCAGTCTGGTTGTTGTTTATACTTAACCCGACGCTCTTTCTTGGGCAGATGCTGATTAATATTTTCAAGAAAGATTTTAAGAATGTGTCTAGGGCATCATCTGCATCATCATAAATGTCTATCACGGACCATGGTTGCCTTTCTAGGTCATGTAAAAATTCTTGTTCTTTGAAGTTTTTATAAGACCTGTATTTAATTGTTGAATGTAATGGGCCATTTCTTGATTTGTTTGAAAGCTTGCGAGTAAAACAGACTGGAAAGTGGTCGCTAAATGCAAGTTGTGGTATTTGTATGTTTGTTATGTTTGATGGGTAATTTGTATAAAGATGGTCAATAATTGTTGAAGATGCATTCGTGACTCTTGTTGGTTTATCTACTAGTTGAGTGAGATTGTATGCATTTACTATGTTGTTCCATTCACTATTTATTGTTCTGTTTTCAAAACAGTTATAGTTAAAATCTCCAAGAAGAACTGTTTCTTTATTTTCTGAATATACTATCTCTTAGGATTTTTCAAATTCTTTATTCCATGACTGGTTTGAGGAAGGTGGTCTATATACGTAGCAGAAAAGAAGAGATTTTTGATTAGAAGTGGGCTTGATTTCTAACCATAATGTTTCTAAATTTTCATTTTCAAGATCTTTTCTTTGCCAACATGGGTAGTTTGATTTTACATATGTAATAATTCCACCACCATGCGTGTGTCTGTCTTTTCTAAACATCTGATAATTTTTTAAAATTAATTCATTGTCAGAAAAATGATCATTCAAAAATGTTTCACACAAGCAAAGTACATCTAATTCAATATTTTCATCCAAAAAGTATTTGAGCTCATTCAGTTTGGGATACAGATAGTGGATATTCAGATGCATAAAGTTAAGACCTTTCCTTGTGGCATTTGTATGGTTTGAATCTACGTCTCCTGATATCAGACGCAAACTTTCATCGGTGTAGTCAATCTAGATGACGATCTTAACATTTGAGCCAAGCCATGAGAAAACCAACCAAGTGCGTTTGCGACCAGCATAGACCCAGACCATCCTGCGCATCCACACATTCTGGTCATGGTTTATGCTGTTCACTAACAGTTTCTCTAATTGCAATAGGCTTTGAAAGCGAACAGCATGGATCCTGACCAGACAGACTGCACGGATGCGCATGCTGGTCGCAAAGCCACTATGTTGGTTTTCTCATGGCGCGGCTCATTTATGTTTTGACGTTTAAGCGACAGATATTGAACAGTCATTGTAGTAGCATGAATGACAAAGGAACTAAAATATAAAAAAGAATGTGTAAGAACAAAGAATCAGTCTTTATATTTCCAAACTGCACTTTTAGCCCCGATAATCTATTGTTTTAATAGAACCTATGTAAAAACTGCACTCATGTATCGAAATAACTGCATTTTTATTAAGACCACACCGTCCTCTGCATTTTCTTATAAACCATTTTATCTTGTTTACCTCACACGAACCGGCAAACTGAACTTCCGGCGGGATTGTTCGAACTTGTACCTGTTTCCTCTCCAGATAACGGTTTGTGCACACAAGTCACGTGCAGAATTATTCTCTAGAATGGTTCCTTTTGTCCCTATCATGCGTTCAACAGAATACCAAAGTAAGATAAAAATACACTGACATGGAAATATCCAATACTTGCATGAAGCATACCTGCGTGAACATAAATTTAAAAGTTAACGAAGTCTAAGATGAACACCAAAATATCCGGTAATAGAATCTCTTTAAGATTGACTACAAACATTTTGCTTAGAACTTTAACATTTGATGTGCTTCACTTTTCTGCTAAGGTTTTAGCGTTTTGACAAATGTTTTTAATTTTATTAAATTTAAACAAAGTTTGCTTAAGAATTGAAGCTGCAACTACAAATAAAAATCAGCGTATTCTAGGTGAATACAACTTTCGGCTAAAATGCACTTTACCGCTACGTATATCCTGTTTCAATAAAAAGGACTCTTTGTGTTTCTGTGTCTTGTATAGGAGAGCATTTTCCTGAAATTATTCATTTATTTCAATAATTTCATTTAATCATATCTTCTTTTTATCATTACTGGAATTTAATAGCATTATATCCACTAACAGAAAAAGAAACGGAATTAAAATTTATGAAAATTTACGAAATATGTATACAAGAGGGCCATGATGGCCCTATATCGTTCATCTGTAATCATTGCACTTGAGGACAAAAAGGTCCTCAGAAAAAATATCTAAGTCCAAAGGACAGTAACAACAAAGGTAAGAAATTTAACCAAAAAGAAAAAAAAAATTCTTACAAGGTACAGATATGTCAAAATACACCTACAAATTGGAGGTACCATCCATGTTGTACCACTGAAAAGTGGTCTCGGTTTTTCCCTACGGCCAATAATAAAGCAGTTACTAACAAGAGATCAGAGTGATCTTGGCGCCCACCAATGTGCCATTTTTGAGTGTTCCAAATTTCAAGACTTAATGACTAGCTCAAGGTCAAATTTCATTTCCGTACACAACACTGTGCATGTGGTCCAAATTCGAAAGCTGTAGCTTGAGAAATGTGAAAGTAGGTCACTAGATCAATTTCAAGGACAAAGTTCTTTGTACACAAAACTATGCATGTGCATCAAGTTTCAAGGCTGTAGTTTGAGAAATTTGAAAGTAGGTCACTAGGTCAATCTTAAGGTCAAAGTTTATTTCGGTACACAAAACTATGCAAGTGGTCCAAATTTGAAGGCTGCAGCTTGAGAAATGTGAAAGTTGGTCACTAGGCCAAAATCAAGGTCTAATTACACTTCAGAACACAAATCTATGCATATGGACCAAATTTAAAGCCTGTAACTTCAAAAATGTGAAAGCAGGTCACTAGGTCAATGTCAAGGTCAAAGTTTGTTTCAGTACACAATCCTATGCATGTGGTCTAAATTTGAAGCCTGTAGCTACAGAAATGTGAAAGTAGGTCACTAGGTCAATTTCAAGGTCAAAGTTCATTTCGGTACACAAAACTATGCAAGTTGTCCAAATTTGAAGGCTGTAGCTCGAGAAATGTGAAAGTAGGTCATTAGGTCAAAATCAAGGTCAAATTTTATTTCGGAACACAGAACTATACATGTGGTCCCAATTTGAAGCCTGTACCTTCAAAAATGTGAAAGTAGGTCACTAGATCAATGTAAAGGTCAAGGTTTGTTTCGGTACACAAAACTATGCATATGGTCCAAATTTGAAGGCTGTAGCTTGAGAAATGTGAAAGTAGGTCACTAGGTCAAAATCAAGGTCAAATTTCATTTCAGAACACGAAACTATGCATGTGGTCCAAATTTGAAGCCTGTACCTTCAAAAATGTGAAAGTAGGTCACTAGGTCAACGTCAAGGTCGAAGTCTTTTTCAGTGCACAAAACTATGCATGTGGTCCAAATTTGAAGGCTGTAGCTACAGAAATGTAAAAGTAGGTCACTAGGTCAAAATCAAGGTCAACTCATATCAAGGTTCATCTTGCCACTCAAAACCATACATGTGGTCCAAATCTGAATGTTGTAGGTTATTGACAAGAAGATTTTAAAAGCTTTTCCCTATACAAGTCTATATGAACCATGTGACCCCCAGGGCGGGGCCATATTTGACCATAGGGGGATAATTTGAACAAACTTGGTAGAGAACCACTAGATGATGCTACATTACAAATGCCAAAGCCCTAGTCTTTGTGGTTTGGACCAGAAGATTTTCAAAGTTTTTCCCTATATAAGTATATGTAAACCATGTGACCCCCGGGGCGGGGCCATATTTGACCCTAGGGGAATAATTTGAACAATCTTAGTAGAAGACCACTAGATGGTGTCACATACAAAATATCAAAGCCCTAGGCCCTGTGGTTTTGAACAAGAGATTTTTCAAAGTTTTTCCCTATATAAGTCTATATAAACCATGTGACCCCCGGGGCGGGGCCATATTAGACCCCAGGGAAATAATTTGAATGATCTTGGTAGAGGACCACTAAATGATGCTTCATACCAAATATCAAAGCTCTAGGCTCTGTGGTTTTGGACAAGAAGATTTTCAAAGTTTTTCCCTATATAAATCTATGTAAAGTTTGGTCAAAATCCCCCTGGTAGTTTCTGAGGAGATGCGATAACGAGAAATTGTTAACGGAAGGACGGACGGAATGACGGACGGACAGACGGACGGACGGAAGGACGACGGACCACGGACGCAGAGTGATTTGAATAGCCCACCATCTGATGATGGTGGGCTAAAAATAAGCTATTTATTTTTACGTAAAAGGGAAGTAATTAAAAAAAAAAAATTATTGTAAGTGAAGAAAAGAAGGATCTGCCAAATAAATCTGTTGACATAAATGAAATTTCAGATCAGTATCTTCATTAGTTACGGAGATATACTCATTTTAATTTGAAATAAAGGGAGGTAATTTGACATAAAATCAGTGCATAGTTATCTACCCTGATTGGCTCTGTCCAACTAATCAATAATGAAATTTCAAATAAGTACTATAAGTACTTACTGATATAAATCCATTTTGATTACAATCAGGGGAGGTAATCAGATATAAAATAACTCTGAACCTGGATCTGATTTGACATGGAATCCAAGAATTATTGTTGTTGAAGTTATTTTGGAAGTTTGTATCAAATAAAACCATAAATGAAGTCTCTATATGGCTGCAAACCCCAAAATAGCCAATTTTGGACTTTTAAGGGGCCATAACTCTGGAACCCATGAAGAAATCTGGCCAGTTCAAGAAAGGAACCAAGATCTTGTGGTGATACAAGTTGTGCGCAAGTTTGGTTAAAATCGAATCATAAATGAAGCTGCTATTGTGCAGACAAGGTCAAAATAGCTAATTTTGGCCCTTTCAGGGGCCATAACTCTGTCACCCATAATGGGATCTGGCCGGTTCAAGAAAGGAACTGAGATCTTATGGTGATACAAGTTGTGTGCCAGTTTGGTAAAAATCAAATCATAGATAAAGCTGCTACTGTGCAGACAAGGTCAAAATAGCTAATTTTGGCCCCTGATGGGGCCATAACTCTGGAACCCATAATGGAATCTCGCCACTTCAAGAAAGGAACCAAGATCTTATGGTGATACAAGTTGTATGCCAGTTTGGTTAAAATCAAATCATAAATGAAGCTGCTATTGTGCAGACAAGGTCAAAATAGCTAATTTTGGCCCTTTCAGGGGCCATAACTCTGGAACCCATAATGGAATCTGGCCAGTTCAAGAAAGGAACCAAGATCTTATGGTGATACAAGTTGTGTGCCAGTTTGGTAAAAATCAAATCATAAATAAAGCTGCTACTGTGCAGACAAGGTCAAAATAGCTAATTTTGGCCCTTTCAGGGTCCATAACTCTGGAACCCATAAAGGAATCTGGCCAGTTCAAGAAAGGAACCAAGATCTTATGGTGATACAAGTTGTGTGCAAGTTTGGTAAAAATCAAATCATAAATGAAGCTGCTATTGTGCAGACAAGGTCAAAATAGCTAATTTTGGCCCTTTCAGGGGCCATAACTCTGGACCCATAATGGGATCTGGCCAGTTCAAGAAAGGAATCGAGATCTTATGGTGATACAAGTTGTGTGCAAGTTTGGTTAAAATAAAATCATAAATGAAACCTCTATCGTGCAGACAAGAAATTGTGGACAGACAACGGACGAAGGGCGATCACAAAAGCTCAACCTGTCACTACATGACAGGTGAGCTAAAAAACGTTGTTATTTTTTACTGGGGGTAGGGTTAGCGCCACGGTAAATAGAGCGAAATCTAAAACGATGACCCCCATTTTTCTTTTACGGAATCGATAGCGATTGAAATTTTGCACGCTTGCTCAAATTTATTCAAAAAACTATCTGACAGTTTCTGAAATATAGGCGTCCTCACGCAAAATTTTGGGTAAAACTCGACGTCAGTTTTGCGTGTTTTGCGTTCATAAATCGTTTGCCTCTGATGTGACATTGAAATAAACATGACATAATATATATCACTGGAGAGATAATTTTAATATAAACTTGAAAATAAAGGATTGTTGCCGTTTTTTAGTTGTATATAAAAACGATACTCGAAAAACTCGTCAAGTACGTCATTTTGCGCTCTGCTGAAAAAATGATGTTAGTGGCCATGTTTGAAGATTTACAGCAGCAAAATGGAGAATAACAGAAAAATGAAAAAATACCAGTCTATCGGAAATATCGTCAATTTTGATTCGGTAAAATTTCATAACGGTCCGTTGACTTTCGTTAGGTGGCGCATATTACCTTAAACAATACATGGTAAATGATTTTATCATAAACATGCAGCCATATAAAGTTACTGAAATATAAAACAAGAGGGCCATGAAGGCCCTGTATCGCTCACCTGACCTATTGACCTAAAGATCATGAAGATAAACATTCTGACCAAGTTTCATTAAGATATGGTCATAAATGTGGCCTCTACAGTGTTAAATAGCATTTCCTTTGATTTGACCTGATGACCTAGTTTTTGACCCCACATGACCCAGGTTCGAACTTGACCTAAAGATCATCAAGATTAACATTCTGACTAAGTTTCATGAAGATACAATCATAAATTTGGCCTCTAGAGTGTTAAGAAGTTTTTCCTTTGATTTGACCTAGTGACCTACTTTTTGACCCCACCTGACCCAGATTTAAATTTGGCCTATAGATCATCAAGCTTAACATTCTGACCAAGATTTATTAAGATATGACCATAAATGTGGCCTCTACAGTGTAAACTAGCTTTTCCTTTGATTTGACCTGGTGACCTAGTTTTTTATCCTACATGACCCATATTCAAACTGGACCTTTGAGATCATCAAGATTAACATTCTGACCAAGTTTCATGAAGATACATCATAAATGTGGCCTCTACAGTGTTAACAAGCTTTTCCTTTGATTTGACCTGGTGACCTAGTTTTTGATCCAACATGACCCTGATTCGAACTTCACCTAAAGATCATCAAGATTAACATTCTGACCAAGTTTCATGAGGATACAGTCATAAATGTGGCCTCTAGGGTGTTAACAAGTTTTTCCTTTGATTTGACCTAGTGACCTAGTTTTTCATACCACCTGATCCAGATTCAAAGCTGACCTATAGATCATCAAGCTTAACATTCTGACCAAGCTTCATTAAGATATGGTCATAAATGTGGCCTCAACAGTGCAAACTAGCTTTTCCTTTGATTTGACCTGGTGACCTAGTTTTTGATCCTACATGACCCATATTCAAACTGGAGCTTGAGATTATCAAGATTAACATTCTGACCAAGTTTCATGAAGATATAATTATAAATGTGGCCTCTAGTGTTAACAAGCTTTTCCTTTCATTTGACCTGGTGACCTAGTTTTTGACCCCAGATGATCCAATATCTAATTCGTCAAAGACTTTATTGAGGGTAACATTCTGACCAAGTTTAATTAAGATTGGTCCAGAATTGTGACCTCTAGAGTGTTAACAAATTTTTCCTCTGATTTGACCCGGTGACCTAGTTTTTGACCTCAGATGACCCAATATCAAACTCGTCCAAGATTTTATTGAGGGTAACATTCTGACCAAGTTTCATTAAGATTGGGCTAAATATGTGACCTCTAGAGTGTTAACAAGCTTTTCTTTTGATTTGACCTGGTGTCCTAGTTTTTGAACCCAGATGACCCAATATCAAACTTGTCCAAGATTTTATTGAGGGCAACATTCTGACCAAGTTTCATTAAGATTGGGCCAAAATTGTGACCTCAAGAGTGTTAACAAGCTTTTCCTTTGATTTGACCTGGTGACCTAGTTTTTGACCCCAGATGACCCAATATCCAACTTGTCCAAGATTTTATTGATGGTAACATTCTGACCAAGTTTCATTAAGATTGGGCCAAAATTGTGACCTCTAGAGTGTTAACAGTCGAATTGTTGACGCCGCCGCCACCGACGGACACAGGGCGATCCCAAAAGCTCACCTTGAGCACTTTGTGCTCAGGTGAGCTAATAAATGGATGAAATTCATCTATAGTACCTGCAGAAATTCCAAGAGTCATATAAAGAGGTTGGTTGATCTATGTATGACTGAGAAAAAGAGGCATTACTATTTACTTACAATGCTCGCTCCCTTTCAGTTTCTTTATAGAGATATTGTCATCTCAGTGCAAAAGCTGAAGAGGGCTTCTTTATTCCACTTCTTGTGTTGAGGTAATGATCCTATTACCATTATAAGCCTAATGCCTAACTTTAATCACTGTGAAATGTGTAAAATGTTATATTATATTCTGTATAAGTCATCCCTAGAGGTTGAGGTGGGGGGAGGGTGTTAAGGATGGGACTTTACGTTGTGGGCAATTTGTATCAATCACACGTGATGACACCAAGTTTAAATCAATGCAGATCAATACCAAACCTTTTATGCACCTGTTTCATCAAGCACTATATATAAAACATTAAATCTAGAGTCACATCAAAACATGAAGTTAACCTTTAGCCTGCATGTGTTTCTGCCTTTGCGACCAGTGCAGACCAAGATCAGATCATGGTCTACACTGTTCGCTATCCAGTCAGTAATTTTCAGTGAACACACCTTCGAATGATAAATGGTATTGCCCAAATTGAATGATGGACCAGTCCATTTCAGAAAAGCAGGCTAAATACCTATACTATTTCAAAACCTTTACAAATGTTATACAACTTTGATTGTTTTTGTTGTGACATGTGGCAGTATATATATCTCATTCCCATAGATCTAATATATAAGACGCATCAATAATTTATATTTAAATTGAAAATCTCCTTTTAAGGCATTTTATATTATAGGAAACTCAGTTACCTCTAGGTTTAAACGTGGTGTTAATCATTTAATACCCAGACTACAAGATAAGAAAATATATAAGCATTGACAAGACAAAAAATATAACAACGTAAGAAGAAAGTACTCAATTAGGTTATCTGTCTTGGCAAAATTAAACCAATTGATTGGTCGCAAGCTAGCACCTCTCTGCCCATTAGTGACTCGCAAGAAATCTCCGGCAGATCTGTGACTGGTAATGTGACAATTTGATCAGCTAGCACTTTAATTATCCTCACTGTCCATACCAATTCTTGTTCTTGTTCTGTTTATGAGAAACAAGACATTCTCCAGACATATGTGTCTGTATCATTAATGTTTTCTTCAAACTTACAACAATAACAAGCTACCAGCTTTGGCATGTGCTTCATAAAATGGTGTACAAGTGACTTTGTCCTAATTCTAATTGAAAAAAATATTCATTATAATGTCAGAAATGAAGATTTTCGATCTTGTTTGTCTATTTTCTAAAAACGTAAAACAAGCGAAGCCCATGGTAGGACCAATTTTGACTCCAGGTGCATGATTTGAACAAATTTGGAAGAAGACCATTAGACAATGCTACACACCAAATACCTCAGCTTTGGGCCTTGTGATTTTGGTGAAGATTTCTAATTTTTAGCTCACAGTTTTTGTGATCACTTGATGTCCAGCGTCTGTCGTCTGTCTGTCCGTCAACTTGTAGCTTGTGTATGCGATAGAGGCTGTATTTTTCAACTGACCTTCATGAAATTTTGTCAGAATGATTATCTTAATGAAATCTAGGCCAAATTCGAAAATGGGACATCTCAGGTCAAAAACTAGGACATAAGGTCAAATCAAAGAAAAACCTTGTGTATGCAATAGAGGCTGTATTTTTCAAATGATGTTCATGAAATTTTGTCAGAATGATAACCTTGATGAAATCTTGGCCAAGTTCGAAAATGGGTCATCTCGGGAGAAAAACTAGGTCACTAGGTAAATCAAAGAAAAACCTTGTGTATGCAATAGAGGCTGCATTTTTCAATTGATCTTCATGAAATTTGGTCAGAATAATTGCCTTGATGAAATCTAGGCAGAGATTGAAAATAGGTCATCTTGGGTCAAAAAGTAGGTCACTAGGTCAAATCAAAGAAAAACCTTGTGTATGCGATGGAAGCTGTATTTTTCAACTGATCTTCATGAAATTTGGTCAGAATGATTGCCCTGATAAAATCTAGGCAGAGTTCGAAAATGGGTCATCTGGGGTCAAAAACTAGGTCACTAGGTCAAATCAAAGAAAAACCTTGTGTATGCGATAGAGGCTGTATTTTTCAATTGGTCTTCATGAAATTAGGTCAGAATGATAACCTTGATGAAATCTTGGCCAAATTCGAAAATGGGTCATCTCGGGTGAAGAACTAGGTCACTAGGTCAAATCAAAGAAAAACCTTGTGTATGCGATAGAGGCTGTATTTTTCAATTGATCTTCATGAAATTTGGTCAGAACGATTGCCTTGATGAAATCTAGGCAGAGTTTGAAAATGGGTCATCTTGGGTCAAAAAATAGGTCACTAGGTCAAATCAAAGAAAAACCTTGTGTATGCAATGGAAGCTGTATTTTTCAGTTGATCTTCATGAAATTTGGTCAGAATGATTGCCCTGATGAAATCTAGGCAGAGTTCGAAAATGGGTCATCTTATGCCAAAAAGTAGGTCACTAGGTCAAATCAAAAGAAAAACCTTGTGTATGCGATAGAAGCTGTATTTTTCAGTTGATCTTCATGATGTAATCTAGGTTGCGGCTGAATATGGGTCATCTTGTTTGTTTGTTTGTTTTGGGTTTAACACCATTTTTCAATAGTATTTCAGTCATGTAACGGCGGGCAGTTAACCTAATCAGTGTTCCTGGATTCTGTACCAGTACAAACCTGTTCTCTGCGAGTAACTGCCAACTTCCCCACATGAATTATCAGAGGTGGAGGACGAATGATTTCAGACACAATGTCTTTTATCAAATTGTCACGGAGAACATACGCCCCGCCCAGGGATCGAACTCGCGACCTTGTGATCTGTAGACCAACGCTCTCCCTACTGAGCTAAGGGGGAGGGCTTCAAAAAGTAGGTCACTAGGTCAAATCAAAGAAAAACCTTGTGTATGCGATAGAAGCTTTATTTTTCAATTGACCTTCATGAAATTGGGTCAGAATAATTGCCTTGATGAAATCTAGGTCGAGTTCGAATATTGGTCATCTGGGGTTAAAATGTAGGTCACTAGGTCAAATAAAAAAAAACAACTTGTGTATGCGACAGAGGCTGTATTTGTCGTCTGATCTTCATGAAATTGGGTCAGAATAATTGCCTTGATGAAATCTAGGTCGAGTTCGAATATTGGTCATCTGGGGTTAAAATGTAGGTCACTAGGTCAAATAAAAAAAAACAACTTGTGTATGCGATAGAGGCTGTATTTGTCAACTGATCTTCATGAAATTTGGTCAGAATGATTGCCTTGATGAAATCTAGGCCATGTTTGAATATGGTTCATCTGGGGTCAAAAACTAGGTCACTAGGTCATATCAAAGAAAATACTTGTTTAAACTCAAGAGACCACATTTTGTGTCCAATCATAATGAAAATTTGCCAGAATATTTGTTTCCATGAAATCACTAGATCAAACATGTTTACACTATTATGGTGTGTTTCTCAGGTGAGCAACCTAGGGCCATCTTGGCCCTCTTGTTTTCTTTTCCATTGCCGTGGCAACTAAAGTTCTGCATGTAATAAAATATTTGAACAATTTTGGAAGATCCTATTATAGAAACATCCAAGCCAAGTTTCATGAACTTGCATCAAATGGTTTCCATGGACAGGACATCTGAAGAACTAGATGTGTGTCCATAGGACACAGATGCCCCCCTCCTGCCACTGTTACATGGTTTTATGACTCAGGTTAAATAATTTTTAAGATGTTTGCAACGCAAACTTTTAAGAACCTTATGTGTATTTTTCACTTAGTTAGCCATAACTCTGGCCTAGCTGAGTAAAATCCTAAAGAGAACACTTCACAGGCTATAAAACAATCCTCTAATGTTTTATGATTCTAGGTCAACTACATTTTAACATTTTAACATACATGTTTCACAAACTTTTTTTTTTTGAGTAAGTCTGGACAAGAAGTCTGGTCTTGTGTAATGAAAAAACTTGAAAAACAAAATAAGTCAGGGGCCATAACTCCTACAACACTGAATGAATCCGGACACGAAACCCCAGGTGCACAACTGCACATGCTGACCAACATTCCTGTAAACTTTGGTGACTCTAGGTCAATTACTTTTGGAACTACACGCGACACAACATTAAAATGACCAATTTCTTACTAAGTCTGGGGCCATAACTCCTAAACGACTGAATGAATCCGGATGCGAAACCCCAGGTGCACAACTACACATGCTGACCAACATTCTTGTAAAGTTTTGTGACTCTAGGTCAAACACTTTTGGAGCTAGGCGCGACACAACATTCTCGGAAGGACGGACAGATGGACGTTCCTACATATGGATACTTATGTGGCTACTCTTTTGTTCTCTCTATTGTTCTTTTAGCCACGTAAGAGAAAAATAGCCACATAAAAGCCTTACGGAATGAATGACATCAAAGAAAAAGTACAGTTACCTATTGTTCCTAGAGCCACCTAAGTATGCAAATGTGAGCTCGCAAGGGCGGACAACGGACAACACCAAAACTATATCCCTCCGACTTTCGTCGGGGGGGATAACAACTAATTCTCATATGTTTCCATAGCATACAGTCTGTCTGTAATTAAGTTTCAGAACTTTCTTAGGAAAATTAGCATTTATTTCCTTAATTTTTTCCTTTTTCGTTGCTGTAAGATGTGGAGGCCAGTGCCTTTTCCCTTATTAAGAGGTTCATTTAAAGGTTTTTCTATTTTAGCTGTAGCTAAACAAGAGCTTACTCCATAGGATGACACATGCCCCCGATGGCACTTTGAATGAATAGTTATGGCCGATGTTAGAGTTTAGGACCTTTGATCTGCAGACCTGGGTCTTGCGCGTGACACGTCGTCTTACTGTGCCACACATTCATACGTAGTTATTTTAAAATCCATGCATGAATGACAAAGATATGGACCGGACATGCCCATCATTGCACTATCATGAAATATGACCTTTAATGTCTAAGTGTGACCTTGATTTTTGAGCTATGGACTTGGGTCTTGCGCGCAACACGTTGTCTTACTGTGGTACACATTCATGCCCAATAATTTTAAAATCAATGCATGAATGACAAAGATATGGACCGGACACGCCCATCAATGCATTATCATGAAATATGACCTTTAACGTCTAAGTGTGACCTTGACCTTTGAGCTACAGACCTGGGTCTTACGCGCGACACGTCGTCTTACTGTGGTACACATTAATGCCAAGTTATTTTAAAATCCATGCATGAATGACAAAGATATGGACCAGACACGCCCATCAATGCACTATCATAAAATATGACCTTTAACGTCTAAGTGTGACCTTGACCTTTGAGCTACAAACCTGGGTCTTGCGTGCAACACGTCATCTTACTGTGCCACACATTTATGCAAAGTTACTTGAAAATCCATCCATGGATGACAAAGATATGGACCGGACACGCCCATCAATGCACTATCATGAAAAATGACCTTTAACGTCTAAGTGTGACCTTGACCTTTGAGCTACGGATCTGGGTCTTGCGCGCAACATGTCGTCTTACTGTGGTACACATTTATGCCAAGTTATTTGAAAATCCATCCATGGATGACAAAGATATGGACCGGACACGAAAATTGCAGACAGACCGACAGACAGTTCAAAAACTATATGCCTCCCTTCGGGGGCATAAAAAAGGTCAATCTTTATAACAATTGGAACAGAATTGAGACAGGACCTTACAACCAGATAACAAAATACTACAGACCAAGTTTAGTGAATATCCATTTAATTGTTCATAAAAAAGTAGTTTTTCTATCTTAATCTGCAACTGACCCCAGAAAGAGCTAAGCAGAGAACTTTAACAGACTTCAAACAGGACTACATAGAGATGCTTGCGACCAAGGTTGGCAAAGAACTATCATGTAGTTCATGGGAAGAAGATGTTTAAAGTAAAAGGCTAATGCCAGACAATGTACTACTGACCATGGACTGATGACGTACAATGTACCATCACAATAGCTTACCCTGAACTTTTGTTAAAAAAGAATGGATATGAAACAGGATGTACTGGACTGCTGTCTTAGACACCAGTGTCAGAATAACTATGTAACAAAAGATTGTGAGTAACACCCTTTATGTGACATGCTCTCAATCATTTAGTAAGCTTGGACATTTTGCAGACTAAGCTACTCTGACAGGCTCGGTGATCAATGACAATGAAATACTAAGCAACTAAAGATTCTCGTCAATCTTGTTTCTACACTAAAAAGGTCAGCATTTTATACTTATTTTTGATTCAACTGAAACTTGCAATAAGTTTATAACATTAAATGAAACTGAACTTTATTAATCTTTACAGGATATAATTATGCTAAAAGCTTTCAATGGGTTGTAACATATGAGTCGCGCCATGAGAAAACCAACATAGTGGCTTTGTGACCAGCATGAATCCAGACCAGCCTGCGCATCCTTGCAGTCTAGTCAGGATCCATGCTGTTCACTAACGGTTTCTCTAATTGCAGTAGGCTTTGAAAGTGAACAGCATGGATCCTGATCCGTGCAGTCTGGTCTGGATCCATGCTGGTCGCAAAGCCACTATGTTGGTTTTCCCATGGCGCGGCTCATTGTTTTTATTGCAACTTTAGTCTCAGCAAGTGTATGGTGGCATATTTCTGCCAATTTTATAGAAGAAAAAATAGCTTTTGTGTTAATACTCTAAACTTTCCAGAAAATGTGTGCATTTTTCTGAAAAACATGTTAGCAATGAATAATATTTTCTACATTACATAATTCTTTTACTGTCTTAAATTTTTCACATGAGATTGCTAAGACTGGTAGTATTCAGGATATAATATTCTAAATTTCACAGCAAAGTTGTGCAGTTTTCTGAAAACATAGCAATAAAATGTATTTCCAAATAATTTTAGTCTGTTGAGATAACTTTTTTGGAAAAGTTCTTAACATCAAGATATTTCTTAAAAATAGATAGCTATTTAGCTAATAAATGGGCACATCCAAAAAACTACCTGAAAAAGTATCCAGATAATAAAAAAAAACATATCTAAGTAAGATTCCAACTACTGAGTGAATCTTTCCAGAAAATTTCTCTTTATCTGGATAATTTTTTCAAGTATCTGTGGTTACTGTGATCTTCATCTTTTGACCTACTGATCACATGCAATCATCGTGAAAAGTTTAGGAACTTTAGGCCAAAGCTTCTGTACTAGACTGGCTCCCGTCCCTATGTTTGTTCCAGTTTTCTTCATTAAGAGGGAAGTTACTCCAGAAGGTTGTTTCTACATTGAGATTTTTTATTGCCCCTGGCTCCGAATATCATGCACCTTTGTAGAACTGAATATTAACATTGATGTCATTAACAATTAGTCAAATGTATATTATGTATATATATATATAGGTTACCTGACAGGGGTATGGTTCAGCCATCAGATAAAATTGTGCTATTTTAGAGGCATAAAATTTTCTTATAAAATGTTTCCAGTATTTATATAAAAATAACCATGCAGCCAGGTAGCCAGGCTTCTTCTGTACTTACTGAGCAAAATCCTTTTTCAGTTTCTAGGTCACTGTGACATTGATCTTTGACCAACTGACCCCAAAAGCAATAGGGTTCATCTAATGACAACAGCCTATCTGAAGTTTGACAGTTACAGGTCAAATCGTTCTTTAGTATTGTGTGAAAACCATTTTAGTCTCAAGGTCATTGTGACCTTGGCCTTTGATCTATTGAACCCCAAGGCACATTTTTAATGACCACATGCAATCAATCTGTGAAGTTTGATGAATACAAGTCAACATGTTCTTTAGTTGAAACCATTTTCAGTCTCAATCTCACTGTGACCTTTAACTTCCATCTACCCCAAAATCAGCAGGGGTAATTTAATATCCACTGGCAATCATCCTTATAATGAAGTTTGACAACTGTGTGGTCAAGCATTTTATAGATATTGAACTGAAACCAATTGGTTTACTAATAAGCTTTGATAATGTGGCAGTTGAGTCCAATAAGTCCAGGGGTGTTCAAAGATAATCCATCATAGATCCATTGTAAAGCAAATACTGGATTTGCCTGTATTGGAAAATTAACAGTGTCGATTGTATTGAGGTCAACTGCCACGTTATCAAAGTTTATTAGTACCAACCATCCAACAGACTGACAATAAGCAAAACAATATATCTCTTCTTTTTTGGAGAGAACATAAAAAATGTTCAGAAAAATGTGACTTTATGGAACAGTAAAACCTAGTTTTTCTAGGGATTGATATTTTATGTGAGAAATTGCTAACTTCAAAATAGTTACCTAGTTTTTTACAGAACAGAACTTCTATGCCAAAGTTTAAAGAATTATTAATTTGTGTAATTTTCAGCAAATTACATTTTTAAAAAATTAAGAATTACTGTCTAATATCCTATGACCTTTCCCCAAGTTTAGAAAGATTAGTTACTTGTGCTACCTTAAACAGACTGTATGATTTTCTTAGACTCTCCTTAAGCATAGTCACATAATTATAGACAATAATGGCAATATTTGATAATATTCAAACTTTACAAGGAGTCCCAAAAGCATCAACATCAGACTAATGCTGATTAAAGAGACAATAATGAAGTTTTATTTCAGCTTTTGTTGTCTATATATCTAAAGAAAAGTAACAGTTTTATCAATTGGCAAACAGCTTAATTATTAAGTTGTTGGTGTGTAAAATTAGTGAACTGGCATTTTTTGATACATCTAGGGCAAACTGTAGAAGGTGCTTTTGTAGAAAAGTGCATGTTTCTCCCAATGCATAGGTGTAGTAGGCAAGAAGTCAATAGATGTCACTTACTCTGCATGTCCAATCAGCCTATGAAGTTTCAACATTCTGGGCCAAGTGGTTCTCAAGTTATTGATCGGAAAGGGTTTTCCATGTTCAGGCCCCTGTGACCTTCACCTTTGCTCAAGTTACCCCGAAATCAATAGGGGTCATCCACTCTGTAAGTCCTATTACCCTATGAAGTTTGAAGGTTCTGGGTCAAATGGTTCTCAAGTTATTGATCAGAAACGGTTTTCAAATTTCTGGCCCCTGTGACCTTGAACTTTGATCAAGTTACCCAAAAATCAATAGGGATCATATATTCTATGAATCCCATTCTATGAAGTTTCAACATTCTGGGTCAAGTGGTTCTCAAATTATTGATCAGAAACTGTTTTCAATGTTCAGGCCCCTGTGACCTTGACCTTTGATTGAGTAACCCCAAAAATAATAGGGGTCATTTACTTTGTAAGCCATATCACCCAATGAAGTTTGAAGGTTCTAGGTCAAATGTTCTCCAATTATTGATCGAAAATGAAGTGTGACAGGCAGGTGGACCCTGTGACCTTGACCTTTGATGGAGTGACCCCAAAAACAATAGGGGTCATCTACTCTCAAGTTATTGATTAGAAATGGATTTCCATGTTCTGGTCCCTATGACCTTGACCTTTAATAGAGTGATCCCAAAATCAATACAGGTCATTTACTCTGCAAGTCTAATCATCCTATAAAGTTTCAACATTCTGGGTCAAGTGATTCTCAAGGTATTGATCGGAACTGGTTTTCCATGTTCAGGCCCCTGTGACCTTGATCTGTAACAGAGTGACCCCAAAATCAATAGGGGTCATCTAATATGCATGTCCAATCATCCTATGAAGTTTCAACATTCTTTGTCTAGTAGTTCTCAAATTACTGTTCAGAAATGGATTTCCATATTCAGGCCCCTGTGACCTTGACCTTTAACAAAGTAACCCCAAAATCAATAGGGGTCATCTACTCTGCATGTCCAATCATCCTATGAAGTTTCAACATTCTGGGTCAAGTGGTTCTCAATTTAATGATCGGAAATGGTTTTCCATGTTCAGGCCCCTGTGACCTTGACCTTTAATGGAGTGATCCCAAAATCAATAGGGGCTGTCTACCCTATAAGCCCTACCATCCTATGAAGTTTGAAGGTTCTAGCCTCTAGGTTAAATGGTTCTCCAGTTATTGAACAGAAATAAAGTGTGACGGATGGAAGGACTGCCTGACGAACGGACATGACAGTAACAATGAGACATAAAAATACACATACTGATAAAAACAGTTGAAGTTTTTATCTGAGTGTTAAATATGAATACAGTCAAATGCTGACAAAGTCTTAGCCATACTTTTACTCTAAACATAAATAAATATTTTTTTGCTTCAAGGCCTTCATTCTAGCTTTGATGGAAAAAATAATATCAGAAAATATATTCAAAGTAGGCAGTAGTTATAGCCACTCCTTTTATGAACTACAAGTAGATATTTAATTGTTTAAATATGATGAAAAACGGATGCAAAATGTAATCTTTAGCATACAAGCTGTTTACTGTCAACGCTTAGAACGCAAAGACATGCCGTCGTCAAGAGTAATGTTTGATGTTCCGCTAGATGGCGCTCTATTACGCCTTTTTGAATTTAACGGCTGAATGTTGAAAGACGTAACTTCACATCATTACAATTTCCTATGATTATCGGTAGGTGTATTATTAAAATGTACTTGTGATTGTCCTCATTTGATTTGTTTTGCTGTTTACAAAAGAAACACTACTTTTGTGTGGTGGCAGGGGTGAAGCTGAAGTTCTGCGTATAAAAAACAAAGAAACCCTAGAATCTTCATAACCGAAATAGTTTACATCTTGATATAATTTCTATGATATTGTAAAGATAACTGAATGCTAACAGACACAGTGATAACTTTGGGATCAGCCCTTGTATATTCTGAACTTGCTAATGCATTAAAAGCTAATGGCTTTAATCTTCCTTTTCATAAAATCATCTTGACTTGTTAAATTTTTGCTGATAAAATATTTTGAGTAGTCTCTTTCCCAAAGGTTTTGAAGAAAACATTTACTCTTTAACCTCTACCATGATTGGTTTGGCCTATGCGACCAGTGTAGATCATGATCAGCCTGCACATCCATGCAGTCTGATCATGATCTGCACTGTTCACTATTCAGCCAGTATCTTTTTGGTAAGCACCACTTTTAACAGTTAATGGTACTGTCCAAATTGGAAGATGGACAAGTTCATTATAGGAATTTAACAGGGTAAGGGTTCTTTCCCAAAGGTTTTGAAGAAAACATTTGCTCTTTAACCTCTACCATGATTGGTTTGCCCTATGCGACCAGTGTAGATCATGATCAGCCTGCACATCCATGCAGTCTGATCATGATCTGCACTGTTCGCTATTCAGCCAGTATCTTTTTGGTAAGCACCACTTTTAACAGTTAATGGTACTGTCCAAATTGGAAGATGGACAAGTTCATTATAGCAATTTAACAGGGTAAGGGTTAACTGTAACATTACTTAGCCTGCGACAAAGAGTAACATGAATGTTTACATCAATCCATGGAGAAGCATATAAAGATTTATATATCCTGTTACCACCCTTGACAACAAACACATAGTAAAATATGCATTTAGCAAAATGGAAAAATGATGTTAGTTAACTATAATGGCTCTCATCCTTTTAATTGTCAGATCACAGGTTAAGATAATGAGAGAGAAAAATATCCAATACTAAACTCATCAACAACTGTTTGTTCTAGTCATTGGTGAAATTAAATTTGTTAATAAAAATGATGGTGCTATGTCAGGTGGATTTGACAGCCATTACCATTTGATAATCAGCAAACATATCATGTTAATCTATTATTTTATGACAACCACATGAGATCCTTAATGTTTTCAGTTTACAGCAATTGATTTTAAGGCTCAAATAATGTCTTTTATGAATCACTCTAGAGTATGCTTCTGGCAAAAAACTTGTACTGCAGTTAAATGAGGAGGTACTCTTTCAACCTAAGCTTGAACAGAAGAGGCTAACACCTTCACAAACTAAACAGTTCAACTTTTAAAAACTTTTTTTTTCAAATTTGTTTTTAGAAGTTGTGTTAAACCAACAACATTTCTGACTTACCTCATAACAGCGATTTTTAACTTACTTCAACACTATGTTGAACATTCAAACTGTTGCTTTCAAAATATGATCGCAAGATAAGGAAAATGCAAATAAAATGTTTATGATCATTAAATATATATAAATAATATTGTTCTGATGCACCTCACCATCCCTGAATCCTTAGGATATAGAATAAAGGCAGTGTTTGCAAATATTCATATGATAAAAGTTACTTTTTATTAACTTAAGAGACAATTTAAGAATGTTCTGTAGAAATCTTCATAAAATATAGTTCTTCTTCTAAACATACATGAAATTCATACATGTATCTTTCACCCTGTTGGGTTCATCAGAACAAGCTATAAAACATTACTATTTTTGGCACAAATATGCTTTACCATTACTATACCATATCTTTAGTAGATTGCCATAAATGATACCATGTCTGTCCTTGAGAAATACTTGGTCAAGCTAAGTTTGAAAAATACTACCAGCAACTTTTTACTGTGGCACATCAACATGACTGTGATGCTTCGTATTGAACCTTCACACGCAACCGTACAAAATGTTGAGTAGTACTACTGCACCTGACAACATGACACCAGTTACAAATGACCCTAACATATATATACGATAAATTCTTTGATATCAGTTATGAAGTAATAACTTATATCATATGTGGGGTCACAAGATTGAAAATAACAAATGAACCATTTTAGGTTCAGTAGTGAGCATCCGACTCATCACCAGGTGGTCATTGGTTTAAATCTTGAAATATAGGGTAATCTGACCTTGCATTCCACAGTCTTATTATGTGCGATTACTGACCATAACCTCATGAGGCAGACATCAAACATCTTAATAACTTTACAATGATGTTAAAGATGATCATTTAAGTAGGAAAACTGCCATTATGGATGTCTACCAAACTGGTTTGTATAAACATTGACTACACCTCTGCATACATCAATAAGCAGTTTTAAGGTTGACAATGTGGTCTGATAAAATCATTCATTTATCTTCACCAAATTTGGTCTGTCACATCTTCGTTTACACTTCTTGCAAGATTGATCCATTTCTGTAGAAATCTGAATGGTAAGAACAAGAAGTTACAGAGGACAAAGATCAAATGAAGCACAAAACAAGAGATGTGGAAAATAAATCTCTGAAAACCAGGTTTTTGAAATATTTTATTTTTTTTGTTACACTGACTTTGACCTAACAATGACCTTGACCAAAAAACAATCCCTATAATTTTTCTTTCCTAATGAGCTACATACATAAAAAGTTTCATTGCAATATCTCATTCATAGCTAGAGCTATTGAGCAGAAAGTGTTTTTCTTTTTTTTCAGTAACAGTGACCCAAAATAAAATCCAAAGCTAGTTCTTCATTATAAGCTTGCTGTACAGTATGTCAATCTTTATTAAAGTTATAAACAGGAAACCACCTTTTAAATGTTTCCAGCAAAAAATAATTAAAATCTATTTTTAGTAACCGTGACCTCGACCATGTCCCTATGGCATCAAAATGGTTCTTTTTTTATTACCAAAAACAGAAAAAAAAGTTAGGCACTCAGTCAGATTTGAACCACGACCCATCCATTTCACAGCACAAAATGTAGCTTTGGTCCAACGCTATAGACCACTGGGCCACAGTGGAATTTTCTAAGCATGCACACTAAATCAGTTATACTGACCTTAAACCTGATCCAACTGACCCCTTGTGCAATCCCAGCCTTGGTATCTCTAAACGCTACTCATACACTAAGTTTAATTTCAATCCATCAATCAAAACTTATTTATTAAGCGCAATTTTTTTCTCTCTATTTTTAGTAACAGTGATCTTGACCGTAATTCCACTGACCCTAAGTTCATTCCTAACATTTGTCTTTCTATAAGCTACCTATTAGCCAAGTTTCACTTCAATTTCTCAACCCAAACTAAAGTTATTGAATAGAAACCAAATCTTGATGCCACCCATCCATCCACCCAACAACATCGCCAATTTAATAACCAAGTTTCCTGGTCAAACAGACAAAGTGAACCATACAAATTCACTCTCTTTATAAAGATACAGTACAACCATTCAGGAGTGGCCCTCTCTTAAGCAAAAACCTCTCTATAACAACATCATCAAAATTTCCCTAAGCTGACATATACTGTCAAATTTACCTCTACAGAACAACAACCTCTACATAACAGTCAATATTTGTATCCCCCAAAGGGTGTTGCTCTACAGAGGTTGCACTGTAATTCCAAATGAATAGATAACTTTACAGAATACTATGTATGTAGTAAAGCCAAAGCTGTTGCCAGCAATTCTGAGGAAGACGAATACTGATAATTCTTATACCAGTAAACTGAATGAAAATCAAATATTCTCTTTTTTTTTCTCAAGATATATTTCAAACAAAAATTGTATTAACAGAAGCATGACATTAGAATTGTTTATTTATGCTTAAATTCTTTATACGAATCACATCATTTGAGAAGTCTGCAGTCTCTTTGTCCACAGACTGCATCAAAGTAAGCTGAAAATCCCTAATACTATATAATAATTGGAACTGATTAATTCTTAAAAATGTTTCTATGTAT
Source organism: Mercenaria mercenaria (assembly GCF_021730395.1). NCBI lineage: Eukaryota > Metazoa > Mollusca > Bivalvia > Venerida > Veneridae > Mercenaria > Mercenaria mercenaria. The sequence continues at coordinate 17,898,233 of NC_069363.1, forward strand.
ACCTATAACAAACAGGAATAGAAGAAACAGTCACTTCTTTGATTTTGTCCCATTATGTTCTATTCCAGTAACAGCCTGATGGCCCATTTATGACAAAAGCATGTTACTATTTTTGTAAGTACTGTATATAAATAAAACTATAAGATTACTTTCACTCCTATGACCTTTTTCACTGTTATGATACTGGCAGATATTGTTGTTCAATAAAACCAAATTATGGAATTTTCACATTGGCTATAGATTTCTCAGATGTTGCAACAGTGGAAGATTCATCACAGGAAGGATGAATAAATACATGGCTGAATGGCCATAATAATTCTTATCATTATATAAGTTCTGTAATGAGTTTTACCTTATTTTTTGCTTTTAACTACAGACAACAAGTGAGAGAGGAATGCCACTTATTTCTAAATAAAACTGAAAAAAATAAGGTCAAATTTGGAGGAACTGCTTCTGTGAAAGTTTTGACAAATGTGGTTTTAACTATATCTTTCTATAAACGAGCCGTGCCATGAGAAAACCAACATAGTGGGTATGCGACCAGCATGGATCCAGATCAGCCTGCGCATCCGCGCAGTCTGGTCAGGCTCCATGCTGTTCGCTTTTAAAGCCTATTGGAATTGGAGAAACTGTAAGCGAACAGCATGGATCCTGACCAGACTGCGCGGATGCGCAGGCTGGTCTGGATCCATGCTGGTCGCATACCCACTATGTTGGTTTTCCCATGGCATGGCTCAAATTAGCTTTATTCTTTGATAACTTGTAAGTTTTTTACTTTCTCAATTTTTATGTTAATAACATAGATAAACTTGATCAAGATGTTTAGGGTATGCATCATTGCTGATGTTCAATTGAAATAAGTCTGCTTAAGTCTGCTTAATTGGTAAAAATCAACCAGCAAACAGACATTGCCCTGGTACAGCCGCTGTTTGAAAATAAAGCAGAATAGCATGTTAGGTAAGGTAGAAGTCAATCAACCTGTGGCTATGGTGGCCGGTTGCGGCCACTTTAAACCTGAAGAAGTTTTATCATCTGTGTATAAAATGTCACGGGCAACTTACAAATCCGCAAGATTTTATGATGAAATCATACAAAATGTGGTGAGGAACATATAAACCACGATATCTTATAATAATTGTTGGAAATGGCAAGAAACATTCTGACTCTGGTGGCCGGTAGAGTCCATGGTTTCATCCCTCATCAGTCTATAAAAAGTCAAGGAACAGAAAAGAATCTGCGACATTTTTTTTTCAATTTTAGTAGAAATTCTTCAAAATGTCAAGGGTAAAAATTAAGCTGAGACTTCTTGTTTCTCAACAAATTGCGGCAAAAAATAGCGAGTTTTTAGCTGTAACTTTTTATGAGAGACATTTCTAGGCATAAAATCTCAAGGCTTATAAATGTTTAAACTAGACTTTTTATAAGGTATGCATCAAAAAAATATTGCGGATTAAAATGGCCACAATGGGGTACATAAATTAAGAATATATTTACGTGGCTCATTCTCATTCTACTATGTAGACAGAAAATGTTGTGGTTTCATCACTTTTTACGATAGAAGTGTGACAGAAAAACTCTTTTGGCCACGATATTTTATACAATTTCAACATAAAATATCGCGGATTTCAAAGTTGCCCACTGACGATAAAATTTCTGGCGACTTTAAAATGGATACTATCGGCTACCATATATGGCTGTCAGCCAGCTTAAACTAGCTCATCAGGCAGCACTATCCCCTTGTTAACTTTCTTTTGATTATCAAAAAACCTAATACCTCAGTCAACTCATGCCTAAATTAGATCATCAGGATGGCCTTAATGTCTATCAGCCAGCTCAGTCAATGTTTGATCAACTGGCAGAATGAAATTGCTCCTCTAGAAATTTAAACATATAAGGCAACCTTGATCATCAGTCAGACAGACAAACCGCTTCTGCCATCTAACACTGTCCCTTGAAAAGTCTGTGCCTATCAGTAAGCTTTTGACCATCAGTGTTCTTCAACCAACAGAAGACTGTATACAGACACAAAGTCCTCCTCTATAAACCTATAAACTTTATTTTCCCCCTTTCAGTTAGCCCTTGATCATAGATCTTGTTTATCATCCAGTAACAGACTGTTAAACAACCTGACAAATGTTGTTCCTTGGCTGATCTCTGCTTTTCAGCCTCTGATCACCGGACATTGCTCTATTAGTAACCAATCTAGGCCTGAAAGCAAGCTACTACCTTCAGCCAACAAATGCCATGAACACCAGCAATTACCTTCAATAAAGGTATGCCTATCAGCTGGCTTTTAACTTGCTCCTTAATTTTATGCCCGTCGGCTAGGTTTTGAACACAAGATAGACTTAGCCAGTTAATTTACTTAGCTAGTTAATCAGCTTATGCATGCACCACAATGCCTGTAAGGTAGCTTCTCTCTCTCTGATGTTTATTACAATAACATTGTGTTTTACTTAGATTCAAGTGCAGTTGAATAAAGTTATTAACTTTACAGCTAGACATTTTGTACCTAAGGGTTTCATTCTCTGAAATTCCATATGCATAGGGGCTGTACTAATTAACAAAAGTTCCCAATGTATCAATATAGGGAAAAGTGACAATACTCTCTGGTAGAAATTAGAATAACTTGGAATGATCTTGGTAAAATGAGCCACCCATGGATAATTTTTGCAAAATTATTTCAAAATCATGTAAGTGGTTTCTGACAAGATGATTTATATATATAAAGGGAAACGCGACCACACCTCGCAGCTGCCAAGTCCCAGTCAAGATGAAGTTCATGACTTCAGGGGGATATAATAATTTTGGCAGAGGACAATCCATGGAACATCCAGACTAAATTTCAGCAACTTCAGAGGAGATGTCATCTGAAGAAAAGTGTGGACGGATCATAAAACAGATGGAGAGTGGTCATAATATGTCAATATGAGCACAGGTGAATTAACAAGAGCTGTCGGAGGACAGCAACGCTCGACTATTTAACAGCCTTGTCGCTTGAATGAATAAGAAAGTCGAAAAAGGGGCATAATTTAGTAAAAAAGTAAAATAGGGTTATGGAACCTGCATAGTGCTTATCAGCTCATGACAGTGGACAAGTGTATGAAGTTTCAATCCATTCCCATTAGTGGGTACTGAGATACCAGCTTACATATAAGAATTTAACCCAAAAACTCCTAAGTTGAAAAAGGGGCATAATTTTGTAAAATGCAAAGTTGAGTTATTGACCTTTTGCACTGCATGTCATATCATGACAGTGAACTAGTGTGTGAAGTTTCAATCCTTTCCCATTAGTGGATACTGAGATACCAGCTTACATACAAAAACTTAACCAAAAATTTCTATGTTGAAAAAGGGGCATAATTTTGTAAAAAAGCAAAATAAAGTTATGGGACCTGCTTTGTGCATGTCAGATCATGACAGTGAACAGTGTGTGAAGTTTCAATCCATTCCCATTAGTGAGTACTGAGATACCAGCTTACATACAAAACCTTAACCAAAAAATTCTAAGTCGAAAAAGGGGCATAATTTTGTAAAAAAGCAAAATAGAGTTATGGAACCTGTGCAATGTAAGTCAGTTTATCACAGTAAATAAGTGTGTGAAGTTTCAATCCATTCCCACAAGTGGTTACTGAGATACCAGCTTACATACCAAACCTTAACCAAAAATTTCTAAGTCAAAAAAGGGGCATAATATTGTAAAAAAGCAAAACAGAGTTATGGAACCTGTGCAATGTAAGTCAGTATATCACAGTGAATAAGTGTGTGAAGTTTCAATCCATTCCCACAAGTGGTTGCTGAGATACCAGCTTACATACAAAAACTTAACCAAATCGGGACGCGGACGCGGATGCGGACGCCGACGCATGGGCGAGTCCAATAGCTCTACTATTCTATGAATAGTCGAGCTAAAAATACAGAGCCAAACACAATTCTGTGTTGAAGGAACAACCTGCCAAAATCGGTAGGTCTCTCAGAATTTATAGGAGAAATTATGAGAATTATAGTCCATTCATTATACTGATGCAATATTTCATGCATAACAAGAGATCAATGTCAGAAAATCTGGTTGTGTCACATGCAGAAGACCACACAAATCTGTTTGCTACTTTGACATTCTGATAGTTAAGCTCCCTGAAGATTTATTCTCACATGCAAGGGGGAATGACTTAAATGTGTCAAAATAAGAAACAGACTTCCTCTCAGTAAATTCTATGTCTTCTGTATACTATTATGTAATACAAAATATGAGCCGTGCCATAAGAAAACCAACATAGTGGCTTTGCGAACAGCATGGATCCAGACCAGCCTGCGCAGTCTTGTCAGGATCCATGCTGTTCACTAACAGTTTCTCTAATTCCAATAGGCTTTGAAAGCGAACAGCATCGATCCTGACCAGACTGCGCAGGCTGGTCTGGATCCATGCTGGTGGCAAAGCCACTATGTTGGTTTTCTCATGGCGTGGCTCATATATAATCAGATCTGTCTATAAGTAAAAATAGTTCTATATAATCTTTCTAAGCAACATCTTATGATGTTAGTTAAATATTTATACATCCTGTTTTCCATTTACGAAATTAGGCGACAGATTAGAGGCTCCTGAAGAGTATTTTAAGCACTATGCTGCACTTCAAAGCCGCAGGAAAAGGCTTGATATGAACAACGGGCAGGATTTTGCATTGTTACAGTTATCAATATAATCATAAGCTAGCACAATATATCATTATCATTTGAGTTGTACGTTTCTTTGTTACTTTCAATTATATTGCGTATCCACGGAAATGATGAACATGCAAGTTAGTGCGTGAAAACACCCATTGGCATATTATGACATCATCTGTGCCAAGTAATAGTAAAATCCTTTGATAATTGACAGAGATATGGATACGAAATTGCGGACATTCAGTGTGCCAGAATGACAGAATGAAGGATGGACTGTAGATAGAAGACTGCAATTCTAGAGTCCCCAAAACTGGTTTTCAACCAGTAGGGGGCTCATATGCAGTTGTAGGGAAAGTTCAAAAAAAATTTGTAAAATGGTAAACTTTTCAATAAATGGTTCATTTCACTGAAATTTGATTTAGCTCCTAAAGCCCCCATCACACCAAACTAGTTCTCAAACGTCCTAACCCGTCCTAAAATATTGTAAAACGGGCTGCGATCTGGCTAGAACGTATGAAATTTGGTCGGAAAATATCCATAACGCGAACATAGTTAGTTCTTAAACAGTTCTTGATACATTCATTGCGTCTTTATCCCGTCTGAAGTATGTTTATATAGTAAGTTCTGTTCGGAAATAATTCCCGTTCACCTCATGTGAACACCGTTTGTAGGCAGTCAAAGTCCGTCTATAGTCAGATTAAAGAAGTTCGTAACTAGTCCTACTTCGTTCCGAGTACGTTGAAATACGTTTTAACTAGTTGTTAACTCGACCAACTCGTTCACAGACAGTTCAACTCGTTCTGAATACGTCCTCATCTCTCCCTAGTACGTTCAGAACGTAAATTGCAATCAAGTTCTGGCCCGATGGCTATCAAAAGCCATCACGTTTCGCCCAGTTCTCCTTCTCGTTTGTCTCTTCAACCTCTCAAGACACAAAACAAGAGCTGTCGGAGGACAGCAACGCTCGACTATTCAACAGCCTTGTCAATTGAATGAATACAAAAGTTGAAAAAGGGGCATAATTTTGTAAAATGCAAAGTAGAGGTATTGAACCTCTGTACTGCATGTCATATCATGACAGTGAACAAGTGTGTGAAGTTTCAATCCTTTCCAATTTGTGGATACTGAGATACCAGCTTACATACAAAAACTTAACAAAAAACTGCTAAGTCGAAAAAGGGGCATAATTTTGAAAAAAAAGAGAGTAGAGTTATGGGACTTGCTTAGTGCATGTCAGATCATGACAGTGAACAAGTATGTGAAGTTTCAATCCATTCCCATTAGTAAGTACTGAGATACCAGCTTACATACAAAACCTTAACCAAAAATTTCTAAGTCGAAAAAGGGGCATAATTTTGTAAAAAAGCAAAAAAGAGTTATGGAACCTGTGCAATGTAGATCAGTTCATCACAGTGAATATGTGTGTGAAGTTTCAATCCATTCCCACAAGTGGTTACTGAGTTACCAGCTTACATACAAAACCTTAACCAAAAATTTCTAAGTCGAAAAAGGGGCATAATTTTGTAAAAAAGCAAAATAGAGTTATGGAACCTGTGCAATGTAAGTCAGTTTGTCACAGTGAATAAGTGTGTGAAGTTTCAATCCATTCCACCAAGTGGTTACTGAGATACCAGCTTACATACAAAACCTTAACCAAAATTGGGACGCGGACGCCAACGCCGACGCGGACGCGGACGCCGACACATGGGCGAGTGCAATAGCTCACTATTCTATGAATAGTCGAGCTAAAAATTACTTTACCCACTACAAACTGGTAACAGTCAATCAACTAGTTTAATTAGCGATGTTCATTATCTCCTCCTTCACCTCATATTAACTACTTTCATCATTTCAGCAACAACTTTTAAAGCTATTTCAAAGCATTGCCCAAGCTGAAAAATTGGAAACAATGTTACGTTTTCTACAAACTTTATAAAAAATACACACTGAAACTAATCCTGTCTGGCAGGAACAGGTTTGTTGTGAAGCAATATTTGTCTAATAACAGTGTGCCAGTAAAGTCATTTATATGAAAATCCATGTCTATCTGATGGGCAAAAGTTGGCTGACAGGCATATGTTTAGGATATAATATGGCTGAGAAACTGGCTAATGAACCTAACTTGTTGGCAGGAATCAGCCAATGCACTAGCTAGCTTCTGAATACAAAGCTTGCTGGACAAATACTTGCTAACCTTTGTTAATAAGAAGGTGGAGAGAAGGTGTATGTTAACTGTGGAGTAATGTTTGTCTCATGATCCAATCAAAAACTGACTGACAAGCATTAAGTTTGCTGATAAATATAAGTAAAGGAGCTATATATATATGAGACTGATGATAAAATTATGGCTGAAAGTATAAGTACGCTGACAGAAAATTATGATTAAAAGGTAAATGTAAAGTTTCTTGTTTAACGTGGGTAGTCGACGGAAGTCCCCACCTGGAATGGATGGAACAACTTATTTCCAGCCGAGCCCACGGCAGGCATCATAATTATTTAACTTCCCAGCATCCAGTCTAGGCCAATACTGCTGGAAACAGTACCAATTTAAGAAAATCAACCAGCACTGAACACTAGTCAGGATATCAGCCGCGACCGGGAATCGAACCCAAACTGCTGGCGTTGTAGTCCAACCTGCTAACCACTGCGGCACTGACTCCCTTACTGAAAGCATAAGTTGGTAAATGACTAATGTAACTGAAAATTATGGCTGAAAGCATAAGTTCTTGTACATTATCTCACTATAGCTGCTCTTCTTGTACTCTATCACCGTTCCTGAACTCTATAATTGTTCCTCTGGTACACTATCACTGTGCTTCTTGTACACTATCACACTATCACTATTCTTCTTGTATACTATTACTGTTTTTTGTGTACATTACTAATGTTCTTGTAAACTATCACTGCCCTTCTTGTACACTATCACTGCGCTTCTTGTACACTATCACTGTGCTTCTTGTACACTATCACTGTGCTTCTTGTATATCACTGAGCTTCTTGTACACTATCACTGCGCTTCTTGTACACTACCACCGTGCTTCTTGTACACTATCACTGTGCTTCTTGTACACTATCACTGTGCTTGTACACTATCACTGCGCTTCTTGTACACTATCACTGTGCTTGTACACTATCACTGCGCTTCTTGTACCCTATCACTGTGCTTCTTGTACACTATCACTGTGCTTGTACACTATCATTGTGCTTCTTGTACACTATCACTGTGCTTCTTGTACACTATCACTGCGCTTCTTGCACACTATCACTGCGCTTCTTGTACACTATCACTGCACTTCTTGTACACTATCACTGTGCTTCTTGTACACTATCACTGCACTTCTTGCGCTTCTTGTACACTATCACTGCACTTCTTGTACACTATCATTGTGCTTCTTGTACACTATCACTGTGCTTCTTGTACATTATCACTGCACTTCTTGTACACTATCACTGCGCTTCTTGTACACTATCACTGTGCTTGTACACTATCACTGTGCTTCTTGTACACTATCACTGTGCTTCTTGTACTATCACTGCACTTCTTGTACACTATCACTGCGCTTCTTGTACACTATCACTGCGCTTCTTGTACACTATCACTGTGCTTGTACACTATCACTGTGCTTCTTGTACACTATCACTGCGCTTCTTGTACACTATCACTGCGCTTCTTGTACACTATCACTGCGCTTCTTGTACACTATCACTGCGCTTCTTGTACACTATCACTGCACTTCTTGTACACTATCACTGTGCTTCTTGTACACTATCACTGCACTTCTTGTACACTATCACTGCCCTTCTTGTACACTATCACTGTGCTTCTTGTACACTATCACAGCGCTTCTTGTACACTATCACTGTGCTTCTTGTACACTATCACAGCACTTCTTGTACACTATCACTGCGCTTCTTGTACACTATCACAGAGCTTCTTGCATACTATCACTGCGCTTCTTGTTAACTATCACTGCACTTCTTGTATACTATCACTGCGATTCTTGCACACTATCACTGCACTTCTTGTACACTATCACTGCGCTTCTTGTACACTATCACTGTGCTTCTTGTACACTATCACTGCACTTCTTGCGCTTCTTGTACACTATCACTGCACTTCTTGTACAATATCACTGCACTTCTTGTATGCTATCACTGCGCTTCTTGTACACTATCACTGCATTTCTTGCACACTATCACTGCGCTTCTTGTACACTATCACTGTGCTTCTTGTACACTATCACTGCGCTTCTTGTACACTATCACTGCACTTCTTGTACACTATCACTGCACTTCTTGTACGCTATCACTGCACTTCTTGTACAATATCACTGCACTTCTTGTACACTATCACTGCGCTTCTTGTACACTATCACTGTGCTTCTTGTACACTATCACTGCACTTCTTGCGCTTCTTGTACACTATCACTGCACTTCTTGTACAATATCACTGCACTTCTTGTACGCTATCACTGCGCTTCTTGTACACTATCACTGCATTTCTTGCACACTATCACTGCACTTCTTGTACACTATCACTGTGCTTCTTGCACACTATCACTGCGCTTCTTGTACACTATCACTGCATTTCTTGTACACTATCACTGCATTTCTTGCACACTATCACTGCGCTTCTTGTACACTATCACTGTGCTTCTTGTTCACTATCACTGTGCTTCTTGTACACTATCACTGCACTTCTTGTACACTATCACTGTGCTTCTTGTACACTATCACTGTGCTTCTTGTACACAATCATTGCTCTTGTACACTGTCACTGTTCTTGTATGCTATCACACTCCAGCTGGCTTACGGAAGGTCGGTGGTTCTACCCAGGTGCCCGCTCGTAATGAAATAATGCACGGAGGGGCACCTGGGGTCTTCCTCAACCATTAAAGCTGGAAAGTCGCCATATGACCTATCATGTGTCGGTGCGATGTTAAATCCAACAACAATCTCCCACATTAACACTGTTCTTCTTACATGCTATCACGATTCTTGTACACTATATTTGGTCTTTTTTTACATTTAATACCTCTGTTCTTGTACTTGATCACTGTTTTCATCTACACTATCACACTATCACTGTTCTTGTACTCGATCACCGTTTTCATGTACACTAACACACTAACACTGTTCTTCTTCCACATTAACATTGCTATCACTGTTCTTGTACACTATATCTGGTCTTTTTTTCACATTATCACTGTTCTTGTACTCTATCACTGTTTTCATGTACACTAAAGCACTATCACTGTTCTTCTTTCACATTAACACTGTTCTTCTTATAAACTATCACTGTTCTTGCTCTCTATCACTGTTCTTCTTGTACACTATCACACTATACCTGTTTTTCTTATAAACTATAACTGTTCTTGCACTCTATCACTGTTCTTCTTGTACACTATCACTGTTCTTGCACTCTATCACTGTTTTTTTTGTACACTATCACACTATACCTGTTTTTCTTATAAACTATCACTGTTCTTGCACTCTATCACTGTTTTTCATGTACACTTGCACACTATCACTATCAGACTATCAATACTATTCTCATTTACTGTCATGCAGTCACTTTTCCTCAATGAATTCAACAATATCAAAATGCATGCAAAATTTGCATTTTCTGAGTAAATTACAGTTTTAATGTAGGCAAATCATGAAATACACACATAAAGTCTAATATGTTTGTATGTAATTCACATTTTACTACACTTAACCTTTAGCCTGCTGGTGGCAAGTGATTTTGCATTTGCAACCAGTGCAGACAGATCTGATCATGGTCTACACTATTCGCTATTTGGTCAGTAAATTTTCAATGAACACCCCTTGTAATATTAACCCTTTCCCACATCGATACGTTTATCACTGTATCTATCTATCTACCAAACAGAAACGTATTGACCCGTGTCTATCGGTTACCCGATAGAAACGTGTAATACCGATTAACGGCCATTTGAACAGAATCGTTTTATCCCGTGTCTCATAATCAATCGCTTTATTTTCGTTCTTTTCCTAAAGAAACAAATTCCGGATGTTTACTAACTCAAAATATGGGATTTCGCCATCATTATTTATGTACAAGATCATGTGGTTACTATTTAAATTTACCAAGTACTTTGCAAAGAAAGACAACGTTTTTTTTTCCCTACATGTGCACGATGCTACGTCACGGAAAATTACTGAGAAAACTGCTTGCAACTGGCCGGTTCGCGAAACTTTCCTCATTCTAAAAATAACAACCATTTAACATCTAAGTATTTTTAAATGTGTTAGGTCATGAAGGTCACGCGTGATACATGCAGATTTCCCCTAAACAACAATTTGTGTATACGATGGCTTGGAATTTATGGCCTTACATTATGGGAAGTGTTAATCAAAACAGAAGGACCGCGGCTTCCAAATATTTTATGACACCCCAAGAGTTAATTGCAGTGGAAGTAACCCGTGATGTACCGACGTTTGATCATCAAAATATTACATAATATTATCTAAAAATATTTTAATTTTTTGCACAAGAATACTGTAGTCGGTTACGAGTCTTGATCTCAGCGATCTTTTTGCACTTTCAGAAATTTTACGATCCGTTATTTTTGTAGTGTTATTCAGTTTGATGGTTGTTTTTTTATATAAATACTTACTGATTCTGATTTCGAAAGATGAATCTATTAACTATAAATCAAACTTTCAAACATCAAAATGAAATTGTATATGAATTTCAATGTGGAAGTAATCCAAAACGGAATTTTATGCCTAAAAATATAATTCCCTTACTTTAACACTTTATATCTTCGAAACTCAGAGAGAAACTATAATAAATTTTGTATCATCGGAAAGAGAATTTAAATTGCTATAAACTTTATATTGACAAAAATAATGCCAAACTTACAGAAAATATTAAAATAATGACGTTTTTAACATAAGTGTGTGTAAAAACTGAAACTGAAAAAAAAACTGCTTTATTTGATTAAACGCCTAATTTTACACATAGTATATTCACTGGCGTTGTACATTAAATTATACCATAATTATACCATATAGCGCCCAAGGCGCTTTACATAGTTCAAATGCAGCCACACAGGGCGCATAATTCATCCTCTACTAGTACAGACACAGAGCGATCTGACCAGAGGGACAGAGTGAGACAAAGCCCCCACGACAGAGAGATCAGAAATCAGATACAGGCTTATCCGGCTAACTTAGCCTAGCTCGTTTCGAATAGACAGCCTGGTTCTTTACCGTGCCCAGTGTATAGCACTGATACACGCAAGGATTGCCTGGGTTCCTGACCAGTACACCTCTAGTTGGGTGGGAAACACTGAAAAGCGTTTCTGAAAATTCCCGAGGAGCTGCCAGGGATCGAACCCCGACCTCAGGATTGGAAGGCCAGTGTGCAAACCACTGAGCTATCCGTCCACCCGTGTAATCACAAAATAGTGCCAACACCTCTGTTCAGATAAGACAGTCATGCTTATCAGCCATATACCGATTATTGATTATTGATTATCACTTATCAGTGTTATGTAAAAGAGGTTACTTTGGCTTCTGTTCTGTGTGGTAAAGGGTTAAATGGTACTGCCCAAATTGAATGATAGACCTGTCTACTTTAGAAATTTAGCAGGGTAAATGTTAAAATACCCAAGCTGTCACACACAATGCACTGAATAGATTTTTCACATATTTCAAAGTATGAACAGATCACAGATGATAGGCAAACTGCTTTTGATATATTTGTGTGATTCTAATTTGAAAGCTTCACAAAGATGAAATTATTTAAAATATTAAGTTTTCCCTTTCCCAGGTGGGATATTAATTAATATAGATTTATCTTTACCTTATTAAAATGATTTTCTATAATTAAGAAACAAGGCATTATGGTATTATTGTTCAATATAAGCTTTCAATGAAAGTAATGCTCTTGGAACATAAAGACAACAGGCACAAACAGGCCTTAGTCACTCACCCATTATGGAAGACCTTGACCATAACCTTGAAGTTTGATAAACATCCATTTAGTAGAGACCGTACCATAGCTCTTCGCATACTTTGATTTTTCAAACTAAAGTGATTTTTACAAGTGCACCGGTTACGATAAAAATGTAAACAACGGACTCTGTCTATGAAACTTTGAAATGAATGAATGACAGTCGATCTTAGTCATAATACTGATTGACAGTGAATGCTAATGACTCCATGTGTTGCAGAAAGGTATTTAGTTTGTAACTGTAATTTCCCATCAACTGAAATCCTCTCAAAACTGGTAAAATAATTACTTATATTTGGACAAAACTCACCGTCTTTGCCGTTCGACAGCTGCAAAAAGGGCAAATATAAAAGATTCAGTGTAAGTAATATTTCACTGGTACTACCAGTTAGTAAGTTCATACTCTGAACAACACGTCAGAGAAATTTGGGCAGATTTGACCGATTATGACGTTGGCAGCATTAGATTATATTTTTTCTTTACACAAAAATTGCCGTTAGGTAACAAAGCGAATACGCCGATAATCCGGAGTTCACCGATTATTGTTCCAGTTCACGCAATGTAATCCAGCAATTAAACTGCATAGCTATTTGCTACAGCAGTTATAGGGAAGTGGTAGAGTGTCTGCCTTGGGTGTGAGAGGTCCTGGGTTCGAGTCCCAGTTAGAGCTTCTGCTAAAGCATAGTTTTGTTGTTAATAAACTGTTCCAGATGTTCTAAATTTTTAGCACACAGTATCCTGGATCTGTATTTAGCAATCCAGATCAAAGTTGAATGTTAAATCAAATGCACCCAATTAGAAAATATTGACTATATTATGTCCCTTTGATGTTTATGCTCTCCATGTTCAAGAAGAGTTATATTTCCTTGATCACAAAATTTTCGTTAACATGAAAATATTAAATGCTCGTAACTCCGCACTTCTGGATAAAATATTGTCTATATTTCTGTTTTTGAGAAATATATGGACATTTGTCTTCATTTCAAAGCTTTTTAACTTCAAACCTATGATTTGAAAAACTTAGGTACTATCTCTACATTTAGCTATTCATTCAAAGCTCTAATTTCACTGTGATGACCCAAATGTATGTACAATGAACAAACTTGAGACAAGTACAAACAAGAATGTTACAGATCAAGTTCAGTCCACCAAGTGGTTCAGAAAAAGTTGTATAAAGATTTAGCTCTGGCAGCCCCTATATGGGACGAGATTCACTATTTGAACTTGAAAGAGGTCCATGCAAGGATGCTACAGGCTAAGCTTGGTGAAGATCCAACAAGCAGCGATCATGAGAGTAAGTTGTTTTACAGCTCTGTTGGCCCCTTGGCCAAAAGGAACCATTAAAATTTTGAATGAACTTCAGAGAGGCCCATGCAATGGTACTTCAGGCCTAGTTTAGTGAAGATCCATCACATGGTTGAGAAGAAGTTAAATAAAATTATTTATTTAGTTTTGACTGCAAGGGGCCGAGTGAAATTATTCAAACAAATCTGAGAGGTCAGAATAAGGGTGCTACAGTTTAGTGAAATCTATCAAACAGTTCATGAAAAGAAATTAACTAATTTTTTTTTCTGTTTTTAGCTATGTCATACCTTAAAAGGGACTATTCTGAACAAACTTCACTCAGGACTATACAAGGATACTACTGACCAAGTTTGGTGAAAGTCCATCAAGTGGTTCATGAAAAGTTGTTTAAAGGTTTTTCTATTTTTATTTCTGAAAATGGCCAACCTAAACCAACTGAACAAATCTGCGAGGATCATAGAAGGAATTTGCATACAATGTTTGGCAAAGATTCATCAAATACTTCATGAGAAGTTTTTTAATGTTGTTTTTCTTCTATATTTAGCTCTGGAAACTCCCAAAAAGGCATCACTGCAGATCATCTGAAGCTGCAGACCAAGTTTAAATGTATGATTTAGAATTTTTATCATTCACACATTGCTTTAAACATATCAGTTGTTAGGTGCACGCCATTCCCCCTAAATTAATACTTTACTTTACTATCATTTTGTGATGACTTGTTGTTTACTCTAAAGCATGACCTAGTTTTGAGACATCATCTATGTCAATAAGTCATTTATATTCTATGGTGTTCCAGAATGTTTTTCACAAATACACTCGAACCCCTTTATAACGCTGTTATAGCGTAGCTGAAGGTTTTTTTAAACATGGAATAATAAAGATATTAGGAGAGAAAAACGTGGAAAGAAAAGTTCTAAAATTTTAATTTGTGCAAACTTTAACGGTTAGATAGTTGACTGACGAATGTTACATGCTAAGGTTATGCTAACAATCTAATTTTGACACGGTCCTGATTGCCTAATTGTCACATGCCTATATCACGGGTATGAAACGTTGCTTGCAGCACAAAATGGGCTGCACTGAAATGGAGGCATCGCGCTTCAGACGGCGCAGGCATTGCGCAGGATGTTTACAAAAATAACAAGCTCGGTGAGTAAAATTGAATGTTTTTGGTTATTGTCCTTTAACGGTAAAATTTTTTTAGAAATCGGGGAATGCAGCGGGATGTAGTTGCATCTTGCTGACAAATCCATGCCCAGTTTGTGAAGAATTATGTAATATTGTTATTTTGCTCGTGTTTTTCATCGGATACAGTAACATGAAAATTACAAAAGCAGTGAATATTCCGAGTCATTTCACCTCCTGCTGAAAAAGGAATGATGTATTTTAGCAGCATATTATATAAAGACATGATATCTGATCGACTGAGATAAAATACATGTCAAGGAAAAGGCATATCCCCTCGTTCTGCCGACTTTTCAGTCCAGTGCCGCAGGCATCGCGAGGGGCGCAGTCATCTTGAATACTATTGTAGTCAGTAGTACGTGTAATTTCGACCAACTAACATGTATTAAAATACAAAAAATATCAATAACAATGTTGTTCTTCCAGTTATTGTGTAAGATAAATCTTCTCAATCAGAACTTTGTAATATTGATAGCTATTTTAAGAAGTTTGCAATATTTTTTCACGCTGTTTTTGGGAATGGGGCCAAGTCCCTTCCAGTTGGGAAAATCACATCATTTTGTATTGAATTGGGATTGTTTTCTCCTAAAACAACAATATTCAATTACCAAACATTCGCATTTGTAACAATTAATGATGCTTAGTTTAAAGCAAGGTATGAAAACCAGCATTGGAGCACAAAAACTGTCATAACTTTTGTCAACCAATTTTGTTTTAAATATTCTTCGTTCTTATTTAAATATCTTGACTTAACAGTGAATTTGTTGCTGATATACTGTTACATAAAAACATGGCGCGAGATGAGCGAGAGAAATTTCATGTCTTTTATGTTTTTTTTTTTTTTTTAAATTTTTTTTTGTCTTTTTCGGAACGCCAAAAAAGCGATTCTCGCCATTTTTTATATTTATTTTTTTTGAGGGTGGGGGAGGGGGGCGAAATTCAGCTCACCACTTATCAAAAAGTACGCCAAAACTGTAAAGAAAAAAACTCGATGCTGAAACAAAAACATCAAAATTGGTTGAAAAATGACAAAAGTTATGACAGTTTTCGTGCTCCAATGCTGGTTTTCATACCTTGCTTTAAACTAAGCATAATAACTGTTACAAATGGGAATGTTTGGTAATTGAATATTGTTATTTTAGGAGAAAAAAATCCCAATTCGATACAAAATGACGTGATTTTCCCAACTGGAAGGGACCTGGCCCGATCCCCAAAAACAGTGAGAAAAATATTGCAAACTTCTTAAAATAGCTATTAATATTACAAAGTTCGGATTGAGAAGATTTGTCTTACACACTTACTGGAGGAACGACATTGTTATTGATATTTTTTGTACTTTAATACATTTTAGTTGGTCGAAATTACGCGTATCACTGACTACAATAGTATTCAAGATGACTGCGCCCCTCACAATGCCTGCGGCACCATCGAGATGCCTGCGGCACTGGACTGAAAAGTCGACAGAACGAGTGGATATGCTCTTTCCTTGACATGTATTTTATTTCAATCAATCAGTTAACCTGTCTTTATATAATATACTACCAAAATACATCATTCCTTTTTCAGCAGGATGTGAAATGACTCGGAATATTCACTGCTTTTGTAATTTTCACGTTACTGTATGCGATGAAAAACACACGCAAAATAACAATATTACATATTTCTTCACAAACTGGACATGGATTTGTAGACAAGATACAACTACATCCCGCTGCATTCTCCGATTTCTAAAAAGTTTTACTGTAAAAAGACAATAAACAAAAACATTCAATTTTACTCACCAAGCTCGTTATTTTTGTAAACATCCTGTGCAATGCCTGCGCCGTCGGAAGCGCGATGCTTTCGTTTCAGTGCGGCCCATTTTGTGCTGCAGGCAACGTTTCATACCCGTGTATATGCATTCAAAATTTAACAAAGGTGTTATGCAAACAAGTAAGCTAGCAGATGATTACTGATTTTTTGTCAAAGGTGTTTAGGTAAGGGATTACGTACACAGCGCTGATTTTTCTTTTTAAATGGATTTTTTAAAAAAAAAATTTGGGGTCTGGAAAATTCGGGAGCTAAGAGCGAACAGCATTATACTAAATACCGCGGTATATCAAATAGCGTTATAAAGGGGTTTGAGTGTACTAATAAACAGGTTGTTTACAGTATTTCAAAGTCTGGGTTAATCAGGATTTTTCTGTCTGAGGACAGAGCAGAACCTAAGTAAGATCATATTGTAAAACTTTCCTGTATTTCTTTATAGCAAAATATTACCAGTTTGGACATCTAATATTTGATGGACATACATTAACATTGTGGATTAAAAAAAATCTTTAAAGACTGGATTTATATTCTTCTGACGAAAGTGAATTACTCTAATAGTAGACCTTTAAATATTCTCTAAATACCATGTCCAGAACTGCAGCTTATTATAACTGTGCACAAATGACGGAGAAATTCTGCATTGTGTGAAAAATGCAAAATGCTTTGCAAACCAAAAGGAGTTTTTGCACATCCCTCTTAAATGAATCGTGCACACATTTTGCTTGGCCTCAATGTTCATTAAGGTCGTTTCAATGTATAGCATACCATCACCATGACATCTCCCATAAAGATGTATTTTTAGAAGACATTGGAAATTGCATAGCGGCGCTAATTTTTTTCTGAATTTAAAAAAAGGTGTTATGTATGATAAACAGAAATGGGGTCAATTACTTTAACATGTAATTAATTAGATTACAATTACATTGTGAAATGCTCAATGAAATTACAATTACCATTACAAGATTAAATTACATTTACATTGTGAATTGTAATTAATTACATTCAATTACAATACCAAATGTGGTAACAACCTAACATTCTTCTTACATGAACACTGTTCCAAAGTCTTTACTTTGTACTACATATACATGATAATACACCCATAAACTGATTTCATTTATTTCAAAATTGAATTTATGCTCAAAGTAAAATGTGTGTTTGCAGGAGATAAACCAATGCTATTAAGTTGGGAACATGTATGAAATATATTCACACCATTGAAAAGAAACACCTCATTACAGATATTGCTGCAGACCAAATTTAAGCTGTCTAACAGACTTTGAAGATCATACAATGACAAGAATACCGCCTTGTGGGTGCTGATGCTCATCTGATTTTTTTTTTGTATAATAGAAAAATTGTCCTACTCATGATTTTCTAAGTCCAAAAAGGGTCATAATTCTTGCAAAAGGCAGGATAGAGTTATGTTTCTTGCTGTACAGGGTCAGTTTATGATGGTGAACAAGTGTTGCAAGTTTCAAAGCAATAGCTTTGATAGTTTAAGAGAAAAAGTTGACCTAAACATAAAACTTAACCAAGAAATCTGATATTTTCTAAGTCCAAAAGGGGCCATAAATCTTGCAAAAGGCAGGACAGAGTTATGTTTCTTGCTGTACAGGGTCAGCTTATGATGGTAAACAAGTGTTGCAAGTTTCAAAGCAATAGCTTTGATAGTTTAAGAGAAAAAGTTGACCTAAACATAAAACTTAACCAAGAAATCTGATATTTTCTAAGTCCAAAAGGGGCCATAAATCTTGCAAAAGGCAGTACAGAGTTATGTTTCTTGCTGTACAGGGTCAGCTTATGATGGTGAACAAGTGTTGCAAGTTTCAAAGCAACTAAGCTTTGATAGTTTAGGAGAAAAAGTTGACCTAAACATAAAACTTAACCAAGAAATCTGATATTTTCTAAGTCCAAAAGGGGCCATAAATCTTGTAAAAAGCAAAAGAGAGTTTTTTGCTGTACAGGGTCAGCTTATGATGGTGAACAAGTGTTGCAAGTTTTAAAGCAATAGCTTTGATAGTTTAGGAGAAAAGCTGACCTAAACATAAAACTTAACCAAAACTGATTATCTAAGTTCAAAAGGGGCAATAAATCTTGCAAAAAGCAGGATGGAGTTATGTTTCTTGATGTACAGGGTCAGCTTATAATGGTGAACAAGTGTTGCAAGTTTCAAAGCAATAGCTTTGACAGTTTGACCTAAACATAAAACTTAACCAAGAAATCTGATATTTTCTAAGTACAAAAGGGGCCATAAATCTTGCAAAAAGCAGGATGGAGTTATGTTTCTTGCTGTACAGGATCAGCTTATGACGGTGAACAAGAGTTGCAAGTTTCAAGGCAATAGCTTTGATAGTTTAGGAGAAAATCTGACGTTTAGGAGAAAAGCTGACCTAAACATAAAACTTAACCAGGCAACGCTGACGCCGACGCTAACGCCAACACCGACACCGCTCAAGTGATGACAATAACTCATCATTTTTTTTCAAAAAATCAGATGAGCTAAAAATGATTCAGAGACAGACAGCTATTGACTACAGACTTGAGAATTATTGACTGTAATATGAAACAGAACTGAAATGCCATGCACATGATTCAATAAAAGATAAAAATAAAGTTAAATGTAAAATCTTGTAATTTTTAATAACATGAAAACAAAAAGAAGACTCTATATTGAACTAAAAAAAATTTAAATAGGTTTCCTTCAGGATAGGTTTTGAACCTATTTCATTTACATTTGAATCTTTACTGCTTTACCCACTGGCACAAGACCAGAAAGAAAATTTCACTGTACATGTTATACCCAACACCTAGGTATATTATAGGAACCATGGTCAGGAATGGGAAGTTCAGTTACACATTTCTCACCTAAAACATGCAGTTTGGTTCTGAGTACCTGACTATCTGTATGTTTCTGTTTTGCACTTTTACCATATAAAATCCATACTGATTCCATTTTCTACTCATTTTCTAGGTCTTTATTCCTTCAACCATTATATAATTAATCTATCAATAAGCCCAGCAGCTGAAAATGTTAGGTTTTAACTGCTGATCAAAATGTCATCATGCTTCACCAGACAATCAATTTTCAATCAAATTTTCTTAATGGTAGCCTGTGGAAAAGCTATCAGTTATATAATGTCTGTTACAGTGTACATAAACACCTTCCAAGTTTTTTTTAAATCTTATCTTTCAACATGTTGGGTACTGTTATAGTCAAAACCTTTATTTCAGTGAAATACTGAAATTTATCAGTGAAAAAAAATTGGATATTTTCACTATTTCAAACAGAGAAAATATCATTTTTATTTTTCACTGGTACTGAACTACAGTTGAATGTGATATAATATGAATTATGAATGATAGAAAATTCCTTGCAAAATGTTCTTCAGTAAAGGTATAACTGTATAAAAATAACAACAGGATCATAGATATAGAAATCAGGAAACATAAAAGAACTATTTACATTTTTTACAAAGATACCCTGACGTCACGATATTATCACGTCATGATGCAATGCACATGAAGTTGCGTGGACAAACTGGATATAATTTGGTTAAAACCATTAAAAATGCATAAAATGAACAGAAAATTTGTTTCAGTGTAAGATCGAAATACATTTCACTCGTTCACACCATAATCTACATTTTCACGAGTGGCTGCTGTGCCACTCGTGAAAATATTGCATTATAGTGTTCACTCGGTGAAATATATTTTGATCTTACACTATAATAAACTATCTATTTCTGTTAAAAAATAAATAAATTATATAGGGCCAAACTTGCGCTGATCCAAGCATACTAAAACCTTGTAGATAATCCTTAAAAAACAGTAATTGCAGAATAATGTCAACAAAAAAAAAACAGCTCCAAGCATATATAGTAGCTACTAATAAACTTTGATAATATGGCAGCTGACCTCAAAACAATTGACCGTTTATTTTCCAATACAGGTAAATCCAATAATTGCTTTACAATAGATTTGTGATGGATTATCTTTGAACACCCCTGGACTTATTGGACTCAACTGCCACATTATCAAAGCTTATTAGTATAATGGCCCTGAGAAAAGCTGGCATGAATTTTTAACTGTCAAGAGTAACCTTGATGTTTGAGAATGTTTGTGTCACTATGTCTCAGAGGTTAAAATATATGCCAAATATAGCAAGGACTGCTCCATGTATATCAAAGTTATTGTTCTGGACAAGAAATGGACACACACATGCATGCAGGTACACACATACTTACGCATATACACCAATCAGCCATTTATGTTGGACTTGGCTCACCACAAGCCTGGTCTAAAACAGGATATTCTTCTGACAAAATACAAGGGTTATATAGTTCTTGGCTTACTTACTTGTCTCAAGATAGTAAACAAGTGTATAGTTTTGAGACTAGATCTCCTGTAAGAAGAGTGGACTAAAGCAAACTTTTTTTAAAAATAACCAAGAAATAATTTGCATAGAACAAAAATGGCCATAATATTTAGTTTAACCCAAAATTTAGTTGAGACAAAAAAAGCAACCACTAGGGTTTGTTCTATTTACCTTTAAAGTATATGCATTAAAAATAAACTGTAAACACACTAGACTAGCTCCTAGACTATGATATATCTTTTTACATTTTTATGATTGAATGTAGTGAACTGAGCCAGTCTATATCCTATGTCCAATATCATAGTCTAGTACTATCCGAAAATTCACCAACCTCTTTTTAGGTTTGTTATCAATCAATGTCAAGAACTGACCACAGCCTAACTGATAGAGATCAGTGGTTTACTGCCACATGTTTATGCAATTTATTGAGACCATCTGGTAGCTGGGCTTTACAACTGCTGGGGTCAGCCGAGTTGTAATTTTATCAGAAATGAATTTTTGTTTCTCTGTATTGGTACTTGCAATTAGATTGGAAAATCTGAAAGATACACACTCATATGGCTTGTCATAAAATGTAAATAAGGAATTAAACTTCAATTGAACAATAAAGAAGTAGAACAGATGTGTTTTTTTCCCTGAACTGGTAGCGGAAAAGTTAGCTTTTGCAATATTTGTGTTAAAACCTTGAACGTTAATAGACGGAATGCACATGTAATATAGTGGTATCACCTCTTGTTGCATTAATGAATATCCAGGTTCAGGGGCTGAATAATGCATATTGAAGTATTGTATCTGAAGGACAGTGAAACACAAGTACAGGCACATAAATCTGCAATCTTACTCTGAGAATATTCGGACAGAATGCTTTCATTTCTTGTAATCCTGTATTCTGTTAGAAGGTCTATGGCTTTTCTGAGGAATTTTTAGCTTTAAAAATCTATATGTAAATACATGAAAGCACACTTTTTTTTACATCAAAGTTGGTATTTCTGCAGAAGATAGAAACGTCTCAAAGTTAGATATACATTTAAGCTTATAATTCTTGTATGTTTCTTATTTGTGCAAATTCCGCATGTTGCATACTATATTCTTAAGTTAAGGGGACGCATACTTTGAAATTAGAAAAAAGTGGGTGGGGTATTATAAAATTTACCTGCAAAAAAGTACAAGGTTTTGGTAAATGAAATGAATACTGTTTCAACTGTTATAAGTACACAAAGGATTGCTCACTAAAATAAAAATGAGAAAAACTGAAACAAGAAAGTTATTGTTGAATTACATAAGACTTCTTGTGTACATTCAAAGTCAACAATTAAGACTTTTTGGTGCGAAAATAATAGTGCTTCACTTTGTCCAAACATTTATCAATGTCCTACAGATTCTAATTTAAAGAAAGAATGTGAAATAAGTTCACTGTCTTGCTTTTCATTTGGCATATGTGAGCTAAAACACATTATTTAGTTTGTTTACAAAGTAGTGCATAAGAAAAGATACGGTGGTCAAGGAATGCCACATTACAAAACTAAAAGAGTATATTCCCCTTAATACATTAAACATTTATCATTACAGAAGTCTAGTGGCTTACAATAAAGGCCTAGAAATGTTGCCATTATTAATTTTTAACTTGGTATTCATGAATTGCAATGCACTTAAATATCAAAACACATTCAACAAACTTTTGAAAATGTACTGTCTTAAAAATCCCTAAAATAAGGTATGAAATTTTGTTGAGAGGTCCGATCAATGTGTATATGTGCAAAAGCAACATTCTAATCTTGTTCACAAAAGTTACTAATACACAGCAGGAATGTCAATGATCAAAACTGGACGAATATACAGTTATCCTCATTTTAATGTCATTTATAATTTGTCCTTGAATTCTCCACCATACTTTTCATAACTCTGTTTGCACGAGTTGCACGAGAATGCTGTCATTCACGTAAAAAAATGGGGTCAAATAAGTTGTAAATGCAATATCATTAATGGATTATGCAGTTCAAGATAAACTTTATCTCATAACGTAACGAACATGTATAATGTTGTAACAACAACTTTACTTACACTAATTTAAGTAGCAGTCGGTTTATAAGAGACTTTATCGATTCATTTTGTGTTTTGTTATTGTTGTCAAAAGTATAACGGAAGTGCCTCACAACTGAAGCGGAAACCAGTTTGATGCGCAAAGTAGTCCACTGTAGGTAATATTTTTTGACAAATGTCCACAGAAATTAATAATTTTCTAATATTAAAGACGAATATCTGAATAGGATTCATTATTTGATAAGAAATTATAATCATCGACATGTTTTTTTTTAAAAAGCGTACACGTGCTGACACCTAAGTTGTCTCCCGTTGTTTATTAGAGTTACCTTTCGTCCGGCGCAGTAATACATTTGCAGTGAATCGCCGAGAAGTCGTGGGAAAATTAAAAACCATGTAAACAAACTAAAATTAACCACCTTTTCAAGATGAATTTCAAGTGATCGGCATTATGCATTTAACCCGCCTGACCTGTGTAGCATCTTAGATATCTGTTCTAAGGTATTCATTGTGTAGAATGTCATGCTATGCCCTTGCAATGCTAATCCCACTCTGATTTTTTTGTTTACATTTTTTATCAATGAGAAATATGGCGTCCATCCCGAGATGAACTGACGTGGCGTTAAATTTTTACATGTTTAAGCAAACCTGGTGTGTTAGAAAGAAAATCTCATCCCTTCAACATTATTTGGAACACTGTTATTGTAAAAAACCTGTTTTTTCCTTATACAAAAGCTTAATATTTTGTGTTGAATGTACTTTCACAAACACCTCTGTTTTCCTATTACATTCATAGTACCACATCCTTATGCACAAAATACTGAATATTACAGGTGTCCATCAGTATTATATCAGTTTAGGAATATGTTTTTTATTTTCCCACCATCGATTTCTTGAATATGCACCCCTTCCGCATTGCTGTATGAACTGTGAATGTAGCAATATGCGTCCCCTTAACTCCAGTTAGTTAACTACTACTACACAAATCAAGAAAACCCCATACTTGTATAATCTTTAGTAAAGATTAGCAGAGCCAAATGTTTTAAAATAAAAATTAATTGATTTGTGAAAAATATAATGTTAAACAGAGACATGTGGTTTCAAAGTGTTTTGGTGTTGAAAAGGTAACTCTACATATTAACAATTAGTTACATTTCTCTTATTAGGTACATGCATTTGTTCAATTAATCGTCAGTGTAGAGAGGATTGGAGGTGGTTGAAAATATTATGTATACTATAAAGTAATATTATTTGAAATTTTAAGCGCTGGTTATCACATCTTATTAGACCACTTTATTTGCTATTTAGTTTATAATAGTATAGTTTTATTCATGGAAGGCTTGTTCAATTTACAAAATACTTCACTTTAACGTTAAAAATGTTTAGTACTCTAAATACAAGTAAGCATTTGATATTTCGCAGAAAATATATAGAATTAGGAGTTAACATTATAACTCCGCCCTTTCATTTGAAAAATGCCACAAACCAAATGCAAAATATTTAATGCCAAATGCTAAATCTTAAACATTTAGTCATAATTGTCAAATGCGATGGCAAAACAATACTGTGGAAGGACGGTGCGCGATGCTAATTGCAAATGCTAAATAATTTAATAAAAATTGGCATTTAGCATTAAATAATATGTATTTAGCATAAAGTTATTGGCATTTAGCATTAAAACTGACATTCGGCAATTAGCATGGCGCACAGGCCCTCCATACAAAGTTGAATGCTAACATGCATTGTCCGATGCTGGCATGACATGGTGGAAGATGCTTCAGATCAGACTCATAAAACATGATGCAGATCTTTATTTCATAAAATCAATGGAAAATCAGCATTATCTTTCATCATTATAAACATTAGATATTTGAAATGTTGGCATTTGTTATGAGGGTAAGAATATTGTATTTAGCGATTAGCATTTAGATATCTGGCAAAAAGAATGGTGCACCAGCCTTCCATATATGCATCGACCTTCAATAGTTTTGTTATTAATCAATCTTTGTTAAGAAAATAAACGTCTTTTTTGTTTGGTGCTGCAGTGACTGCAGTACGGTGCTTGGTCACTGAATAGAAATCATTTTATGCTGACAATTGTGTTTCTTTTAATTTTGTTACAGTTTTCTCATAATTTTGTCTGTATCTACTGCCTTTCCAATGGGACAACAATTCTCGGTTTTATTAACACCTTTGAAAAGTTTTATACGGTAGCAATCCCAATCTTCTTTTTGACACGTATTATACAAGGCAGTTTCTTTATTGTTTGAATAAACTCGGCATATTTTTTAAAATGTGCCTTTGACAAAGACATGCTGTAACAAGTGAATGAAGTATTGCCATGCAATACAAAGTCCCCTACTGGAAGGCACTTAATTTTTTCTACTGCAGTATAACATAATGAACTGATATCTGTCAATGATGTATAAACAATATTGTACTACATATACAATATGTTATAACATTATAACAACACACTTGGATTAAAATGTGCATATATAAAAACCCACAGTTGTTTTCATATTGAATTTTTTTGGCTGATTATAAAAATGTTATCATGTAAGTTATTTATAGTAACAACAAAGGGAAATTAATCTTTTTAAAAAAAAAAAAAAAGAAAAAAAATAAATAAACATACATGTGATAAGTTCAGGATCCCAAAACTGGAGGTTTGCCATTTTTCAGCTGGAGTAGGGGTCTCAAAACTGGAGGTTTTTTATCGACATAAATTAAGCACGCGGACACATAACTTAGAGGCAAAATCCAACATTTTTGGCCACACAATAATGTATATAAGTCTACACCAGATGAAACAATCCTCATAACTCTTGATTTGAATTTTGACAGAGTTATGCCACTTTTTAACTTAATTTTTTTTGTTAAAGTTTTATATAATGTCTAATAGCTCTGTTACATTCATAGCTTTCGACTATTATGCATCTTTAACTGGCAAAGCTTTAATTGCCCCTTTTGCTGGCAAAGCTTAAATTCAGAGTCAATCACTGAGAAAAGTCGAGCATGCTATCTTACTGAAGCTCCCTCTTGTTCTAACTTTAATTTAAACTTTCTTAACAGATTAAATTTGTAGAAAGTCTGAAATGAAGGTGAAAATGCATTAACATTATTCTACTTGAGGACTTAAAAAAAACGAAGCTCTAAATTGGTCTGAACACAACTCATAAATTATGTAAATTCCTTACCCCACCCACTTTCGTATAAAAATACTGATGATTTTGACATGAAAAACAGAAAACAGAAATGCATCAACATGTATTTACCCTTACCAAAATAATGTAGATTGATGTTATCAAATAAATGAGTGTGTGTTTTCATCCAATTTTCAATGAAATATGTCCGATTTAGTAGCAAATTAATTTGGTAAACATTTGAAGAAAATTTAAATGGCGTAACTCCTTAAGGGGAAATAACACTCCTGTTCTAAAAATAGTAATGGGTGGGTTTTTCCAACAATTATTTATGTGATTTTATTACCGAGCAAAATTTTTCTTTGAATAATCAAAATTCATTTCAGTTATGAATTTATTTCTTATAACTGGGAGTTTTTTGCTTCCAATTGGTAAAAAATGTAGCTTAATTGGCATTGAGAATGGGCAGATATTCGGCCCGTGAGACAGGTGGAAAAGGCCCTGCTTGTCTAATCCCTTATCAAAACAAACAACTAATAATTCACCTGTGAAAAACAACTCTTTCCTCCAGGTACATGTGTGTCAAACATGTATAATACACAACAGTCGGTAACACTTTGATTTACTATGTAAACATGTTTGGCACTCCTCGGTTATTATCAATCCAGTCATAATACTGATTTTTTTTTGAAAAGCGGGAGAAATATGGTTCTGGTCGGGAGACGGGAGGCAAGCTGAAAAAATCGGGATTTTGACCCTCCCGCGCGGGAGATCACATGTATGAAATAAATAATAATAATGATATAAGTCCACAAGAAACTCTTTACCAGGTAGAGATAGGTCAAAATACACCTAAAATTGGATGTAACATGCTTGCTGTACCACAGAAAAGTGGTCTCGATTTTTCTCTACCGCCAGTAATAAAAAAGTTACAATAAAATCTATTTATAGTAACAACAAAGGGACGTAATTCTAAAAACAAGGGTGCCTCATGGTGGTGAACATTTGGTCCAAGTTACATCAAAATCCCTCCATGCATGAAGAAGAAATGTTCCGTACAAAGTCATTCTTGAATTTGACCTTTGACCTCTAAATATGACCTTGACCTTAGACCTAGGGACCTGGTTCTTGCGCATGACATGTTGTCTCTCATCCAGGGGAATATTTGTGCCAACTGATATCTAAATCCTGCTTTGCATGACAAAGTTATAGACCGGACAGGAAAAAAATCCTCTTGACCTTTGATCTCAAAGTGTGACCTTGACCTTTAAGCTAGGGTACTGGGTGTTGCGCATGACACGTCGTCTCATCATGGGAAACATTTGTGCCAAGTAATATTAAAATCCCTTCATTGATGGCAGAGTTATGGACGGGACAGGAAAAAAACTCTGTTGACCTTTGACCCCCAATTGTGACCTTGACCTTTGAGCTAGGGGTCCGGGATTTGCGCATGACACGTCGTCTCATCATGGGGAACACTTGTGTTAAGTAATATTAAAATCCCTTAATGAATGTCAGAGTTATGGACCGGACACGAAACAGACCCTGTTCATGCTATGTTAACATTTGACTGCTAAGTGTGACCTTGACCTTTGAGCTAGGGGTCTGAAAGTTGTGCATGACACATCGTCTTATTATGAGGTACATTTGTGCCAAGTAATATTAAAATCCCTTCATAGATGGGAGAGTTATGGACCGGACAGGAAAAAAGCCTTGTTGACCTTTGACCTCCAATTGTGACCTTGACCTTTAAGCTAGGGGTCCAGGTTTTGTGCATGACACGTCATCTCCTCATGGGGAACATTTGTGCCAAGTAATATTAAAATCTCTTCATGGATGGGAGAGTTATGGACCGGACAGGAAAAAAGCCCTGTTGACCTTTGACCTCCAATTGTGACCTTGACCTTTGAGCTAGGGGTCCGGGATTTGCGCACGACACATCATCTCATCATGGGGAACATTTGTGCCAAGTAATACTAAAATCCCTTCAAGGATGGGAGAATTGTGGACCGGACAGGAAAAAAGCCCTGTTGACCTTTGACCTCCTATTGTGACCTTGACCTTTGAGCTAGGGGTCTGGGTTTTGCGCATGACACGTCGTCTCATCATGGGGAACATTTGTGCCAAGTAATATTAAAATCCCTTCATGGATGACAGAGTTATGGACCGGACACGAAATTGCGGACGGACGGAATGACGGAATGACAGAAGGACGGAATGACGGAAAGACGGAATGACGGAAAGACGGAATGATGGAATGACGGAAAAGAGCATTCCTATAGTCCCCAAAACTGGTTTTCAACCAGTAGGGGACTAATAAACTTTTAAAATTCATTCTTCAGTTTCAGAATTTTAATGATTAGAATAATCCTTTAAATAAAATAAACATATTATTGTTAATAAATATATTTGCAAGATGACCCATCAAGATTTAAGTGGCAAAATAGTTTATTCTAGATGAGAATGGTTCTTCAACAACACCATTAAAAATCAGTTAGGTAAACAGATTTATGATCAGCAGCATAACCCTTGACCACTAGCATGATGTACCAAATTATCCATGGGTAATCTAATAGCCAATCATCTCTCTGAGAGCATTTCCGATTGTACTAGACTGATAATTTCAACATCAGTCCTGTATGAAAATCCCTAAAATAGACTGGCTTTTGTCTCTATAAATTGAATTTATCAAAAAAGGGAAAAATATAAAAATATAGTTATTATCAGTCTAGTGGCTAGTCTATAAACACACCACCTTCAACCAATTAGCTGCAGTGGATTTTTTTTTCAAGCATAAAATTTATAAATTTTTACCTTGATCATGACCCTAAAGGCCCCATATCTAATCCTAACCTTAATATTTCTACAAGCTACAAATAGGCAAAGATTCATTTCAATATGTTATTCAAAACTAAAGTTATTGATCAGACACTGTTTTCTTTCTTTAAAGTTAACAGTTGAGCTTAAATCTCAATGATCCCTATATGCAAAACCAACCTCTTTTTTATCAGCTACCTGTTGGGCAAGTTTCATTTCAATATCTACACCATGAAGAGAATGGTCAGTTCGACTGCCCAACAATTAACATTGCCAATCTAATTAAAAACTTTCGATTTTGAAAAATTTGGTTAAAAACAGAAGATCGACATATCGATGCTGTATCAGCTGAAGAAGAGTAAGTAAACAGTGAAGCAGATAACTGACCTTTTCACAAACTACATTAAAATCTTAAATTACTAGAGTATATCTAATTGTTCTTAATGGAGCAGGACTACATTTTATGTGGAATCACTTCATCTAACTGCACTTAAATCTCAGTATTCACAATAGATTCTAGAGATTAAATGCTTTTCTGAGGAAATATGTTTCTGATGGCAAACATTGGAATACTTGTCAAAAGGTGGACTACATCTGGAAAAAATGGCAACAAAATGGAAAAATTGCTTATTCCTGCCCTGTATGTTATGGCAGCAAATATTGAAATCTCTGTCACAATGTGCTCTACATCTGTTATGAAACTGGCAATAAAAGGTGGGTTTGTAAAAATGGCAACAAAATGGAAAAATTGCTTATCCTTGCCCTGTATGTTATGACAGCCAATATTGAAATGTGTGTCACAATGTGCTATACATCTGGTATAAAACTGGCAATAAAAGGTGGGTTTGCTTATCTTTGCCCTGCAACTTTTGGTAACAAGTAACTTGTCAACAAGTAATCTGTAACAAGAGCACCGCCTTGCGGGTGCTGACGCTCATCTGATTTTTTTTTGTGTAATAGAAATATTGTCCTACCCATGATTTTCTAAGTCCAAAAAGGGCCATCATTCTTGCAAAAAGCAGGATAGAGTTATGTTTCTTGATGTACAGTGTCCACTTATGATGGTGAAAAACTGTTGCAAGTTTTAAAGCAATAGCTTTGATAGCTTATGAGAAAAGTTGACTTAAACATAATACTCAACCAAGAAAATGATTTTCTAAGTCCAAAAGGGGCAATAATTATTGCAAAAAGCAGGATGGAGTTATTTTGCTTGCTGTACAGGGTCAGCTTATGATGGTGAACAAGTGTTGCAAGTTTCAAAGCAATAGCTTTTATAGTTTAAGAGAAAAAGTTGACCTAAACATAAAACTTAACCAAGAAAGCTGATATTTTCTAAGTCCAAAAGGGGCCATAAATCTTGCAAAAAGCAGGACGGAGTTATGTTTCTTACTGTACAGGGTCAGCTTATGATGGTGAACAAGTATTGCCAGTTTTAAAGCAACAGCTTTGATAGTTTAGGATAAAAGCTGACCTAAACATAAAACTTAAAACCAGAAAACTGATTTTCTAAGTCCAAAAGGGGCAATAAATCTTGCAAAAGCAAGATGGAGTATGTTTCTTGATGTACAGGGTCAGCTTATGATGGTGAACAGTATTCCAAGTTTCAAAGCAATATTTTGATAGTTTAGGAGAAAAGTTGACCTAAACATAAAACTTAACCAAGAAATCTGATATTTTCTAAGTACAAAAGGGGCCATAAATCTTGCAAAAAGCAAAATGGAGTTATGTTTCTTGCTATACAGGGTCAGCTTATGATGGTGAACAAGTATTCCAAGTTTCAAAGCAATAGCTTTGATAGTTTAGGAGAAAAGCTGACCTAAACATAAAACTTAACCAGGCAACGCCGACGCCGACGCCGACAACCGCTCAAGTGATGACAATAACTCATCATTTTTTTTCAAAAAATCAGATGAGCTAAAAAGGTGCTCTACATCTGGTATAAAACTGGCATTAAAAGGCAGGCTTGCTTATCTTTGCCCTGCAACTTTTGGCAACAAGTTACTTGTCAACAAGTAATCTGTAAAAAAAGCACTATATCTGGTATAAAACTGGCAATAAAAGGTGGGTTTGCTTATCTTTGCCCTCCAACTTTTGGCAACAAGTAATCTGTAAAGAAGTGCATTACAACTGGTATACAACTGGCAATAAAAGGTGGGTTTGTTTATCTTTGCTCTGCAACTTTTGACAACAGGAAACTTGTCAACAAGTAATCTGTAAAAAGGTGCACTACATCTAATATAAAACAGGCAATAAAAGGCAGGTTTGTTTATCTTTGCCCTGCAACTTTTGACAACAAGTAACTTGTCAACAAGTAATCTGTAAAAAGGTGCACTACATCTGGTATAAAACTGGCAATAAAACGTGGATTTGTTTATCTTTGCCCTGCAACTTCTGACAAGTAACTTGTCAACAAGTAATGTCTAAAAAGGTGCATTACATCTGGTATAAAACTGGCAATAAAAGGAAGGTTTGCTTATCTTTGCCCTGCAACTTTTGGCAACAAGTAACTTGTCAACAAGTAATCTGTAAAAAAGTGCACTACATCAGGTATAAAACTGGCAATAAAAGGTGGGTTTGTTTATCTTTGCCCTGCAACTTTTGAACAAGTAATCTGTACAAAGGTGAACTACATCTGGCATAAAACTGGCAATCAAGGACTGGTTTGCTCATCCTTGAACTGCAATTTATGTTGGCAATACTGGAATGTCTGTAACAAGATGCACTACATCTGGTATAAAAAGGCAATCAAGCTAGGGATATCATCTTTGCCTTGCAACTTATGACAGCAAATATTGAAACAATCATAATCTTTACTACATTCTGTATAATAAATAGCAATCTAGGATAGGTTTGTTTATACTTGTACTGCAATTTATGAGGGCAAATATGAAATGTCTGTCAAAAAGGTGCAGTCAAGGGTGGGTGTCTTTATCCTTGCTCTGCAATTAATGTTTTTCTTTTGATTTTTAATATACAGAACAGAACAACAGAACATTATTATCAACTGAACCATCGTAGATGGCCATAAACTTAGTCATCTGACCTTGACAGTAATACCTCACTCTGACCATGACAGTATTACCTCACTCTGACCATGACAGTATTACCTCACTCTGACCTTGACAGAATTACCTCACTCTGTCCATGACAGTATTACCACACTCTGACCTTGACAGAATAACCTCACTCTGACCTTGACAGAATTACCTCACTCTGACCATGACAGTATTACCTCACTCTGACCTTGACAGAATTACCTCACTCTAACATTGACAGTATTACCTCATTCTGTCCTTGACAGAATTACCTCACTCTAACATTGACAGTATTACCTCACTCTAACATTGACAGTATTACCTCACTCTAACATAGACAGTATTACCTCACTCTAACATTGACAGTATTACCTCACTCTGTCCTTGACAGTATTACCTCACTCTGTCCTTGACAGTAATACCTCACTCTGAGGGAGAGCGCAGATCTACAGATCGCAGGGTCATGAGTTTGAGCCCGGTCGAGGCATGTGTTCTCCGTGACAATTTGATAAAAGACATTGTGTCTCAAATCATTCGTCCTCCACTGCTGAATCATGTTGAGAAGTTGGCAGTTACTTGCGAAGAACAGGTCTGTGCTGGTACAGAATCCAGGAATACTGGTTAGGTTAACTGCCCGCCATTACATAACTGAAATACTGTTGAAAAACGGCGTTAAACCCAAAACAAACAAACAAACAAACTGACCTTGATAGTATTACCTCACTCTGACCTTGACAGTATTACCTCACATATATTTGACAACACATTGTATCATGAAAGGTCACATTAAGGAGTACCGTATAGCGGGTTATTTCTGCGGTCAAAATATTCTGCGTTTTGGTCCCAGAAATTGTGAAAGAAATTTCTGCGTGTTTAAGTTCTGCGTTTTCACATAAAAGGAAGTGGAATTTCTGCGTTTTCGATACCAAGGAGGATGTAGTTCCTCGCATGATCGGACGTTGTGAGAATGATAGCGTACGAAAACAATGAACTTCAACTAAATTACCCGATACTGCTGTTAATACTTTTAATGAAAACATTTAAGGATATAATAGCATGTGAATTGAACAAATATAAGGCCAACAACATTAATTTATATAACTGCAAACTACGGTATACACTACAACTGCAAATTACGGTATAGCGGCATAACGGTTACACAAGTATAAAGGTTATTAAGGTATAGTTTGGAAGATGTTTATAAGGGATTAATAAGAACATCTCAAGTGAAATTCACTCAATTTATTATATTCACAAAAAAATTAAACAAACAAACAAACAAAAAAGGAAACCTTTTCTGAGGGATTAACAGTTAGAACTTTTATTGACCGTTACACCTAATTATATCATTATCGGTAATTGTTAGATGACGACGGTAATTTCTAATATTTAGACCATGCCATTATGAACTTCGGATTACCTCGGGAAATATATCGTGAAGCAACTTTAATGAAAAAAATAGAGATTTTCTTTTGCGTTTTAAATTTTTCCTGGATGAATATTCTGCTGGAAATATTTTTGCGATTCTACAGAGAGACCGCAGAAACGCAGAAATATTCCCCCCGTAGAAATAACCCGCTATACAGTACATTAGATGTCCTATTTTTAGCCCCCAAAAATGGTAGTTGAATGGAACCATTTAAACAAACCTGACAGATGTCTATACAAGGAGGCGGTGAAGATCCATCAAGACGAGTTTTGTTGTAGATACAGTGGAAGTTCTATATTTTGCAGTGCTGCATTGCATGTTAATGCTCGTTTGTTTGGCATTGACGTATTTTTTTGATGAGATACGTAACTTGAAATCAAGAACATAAGAAGACACAATGCTGTTATCACTTATCACACCACTTATCCCATATTGGTGCCATAAGCTACCCGCAGATAAACCTACAGAAGTTAATATCTCTACATTCCGGCAATAGAAGCAGTTATTATATTTCGAGGCTTTTGAAGAAAACTGAAGACGCAAGAGAGATTTCAAGCTGTCCGTAGAGGTATTAACTTTTGTAGGTTCATCTGCGGGTAGCTTATGGCACCAATATGGGATAAGTGGTGTAATAAGTGATAACAGCATTGTGTCTTCTTATGTTCTTGATTTCAAGTTACGTATCTCATCAAAAAAACATAGTGATGTCACAGACGTCAACGCCAAACAAACAAGCGTTAACATGCAATGCAGCACTGCAAAATATAGAAATTTCACTATATCTACAACAAAACACGTCTTGATGGATCTTCACCGCCTCCTTGTATAGACATCTGTCAGGTTTGTTTAAATAGAGTTCACTGCTACTTTAGAGACACTAGAATCAAAGATGAAGATGTTAGAGACTCTCAATCATGAGAAAATTCTGTCTCAAATGGAAACCGAAGATACCGAAGAGGAGACAGTCAACACCAACGAATATACGTTAGAACTGGAGTTAAAATTACGACAATTTCGACCGTTTCAACAACAAGCAGACGATCAGAAAACCAATCTGCGTGTTCAACAGAGGAGACAAGAAACAGTGCAAGATTTACTGCAGCAGAGCCCGTAGATGTACAAATCGAAAGTGTTGTGAACATTCAAGTGCCCGCGGAAGATACCGGAAGTCGAGCAAACAACAACAACAATATTCAAGTGCCAACAGCAGAGACCAGAGTGGGGCAAATATTCAGGTACCGTAAGAAAACATTCAAGTTGCAGCTGCTGGAACACAGAATACACTAGGTAATTATTCATTAATATCAGCTAATTCAGCGCAATATCATAAATTACCAAAACTTGCCCTTCCTACATTTAATGGAGAACTATTGAACTGGCAAACTTTCTGGGATTCATTTTAGTCAATGGTCCATCACAATTTTAATCTGACAGATGTGCAGAAATTTGCGTACTTGAAAAGTCAACGAAGGTCAAGAAGTCCATACTACTGACGGGTTCGCACTTACAAACACGAACTATGCGCGTGCTACTGAACTTTTGAAAGAGAGGTATGTACAGAGACATAAAATCATTGATGTGACTATGCAGGCATTACTTCAGCTACCAGTCCCTAGGTATAGTTTATACAGTTTGCGTGAATTTTACGACAGAATAGAGACTCATATTTGTGCCCTTGAATCCATGGGTCAGCATCAGGAGACATATGGCAATTTACTTGTGCCTATCATGCTAGATAAATTACCAGACATAACTAGGCAGTATATCGAGAACATGGTGACAGCAACTGGAAGTTAAGTGACTTAAACGCAAAGCAATTTACAGAACAAGAGGGCCAAGATGGCCCTAGGTCGCTCACCTAAGAAACACACCATAACAGTGTAAAACATGTTTGACCTAGTGATTTCATGGAAACAAATATTCTGACCAATTTTCATTAAGATTGGACCAAAAAATTGGTCTCTTGCGATAAAACAAGCATTTTCTTAGATATGACCTAGTTTTTGACCCTAGGTGACCAATGTTCAAACTCAACCTAGATTTTATCAAGGCAATCATTCTGACCAAAATTCATGAAGATCAATTGAAAAATACAGCCTCTATCACATACACAAATTTTTTCTTTGATTTGACCAAGTGACCTAGTTTTTGACCTCAGATGACCCATATTCAAATTCGACCTAGATTTCATTAAGGCAATCATCCTGACCAAATTTCATAAAAATCAGTTGAAAAAAAAACAGTCTCTATCGCATACACAAGATTTTTCTTTAATTTGACCTAGTGACCTAGTTTTTGACCTCAGATAACCCATATTCAAACTCGACCTAGATTTCATCAAGGCAATCACTCTGACCAAATTTCATGAAGATCAATTGAAAAATACATCCTCTATTGCATACACAATGTTTTTCTTCGATTTGACCTAGTGACCTAGTTTTTGACCCCAGATGACCCATTTTCGAACACGGCCTAAATTTTATCAAGGAAATCATTCTGGCTAAATTTCATGAAGATCAGTTGAAAAATACAGCCTCTATTGCATACACAAGGTTTTTCTTTGATTTGACCTAGTGACCTAGTTTTTGAACCCAGATGATCCATTTTCGAACTTGGTCTAAATTTCATCAAGGTCATCATTCTGACCAAAATTCATGAAGATCAATTGAAAAATACCGCCTCTATCGCATACACAAGGTTTTTCTTTGATTTGACCTAGTGACCTAGTTTTTGACTCGAGGTGACCCATTTTCCAACTCGGCCTAGATTTCATCAAGGTTATCATTCTGACCAATATTCATGAAGAATAATTGAAAAATACAGCCTCTATAGCATACACAAGGTTTTTCTTTGATTTGACCTAGTGACCTAGTTTTTGACCCGAGATGACCCATTTTCGAACTCGGCCTAGATTTCATCAAGGCAATCATTCTGACCAATATTCATGAAGATCAATTGAAAAATACAGCCTCTATCGCATACACAAGGTTTTTCTTTGATTTGACCTAGTGACCTAGTTTTTGACCCGAGATGACCCATTTTCGAACTCGGCCTAGACTTCATCTAGGTTATCATTCTGACCAATATTCATGAAGATTAATTGAAAAATACAGCCTCTATCGCATACACAAGGTTTTTCTTTGATTTGACCTAGTGACCTAGTTTTTGACCCGAGATGACCCATTTTCGAACTCGGCCTAGATTTCATCAAGGTTATCATTCTGACCAAAATTCATGAAGATTAATTGAAAAATACAGCCTCTATCGCATACACAAGCTAAATGTTGACAGACGACGGACGACAGACGACAGACGACGGACGACAGACGACAGACGACGGACGACAGACGCCGGACATCGAGCGATCAGAAAAACTCACCTGAGCATTGCTCAGGTGAGCTAAAAATCAGTATAATCGAATCAGGAATGAGGCAGACGACACAGCCGCACACGGAAACTTACAGATCAGCAGTAACGTAATGGGAAGGGGTAAACAGCAGCCATTTGCACAAATTTTAAAGACTACGCTTCAGACAGATTACTCATGAGATTTGGGGAAATTCTGCCCAATACCAGCAAGTAGTGTAAACACTGTTAAATATGACAAATCTAGGGCTGTAACTCGACAGAAAACCCTGAACCAGAACAGGCTTATAATATGCGTAACAAGACTTTACAGTGGAAACTCCTGTAAGCTTTGGTGAACATCTGGCTAAAGGTGTAAGGGATTAGTTAGTTACCAAAACACGATAAAATTTGACCAATAAAAGGCCATAACCCTGCTGAAAATCACTGAACTGGAATATGCCCAAAATGGGCACAACTAAGCTTGGCAATGATCACTTTTATTACGTTTGGTATAAATCTGCCTTTTTTCACAGACAGGCTGACAGACAGACATACAGACAGCACTAAATCAATATATATCCTTTAAGCACTAAGTGGGAGACATAATAAGTTTAAGTGGTTAATGAGAAGTTAAATGTTTTTCTATTATTTTTTTTTTTAATTTTTAGCCCAAGCGGCCCCTAAAAGGGTTGAAGCAAAACCATTCAAACAAACAAACAGAGAGAGAGAGAGTCCATACAAAGATGCTTCTAACCAAATTTGATAAAGATCTATCAAGTAATTCATTAGAAGATTTAGTCTTGAAAGTAGCCTTAGTTCAAGTGAGTGAAAAATGTGACTAAGCAATTCCTTTCATCTTAAATATTCACAGCACACATCAAATCTTTAAGCTTTCAATGGAATAAAAACTACTGGGGTCATCTACTGACTACAGGCAAATCATCCAATGAAGACTGATAGGCAAATCATTCTTTAATTATTAAGCAGAAAAGGTTTTATGTCAAGGAGTCACTGTATCTTTGACCTTTGACCTTCTGACCCCAAAAATCAACACTTAAGCATTCTCCAGTTATTGATCTGAAACCAAATCATTCTATGAAGTTTAAAGGATGTAGAGTCATACATTAGTTACTGAATAGAAACCATTTCCAGTCTCCAGGTTTCTGTCACCTTGACCTTTGATCTACTGACCCCTAATACAATAATGGACACCTGTTAACCAAAGGCAATCATCCTCTGGGGTTTGACTGTAGGCCTAAGCATTTTTTAGTCAATGGGTGGAAACAATTTTCAATCTCAATTTTACGATGAGGTAACTTTGACCTTGACCTCTGACCTACTGACTCCCAAAACAATATGGGTTATTTACTGACCACGGGAAATTCTGTGTAGTTTGACCATTGTGAGACCAAGTATTCTCTAGCTATTGGTTAGAAACCAAATAATCTATTGAATGAAAGACCAACCAACAATGAGCAAAATATTTTATCCCCTCTTCTTCGAGGGGAGACATAAATACACAATATTGTTGTGAAGAACGAAAAGTTTTCATATCATACTAATGTGAAGTAATT
Organism: Mercenaria mercenaria; assembly: GCF_021730395.1. NCBI lineage: Eukaryota > Metazoa > Mollusca > Bivalvia > Venerida > Veneridae > Mercenaria > Mercenaria mercenaria. Next base: position 17,936,945 of record NC_069363.1, read on the forward strand.
TCATCCTCCTCAGTGGATTGGACCATTTATTGAAAGACTGTGTGTTTACTTTCGGGATCTAAATCAAATATTGTATCAAGGAAAGGGTTAGCATGAAATGTATTGTTCTTTTGTCTGTAATGTTAGAGTATGTGAACCAGTCAACGTGTCTCTGTAAAGGCAAGAAAGTACAGCAAGTAATGAGACTTTTGGAAACAAATTATGCATGAGCAACATTATCACAGACATGTCAAACTCCCATAACGTGCATATGTTATTATATGAAGTCCAATCTACAGTTTTTGATAATTTACGTCTTTATTGCACATATTACAAACTGCATGCAACAAAATGCTGTTACCCAGACCAACAGCTTCAGGCTTCCCATAGCCATATGATAATGTATAACACTTAACAAGTGTTAGTTGACTCAAGTCAAAACTGGAAACTAGAGGGTCATAATGACCCTATATCGCTCAACTGTTAAACTTGGTCTTGGAATCATCAAGATAAACATTCTGACCAAGTTTCATGAAAACAGGGTCATAAATGTGGCCTCTACAGTGTTAACAAGTTTTTCCTTTGATTTGAGTGGTGACCTAGTTTTGACCCCATATGATCCAGTTTCTAACTTGGCCTAGAGATTATCAAGATGAACATTCTGACCAAGTTTCACGAAGATAGGGTCATAAATGTGGCCTCAAGAGTGTTAACAAGCTGTTCCTTTCATTTGACTGGGTGACCTAGTTTCTGACCCCACATGACCCAGTTTTAATCTTGGCGTAAGAATCATCAAGATAAACTTTCTGACCAAGTTTCATGAAGATAGGGTCATAAATGCGGCCTCCAGGGTGTTAACAAGCTTTCCCTTTGATTTGACCTGGTGACCTAGTTTTCGACCCACATGACCAAGTTTCGAACTGGCCTAGAGATCAACTAGACAAACATTCTGTGCAAGTCTGTAATACATCAAAGCACAAATATAGAAAATTTTGCCCCTTTCAGGGTCAGAAACTCTAGAACCCATGACAGAATCCTGCCGGTTTTTGAAATGAACAGAGATATTATTGTGACTTAAGTTGTGTGTAAGTGTGGTTAAACTCAAATGTAAAATGTCACTTCTATTGTGTTCACAAGATAAAATCAACAAATTTCGGCTCTTTGAGGGACAATAACTCTGAAACCTATAATTGGATCTGCCAGATTCATCACGGAATCCAAGATCTATTGTTGTTAAAGATATTTTGAAAGTCTGTATCAAATCAAACCATAAATGAAGTCTCTATATGGCTGCAAAAGCAAGAATAGCTAATCTTGGCCCTTTAAGGGGCCATAACTCTTGAACCCATGATGGGATCTAGTCAGTTTACAAAAGGAACTGAGATATTATGCCAATACAAGTTGTGTGCAAGTCTGATTAAAATCAATTGCAAAATGTGGTCTCTATTGTGTTCACAAGCCAAATTAGCAATTTTGACCCTTTAATGGGCCATAACTCTGGAACCCATGATGGGATCTGGCCAGTTTTGGAAACATACTGAGATATTATGCCAATACATGTTGTGTGCAAGTTTAATTAAAATTGAATGCAAAATCTCTATCGTGCTCACAAGAAATTGTGGACAGACGACGACGGACGATCACAAAAGCTCACCTTGTCACTATGTGTGAACTATTATTTCTGTTATTTGATATAATAAAACACTTATATAATGACTTGCCAGTCAATAATTGTACACTGTACAACCTTAACAATGTATTGGCAATTAGGTACCCTAAAGTCATTCATTTCAATCAAGTATGACATTACATTTATCAAAAACTAAAAAGTTATTATTATTATTATTATTATTATATGCAAACAGTATGAACTTACTAATCTATATAAAAAATGGAGACAATTTTGTTCCATGATAAGGCAACAGTATAGACTTTCTAGTAGCATTTTGCACTGCAAACACAGCCAGAAGCACACACACAGCAAACATAGCCACAGTCGCACATCGTAAAGTAGGCCAACCATAAATAGAAACAGTAGTAGAAAGATAAAGCAGACAGGCTGCTTCACTTATATTTTATCTATATGAACTAGAAGATGCTTTTGTAGAAAAGCTCATATCTCCCCCAATGCATAGTCCTATAAGCAAGCAGTCAATAGGAGACAGGAGCGAAAGTCAAAGAAACACTGATGGTTGACTGCAATAGGGATCATCTACTTGGCATGTCCAATCATCCCACTAAGTTTCAACATTCTGGGCCTAGTGGTTCAAGTTATGAATTGGAAATGGTTTTCCATGTTCAGGCCCCTGTGACCTTGACCTTTAATCGAGTGACCCCAAAATCAATAGGGGTCATCTACTCTGCATGTCCAATAATCCTATTAAGTTTCAACAGTCTGGGTCAGGTGGTTCTCAAGTTATTGATTAGAAAGTATTTTCTATGTTCAACCCCCTGTGACCTTGACCTTTAATGGAGTGACCCCAGAAACAATAGGGGTCATCTACTCTGTAAGTCCTATCAACCTATGAAGTTTGAAGGTTCTAGGTCAATTATTGACCGGAAATGGATTTCCATATTCTATCTGCTGCGACCTTGACCTTAAATAGAGTGACCCCACAATTAATAGGGGTCATCTACTCTGCATGTCCAACCGTCCTATGAAGATTCAACGTTCTGGGTCAGGTGGTTCTCAAGTTACTGACCGGAAATGGTTTTCCATGTTCAAGCCCCTGTGACCTTGACCTTTAATAGAGTGATCCCAAAATCAATAGGGGTCATTTACCCTGCATGTCCAATCAACCTATGAAGTTTCAATTTACTGGGTCAAGTTGTTCTCAAGTTATTGATCGGAAACGGTTTTCCATGTTCCGGCCCCTGTGACTGACCTTTAACAGAGTAACCCAAAAATCAAAAGTGGTCATCTAATCTGTATAACCAATCATTCTATGAAGTTTTAACATTCTGGGTCAAGTGGTTCTCAAGTTATTGATTGGAAATGGTTTTCCATGTTCAGGCCCCTGTGACCTTGACCTTTGATGGAGTGATCCCCAAAACAATAGGGGTTGTCTACTCCATAAGTCCTGCCACCCTATGAAGTTTGAAGGTTCTGGGTCAAATGGTTCTTCAGTTAATGATTGGAAATGAATTGTGACGAATGGACGGAAGGATGGATGGACTGACAGGGCAAAAACAATATGTCTCCCCCAATAAACATAAAAACATAAAACGCATGATGAAAATAGGGATAATACTTATTGCTATATGTCAAGTCCATTCTGGGGCTTAAAAAGACTGTCAAAACTTCACACTGATTATTTATACAAAGATTGACTAAAAAAAAGTTTTTGTTTTAGATTTATACTGGTAATTAAGAAACATATTTTTCAACACTAAGGCCAGAGTTCGTTGATTTTTCGTTACTCAGACCCGCCAACCCTATTTTTCGTCATTTTCGAAAAAAAAAAAATTGAAATTTCAAAAATTTCAAAATTATTTTCGGGCGACGATCTATGTTTTGCTGCATTCTGACGACGACAACGTCATTATTCGTCAGCGCATTATCTGTCAGTGTCATATAGGCGCAATTTCCGCTCAAATGGAAGCATCTATCGTATGTAAACAAAAACTTGTGTGAAATTTAAGATTGTCTTTGAACGATTTATGCGCGATGGAAAAGTGAAATATTTGGTTTAAGATCTAGTATATAGACAATAAAACAATGAAAAACAAGTTCTGTTAAGGCCAAGAAGATGAAAGCTAGAAAAAACTAAGCGAAATTTAGGTAACGAAACAGTTACGATCAGTAATCGGTGTCCCAAAATGCTAGAAAAACAAAGATTTACCCGACGTAAATAACAACGGCAACATTGAATGTGAATTTGACATGCCTTTGGCAGTTATATATGACATGGGGATGAGGTATAGGAGCAACAAAGTGCTGCCAAACAAAGGAGTCATCCGTTTCAGATTTTGGGCTGTTTTTTTTTACCAGGAGGGAAAGGGGCCCAGGCCTGTGATTTGGAGCAAAAATAGCTCGGTGTTTAGGCAAAGGGGAATTAAAAAAAACCTGATGTAAAGTCAGTTTTTGGGGAAAACTGCATGATTTAAAAGATATTTTCTGAGGGAAGGACCCTATTATGAAGGGGAAAAAAACCTGTGACATGCTTATGAAGACATATTACAAGTTGCCTGATTGGAAGTATTTATCTATATATTCCATTGCATACAAATCCCCTTCAGGGACCTATCTAGTTACTTTTGCTTTCAGTCATTTTCTGACCATCGAATATAAAATAAAGAGTGGCCCGACTTTGAATCACCTGCCCCTAACCACTGTGGGATCGAGCCCCACTCAGGTCATCATGTGAAAAAGATATCCAGCAGGCTGACGGAAGGTAGGCTGTTCTACCCAGATGCCAATTCTTGCCTGAGATGATACCCGGAGTGATACCTGGGGTCTTCCTGCATCATTTAAGTCTGGAAAGTCACCATATGACCTATAAAATTGTGTCAGTGTGACTTAAAACACAACAAACAAGAGCTCGTCGAACATGAAATGCCCCCCTTGATGCAGTCAGTAATTGCACATAAACAGAAATTATATGCTCACTGTAAACAAAAGTTCTACCATTCTGGTTCAATCTGACCTTGACCTTTAACCTATTAACCTAACAAGAGATCACAGAGTGATCTTGGCACCCACCACTTAGCCATTTTTGAATGTTCCAAATATCAAGACTAGCTCAAGGTCAAATTTCATTTCGGTACAAAAGACTGTGCATGTGGTCCAAATTTGAAAGCTGTGGCTTGAGAAATGTGAAAGTAGGTCACTAGATCAATTTCAAGGTCAAAGTTCATTTCGGTAGACAGAACCATGCATGTGCTTCAAATTTGGAGGCTGAATGTGAAAGTAGGTCACTAGGTCAAAATCAAGGTCAAATTTTATTTTTGAAACTCAAAACTGTGCGCGTGGTCCAAATTTGAAGCCTGTACCTTCAGAAATGTGAAAGTAGGTCACTAGGTCAATCTCAAGATAAAAGTTCATTTTGCTACACAAAACTATGCTTGTGGTTCAAATTTGAAGGCTGTAGCTTGAGAAATGTGAAAAAAGGTCACTAGGTCAAAATCAAGGTCATATATTATTTCGGAACACAAAACTAAGCATGTGGACCAAACTTGATGTCTGTAGCTTCAAAAAAGTGAAAGTAGGTCACTAGGTCAATAACAAAGTCAAAGTTTGTTTCAGTACACAAACCTATGCATGTGGTCCAAATTTGAAGGCTGTAGTACAGAAATGTGGAAGTAGGTCACTAGGTCAAGATCAAGGTCAACTCATGTCAAGCTTCATTTTGCCACTCAAAATTATACATGTGGTCAAAATTTGAATGATGTAGGTTATGGACATGAAGATTTTCAAAGTTTTTCCCTATATAAGTCTTTATGAACCATGTGACCCCCGGGGCAGGGCCATATTTGATCCTAGAGGGATAATTTGAACAAACTTGGTAGAGAACCACTAGATGATGTCATATAAAAAATATCAAAGCCCTAGGCCCTGTGGTTTTGGACAGGAGGTTTTTCAAAGTTTTTTCCTATATAATTCTATATAATCCATGTGACCCCCGGGGTGGGGCCATATTTGACCCCAGGGAAATAATCTGAACAATCTTGGAAGAGGCCCACTAGATTTTGCTACATACCAAATATCAAAGCCCTAGGCCCCGTGGTTTTGGACAAAAAGATCAGAAACCGTTTAACTGTTCCTGGCCAATGTGACCTTGACCTTTGACCTAATGACCTCAAAATCAATAGGGGTCATCTGCTGGTCATGACCAACCTCACTATCAATTTTCTTGACATTAGGGCCAAGCGTTCTTGAGTTATTGCCCGGAAACCATTTTCCTGTTCCTGGTCACTGTGTCCTTGACCTCTGACATACTGACCTCAAAATCAACAGGGGTCATCTGCTGGTCATGACCAACCTCCCTATAAACTTTCATGACCCTAGGCCTAAGCGTTCTTGAGTTATCATCCGGAAACCGTTTAATTGTTCAGGGTCACTGTGACCTTGACCTTTAACATACTGACCTCAAAATCAATAGGAGTCATCTGCTGGTCATGACCAACCTCCCTATCAACTTTCATGATCCTAAGCCGAAGTGTTATTGAGTTATCATCCGGAAACGGATTGGTCTACATTCCAACCGACCGACCTACCGACCGACCGACAGACCGACCGACATCTGCAAAAACAATATACCCCTCCTTCTTCCAAGGGGGGCATAATAAATATTAAAATGTATTAAATAAAAAGACCTTGGTCAGAAAAGTTTGTGAATTAAAAATAAAAGTATGTACATGCTAAAAATGAAACCAGCCGATCAGACCATTGAAAATTGAAAATGACAGATGGTTTGCTATTCAATCATCAATTTGATACTCGCTGGAGATGTTATGACCAAGGGCAAATAGTACCCATGCCCTAAGAGTGATTTTGTTAAAGTTTTTGAAATCATCAATTTTATGTTCAAGATAGTAAACAAGAGGGCCATGATGGCCCTATATCGCTCACCAGAGTTGATCTGGCCTACTGACCTAGTTTTTGACCCCACACGACCCAGTTTCGAATTTATTTGGAGATCATCATGGCAAACATACTGTCCAAGTTTCATACAGATTGGGTCACAGCTGTGGCCTCTAGAGTGTTCACAAGCTTTTCCTTTGATTTTACCAGGTGACCTAGTTCTTTTATCCCACATGACCCAGATTTAAACTTGAACTATAGATCATCAAGACAAACATTCTGACTAATTTGCAGGAGTTTCAAACTTAAATTGTGGTCTCTAGAGTGTTTTCCTTTGATCTGGCCTAGTGACCTAGTTTTTGACCCTACATGACCAAGTTTCAAACTTGACCTAGAAATCATCAAGACAAACATTCCGAGTCAGTTTCATAAAGATTGGGTCACAACTAATGCCTCTAGAGTGTTCACAAGCTTTTCCTTTGATCTAACCATATGACCTAGTTTTTGACCCAATATGACCCAGATTCAAATCTGACCTAGAGATCATCAAGGCAAACATTTTGACCAAGTTTCATAAAGACTGGGTCATAACTGTAGCCTCTAGAGTGTTCATAAGCTTTTCATGTGATCTGGCCTTGTGACCTAGTTTTTGACCCCACCTGACCCAGTTTCAAACCTGACCTAGAGATCATCAAGACAAACATCTGGACCAAGTTTCATAAAGATTGGGTCATAACTGTGGCCTCTAGAGTGTTCACAAGCTTTCCCTTTGATCTGGACTACTGACCTAGTTTTTGAACCCACATGACCCAGTTTCTATCTTGACATAGAGAACATCAAGACAAACATTCTGATTAAGTTTCATAAAGATTGGGTCACAAATATGGCCTCTAGAGTGTTCAAAAGCTTTTCCTGTGATCTGGCCTAGTGGCCTAGTTTTTCACCCAACATGACCAAGTTTTAAACTTGACCTAGAGATCATCAAGACAAACATTCTGACCAAGTTTCATAAAGATTTGGTCACAACTGTGGCCTCTAGAGTGTTCACAAGCTTTTCCTGTGATCTGGCCTAGTGACCCAACATGACCCAGTTTCGAACTTGACCTAGAGATCATCAAGACAAATATTTTGACCAAGTTTCATAAAGGTTGGGTCACAACTGTGGCCTCTACAGTGTTCACAAACTTTTCCTGTGATCTGGCCTAGTGACCTAGTTATTGACCCCACATGACCAAGTTTCTAAGCTGACCTAGAGATCATCAAAACAAACATTCTGACCAAGTTTCATAAAGACTGGGTCATAACTGTGACCTCTAGTGTGTTTACAATCTTCCTTTGATCTGGCCTAGTGACCTAGTTTTTGACCCCACATGACCCAGCTTCGAACCTGACCTAGAAATCATCAAGACTAACATTCTGGCGAAGTTTCATAAAGATTGGGTCACAACTGTGGCCTCTAGACTGTTCACAAGGCAAATGTTGACGGACGACACACGCTGACGGACGCCAGACAATGACTGGTCACAATAGCTAAAAAGTTAAACACAGAATGGTAATTTTCTTTGTATTACAGGTTAAATGCGTATTAAAGTAGTGTTAAAATCCTATCAGGCAACACATTTGAAGTGATCACCTATCGTCTGTTGTTTTAGTAAATTTTAATCTTTTTTTTTTTCTTTTGTTTTTCCTCCTCCTGTTAACATTTTTCTGCCCAGAATGCAGGTTGCAAGATCATGGTTTGCACTGTTTGCTGTTCAGTCAATAGATTTACACTGAATACCTCTCGAATAATAAGTGGTACTGCCAATATTGAATGATGAACCAATCCAGTTTAGAAATTTAGCAGGCACTTGGAAAGATCATAACATGAGAAACATTATAAACAGAATCACTTGGAATCATTTCACTTACTAAAGCAGTATTTCAATAGCAACTGAATATATTGACATAATTCCCCTGTCACTAATTACACTGGGAAATCAGCAAAAATATCTGATAATGTACTTTTTTTTCCATGTCATTTATAAAGCTTCTCCAATTTTATAATAAAATGCTTGTTTTAATACCAGTGGGAATTATTCCACTTTCTCCATAAATGTGCCTGTAGGTCTATATAAAATATACCTCATTTTCACTGCTAACTTTTTCTTTATAACACTGTGGTAACCATGTATAATAAGTAACATTCAATCAAATAACTTGTGCTTTTTCATGTTCTATGACCTGTTATGCTTTCTCATGCTTTATGACCTTACAATGTTTAACTTTTGTTCTTTTTATATTCTATAATATTTCAATGTTTAGTAACTATTAAGCTTTTCATGTGCTTTTCATGTTCTATGACTTTTCAATGTTTAATTTTTTAGCTTTCTCATGTACGTTATACATGTTTCAATGTTTGGCTGATGTTTTTTTTGCACTATGATGTTCAAAATTTAGCTGTTGTGATTTGGCTGATGTGGGTTTTTTTTGCACTATGATGTTCAACATTAAGCTGTTGTGATGCCATCTCAGTGTTTGGCTGATGTGGTTTTGCACTATGATGTTCAACATTTAGCTGTTGTGGTTTGGCTGATGTGGGTTTTTTTTTGCACTATGATGTTCAACATTTAGCTGTTGTGATGCCATCTCAATGTTTAGCTGTTGTCTTCCTTATCATTTATGACTTTTGAATATTTAACTGATGTTTTTCATGTTCTGTGTCATTGCAATGTTTGTTTTCTTAAGTTATACAATGTTTAAAGCTAAACTGATCTGTTTTCTCATGTTTATGCTGTTTCAGTTGATGATGTTTAAACGTTTCTCGATGTGTTTTCTCATGTTTCACAATGTTTCAATGTGAACTGAGGACATTTCAGAGTTTAGCTATTTTGCTGTGATGCTTCATTCTTTGGCTTTTATGTTGCTTAGTATTATGATGATATTACAATGTTATGCCAGGATGTTTTTTCATGTTCTATGACTGCTGATGTGTAATCCCTCATATTCTATGAAATTTCATATGAGCCGTGCCGTGGGAAAACCAACATAGTGGGTTTGCGACCAGCATGGATCCAGACCAGCCTGCGCATCCGCGCAGTCTGGTCAGGATCCATGCTGTTCGCTAACAGTTTCTCCAATTCCAATACGCTTTAAAAGCGAACAGCATGGAGCCTAACCAGACTGCGCGGATGCGCAGGCTGGTCTGGATCCATGCTGGTCGCAAACCCACTATGTTGGTTTTCTCATGGCACAGCTCATATGTTCTTCTTCTTTGTACTTAGAAAATAATAAATGGATTCAAAGAAACTCACAGCAACAGATATCATACCTTTGTTAATGTCAACTATTTAACCTTAGCCTACTCATTCAAAAGTAAGTTTGTCAAGGACACAGACCATTATGATGGAAAAAAAAACTTTTCAAGCTGCTGTTTTATTCCACATGTTCTCTTTAATACTCAAAGCTTGAAACACACAAAGCATAAAATCTACTGGTTTTCTTAGTCATAATTCTTTTAGCCATTATATAATTATTCTAACTTAATCATTTATCAATAAGCCCAGCAGCTGAAAATGCTGATCAAAATGTCATCATGCTTCACTATAGCAATAATTTTCAATCAAATTGGCTTAGAAAAGCTATCAGTTATAACAGAATTGTAGCAGAGTGTAAAAACATCTGAATGTTTTTCCCTCTCTGCATTATGTTCAAGATTAATGAAGAAATCTCTACTTTTTTCAAAAATAAATTATCAGGTAGTATCTAAATTAAGGTTGTACATTTATTACTGTTTTATTAAGTATAAATCTACAGAATCCCTTTTTTGCAATTTCCAGCTCAGGTAGTCTCTTGGCAAAACTTTAACAAAATGTCAGTTCCTTAAATTCATTGTGCACAAATTTTGGGTACCGTATTTTAGGGTGTATTGGTCTCACTTTTTTACTCATTTTGATGCCTGAAAAAGTTCCTGCGGTTGTACTACAGAACATTGCCAGCAGAATTTTTTTCGGGCCAATTTTCCAGCCGTGGCACTCGCAAAATTAGGTGCATTTGTTACGACACTCGCAAAATTAGGTGCATTTGTTACGAATGAACAAAATGGTAAAAAAAGATCAATTTTGGCAGCGTTTCAAGGAGTAGCGGTAATTTTCAATAAGGTATATCCTAAATATTCCACACAGGCCATTAAAATGACGATTGACTACAATTCAATGCCATACTTGCAGTCTGAATTACGTTTGTACATGCTTTCATTTTACTGGACGCCATTGACAGGTACTTTACATGTACACCGGGTTGGATAAAATCCGGACAGATCCATCCTCCATTCCAAACCAGGTTAGCGTTCCTTTGTTTATAATAATTCGGTGCATAATAAAAACTCGAAAGATAAAATTTGTATTTTTTATTTTACATAAAAATAGCACCCCCCGCACCCCCCTCCCCCCACCGCACAAAAGAAATTATCAGAATCAAATGAACACGGTTAATTACTTAATGCGGTAAGGCATTATATTTGCTGTGCAAACAATTCGCTCTTTAACTTGTATGATTACAGAATGTCAACACAAGCCGACTCTGCTCAGTTAATGTCAAAAAGGCGCTTTTCTTTGATTTGAGGGGTGGAAAATAATGTTGTACGCTTCTACCAATCAGGTTCCGTTAATAATTCAGTCTGAAGCACCGTAATGGCCGCTGCCATTAACAAAGTATTGCTGGGAAAAATCTGAAATTTAACAGCGACTTATACACTGGAACTTAAATTCAGTCCCAGTTTTGAACCTGACTTAAGCTTCTAAAGGAAATTTCTCAGATAACCTGTAGTTCATACAGACAAAGGTCTATATTCATAGTCGTTACTAAAACTCACACTTGACTCAAACTTGGGTAAGTATCACTCAAGTGGACCTCGAGTAGACCTTGCGGGAGTGTGAGTAGAGTTTGAAAGTCATATTCATAAATTCCACTCAATCTTGACTTTCGGAAGGACAGCTCGAGTAATGGCTTCATTGTACACAATGGATTTAGAGGATTATAACGGTTTATATGACAATAACACCAAGATATGCAAAAGTGCTGATCATTATTTTTGCAGTTGGAAGTTGTCATTTTATTGCTCATCTGTATGTTTATCCGTCCATCCGTTCGTCTATTTGTTTTATGATACGCCCTTCCGTCCATAAGCCAATCTACATTATTGAGCCGCACCATGAGAAAACCAACATAGTGCGTTTGCGACCAGCATGGATCCAGGCAAACCTGCGCATTGGTGCAGTGTGGTCATGCTAATAGTTTTCTCTAATTGCAATAGGCTTTGAAAGCATGGATCCTGACCAGAATGCAAACGCACTATGTTGGTTTTCTCATGGCGCGGCTCGTATCTTTTTAAAAAATAAATGTTTCCGTTGTCATTTAAACAATGAGATTTAATAATGATAGGTTCTTCATCACATTAAATTTGATGTGTTTATATTTTTCAGTAGGAATTAACCTTGTGAAATGTAAATATTTGTTACTAGACATGTGTTTCTGGGAGTGACTGATGAGCCCTGTTAGGTTAGGTTTCGTAGATGTATATTTGATTTCCTATATCTATTTTTAACCGTTTTTATTAATTAAACAATCTTTTATTTTGGGTCTTTTTGCGTTTTCCTCGTCCTCAACAACATATATTAAAAAAGAACACAAATAAGAACTTCCGCTTTAACAGGACACTGTTATCTAACCTTCAGATTAATTGAATATTGTAAATTTATTATCTAAACTTACATTATGAGACCTTGAGAAACACTCAAGGGTCCCCAGGACCTCCCTCAACAGTCACTCACTCTTGGGGGTTGACTCGACTGTCACTCACCTTTATGAATACAAATGGAATCTTTCCTGAGTAAAGACGGGACCGTTAGGCAATTTATTTGAGTGTACTCAATGAGTGGTGTTGGAGTATTGTCTATGAATATAGCCCAAACATTCTGACAATTTTGACAATACCTGCTCAGGTGAGCTTAAAATCAATGAATAGTGACCTTAAGACATCATATACAGAATATGTTATCCACAGACAACAGTATAGATAATGTTTTACTCTAAGAACTAAATTCCTTTAAACCTAATTAACGGTGTATTATTTTAGACATACCGATGGCAATGGTGTTATGTAATTTTCCTGGAGAGAAGTCATGACAAAACAAATTTCATGTAATACAAGAAAACAAAGCCCTGAAGGAAGACATTTAGGTATTTAATCAAATGTTCAGTTCAAACTTCTGTATCTGTAAACATTATCACCTGCAGTACCATTCCATGTAATTAATCATTTAAGACCTTGTATTTCTCAATTGTTTTTTTTTTTCAAGAAAAGTTTGTATTTAATGTGGTTATACCAGGCTGATGACTGTAATGCATGATGAAATGTACTTTCATCACACAATATTCTGTGCTTTTCAGCCATAACACGAGAGACTTATAATCCTGTGAGATGCAAGCATTTCTTGGAGGTAATTTCAAATTATTCATTCACATATTGCTATTGACATCTTTTGGCTGTATTGAACAGTCTGATAAAACATAGAATATGAATTATTATTATTATTATTATACCAGATTTATACAGCGCCCTTTTCATGATCAATTTCACGTTCAAAGGCGCTTTACATAGTTCAAATGCAGCCACACAGGGCGCATAATTCATCCTCTACTAGTACAGACACAGAGCGATCTGACCAGAGGGACAGAGTGAGACAAAGCCCCCACGACAAAGAGATCAGAAATCAGATACAGGCTTGTAATAATGTGTTACAAAATTCTTAAAAATAGTAACTTGTTCACATTGCACAAAAAGAATAATAAAGGATTTATAAACTGCCCTCTATTCTTATGACTGATTTGTGATTTGCCTAAAAGGGTAAAGATCTCCTTGCCAAATGCCCTTTTTTGGGAGCAATTACAACAACAATTAAGGGGTCATCTAACAAAAACAGGCAGGTTAGAAGCAACCTAACTCACAACAAGGGCTCCGCCAAGCGAGGCAATATACATCGAAAGAGGATGGAAGCAAAATTTAAAGATTTTTTTTTTTTTGGGGGGGGGGGGGGGGGGGGGGGGGGGGGGGGTGGGGGGAGCAGTATGCAGTATGATATAAACTGGTTTGAAGACAGGTTCTGTCTGATGTACAAAACATACTGGTTGCAGAAGTGTCTGTTAATATAACAACTAGTGTGGAAGAGACTGGCTTAATCAGGAATCTGTCTGATGAACAAAACATACTGGTTGCAGGAGCAATGCCTGTTAATATAACAACTAGTGTGGAAGAGACTGGTTTAATCAGGAATCTGTCTGATGAACAAAACATACTGGTTGCAGGAGCAGTGTCTGTTAATATAACAACTAGTGTGGAAGACTGGTTTAATCAGGAATCTGTCTGATGAACAAAACATACTGGTTGCAGGAGCTGTGTCTGTTAATATAACAACTAGTGTGGAAGAGACTGGTTTAATCAGGAATCTGTTTGATGAACAAAACATACTGGTTGCAGGAGCTGTGTCTGTTAATATAACAACTAGTGTGGAAGAGACTGGTTTAATCAGGAATCTGTCTGATGTACAAAACATACTGGTTGCAGGAGCAGTGTCTGTTAATATAACAACTAGTGTGGAAGAGACTGGTTTAATCAGGAATCTGTCTGATGAACAAAACATACTGGTTGCAGGAGCTGTGTCTGTTAATATAACAACTAGTGTGGAAGAGACTGGTTTAATCAGGAATCTGTTTGATGAACAAAACATACTGGTTGCAGGAGCTGTGTCTGTTAATATAACAACTAGTGTGGAAGAGACTGGTTTAATCAGGAATCTGTTTGATGAACAAAACATACTGGTTGCAGGAGCTGTATCTGTTAATATAACAACTAGTGTGGAAGAGACTGGTTTAATCAGGAATCTGTCTGATGAACAAAACATACTGGTTGCAGAAGTGTCTGTTAATATAACAACTAGTGTGGAAGAGACTGGTTTAATCAGGAATCTGTTTGATGAACAGAACATACTGGTTGCAGGAGCTGTGTCTGTTAATATAACAACTAGTGTGGAAGAGACTGGTTTAATCAGGAATCTGTCTGATGAACAAAACATACTGGTTGCAGGAGCAGTGTCTGTTAATATAACAACTAGTGTGGAAGAGACTGGTTTAATCAGGAATCTGTCTGATGAACAAAACATACTGGTTGCAGGAGCTGTGTCTGTTAATATAACAACTAGTGTGGAAGAGACTGGTTTAATCAGGAATCTGTCTGATGAACAAAACATACTGGTTGCAGGAGCTGTGTCTGTTAATAGAACAACTAGTGTGGAAGAGACTGGTTTAATCAGGAATCTGTTTGATGAACAAAACATACTGGTTGCAGGAGCAGTGTCTGTTAATAGAACAACTAGTGTGGAAGAGACTGGTTTAATCAGGAATCTGTCTGATGAACAAAACATACTGGTTGCAGGAGCCGTGTCTGTTAATAGAACAACTAGTGTGGAAGAGACTGGTTTAATCAGGAATCTGTCTGATGAACAAAACATACTGGTTGCAGGAGCAGTGTCTGTTAATATAAACAATAGTGTGGAAGAGACTGGTTTAATCAGGAATCTGTCTGATGAACAAAACATACTGGTTGCAGGAGCTGTGTCTGTTAATATAACAACTAGTGTGGAAGAGACTGGTTTAATCAGGAATCTGTCTGATGAACAAAACATACTGGTTGCAGGAGCAGTGTCTGTTAATATAACAACTAGTGTGGAAGAGACTGGTTTAATCAGGAATCTGTCTGATGAACAAAACATACTGGTTGCAGGAGCTGTGTCTGTTAATATAACAACTAGTGTGGAAGAGACTGGTTTAATCAGGAATCTGTCTGATGAACAAAACATACTGGTTGCAGGAGCAGTGCCTGTTAATATAACAACTAGTGTGGAAGACTGGTTTAATCAGGAATCTGTCTGATGAACAAAACATACTGGTTGCAGGAGCAGTGCCTGTTAATATAACAACTAGTGTGGAAGACTGGTTTAATCAGGAATCTGTCTGATGAACAAAACATACTGGTTGCAGGAGCAATGCCTGTTAATATAACAACTAGTGTGGAAGAGACTGGTTTAATCAGGAATCTGTCTGATGAACAAAACAACATCTAGTGTGGAGGAATCTTGCTGTCTGGTGAACAAAACATACTGGTTGCAGGAGCAATGTCTGATAATATAACATCTAGTGTGGAGGAGACTGGCTTCAACAGGAATCTGTCTGATGAACATGATGTTTAATATGATAATGATAAGTTAGATATAGACTAGCTATAGCTGGTTTGAGTAGGAATTCTGTCTTCAGAACATGACAGGCTGATAGCAATCTCTGTTTAACAAGAGATCACAGAGTGATCTTGGCGCCCACCAATGTGCCATTTTTGAGTGTTCCAAATTTCAAGACTTACTGACTAGCTCAAGGTCAAATTTCATTTCCGTACACAACACAAATCTATGCAAGTGGTCCAAATTTGAAGGCTGTAGCTTGAGAAATGTAAAAGTAGGTCACTAGGTCAAAATCAAAGTCAAATTTTACTTCGGAATACAAAACTATGCATGTGGTCCAAATTTGAAGCCTGTACCTTCAAAAATGTGAAAGTAGGTTACTAGGTCAATGAAAAGGTCAAAGTTTGTTTCGGTACACAAAACTATGCATGTGGTCCAAATCTGAAGGCTGTAGCTTGAGAAATGTAAAAGTAGGTCACTAGGTCAAAATCAAGGTCAAATTTTATTTCGGAATACAAAACTATGCATGTGGTCCAAATTTGAAGCCTGTACCTTAAAAATGTGAAAGTAGGTCACTAGGTCAATGTAAAGGTCAAAGGTCATTTCAGTACACAAAACTATGCAAGTGGTCCAAATTTGAAGGCTGTAGCTTGAGAAATGTAAAAGTAGGTCACTAGGTCAAAATCAAGGTCAAATTTTATTTCAGAATACAAAACTATGCATGTGGTCCAAATTTGAAGCCTGCACCTTCAAAAATGTGAAAGTAGGTCACTAGGTCAATGTCAAGGTCAAAGTTTTTTTCGGTACACAAAACTATGCATGTAGTCCAAATTTGAAGGCTGTAGCTTGAGAAATGTGAAAGTAGGTCACTAGGTCAAAATCAATGTCAAATTTCATTTTGAAACAGGAAACTATGCATATGGTCCAAATTTGATGCCTGTACCTTCAAAAATGTGAAAGTAGGTCACTAGGTCAAAATAAAGGTCAAAGTTTTTTCCAGTGCACAAAATTATGCATGTGGTCCAAATTTGAAGGCTGTAGCTACAGAAATGTGAAAGTAGGTCACTAGGTCAAAATCAAGGTCAACTCATGTCAAGGTTCATCTTCCCCCTCAAAAATATACATGTGGTCCAAGTTTGAATGTTGTAGTTACTGACAAGAACATTTTAAAAGCTTTTCCCTATATAAGTCTATATGAACCATGTGACCCCGGGGCGGGGCCATATTTAACCCTAGGAGGATAATTTGAACAAACTTGGTAGAGAACCACTAGATGATGCTACATTACAAGTATCAAACCCCTAGGCTTTGTGGTTTGGACAAGAAGATTTTCAAAGTTTTTCCCTATATAAGTCTATGTAAACCATATGACCCCAGGGCGGGGCCATATTTGACCCTAGGGGTATAATTTGAACAATCTTAGTTGAAGACCATTAGATGATGTCAGATACAAAATATCAAAGCCCTAGGCCCTGTGGTTTTGGACAAGAGGTTATTCAAAGTTTTTCCCTATATAAGTCTATATAAACCATGTGACCCCCAGGGCGGGGCCATATTTGACCCCAGAGAAATAATTTGAATCATCTTGGTAGAGGACCACTAGATGATGCTTCATACTAAATATCAAAGCCCTAGGCTCTGTGGTTTTGGACAAGAAGGTTTTCAAAGTTTTTCCCTATATAAATCTATATAAATTATAGAAATAAACAAAGGGCCATAACTCACTCATAAATTGTTGAACCAGTCTGTTTTTCAGGGGGACACAACTAGGGTACCAATACATCATTCTGACAAAGTTTGGTCAAAATCCCCCCAGTAGTTTCTGAGGAGATGCGATAACGAGAAATTGTTAACGGACGGACGGACGGACGGACTGACGGACGGACGGACGGACGGACCACGGACGCAGAGTGATTTTAATAGCCCACCATCATCATGATGGTGGGCTAATAAAGACATATCGCACAGTTTTCTACATGTATATAGGCAAAACTTTTCCTACAGATAGAATTTCTTTAAGGTTTAGCAGTATATCACAAAACAACAGATTTTTTTAGTAAATGAACAGCATCTTGACACACAGCTTATCTGTCCAACACATGCTTTACTATTCTGCCCACAGAGTTGGATACTAAATTTATTCAAAATGAGTTGTCCCCCTGTAAATAAGAATGCCATTTGTAAAGGAATAAATGTAAACAATTGTCAAAAACGATGTTTTACCTACTTATGTAAAGTTTAAACACTCGCACGATGTTGCAAATGCATCAAAACGAAGACATGTAACAGCTTTTCAAAAATGGTGAGTTTTTAAAGCAGCTGAACTGTCCAGAAGTGTGACCCCTTCATGCAGTCCCTTTCCGGAATTCAATACATGTAAGCGTTAATTGACAATGGTTTTGTAAAATAATATAAATGTTTTATATGCTGTTAAATTTTCATGTAAAACAATACTTTCTTTCTATGATTTGATGAGGTTTGAACTTTTTTCTCCGAAACATGGATCTATACCTTAATCTTTGTGTATTGACTAAGTGTCAAGTTTAAAACGGATTTTATTAAAAATCATAGGTACCCAGGCTTGATCTTCTGCACTTGAAAATAGATTTTTTCAATAATTTTCCGACTTTAACGTGCAGATAATTCATGACCAAGGCTGGGTACCTATGATTTGTTTTATTTCATATTTCTGTTTTTGATTTGATTCTCTGTCAGTAAACACAGTTTTAAGATGAAATTCTGTCTGTAAGAAAATTTTGCCCCATGTCAATATAGACACGGTGGCAAATGTCCTAAACTATAAACATGACAAAATGATAACGCAAAGTCCTGGTCTTTCCCATGGACCAAATTTCTTTAAACTTTATATACTGACTGCAAATGATTCTGAAACAGAAACATAATTTAAAATGCACTGTTTCTTTGCTTTGATATTGAATTATCTGCCCTTGAAAATTAGATTTTTAGCATTTTCTGATTTTCAAGGGCAGATAATTCAAGATCAAGCCCGGGTACCTATGATTTTTAAAACATATTTCCGTTTTAAACTTGACTCTTAGTCAGTACACAAAGTTTAAAGAAATTCTGTCCATAGGAAAATTATTGCCTACAAACATATAGAAAACTGTGCCGTATGTCTTTAATATAATAACAAGTAGAGGTCTGCGAATGACCAAAAAATTTTGTAAAATGAAGTTTTATCTGGCAATTTTACTTCATCTTTATTTCAGTGGTCAGATATCATCAAAGCAAAGCCTCCCATATAGAATATATCAAAGAACTTATAAATACAGGAAGTCATTTATTCTCATAACAGTGGGCGAGCCAGAGGTTATCATAGTGATATTTAATTTTATGTTATTGCAGCTGATAAAACTGGATTTTATCACATGGTTAGTAAAGTTAAGAAAAATATTCTTCCAAAGTCAGTTGATATTGTATCATGTTAAATTTTACTTTGAGTTCAGTGAGAAATAAAGGAATATCAATCCAAAAAAAGACAATTCAATGCCTGACCAGCATGTGTCAGAAACTGTTGTCACTTACTAAACTGCTTTATTTCTCTATATTTGTAAGTAATCTGCATAGAATTGGAAATGGTTCAATATTCCTGCATAATGTGTAACACCTAATTTCAAAACAAGACACTTTGTGCTGACAAAGCAATTTTCATATCACTGGTAAAATTAACATGGATGGCATGAGCTGATGCTATGGGGCGTGAGGGGTGTTCCATATTTCATAACCTCTAATGAACAGACTAAATCTAACTAAGCCTACTTATATTTTACTTGGTTATGTTCTATGCTCCAAAAAGGATCTTCTAATGATGCAGGATATCTGTAAAAAAACAAGAGCCATGTTAGACATGGCCAATCCCCTCGCCGGGCATATTATAATTGAAGGCTAAAGTTCCTGGCAAGTTAGTGTCTGAAAGTATTAATTTTGGGGAAAACTTTGAAGAACCATTTAGTTGTTGTCCGCATCAGGGGTTTTAAAGATGTGGAAGAAAGAATAAGTCAGTGGTGAGGTGGTTTACTGCTAAATTTTATTAATTTTCATGAACAGTATAGCTATGATGTTTTTCTATATGGCTACTGTAAAAAGAAGGAATGGAAAGCTAACAGGGAACAAGAGTGCCAGAATGTCACAATATGCGCCCGTCACAGCAAATTTCTTTAGTCTAGCAGCTGTATTTGCAAATGGAATTTTAATTTTGTGGTTGTTTAGTAATCATTGTAAGTCTTTTGTTTTTCTAAGTCCACAAAAAAACTCCTTACCAGGTAGGGATATCTTAAAATACACCAAAAATTGGAAAGTAACATCCATGTTGTACCACAGAAAAGTGGTCTTGTTTTTTCCCTACAGTCAATTATAAAAATGTTACAATATAAATTATTTATAGTAACAACTAAGGGAAGTAAATCTTAAAAAATAAAAAAATTGTAAGTCCACACAAAAATCTTTACCAGGTAGAGATTGGTCAAAATACACTTCAAAATTGGATGTAGCATGCATGTTGTACTACAGAAAAGTGGTCTTGATTTTTCCCTACGACTAGTAATGAAAAAGTTACAATAAAAGCTATTTAAAGTAACAACAAAGGGAAGTAATTCTAAAGAAGGGAACTGCGCATGACACTTCGTCTCATGATGGTGTATAATTGTGCCAAGTTACATCAAAATCCCTCCATGCATGAAGAAGAAATGCTTCGGACAAAGTCATTCTTGTATCTGACCTTTGGCCTCTAAGTGTGACCTTGACCTTAGACCTAGGGACCTGGATCTTGCGCATGACACTCTGTCTCGTGGTGGTGAACATTTGTGCCAAGTTATATCAAAATCCCTCTATGCATGAAGAAGAAATGCTCCGGACAAGGTTTTCATTCTTGTATCCTTTGACCTCTTAAGTGTGACCTTGACCTTAGACCTAGGGACTTGGTTCTTACGCATGACACTCCGCCTCATGGTGGTGAACATTTGTGCCAAGATATATCAAAATCCCTCCATGCATGAAAAAGATATGCTCCGGACAAATTTTTTTAAGAAAATATGATAAAGGGGAATAACTCAAAAAATAAGGAAGGTAGAGTTATTGTTCTTGCACACTGCACTTCCTCCCAATGTGTTCTATCAGTGTATGAAGCTTGAAGAAAATCCCTCCAATACTTTTGGAGTAATGCTCCAGACAAATTTTTTTAAGAAAATAAGATAAAGGGGAATAACTCAAAAAATAGGCATGGTAGAGTTATTGTCCTTGCACACTGCATTTCCTCCCAATGTGTTCTATCAGTGTATGAAGTTTGAAGAAAATCCCTCCAGTACTTTTGGAGTTATGCTCCGGACAAAGATCGCTGCGGACGGACGGACGGACAGACGCATGCACGGACGGAGAGCATTTCTAATATCCCCTTCGCCTTTGGCGGGGGGATAACAAAAGCTGTCGTGCTATATGCTGAAGCTGGCTAATATTCAATATCTTCCTGATGAGATCTTTGAGGCAAACTCTGATCTGATGACAATAATAAAAGAAAACAAGAGTATAATCTAACATCATGTCAAAAGTTACATTGGACATCAATAGACAATGTTTGTACGGACATTGTCATGTTAGGGGAGTATATTATTAGCTCGGCATTGGCAGAGCACTCACCCTGAAAGCAAGGGGTCCCAGGGTTTGAAATTGTACTAACTGCACATTTTTCTCACCCTATGAGATTTGGCGCCAAACGGGACTTGTGGCATGCTTGCTTAGCCAGTTTTACGCTTGCAATATTATGTACCTCTGGAATTTGAGGATGAGAGGGTGTATGTCATTCTGACTTGGTCACGTTAGGGGAAATATGTGTCAGGCAGAGGATTAGCTTAGTTGTTAGAGCACTTGCACTGAAAGCAAGGGTCCCAGGTTCAATAGCGGGACTGACTGCACAGTTTTCTATCCCTGTAACATTACTGTTGACCAACATGAGAGACAATTACAATCAATTAAGTAGGGTTTATCTTTGAAGTGCCTCTTCCAGTTAAATGTCTTTTATCAAAATTTCAAAAACTTTAAAAGGTTAACAGAAAGGTTATCATCTTTAGGCAAAAGATGTGCATTTGGGACAAAAAAAAATTATGAAACTCAATACACTATTTACTTTTTGAATATATATGAAAATCTGCTGTGCACATATCATTTGGTGTGCAAACTTTCTGACTATCCCTGCACAATCATTAATGTGCATGAAATATGAAACTGGGATTCATTCTAATATTCTTGTATAATATTTCAATCAAACATGACTGCTATTCTCTAACAAGAGAGAAATAAAAGTTTGCATGAAGAGATTTTCTCTAATTCTGCATCCTCTTCAGTTAATTGGATGACTTTTTGCAAGTGTTTGTTTACCAGTGGGATCTAAATCTAATATTTCAGGGAAACGATTAGCATGAAATCACTGATATCAGAGAAAATATACAGACCTATTGTTCTCTTGTCTGCTGATACAGCATGTGAGCCAGTCACTGTGTCCATCTCAATGCATGAAATAGACATGAAGAACACCATTGAGAGTGCTACTGTTTAATTCACTCTATTACTAAATCTATTTATTAGTCCTTTTTGTGAATTTCCGCTTTATGTTGCAATGTCCAGAAATAAGTTATGCCTCCGTGGGTGATGGCAAGATCATTTTCCATTTAAAAAAGAATCATTTTTTAGAACAATTAAAAAATGGAGAAAAAAAGTAAGGCCCAGACCAGGATTCGGTCTTCATCCCATCCTTTCAACACTCATAATGAAAGTCTCAAGTTATTGAGCAGAAACCGAAAGTTGACGCCGACCACCCAACAAGGTTCAATAATTCAATAACCAACTGCATTTTTTTTTAAACCTCATTAAAAAGCGTCGTTTCAAAACAGGCAGATGAAACAGTAGAAACCATTACAAACTGTATAATTTAACATTTTTATACCAAAGTCCTATAGGATGCATATGTTATTATTCATTATGATTTGCAATACGTATTCAACAAAAACATTTTCATTCAAATTTGACTGATGATGTTCATTACACTAATGAGCAATAGAAAAGAATTCAAATCAATTGATAAACTAGAAAACTGTTATTCCAAATAAATGAATGCGAACCAGTGATAGGATCTTTTCCACCTCCCACCTCCGCATGCCATATTCAATTAATATTAATGACAAGACTTGTCCATAACATTATAAGAATCTTCCACTGGCTGAAGGTGCAGATGGAAATATTTAGCTTGAGGGTAACTGTTAAATGCGGTAATGAGGCTCTGCCGAGTTACTTCAAAACAGCTACCCGAAAGCTATTCAGATACAAGGATGCAACAAACCAGTTTTGGTGACGATCCATCAAGCTTTTCAAGAGCATGCAGTCATTTATAGGTTTTTACTATATTAAGTATTATTTAGCTCTGGCAAGTCTAGTGCAGGATGACGTAAAAAATAGTACTAATAGCTTCTTTGCTTGGCACTAAGCTTTAAGAGGATAATACTAGGAATGGTCAACCCGGTGTCAGTATAATGTGACTAGGTGGGGTATCATGTCAGATGTCTACGGCGTGATATTCTAGTGTGGCAGCACTATAAAGTTGGGCATTGTGCTCACTACTACAAGCAGACACTGTAGTTTATATGGCTGAAAAATTGTTGAAAAAGACATTAAACCCTAACACACACAAACACCTTTTGAAAAAAAGTTTGACAGTTTAGTGTAATTATGCATGATCAGCAGTTTCAGAACAGAACATGTTAAAGTTAGAAGAGGGCCAAGATGGCCGTAGATCATTCATCTGAGTTTCGTAGCTTGCTTGAATAATTTAGGCAGAGTGTTGAAAAAGGAAAATATATATGATGTAACTTTGAAATTGGGCCTGCATTTTCTAATAAGAAGTGTTTTAAATTTCATACTATACACATACAGAAAAATGTGACTATGCTCTCTGGTGGTCATGGTTTAGATAACTGGAATACATCATTTTCACAACTTTCGAATATAGACACTGAAGGAACAGTCTATGCAGTCTATAAAAATATTTGTCACTACTGCCGCAGCATCACTTATTATGAACTTTTTTACTGTGTTATCACATTATCCTGCTAACTGGTATAACAAGAGTCAGAGAATAATTTTTACATTTATTGTGTAATCTAGACCATTTTGTATATTAATAATCTGCAGTCCCTAAACATTTTAAAAATTCAATTTTTGAACTTTTACACATTGAAAACTATGGTAGCTCAGTTTTGTCTTTAAAAGTTGGTTCTTTATATGAAAATTCAGTACAGTAAAAACTAAAAAATATCAAAGCCCTGTTTATTCATATTCTTGAACTAATATTGACAGGCATGTAATTTTTACGTTTTTTCTCTTCTTACTGACACCTAGTAATTTCTTCTAAGAAATCATTAGAAGAAGTTGTAATGATCTCTTTCAATCAATGGGCTTATACATTGATAATTTTTTAAAGATAATCCTATATGATGTTCACAGGCAGCAGTTTCTGGGCAACTAAAACTAATATTAATGTGATAAAATCATTATCAAGTTGTGATGAGACTTTTTTACCTCAGATCACACAGTATCAAATTTTTTAGAAATTTTATTTGGAGAAACATTTTAAACAAGTTTCACAACCATGACCTCAGTGGCCTTTTTTTTTTAATCTTTGTTTTGCAAACCACCAGGATCCAACCAGGCTGTAGCAGGAGGAAAAAAAGTCTTTCTTTCTTTTGTCTGAGAAAGAAAATTGATTTTCAACCAGGGTGTATTTTTATCCATCTTGTGCATGCATGTCTGTCTCAATGTTATGTTTAGAACTTGGTTTGTAAACATGCTTCATGTAGCAGTATGCACAAATGTATTCTTCAATGTACAGAAATGCTTATATGTACTGTCAGCACTAACTTTGTATATTAATAAACTGCATGTATGTAGAATGTTTTATGTACTCTTTTTGAAGTAGTATGTTGCCATTAACCCATTAGCTACCTATATGCATGTTATGATACTAGTAACAGCGTTTTGGTAGGCGGTGGTTGTGCTTGCTTGTATTTTGTATGTTGTAGTGTCGTTTAATGCAAGTAAACCTAGGCTCACACTTAATCGCATTGGGTAGTTTGTTTCTTAGAATAATTTTTTCTTTTGAAAATCTTGGTAGTCCGTTGCTTATGGTTTATCTCTACTGATACTGACTACAGTCAAAACTGTTATTATAGCTTTAATTCAAGAATTACATCAAATGGTTAATATTAACTTTTGCTATATACAAATTTTACAAATCTATAATTTTGTATTAGGTATCATTTCTGAAACTTCTTCCCCATCCATTCCTTCAAAGTTATTGTCATAAATATATATATATTAACTTTGAAAATGGTTGGTTAGCAAGGACACCCTAGTGTGTAGGGACCTTGGGGCTCACCATGGCTACTTGAGAAAGAACATTTGTTGTATAGTTTTCAGTGCAGGTACAGTACTGTACAGCTCTATAGTTCCATTCAATAAAAAACATTGTTCCTGGGAAAGGTAGATTCCCATTCCTACCTCGGAGTTGAACTTACATCAGATCTTACCTGGAAACACCACATAAACAATATTACTGGCAAAGCTAACAAAATACTCAACCTTTTAAGACGACATCTCTACAACTGCAACCAGGAAGTGAAACAGAAAGCATTTACATCTCTTGTTCGACCATATCTCGAGTACTCCTCCTCAGTATTGGACCCCTATTACAAACAAGATATTCTAACATTGGAAAAAGAGCAACTCAGGGGTGCCCGTTTTGTTACTGGAAGTCATTCTTACAGAGACAGCGTTACATCTATGCTGAACGACCTCAACTGGCCTCCTCTCAAACAACGTAGGCAGCAAAAACTACTGACTACTTTCTACAAGGCAGTTAACAACGAGTCTCCTGTTACCATCCTGGAGTATCTCCAACGTCCTGTCCGCCATGTTACTAGAAAACACAGCAAAGCCTACATTGAACTCCCTGCAAACTATGAGCAGTACAAGAACAGCTTCCTGCCCCATACCACCCGTGAGTGGAATGCCCTCCCACCAGACCTTGTGCAGGCCATATCTGCAGACAACTTCAGTCACTGCCTGCAGAAATACACCGCCTAGACACTACGAGGGTTTTTATCTGTTTTTAACTTATACATATAGAAGTATTTAACCATTGTGATGTCGTCACTTGCCTGCGATGCGAAAGCCCTTGGTAGTACCAGCATAGAAGTAGAAAGACAGTACTGCTTTCCATAACAGACTGCAAACTCTCATTTTTAAGCTACAGTCCTTCAGCGAAAGAACTTTTATCACTAAAATTCATAGATTCATCATCATTTATATTTGATATATCTTCAAGCCACACATGTGATAAAATGATTTACCGTTATGGCAAAAAGTAATATTTCAGGAAACATTTTCACTTTTAGTTTTACTAACATAAATTTTCCAAGACGATATCTTTCTCATTATGTTACTATACTGGTACTGATGATAAACCCGAACAGAAAATGAGGTTTTTTACCTGTAACTTTTTTATTTCTGCAAATTGAAATCAATGGTTGGTATCAAAATAAAGCTTAACCTTTGCTGAAAACTTTACATAATTCAAATTTATATTTAGTAAGCAAACTCACACGAAGTGAGGGCCTGAAAGGGGTATGTAAAAAGGGGACTTTATGAACGTTGACTGATGATAAATTCGAACCCTTTGTCATTTACAAAATTTTCTTGGTATTATTATATTGAAACTTTCCCCAAAAAGCTGCAACAGTCATTCCTGATCAAGTAATGAAAAGTTAACAAATGTCAGGCCTTCATGTTTCGACAGTGAGCATGCGCAAAAAACACCCTCTTCCCCAGTAATTGTGGATAAATATTTTTTATACAAATTTATGTAAGTCATTTATTTATACAGAATATTTACCAATTTTGTTTTTGTTTACACCAGTTGGTGTTGTAAGTGGAAACTATTAGATGGTGTGTTCAATTTTATAAATAACCGATTGCAATCGAATATTTCCAAGGTGTTCGACTTTATCATCTGTCCGGGTTTATCATCAGTACCAGTATTCAGGTCTACGTGACATTCCGCATTCTCAACTCTTGAGGCACATGTTCAGTTACAACATCGCCAGTCTTGCATTCATTCGTAATTTTTATGAAAGATTTCCTTTTTTACTATCAATTTCAACAGTCAGCTGTCAAGCGTCGTCCATTATTGTGTATACCACTAATTATATTAGGTACAATTTGATTGGTTAAAGTAATATTAGGCATTGACTATTGGACTGTATACGGAATGCGGTACACGGATAACTTTTTATTTCTCTTTGGCCGCAAAGCATTTTTTTTGCTTCCATCTGTACAAAGTACCAACGGAGGAAATAAAAAAATCTTGTTTTTTCAATTTTAATTTTTTTCTAAAAACGCCTTTTTTTGGCGGCGGGTTTGTAAAACGAGGAATGAAAAAATTAAGGCCTCTATGGGGACTGAAGGGTATAAAGAACAGATGATAATGAAAGTATATTACATAATCAGGACTAAGAGAACAGGAGAGGACTGACTGGTATAGCGAACAAATGGGGACAGGAATGCAAAGAGTATAGAATGAAATTGAATGGTACAGATAAAACATAGGGAGTGAAGATTATTGGGAACAGACTGCAACTGAAGGGTATAATGAAGCATAATTGGGACAGAAAGTAACAGAGACTGATATACTTGACTGATAACAACAGTTACATAAATGCATTAAGCAGCATTGGTAATAAGTCCCTGGGACTGTGAAATCTACAGATTTTTATAAACTTGGATTTTTGAATAGACTGCCACACTAGAAAGAAACAAATAAAGACAAGAACTGTCACAGGAGACAGCATACTGTCTATCTGGAAGCTGGATAGTGAACAAGGTACAAATGAGAAAGCTAAAGACATCACTGGGAGTGTTTAAAGTTGGTCGCTCACAACTGCGCAACATTTTATGACATTTTTCTGTTTTCATATATTCTGTAAGAGGTTTATTTAACGAGCAAAATGACCCATTACAAAGAATTAGATCCCTATTGGAGATGTATATTTTATTAATTTTTATGAAACTTTGTCATTACCTCCCTTTAAAATAAAAGTTTTAAAAAGTGGACTATTTCTTTTGATATCAATATAATTTCTAGTTTTACATGTGCATTTGATAAATATTGGGACATTTCGACTACCTGAAACAAAAGGCTAATTTTGAAATTTTCAATTTATCTTGGTTGCACAACCGAGATAGACAAAGAGAGGTAATAATAATTATATAAACCTGCACTTCCAGGATAGGAAAATCAAATTGTAAAAATACTTCCAGTGACATGTAGTAAGAACTCAGTGAGCACAAATAAGTGTAAGTGATCAGTTGGTTAAGTTAAACCAAAATCTTATTAACCACCTTTAATGACTTCAATGTGGTTAATAATATTTGACAATAAGTTTAAGTCTGATCAGTCAGGTTAATTGTACGTTTTATTCCTTTTATTCGATCTGGCGGACAGAGTTAATCTCCGACTTATGCAAATAATGATAATCTCAAACAAGAGGGCCAAGATGGCCCTAGGTCCCTCACTGGAGTAAAAAACCATAACAGTGTAAACATGTTTTACCTAGTGATTTCATGGAGACAAATATTCTGACCAATCTTCATTAAGACTGGACCAAAATTTAATGAAAACAAACATTCTGATAAAGTTATGGGAAGATTAGAGAGAGAAAAGTGGCCTCTAGAGTGTATACAAGCTTTTCCTTTGATTTGACCTAGTGACCTAGTTTTTGATCCCACGTAACCCAGATTTGAAATCGTCCAAGACTTCATGATAACAAACATTCTCACCAAGTTTTATGCAGATAGAATAAAAAAATGTGCCCCCTAGAGTGTAAACAAGCTTATTCTTTGATCTGACTTTGTGACCTATTTTTTGACCCCACATGACCCATATAAAAATTCATCCGAGATTTCATGCCGACAATTATGATCAAGTTTCATGCAAATCACATGAAAAATGTAGCCCCTATTGCATGCACAAGGTTTTTCTGTGGTTTTTACAGGTGACCTAGTTTTTGACCCCAGATAATCCAGAATCGAACTTGGGCTAAGGATCATCAAGATCAACATTTTGGCTAAGTTTCATGAAGATAGGGTCATAGACATGGCCTCTGGAATGTTATCTAGCTTTTCCTTTGATTTGACCGGATGACGTAGTTTTTGACCCCACATGACCCAAATTCGAACTTGACCTAAAGGTCATCAAGACAAACATTCTGACCAATTCTCATGAGTTTCAAACTTAAACGGTGGACTCAAGAGTGTTAACAAGATTTTACTTTGACCTGACTTAGTGACCTAGTTTTTGACCCCACATGACCAAGTTTCCAATTTGACCTAGAGATCACTATGGTAAGACAAACATTCTGACCAAGTTTCATAAAGATTGAGTCACAACTGTGGCTTCTAAAGTGTTCAAAAGCTTTTCCTTTGATTTGACCAGGTGACCTAGTTTTGACCCTACATGACCCAGATTTGAACTTGACCTAAAAGTCATCAAGACAAACATTCTGACCAATTCTCATGAGTTTCAAACATAAATTGTGGTCTCTAGAATGTTAACAAGATTTTCCTTTGATCTGGCCTACTGACCTAGTTTTTGACCCAACATGAAGCAGTTTCGAACTTGACCTAGAGATCATCAAGACAAACATTCTGACCAAGATTCATAAAGACTGATCACAACTGTGGCCTCTAGAGTATTCACAAGCTTATTCTTTGATTCAACTGGGTGACCTAGTATTTGATCCAACATGACCCGGATTAGAAGCTGAACTAGAGATCATCAAGACAAACATTCTGACCAATTCTCATGAGTTTCAAACTTGAACTGTGGTCTCTAGAGTGTTAACAAGATTTTCCTTTGATCTGGCCTAGTGACCTAGTTTTTAATCCCTCATGACCCAGATTCGAACTTGACCTACATGTAGAGATCATCAAGACAAACATTCTGACCAAGTTTCATAAAGATTGAGTTACAACTGTGGCCTCTAGAGTGTTCACAAGCTTTTCCTTTGATTTGACCGGGTGACCTAATTTTTGACCCCACATGACACAGATTCCAATTTGACCTAGAGATCATCAAAAAAAACATTCTGACCAAGTTTCATAAAGATTGAGAACTGTGGCCTCTACAGTGTTCACAAGCTTTTCCTATGATCTGGCCTACTGAGCTAGTTTTTAAACCCACATGACCCAGTTCAGAACTTGACCTAGAGATCTTTAAGACAAACACTCTGACCAAGTTTCAAAAAGATTGGTTCACAACTGTGGCCTCTAGAGTGTTCACAAGGCAAATGTTGACAGACAACGGACGCCAAACAATGACCGGTTACAATACCTCACCTTGAACACTTCGTGTTCAGGTGAACTAAAAACTAGCAAAATAGGTAGAGCAATATAATTGTTTAATTCCAAAATCTTTCGGTAACCAAAGACTAAAATTCAACGCTACATTGGTTACAACGTAAGGTAGATGGACACTGAATAAGAAATCAGCATAGCATGATGCAGTGTATTAAGTGCACCGTGTTTCATGTTACATTAAATGTATATAACTGATTTTCATTACACATGTAAAATGGCAACACTTGAGTGACCAAGAAGCATAATTTCAAAAGTCTTCAGCTTCTTTAAGAAAGAAACTAAGCAGCTTTCCAAGTTACCACCAGGTGTATGAACCCTAAGAATGTCCACAGCTACTGGCGTCAGTGAAAGAACTGTGCTGCATGTTGTCAAGGAGAAAGAAAATGCTCACCATCAGCAACAGTAACCGAGAAGAACAGAATAGACAATTTTGATGAGACGGCAGTGCGGAACAAAAATCTCGAGTTTTACACCGTTCGCCACCAGCTTCCCACACTACAGAACCTTCTTGATGCTCTTTGGGAAGATCTGGCATATCCAGGAAGCTGTTCTCACCTACATAAGACCTTGCACCAACTGGGAAGATGAAAAGCCAAACAAAGGTCTTGGTAGAAAAACAGACAGTTTTGGAGCAGAGATTGCGCTTTTCTATAAATGGAAGGGAGGGATTTCAATTTGTTTTTGTCAACGAAAACTGGATAGACACCGGTTACATCGCCAACTACTGCTGGCAATGGCGCGATACTGATGGTGTATTGGCTCCTATTGGCAAGGGACAGAGATTAATTGTCGTGCACACTGAATACAAAGGAAATTTCAAGAAAATGCATCAAAGGATTTAAAGGGAATACTTTATTTATCACACATCTTAAAGCGCCATCAACTGTGGAAATCTATATTTGCCTCTAAAAATTGTAGAAAATTGCAAAAACAGTTCTATTTGGCAAGAATGTATTGACTGATTGATTAACATCTGTGTTTAATTATCAAAACTGCTACTTGTGCTTGTTTTGGAAAAAAGTAAATTTTTAAATTATTTTTATACATTTCTTCCCTATAAAAACCTAACTGATCTTGGGTATTTGAAATGTATTATGCACAAGCTTATAAAAAGTTCAGGTGAGCTAACAATGTGGCTAAAGATGAATCCAAACAGTGCAGTGAGCATGACAAAATACCAAAAACCTGTAGCTGATAATAATGCTGAAACTTAATCTGATGGCAAAAAATCCAGTAATTGATTCCTATAATGAGTAATGAGACAAGATCTGGAATGGACCCCTATGAGCTAAAAAACAGAATGCCTCCAGCTTGAAATGTGTGATGACAGAAATTAACAAGAAAATGAAGTTTTGCTGATCAACACATGGAAGATTAGAAATAAAACCCTCCAAGCGGCTTCTATAACAGACAATTTAGATGTCAGTTCCTTGCGGAGTAACAAGAAAATGTTCTTTAATGACATTTTAAGTCACTTTTAATTAAAAACTGTTTATTCTTGAAAATGGAAATATAATGTTTCAGTGGTGCAAATTAAAAAACACCACACTTGAAAGAAAATAATGCACTGTCAAGATAATTCTTTCAAACTGACTGATGATGATTCTGTTTCTAAGGATAACTACTTTCAAACATAACAGATGTCTCTTATATTCTACCAGTGTAATCATTTTCCATAGAGTTATGACTTTATCCACTTAATCTGCATATGCCTGGGTCCTTCGTTAGGAAATGAGAAGCACCAGCTACTGAGTTAACTGATAAAACTTATAACTTTACTGTCTGTATTTTTAAAAAAACACATAACTATAGGCATATCAGATTAGCTGGCTACTTAAAATAATATGGTAAGCCAGTCAACTTAATTTCAGTGACATACAAGTGGTTTCAGTTTGGGGAACATAGTATCATTACATTTTCAAAACTTGCAAATTACTAAATTTAGAATTTTAACTCGTCTAGAAATATGTCCAAAAAGTAGCAGGACATAGATGCCTCCACTTTGTCATGTTAGGACATATATAATTGATTATATTATTTGACAATAAAAGATGTACATTGCAGTTATGGACTGGCAGATATATGACCATACATACTTATTTCACCTTTAAATGATTAAATATTACATTACCTTTTCCTTTGATTTGAGTGGGGACCCAGTTTCGAAACTGGCCTAGAAATCATCAAGATAAACATTCTTACCAAGTTTCATGAAGATAAGGGTCATAAATATGGTCTCAAGACTGTAAACAAGCTTTTCCTGAGATTTGACCATGTGACCTAGTTTTTCACCCCATATGACCCAGTTTTAAACTTGGCATAGCAACCATCAAGATAAACATTCTGACCAAGATTCATGAAGATAGGTTCATGAATGTGGCCTCTAGGGTGTTAACAAGCTTTTCCTTTGATTTGACCTGGTGACCTAAATTTTAACCCCGCATGATCCAGTTTCCAAAGTGGCCTACAGATCATCAAGATAAACATTCTGTGCAAGTTTGCATGAAATCAAAGCATAAATGAAACCTCTATATGGCTGAAAATGTCAAAATAGAAAAGTTTGCCCCTTTCAAGGGCAGTAACTCTAGAACCCATGATGGAATCTAGCCAGTTTTCGAAAGGGACCAAGATCTGATTGTGACTTAAGTTGTGTGTAAGTGTGGTTAAAATCGAATGTAAAATGTCACTTCTATTGTGTCAACAAGGTAAAAAACAAGAGGGTCATGATGACCCTGGATCGCTCACCTGAGAAATATGAGCTACATGTTTCAAATGTCAAATTGATGATTTTTAGAAATTATTTGGAAGATTTTCCGGTGTACAATCAAGTAACCCCTGGGGCGGGGCCAATTTTACCCCGGGGGTCATGATTTCAACAAAGTTTGTAGAAGTCTACTAAGCAATGTTACATATCAAATATCTAAAATCTAGGCCTTCTGGTTTATTTTTAGCAAATTTATGAAGTTTTCCCTATGTACAATCAAGTAACCCCTGGGGCTGGGTCAATTTGACCGTGGGTGTCAAGATTTGAACAAATTTTGTAGAGGTCCACTAGGCAATGCTACATGTCAATATCTAAGCTTTAGGCCTTTTGGTTTATTTTTAGAAAATTTTGAAGATTTTTCTATGTACAATCAAGTAACCCCTGGGGCTGAGTCAATTTGACCCTGGGGGTTCAAGATTTGAACAAATTTTGTAGAGGTCCACTAGGCAATGCTACATGTGAAATATCTAAGCTCTAGGCCTTCTGGTTTATTTTTAGAAATTTTTTGAAGATTTTTCTATGTACAATCAAGTAACCCCATGGGGCAGGGTCATGATTTGAACAAATTTTGTAGAAGACTACTAGGCAATGCTACATGTCAAATATCTAAGATTTAGGCCTTCTCACCAGGTTAATTTTTAGAAATTTTTTGAAGATTTTCCTGTGTAAAATCAAGTGACCCCTGGGGCAGGGTCAATACTGACCCCGGGGGTCATGATTTGAACAAATTTTGTAGAGGTCCATTAGGCAATGCTACATGCCAAATATCTAAGCTCTAGGCCTTCTGGTTTATTTTTAGAAAATTTTGAAGATTTTTCTATGTACAATCAAGTAACCCCATTAAGGCAGGCTCAATATGACCCCGGGGGTCATGATTTGAATAAATTTTGTAGAGGTCCATTAGGCAATGCTACATGTCAAATATCTAACCTCTAGGCCTTCTTGTTTATTTTTAGAAAATTTTGAAGATTTTCCTATGTAAAATCAAAATGACCCCTGGGGCAGGGTCAATTTTGACCCCGGTGATCATGATTTGAACAAATTTTGTAGAGGTCCACTAGGCAATGCTACATGTCAAATATCTAAGCTCTAGGCCTTCTGGTTTATTCTTTAAAAAAAATTTGAAGATTTTCCTATAGAAATCTATGTAAAATCAAGTGACCCCTGGGGCGGGGTCAGTTTTGACCCTGGGGTCATGATTTGAACAATTTTAGTAGAGGTCAACTAGGCAATGCTACATGTCAAATATCTAAGCTCTAGGGCTTCTGGTTTTTGAGAAGAAGATTTTTAAAGTTTTTCCTTTCGGTTGCCATGGCAACCAAAGTTCTGCATGGAATTCAATTCTTTGAATAATTTTTAAAGAAGACCATCCGAGGAACATCCCTGTAAAGTTTCATCAAAATTGGCCTGTTGGTTTAATAGGAGATGTTGTTTAAAGGAAAGTGTTGACGGACGACGGACGGACGGATGGCAGACAGTGAGCAATCACAATACCTCACCCTGAGCACAAAGTGCTCAGATGAGCTAACAAGAGGGCCAAGATGGCCCTAAGTCGCTCAACTGTGTAACACACCATAACACTTTAAACATGTTTTACCTAGTAAATTCACTGACACAAATATTCTGACCAATTTTCATTAAGATTGGACCATAAAACGTGGCCTCTTGAGCGTAAACATGCATTTTCTTTGATTTGACCTAGTGACCTATATTTTTAACCCACATGACCCAGATTAAAACTTCTCCAAAATTTCATGAAAACAAACATTCTGACAAAGTTTCAGGAAGATTGGAGCAAAAAAGTGGCCTCTAGAGTGTATACAAGCTTTTCCTATGATTTGACCTAGTGGCCTAGTTTTTGACCCTACGTGACCCAGATTTGAAATCATCCAAGACTTCATGATAAACATTCTGACCAAAATTTATGAAGACAGAACAAGAGGGCCATAATGGCCCTATATTGCTCACCTGAGTACCATTGCTCAAAATGATATGATCGTTTCAAACCAATCTCATTGAAGCTGCTAAGGTGTATTCATTTAGATAAAAACTAAAGGGAGGTAATTTGTCATAAATTCAGTCAATATGTATCTTCACTGATTGTCCAAGTCCATCTGTTGATATAAATGAAATCTCAGATCAGTATCTTCATTAGTTACTGAGATATACCCATTTTAATTTTAAACTAGAAAATGCTTTTGTAAAAAAGCGCATGTCTCCCAAAATGCAAAGTCCTATAGGCAAGAAGTCAATAGGGGTCAGGAGCGAAAGTCAAAGAGACACTGATGGTTGGCTGCAATAGGGATCATCTACTTGGCATGTCCAGTCATCCCGCTAAATTTCAACACTCTTGGCCTAGTGGTTCTCAAGTCACTGTTCAGGCTCCTGTGACCTTGACCTTTGATCAATGACCTCAAAATAAATAGGGGTCATCTACTCTGCATGTCCAATCATCCTATTAAGTTTCAACATTGTAGGTGAAGTGGTTCTCAAGTTATTTCCAAAAAATGATTTTACATGAACAGGCCACTGTGACCTTGACCTTTAATTGACTGACTCCAAAATCAATAGGGGTCATCTACTCTGCATGTTCAATCATCCTATGAAGTTTCAACATTCTGGGTCAAGTGGTTCTCAAGTTATTGATCGGAACTGGTTATCAATGTTCAGGCCCCTGTGACCTTGACCTTTAACGGAGTGACCCAAAAAACAATAGGGGTCATTTACTCTGTATGAACATCCTATGAAGTTTCAACATTCTGGGTCGAGAGGTTCTCAAGTTATTGATCGGAAATGGTTTTCCATGTTCAGGCCCCTGTGACCTTGACCTTTGACAGAGTGACCCCAAAATCAATAGGGGTCATCTACTCTTCATGATCAATCATCCTATGAAGTTTCAACATTCTGGGTCAAGTGGTTCTCTAGTTATTGATCGGAAATGGTTTTCAATGTTCAGGCCCCTGTGACCTTGACCTTTGACGGAGTGACCCCAAAATCAATAGGGGTCGTCTACTCTTCATGACCAATCATCCTATGAAGTTTCAACACTCTGGGTCAAGTGGTTCTCTAGTTATTGATCGGAAATGGTTTTCAATGTTCAGGCCCCTGTGACCTTGACCTTTGATGGAGTGACCTCAAAATCAATAGGGGTCATCTACTCTTCATGACCAATCATCCTATGAAGTTTCAACACACTGGGTCAAGTGGTTCTCTAGTTATTGATAGGAAATGGTTTTCAATGTTCAGGCCCCTGTGACCTTGACCTTTGACAGAGTGACCCCAAAAACAATAGGGGTTGTCTACTCCAGCAGCCCTACAACCCTATAAAGTTTGAAGGTTCTAGGACAAATGGTTCTCCAGTTATTTCTCGGAAATGAAGTGTGATGTACGGACGGACGGACGGACAGGGCAAAAACAATATGTCTCCTGGGGGAGACATAATAAAGGGAGGTAATCTGACATAAAATCAGTCCATAGTTATCTACCCTGATTGTCTCAGTCCAACTAATGACAATAATGAAATTTCAACTAAGTCCTATAAGTATAAATCTGTTATAAACCCATTTTGATTACAATCAGGGGAGGTAATTAGATATAAAATAACTCTGGAACCTACAATTGGATCTGACAGATTCGTCATCGGATCCAAGATTTATAGTTGTTGAAGATATTTTGGAAGTTTGTATCAAATCAAACCATAAATGAAGTCTTTATATGGCTGCAGAAGCCAAAATAGCAAACTTTGACCTTTAAGGGGCCATAACTGGAACCAATGAAGGAATCTGGTCAGTTCAAAAAAGGAACCAAGATCTTGTGGTGATACAAGTTGTGTGCAAGTTTGGTAAAAATCAAATCATAAATGAAGCTGCAATGTACAGACAAGGTCAAAACAGCTTATTCTGGCCCTTTCAGGGGCCATAACTCTGGAACCAATAATGGAATCTGGCCAGTTCAAGAAAGGAACCAAGATCTAGTAACTCTAGAACCCATAATGGAATCTAGCCGGTTTTCACAAGGAATCGAGATTTTATTGTGACTTAAGTTTTCTGTAAGTGTGGTTAAAATCAAATACAAGAGGGCCATGATGGCCCTATAACACTGACCTGTTAAACATGGCCTCAGAATCATCAAGATAAACATTCTGACCAAGTTTCATGGAGACAGGGTCATAAATGAGGCCTCTACAAAGGACGGGAACAAAAAAAGGAAGAAATTTAACCAAAAAGAAAAAAAAATTCTAACAAGGTACAGATAATGTCAAAAAAACACCTAAAAATTGGAGGTACCATCCATGTTGTACCACAGAAAAGTGGTCTCGGTTTTTCACTACGGCCAATAATAAAAAAGTTACTAAAAATAAGCTATTTATAGTAATGAAAAAGGGAAGTAATTCAAAAAAAATTATTGTAAGTGAACAAAAGAAGGATCTGCCAAATAAAAACAACAGCACTGCAATGCAACACAAATGCAGAGCAATATACATACAAAACAAAGTCATATGACCTTTGACCCCTAAGAGTGACCTTGACCTTGAAGTGAGGCATACGAAACATGCGCTTTGCACGTCGTTTCGATGAGGTGAACATTTATGTCAGGTTTCTTTGAAATCCTTCAAGGGGTTCAAGAGGTACAGAGCAGAAGGGAAATTGCTAACCAACAGACGGACACCGAAGCGATAACATAATACGTCCCTTCGGGCGTAAAAAAGGGAATTGAGATCTTGATGGTGATACAAATTGTGTGCAAGTTTGGTTAAAATCAAATCATAAATGAAGCTGCTATTGTACAGACAAGGTCAAAATAGCTATTTTTGGCCCTTTCAGGACCCATAACTCTGGAACCCATTATGGGATCTGGCCAGTTCAAGAAAGGAACCAAGATCTTATGGTGACACAAGTTTTGTGCATGTTTAATTAAATTCAAGTCATAAATGAAGCTGCTTTTGTGCAAACAAGGTCAAAATAGCTTATTCTGGCCCTATCAGGGGCCATAACTCTGGAACCCATAACGGAATCTGGCCAGTTCAAGAAAGGAACCAAGATCTTGTGGTGATACAAGTTGTGTCCAAGTTTGGTTAAAATCAAATCATAAATAAAGCTGCTATTGTGCAGACAAGGTCAAAATTGCTAATTTTGGCCCTTTCAGGGGCCATAACTGTGGAACCCATTATGGGATCTGGCCGGTTCAAGGACGGAAGAGAGATCTTATGGTGACACAAGTTTTGTGCAAGATTGATTAAATTCAAATCATAAATGAAGCTGCTTTTGTGCAAACAAGGTCAAAATAGCTTATTCTGGCCCTATCAGGGGCCATAACTCTGGAACCCATAATGGAATCTGGCCAGTTCAAGAAAGGAACCAAGATCTTGTGGTGATACAAGTTGTGTGCAAGTTTGGTTAAAATCAAATCAAAAATAAAGCTGCTATTGTGCAGACAAGGTCAAAATAGCTAATTCTGGCCCTTTCAGGGGCCATAACTCTGGACCCTATAAAGGGATCTGGCAGGTTGAAGAAAGGAACCCAGATCTTATGGTGACACAAGTTTTGTGCAAGTTTGATTAAATTCAAAACATAAATTGTGCAGACAAGGTCAAAATAGCTAATTCTGGCCCTTTCAGGGGCCATCACTCTGGAACCCATAATGGAATCTGGCCAGTTCAAGAAACGAACCGAGATCTTATGGTTATACAAGGTGTGTGCAAGTTTGGTTAAAATAAAATCATAAATGAAGCTGCTATTGTGCAGACAAGGTCAAAACAGCTAATTCTGGCCCTTTCAGGGGCCATAACTCTGGAACCTATAAAGGGATCTGGCAGGTTGAAGAAAGGAACCGAGATCTTATGGGGATACAAGTTGTGTGCAAGTTTGGTTAAAATAAAATCATAAATGAAACCACTATTGTGCAGACAAGAAATTGTTGACGCACAGACGACGGACAAAGGGTGATCACAAAAGCTCACCTTGTCACTAATACCGTGTTCACACTAGCAGATCGGTTTTATTTTTATCAGTCACTAATTGGCTATAATTGGTATTTGACATTCAAACCATCAAAATATAATTATTGCATCACCTAGACCAAAAATGTGGTTACATCTTTACATGGCAATGTTGAAGTTAACAAATATTCTTGCATAAGCAAAAACAGGATACCAAAATATTTGACGCTGACTGAAACAGAAGGGTCTGATTTGATTAAACTCTGTGTCATCTAAGAATTTCTTTCATTCCATTATTCCATTTGAGACAGTCAAATGACTCATAAACGCGTTTAGTGTGTTTGTTTGGGTTTTTCATCAAATTCCAATTACTTGCCAGCACAGCATCAATTTTTGATACAAAGTGATACACATGGTAATTCTTCTGCCAAAGGGTAAGATCTGTGGATTTGGGATTGTAAAACCAGATATAACTCACATTTGCGTTCACATTTGTAAAATAATGTAGTATTACTTTTTAATGTAGCATTAAAACCACCTCCCGAGGTAGATTTAATGCTACATTACAGAAACCACTTGACCTTTACAAAATTCACGTTTAACACCACATATAGTGTGGACGCAAACGAGTTTAAAAAATAAACCCAAGTTAATGTAGGATTAAAAACGTAGTCTGAACACGGTATATGTGACAGGTGAGCTAAAAATGGGATCTTGGGTTTGCATGTGACATTCCATCTCATTAAGGCAAACATTTATGCCAAATAAAATAAGATTGTTTGATTCATGTCAAAGCATGGATAAGCTCTAAAATGACCCTTGACCCCTAAATGTGACGTTGACACTCTGTCTCATTGAGGCAAACATTTATGCCACATAAAAAATGATTGCTTTATACATGGCAAAGTTACAGCCTGCACAAGCTCTAACATTACCTTTGACCCCTGTTTGACCTTGACCTTTGAGATAGGGACCTGGATTTTGCATGTAACACTCTGTCTCATAGAGGTAAACATTTATTCCAAATAAAAAAAAAAGATTGCTCCATACTTAACAAAGTTATGGCCCAGACAAGCTCTAAAATTACCTTTGACCCTTAATTGTGATAGGAACCTGGGGTTTGTGTGTGATATTCTGTCTCATGGAGGGTAATATTCATGCCAAACATAAACAAGATTCCTTTATGCATGTCAACGCTATGGCCAGGACAAGATCTGACATTACCTTTGACCTCCAAGTGTGACCTTGACCTTTGAGATAGGAACATGAGGTTTGTGAATGACATTCTGTCTCATTGAGGTTAACATTCATGCCAAATATAAACAAGATTGCTCCATACATGTCAAAGTTATTGTCTGGATGCACTAACACACTAAAGCATATACACCAAACAGCTATTTGGATGACTATGTCTTTGCACTCAAGTGGGGTCAATAGAAATTTTAAAAGTCAAGCAAAATACCCCAACTTTTTTGCCTCTGAATGCATGCAGACAGTAATGTTACTTGCGGGAGGGGGGTGGGGTGGGGGGGGGACTCATTATTAGTTTAACCTCATAAATCATCAAAAACAGAGAAGAGTATTATTTCCAGATGCATTAAATATAGTCTCTGATAAAAATGATGGATAAACAGAGAATGCATTGTATTGCTCCTTTCTGGTAGAGACTTCCATTCACAAATCCTGTTCAATAATACTTCATTTTGATCATCTAGTGCACCCGAATTTCATACTGTTTTACAGATTTCCACAACTAATCTAAATTTACTGCTCCAGAATATTAGCTTGGAGTGAATACCATAAATTTTGTTTTATGTGGCTTTTGTAAGCATTTTTTGTTGCTGCTTTTTTTGTCCTTTGTAAATTATGGTGAGAAAAATACTGTAAAAAGCACAACTGATGTACTGTCAAACTTTGTTTTATCCAACTTGACAGGACCGGCAAAAATTGTTCAAGTTAACAGTGGTTCACGCCATCCAACATTATACAGACATTTAGCCGGGACCTGACGATGAATTCAAGTGAAGGGTGGTACTTGAAATATCCTAGTTCAAGGGAAAGAAGTTTGGCTGTATTATACAATGCAAACATCATAACTGCCACAACAACCATGTTTAATTGGCTTTTCCGATAATACCCCCATGTCCGATAATACCCTGATCCAATTATCAAAACTTTTTATTTTCATTGTCTGTCTCTTTATAAATTCCCTACAATATATTAAATAATAAAATCTCATTTGCAACAGAGGTTAGTGCTTTAGAGATCTGCTTTAGATTTTGCTATTTCTGGACCTGCATTATTTTCGGTGTCTCATTAATTTTCTTAAACTGAATTATTGACATGACTGTGAAGTAAAGCTAGGTGAACGCCACTCAGACTGCTGCAATATTAGCACTGGACTACTTTCTAGGTGACTGAAAAAACATAAAAATTTCTGGAGAGTGTAAAATGTTCTGATATGAAGTTTAGTTCATTGACATTCTGTATAATGTGATTTTATCAACTATTAATACTTTTTACAGCAATTGCACACTGGATAACCGGCTATCCCGATGCCCGCTGGAAATGTAACCCAGCTGTAAATCGGTAGGTAAAGTTTTTCATTTATTTCTATTAAAACGAAGCCAATTCTTGCAAATCAACTTGACAGTTTTGTCAAGGAATGACCATGGCTTACATTAACAATTTCTGGGCCAAATACGATTGTTACCTTTTGAAATATTTGCTAACAATTTCTTCGGTTTGAAAGCATCGAGCAAAAGTCCAAAGTTTTGCGCAAATTGTCTTATTTATGAACAACCTGTGAAAACTTTTATCATCTGGTTTAACAGATGAGTCTTTTTGGAACACCTGTGTAAAGTTTCCGGGTTCTACGTTATTCCTGAAAAAGTATATTAGCCGTTAAATAGGCATGGGCGAAAAAAAAAGACTGTCGAAAACGGTCGCTAGTGCTGTCGTTGAACTCGGATGTTAACATTTATAGACTATCCATTAACTCTGATGATTTTGAATACTTTTGTATGTAAAAAGTATTACTGGCAGTGATATGACGGAAACGTAATTATTTTTAAAAATGGCACTTTCATTTCAAGAGGCTTTAGGACTATATTCCTTCACACCCAGGCTGATTTTTAACCTAGTTCACGCGTTCTTGCCATTTTTCCGCCATGCCGAAAGCCAACCATATATTTTTTGCAGTTATACCGAAGCAATATAGTACATATTGCCATTTTGCCAGCTTTTGATGATGGAGGAAAACCACTACAGGTGCCTCCGGGCTACTGCAGAAAGTAATTTCACCTCGGGTTTTGCAAGTGCAAATGATTGCTTCTGGTCGTCAGTCCTTTGAATTTCGTTTGAAGAATTCAGTATCTTTAATAAATCTCAAATGCCTGTTCTTGTTTTGAAGTGTTCTTAGTGCGGTGCTTGATAGGTGTATAATCTTATTTGCTCATACATAATTATTTAACTGCTCCAAATGTAAATCTGCCATTTTTGTTTATTCATAAATACCTTTTCAACTAAAACCAGTTTATTCATGGTCTAAAACTGCAAGTTGTTGATTTATAAAGGCAAACGATTGAAATCAATTGAATCAATTGTTTCAAATCTAAATAAGCAGAACTTTGCAAAATGTCACATGACTGTTAATCACTTATTTATTAACATGGCAGCCACATGTATCTTTAATTAACATATAACAAGGTAGACTGGAACACTTCTTTGCTTGTTTACGATCTTACACAGTCAGCTATCAAATAAAACCGCATGAAAATAAAAGTTCTATTATACGACACAATATATTTGAAATTTTGTCTATGCATGTAGGAACTGCCAGTTTGACACAAAATACTTATTTATAGCTGTGTTAAAGATTTTGTTTTTGTTATACTGACATTGGAGGTGGTCATTAATGAATGGGCCTCACTAATACTTGTATCATTGGTAACACATGTTTGAAGTTTAAAAATCAATACTTAAAAATCAGTCCATGCATGTAGAATCAGAGCCCGGACAAGACACTGCGGGCAGACGGACGGATGGAACAAAGCAACTTCTAGACCCTTAACCAAAAGGACAATGATAATGAAATCAACCAGAATTACTTGACATGGCAATAAGGACCATACATAAGAATATACAAACTGTTTACCGACTGAAGTATACATATTTTACACAAATGAAAGACGGAAGAAATCGCAAAAACACAGACAGACTAAACAGATACAAAATATACATAAAGATACACTACGGGGCATATAACATGTCTGCAAGACAGTTTTTTTTACTTTTAAACAGCTGTATTCTCGATAGCTGACAGCTGACTTCAACGACTGCCTATTTCAAATACAGCGGCCGTTTTCGAGAGTCTTTTTTTCTCGACCATGCCTATTTAACGGCTAATTTACTTTTTCAAGAATAACGTAGAATCCGTAAACTTCACACAGGTGTTCCGAAAGGACACATCTGTTAAACCAGATGATAAAAGTTTTCACAGGTTGTTCATAAACAAAACAAGTTGCGCAAAACTTTGGATTTTTGCTCGATTTTTCAAACTGAAGAAATTGTTAGCGAATATTTCAAAACATAACGATCGTTTTTGGCCCAGAAATTGTAAATGTAAGCCATGGTCATTCCTTGACAAAACTGTCAAGTTGATTTGCAAGAATCGGCTTCGTTTTAATAGAAACAAGGCAGTCTGAAAGACAGCTAAATCCCCCGCCACTGCTATGGATAGTGAAAGGGTAAAACCTTTGATTTTAGCTGTGACCTTGACCTTGAACTGACATGGCTGACTCATGAATTCTGCACAACGTCTTGATGAGGTGATCATTTGACCAAAGTTTCATGAAAATCCTTCAAGGGGTTTAGAAGATACAGAGCTGAAACCTTTGACCTTCAGTTGTGACCTTGACCTTGAGTTGACATGGCTGACTCATGAGTTCTTGATGAGGTGATCATTTGACCCAAGTTTGATGAAAATCCTTCAAGGGGTTAAGGAGATACAGAGTGGACACCAAATGGAAGGCTCAAACCTTCGACCCTTAGTTGTGACCTTGACCTTAAGCTGGCATGGTTGACTCATAATTTCTGCAAATCGTTCTGATGAGGTAATCATTTGACCCAAGTTTTATAAAATTCCTTCAAGGGGTTTAGGAGATATATAGCAGACATGAAATTGAAGGCTCAAACCTTTGACCTTCAGTTGTGACCTTGACTTGAGCCGACATGGCTGACTCATAAGTTCTGCACATCGCCTTGATGAGGTGATCGTTTGACCCAAGTTTGATGAAAATCCTTCAAGGGGTTTAGGAGATATAGAGCAGACACAAAATGGAAGGTTCAAACCTTTGACCCTAAGTTGTGACCTTGACCTTGAGCCGGCATGACTGACTCATGGGTTCTGCACATCGTCTTGATGAGGTGATCATTTGACCCAAGTTTTATAAAATTCCTTCAAGGGGTTTAAGAGATATAGAGCGGACACAAAATGGAAGGCTCAAACCTTTAACCTTGAGTTGTGACCTTGACCTTGAGCCGGCATGGCTGACTCATGGGTTCTGCACATCGTCTTGATGAGGTGATCATTTGACCCAAGTTTTATAAAATTCCTTCAAGGGGTTTAGGAGATATAGAGTGGACACAAAATGGCAGGCTCAAACCTTTGACCTTGAGTTGTGACCTTGACCTTGAACCGACAAGGCTGACTCATGGGTTCTGCACATCGTCTTGATGAGGTGATCATTTGACCCAAGTTTTATAAAATTCCTTCAAGGGGTTTAAGAGATATAGAGCGGACACAAAATGGAAGGCTCAAACCTTTAACCTTGAGTTGTGACCTTGACCTTGAGCCGGCATGGCTGACTCATAGGTTCTGCACATTGTCTTGATGAGGTGATCATCTGACCCAAGTTTCATGAAAATCCTTCAAGGGGTTTAGGAGATATGGACCGGACACGATTTTGTTACGGACGGA
This sequence comes from Mercenaria mercenaria, assembly GCF_021730395.1. NCBI lineage: Eukaryota > Metazoa > Mollusca > Bivalvia > Venerida > Veneridae > Mercenaria > Mercenaria mercenaria. The sequence continues at coordinate 17,981,873 of NC_069363.1, forward strand.
AGGATGGAAGGACGGACAGACGGACGGAAGGACGGACGCAGACCATTCCTATAATCCCTCCGCCACGGCGGGGGATTAATAAATGAAAAACTTTACCTACCAATTTACAGCTGGGTTACATTTCCAGCAGGCATCAGGATAGCCGGTTATCCAGTGTGCAATTGGTCTGAAAGCAAATTTTAGCTTTTCCATATTAAACAAGAGCCATGTTAGACATGGCTAATCCCCCAGCCGGGCATATTATAATTGAAGGCTAAAGTTCCTGGCAAGTTAGTGTCTGAAAGTATTAATTTTGGGGAAAGCTTTGAAGAACCGTTTAGTTGTGGTCCCCATCAGGGGTTTTAAAGATGTGGAAGAAAGAATGTCAGTGGTGAGGTGGTTTACTGCTAAATTTTATTAATATAGCTATGATGTTTTTCTATATGGCTACTGTAAAAAGAAGGAATGGAAAGCTAACAGGGAACAAAAGTGCCAGAATGTCACAATATACGCCCGTCACAGCAAACTTCTTTACTCTAGCAGCTGTATTTGCAAATAGAATTTTAATTTTGTGGTTGTTTAGTAATCATTGTAAGTCTTTTGTTTTTCTAAGTCCACAAAAAACTCCTTACCAGGTAGAGATACCTTAAAATACACCTAAAATTGGAAAGTAACATCTATGTTGTACCACAGAAAAGTGGTTTTGTTTTTTCCATACGGTCAATTATAACAAGAGGACCATGATGGTCCTGAATCGCTCACTTGCCCCCACATGAACTGAGTATGACGTCTTTTTTCTATTATTTGACATAGTGACCTTGTTTTTGAGCTCATGTGACCTACTTCTGAACTTGACCTTGATATCATCAAGATAAAAATTCTGACCAATTTTCATGAAGATCCATTGAAAAATATGGCCTCTAGAGAGGTCACAAGGTTTTTCTATTTTCAGACGTACTGACCTAGTATTGACCACATGTGACCCACTTTCGAACTTGATCAGATATCATAAAGGTGAACATTCTCACCAATTTTCATGAAGATCCATTGAAAAAAATGGCCTCTAGAGAGGTCAAAAGGTCTTTCTATGTTGAGACCTAGTGACCTAGTTTTTGACCGCAGTTGACCCGGTTTCAAACTTGGCCTAGATATCATCAAGATGAACATTCAGACCAGCTTTCATACAGATCCCATGAAAACTATGGCCTCTAGAGTGGTCACAAGGTTTTTCTATTATTTGACTTACTGACCTAGTTTTTGACCGCACGTGACCCAGTTTCGAACTTGACCTACATATCATCAAGATGAACATTCTGACCTATTCTGACCAATTTTCATGCAGATCCCATGAAAAATATGACCTCCAAAGAGGTCACAAGGATTTTCTATTATTTGACCTACTGACCTAGTTTTTGATGGTACGTGACCCAGTTTCGAACTTGACCTAGATATCATCAAGGTGAACATTCAGACCAACTTTCATGAAGATCTTTTGAAAAATATGGCCTCTAGAGAGATCACAAGGTTTTTCTATTTTTAAACCTACTGACCTAGTTTTTGACCGCACGTGACCCAATTTCGAACTTGACCTGAATATCATCAAGATGAACATTCTGACCAATTTTCATAAAGACCCCATGAAAAATGTGACCTCTAGAGTGGTCACAAGCAAAAGTTTACGCACGCACGGACGACGGACGCTGCGCGTTCACAAAAGCTCACCTTGTCACTTTGTGACAGGTGAGCTAAAAATGTTACAATATAAGTTATTTATAGTAACAACTAAGAGAAGTTAATCTTAAAAAAAAAAAAATAAAAAAAAAAATTGTAAGTCCACACAAAAATCTTTACCAGGTAGAGATTGGTCAAAATACACCTCAAAATTGGATGTAGCATGCATGTTGTACTACAGAAAAGTGGTCTCAATTTTTCCCTACGACTAGTAATAAAAAAGTTACAATAAAAGCTATTTAAAGTAACAACAAAGGGAAGTAATTCTAAAGAAGGGAACTGTGCATGACACTTCGTCTCATGATGGTGTATAATTGTGCCAAGTTACATAAAAATCCCTCCATGCATGAAGAAGAAATGCTTCGGACAAAGTCATTCTTGTATCTGACCTTTGGCCTCTAAGTGTGACCTTGACCTTAGACCTAGGGACCTGGATCTTGCGCAAGACACTCCGCCTCGTGGTGGTGAACATTTGTGCCAAGATATATCAAAATCCCTCTATGCATGAAGAAGAAATGCTCCGGACAAGGTTTTCATTCTTGTATCCTTTGACCTCTGAGTGTGACCCTGACCTTAGAACTAGGGACATGGTTCTTGCGCAAGACACTCCGCCTCGTGGTGGTGGACATTTGTGCCAAGATATATCAAAATCCCTCCATACATGAAGAAGATATGCTCCGGACAAAATTTTTTAAGAAAATATGATAAAGGGGAATAATTAAAACAAGAGGGCCAAGATGGCCCTAGGTCGCTCACCTAAGAAACACACCATAACAGTGTAAAACATGTTTGACCTAGTGATTTCATGGAAACAAATATTCTGACCAATTTTCATTAAGATTGGGCCAAAAAATTGGTCTCTTGCGATAAAACAAGCATTTTCTTAGATATGACCTAGTTTTTGACCCTAGATGACCCATGTTCAAACTTGACCTAGATTTTATCAAGGCAATCATTCTGACCAAAATTCATGAAGATCAATTGAAAAATACAGCCTCTATCACATACACAAGTTTTTTCTTTGATTTGACCAAGTGACCTAGTTTTTGACCTCAGATGACCCATATTCAAATTCGACCTAGATTTCATCAAGGTTATCATTCTGACCAATATTCATAAAGAATAATTGAAAAATACAGCCTCTATCGCATACACAAGGTTTTTCTTTGATATGACCTAGTGACCTAGTTTTTGACCCGAGATGACCCATTTTCGAACTCGGCCTAGATTTCATCAAGGCAATCATTCTAACCAATATTCATGAAGATCAATTGAAAAATACAGCCTCTACTGCATACACAAGGTTTTTCTTTGATTTGACCTAGTGACCTAGTTTTTGACCCGAGATGACCTATTTTCGAACTCGGCCTAGATTTCATCAAGGTTATCATTCTGACCAATATTCATGAAGATTAATTGAAAAATACAGCCTCTATCGCATACACAAGGTTTTTCTTTGATTTGACCTAGTGACCTAGTTTTTGACCTGAGATGACCCATTTTCGAACTCGGTCTAGATTTCATCAAGGCCAAAATTCATGAAGATTAATTGAAAAATACAGCCTCTATTGCATACACAAGCTAAATGTTGACAGACGACAGACGACGGACGACAGACGCCGGACACCGAGCGATCAGAAAAACTCACCTGAGCATTGCTCAGGTGTGCTAAAAAATAGGCAAGGTAGAGTTATTGTTCTTGCACACTGCACTTCCTCCCAATGTGTTCTGTCAGTGTATGAAGTTTGAAGAAAATCCCTCCAGTACTTTTGGAGTTATGCTCCGGACAATTTTTTTTAAGAAAATAAGATAAAGGGAAATAATTCAAAAAATAGGCAAGGTAGAGTTATTGTTCTTGAACACTGCACTTCCTCCCAATGTGTTCTATCAGTGTATTAAGTTTGAAGAAAATCCCTCCAGTACTTTTGGAGTTATGCTCCGGACAAATTTTTTTAAGAAAATAAGATAAAGGGGAATAACTCAAAAAATAGGAAAGGTAGAGTTATTGTTCTTGCAAACCGCACTTCCTCCCAATGTGTTCTATCAGTGTATGAAGTTTGAAGAAAATCCCTCCAGTACTTTTGAAGTTATGCTCCAAACAAAGATCGTTGCGGACGGACGGATGGACGGACGGACGGACGGACGCACGCACGCATGGACGGAGAGCATTTCTAATATCCCCTTCGCCTTTGGCACGGGGATAAAAAAAGCTGTCCGTGTTGTTACAAAATAGCTCTCAAGTGCAAATCATTCAATTGTGGCACTATTTTCATATCTGAAATACATCAGGGGCCGTATTCATAAAGCATCTTAAATATAAGTATAAGAAATTGATTATTTACTTAAGTATTACTTAAGTAAGTAATTTATTTTACCGTATTTTCCCGAATTAAGGCCCCCCCTCTAATTAGCGCCCCCCCACTCGTTTTGGAGGGGAAAAAAGTCAACAAGAACGAAAAAAAATCACCTACCTCATTTTTATAAGTCCACATAATAAGTAATTTACAGTTAAGTATCCAATGTATTAAGAATTAAACACACTTTTAAACAGTACATGTACCGTAAATCCAAAACGTTTATACTAAGTACGGTACGTATCCAATCATCAAATAGAAAATTAAACGGTAAATCCATTTTTGATTTGTTTTTGCAAAATTTGTAAGCATACGCTGGCAAAATATAAATGAAAGATCGGAACTTTTTCTAAAATAAAGTTGAATTTCAATCATTTTCAAAAACTAGAAATATTGCACATTGTGTTGAATTTATAGATAAAACAAAAATCACCAAAATAAACCATTCTAGAACTTTTCCGGGAACTATACGTATCAGCCGAACTACGCATTTCGAGATGACACAAAACTGATTTCTCTTCGTAAACAATGTCAAAGTTCACCTGAGGAACATTGCTGAAAAAGTAAAAGTGCTTACTTGTTTCAGTTTTACGTCCTGTAGAAAACAATCAACTTTCAACTTTAAATGCATATATGTTCTATAAATTATTCCAGTATAAAAAACAGTCCGATCTTTTCCGTGAGAAATAAAACGAAGCAAATTTAACTATTTGTTTACACTTCAACCATGTGAAATTAAAGGCATGTACTGGCATGAGACTCCCGTGCGTTTTGAACCTCGTGGTGAATAAACTGAATTTACTTTAAAGTATGGTGTCTCAGTTGAGCCAGTTATTTGTTAATTTCAGAGAACATACCGTATTTTCCCGAATTAAGGCCCCCCCTCTAATTAACGCCCCCCACCCGTTTTGGAGGGGAAAAAAAGTCAACAAGAACGAAAAAAAATCACCTCATTTTTATAAGTCCACATAATAAGTAATTTACAGTTAAGTATCCAATGTATTAAGAATTAAACACACTTTTAAACAGTACATGTACCGTAAATCCAAAACGTTTATACTAAGTACGGTACGTATCCAATCATCAAATAGAAAATTAAACGGTAAATCCATTTTTGATTTGTTTTTGCACCACCCGCGCACAAGCTTCCTGTCGACTTTAAACAAATTTGCGGCAAAGTGTTAACCTTTTCTTCGGCAGTTTTAATAACTTTTAATTTAAAAGCCGGCACATAAGCAGCGTGTCAAACGACTGACATTGTGTATTGCAGTACCCGCATGTACTAAGGAAAATATTATCGGAGTACACAGCTGTTTGGGTATGATGGCGTAATGTGTAATGTCGCGAGCGTGTCACGGAATACATGAGGTACCGTATTTAAATGCATAATTTTAAGACACACTGCATTAAATTGGATGCCAAATAATTACGTTTTGGGGGAATTAAACAACACAGAAACACTTTACAGTTGGTTTGAACGATGTTTTTAAGTTTTGTAAAAAAAAATATTTTTTATTTTTTTACCTCAAATGAACGCCCCCTCTTTGGAAAATGTAACGCCCCCGGGGGCGTCTATTCGGGAAAATACGGTACTTAAGTATATTTGTTATTCATAAAACAACTTAATAAGTAATTCTTGGCTTTTATTGTGGACGAAAACATTTAAAAAACCAACATTAATTTCAGACAGATACAACATGCACAATTATGTTTAAAGTTCTTTTATCTGAAAAACAACATTTTAATCGTACCCACGAGGCCATTTTGTTTTCTGACTTAAGTCATTTCTTATGTATCTTAAGTTTAAGCTGTTTTATGAATAGGACTTAAGTTTTTTACTTACACTTAAGCTGAAATCACCACAAACTTAAGTAAAATCTTCAACTTAAGTCAAAACTTATATTTAAGATGCTTTATCAATACGGCCCCAGATCATAATATTTTTTTCAAAAGGCCCGATTTAAAATAAGGGTTCTGGTTCCTTCAAACCTGAGGTCAGTTACATTTTAATGTAATAAATTCAATTACAATTACATCATAAATTTTCAAATTAAAATGCAATTACATCAACTTTAATATTATCAATTAAACTAAAATGACTTTGCAATTAATGTAATATTTACATTACCATTACATTACCAAATATGGAAATCATAGGGTAAAGTTAAGGTACTTCCGCCATCTTGAATTTAGAGTGACCTTCATTTGAGGTGTGAAAATATAGTGAACAAAAGCTTTCAAATGCAGCTGTTCCAGAGTACAAAAACAGCTCAGTTTGCAAGACTTGAACTAAAAGAAGGTGTATAAAAAGTAAAACTAAAATTTGGAAATAAACAAAGAAGATATTTTACCTGTATTTTTCTAAATTTTTGGTTAGATTTATAAATCCTTTCAAAATACTTTATTAAAAATTCATGAATGGCAAAAGTTAGTTCAAAGTTTCAATTAGTGCATAGGAGAATTGTCTTACTGAATAGAACTAAACTTAGTACAAAAATCTGTTTTCAAATTGACCACCTCATGTATTAAACGAAAATAAATCTGTACATATTGCTATTTCAGCATACATAAAAGTAGTGCAATGTGCGGGCAATGATTTTTTACGTATGGTGTACCAGACTGCCTAAATTGTAAGACAAGTCTCAGACTTAATGTTAACAAGATTTAGCAACGATCCAAAATTCTTTTCAAGGATTGTGCTAGTATCATAAAGGTTTAATTTATTATAGCGGAATTTATGTACTTACGCGCTGCTTATCTCACGGAAAATGTGGTGGAAATAGAATTTTCGGCACCCCCTCTGTAACTACCGAAATTACTTAAACGTAACTTTCTCACACATACGTGTTGTATATCTATAAATTATAAAAAAACAATCAAAATATTTGCTTTATCATGATTATGCAAATATTTTAGACAATCTTGAAACATTCGGCCACAGTATTTCCGCATACTGGTCCGGGACAAGTTCGATGTGTATATTGATTCCTTATTAGATGTTTCATGCGTCGTAAACTAACCAATTTTGATCTATCGACTTTTTTATACAATATGAGAATTTATGCAGCATGTTTTTAAAAAACACAGTGAGAATAAATCGCAGAAAAAATGTACAGCCAAATATGTTAGGTGGTAATACAATTTGTATACAATTGTAGATAACTACGAAACATTTTACAAAATGCAATCAGTTGAACTTCTCACGCAAAACCTGATGATTAAAATCAGCAGTATCTCAAAAGTAACCTTTTGTTTCTTGCTTCTTCTGTTAAACAACGATATTTTTTCACACTTCATAGATTTAAACTGATAATAAATGTGTATTGAAATTCAGGCATAGAAATGGGACACTGACTTTACATTAGTGATTACTGCGGTGCTTGGACAGCGGAAGCAGCGGGTCCAGTACTAAGACTGTCTATGAAACCAAGGATAACGAGCTCTTTATCATTCTGAAAATTACGAACATTGGGATCAGTTTCAGTATACTAGTATTATACTTGCTATTTGCCGAGTGCACACTTGTTTTCTATCGTCGTTAATATAAAGCAGACTAGTAAATATTCGTACAAATGCATAATCTCATAAACACTTCTTTAATGTATGTTCTCTGAATTAACAAATAACTGGCTCAACTGAGACACCATACTTTAAAGTAAATTCAGTTTATTCACCACGAGGTTCAAAATGCACGGGAGTCTCGTGATAGTACATGCCTTTAATTTCACATGGTTAAGTGTAAACAAATAGTTAAATTTGCTTCGTTTATTTATCACGGAAAAGATCGGACGGTTTTTGATATTGGAATAATTTTAGAACATCTATGCATTTAAAGTTGAAAGTGATCGTTTTCTACAGGATGTAAAACTGAAACAAGTAAGCACTTTTACTTTTTCAGCATGTTCCTCAGGTGAACTTTGACACTGTTTACAAACTTTAAAAAGAGAAACCAGTTTTGTGTCATCCTGAAATGCGTTGTTCGGCTGAAACTCATAGTTCCCGGAAAAGTTCTAAAATGGTTTATTTTGGGGATTTTTGTTTTATTTATGTATTCAACACAATGTGCAATTTTCCAGTTTTTGAAAATGATTGAATTGAACTTATTTAGAAAAAGTTCCGATCTTTCAATAATATTTTGCCAGCGTATGCTTACACATTTTAAGTGAAACGCCTTTCTTGTCCAAAGGTGGTGTGTAAAGCGAAAAAACTATCATTACACATTGCGTTTATTCTTAAATGTAAAGGATCGGTAACAGATCAAGGAGATCGGCAGTGCTAAACTATACTAAATGGATATCTCTAACATGAATAAGGAGGCATATATATTTCAGTAAGGAAATCTGAGGTAAAAGAACAATCATATATTTAATCCTTGAAATAAACTTGGCGGCGAAATATTTTAGAAAAACTGTGCACGTTTTGGCATTAGAATGTTTAACGACATTTTCTTGAAAAAGTAACGCCGTGTGCACTATTTTGGCATTTCTTTGATTTGAAAGTAAATATTTTATAGCAATTTTGGTTGCATACGATACCGAAATTTTGCACCAAAAATGTTCACTCATTTTCTTCCAAAGCACTGTGGAGATAGGGTTCAACGTAGCTTTCATGCTCGCAAGTTTACCTACAGATATATCTTTTCAACTTTTATCATATATTTTTTGTGTCATTGCATTTCGAAAGCTGTTTCGAGGATTCTGATTTTTCACATGAATTTCTAATTTCAATTTGCGGAAGAACCTTAAGTACTTCCGCCATCTTGAATTTTAGAGTGACCTTCATTTGAGGTGTGAAAATATTGTGAAAAAAGCTTTCAAATGCAGCTGTTCCAGAGTACAAAAAACAGCTCAGTTTGCAAGACCTGAACTCAAAGTAGCTGTATAAAAGTAAAAACTAAAATTCGGAAATAAACAAAGAAGATATTTTACCTGTATTTTTCTAAATTTTTGGTTAGATTTATAAATCCTTTCAAAATACTTTATTAAAAATTCATGAATGGCAAAAGTTAGTTCAAAGTTTCAATTAGTGCATAGGAGAATTGTCTTACTGAATAGAACTAAACTTAGTACAAAATCTGTTTTCAAATCTGACCACCTCATGTATTAAAACAAAACTAAATCTGTACATATTGCTATTTTCAGCATACATAAAAGTAGTGCAATGTGCGGACAATGATTTTTCTATGTATGGTGTACCAAACTGCCTAAAATTGTAAGAGTAGTCTCAGACTTAATGTGAACAAGATTTGGCAACGATCCAAAATTCTTTTCAAGAATTGTGCAAGTGGTAAGAAGGTTTAATTTATTATTGTGGAATTTATGTACTTACGCGCTGCTTATCTCATCGAAAATTTGGTGGAAATGGAATTTTCGGCACTTCCTGCAGTACTACAGAAATTACTTAACGTAACTTTCTCACACATGTATTTTATAAATTATAAAAAACAGTCGAAATATTTGCTTTATCACGAAATATGCAAATATGTTTAGACAATCTTGAAACATATGGCCACAGTATTTCCGCGTACTGGTCGGGAACAAGTTCGATGTGTATAGTGATTTCATGCGTCGTAAACTAACCAATTTTGATCTTTCGACTTTTTATACAATTTGAGAATTTATACAGCATGTAATAAATCGCAGAAAAAATGTACAGCCAAACATGTTAGGAGATAATATACATTGTAACTTATATACAACTGTAGATAACTACGAAACATTTTACAAAATGCAATCAATTGAACTTTACATTAGTGATTACTGCGGTGTTTTAACAGCGGAAGCAGCGTTCCAGTTAAGATGTCTACGAAACAAGGATTAACGAGTTCTTGATCTGAAAATACGAATATTGGGATCAGTGTTCAGTATACACCTGAAAATAATAGACTTGCTATTTGCTGAGTGCACACTTGTTTTCTATCGTCGTTAATATAAAGTAGACTAGTAAATATTCGTACATATGCATAATCTCATAAACACTTCTTTAATGTACCGTATTTTCCCGAATAGACACCCCGGGGGCGTTCATTTTCCAAACGGGGGCGTTCATTGAGGTAAAAAAATAAAAATAATTTTGTTTACAACACTTAAAAACATCGTTCAAACCAACTGTAAAGTGTTTCTGTGTTGTTTAATTCCCCAAAACAGTAATTATTTGGCATCCAATTAATGCAGTGTGTCTTAAAATTTGCATTTAAATACGGTACCATCATGTATTCCGTGAACACGCTCGCGACATTACATTTACGGCCATTCATACCATAACAGCTGGTACTCGATAATATTTTCTTAGTACATGCGGGTACTGCAATACACAAGTCAGTCGTTTGACACTGCTTATGTGCCGGCTTTTAAATTAAAAGTTATTAAAACTGCCGAAGAAAAGGTTTAACACTTTGCGCAAATTTGTTTAAAGTCGACAGGAAGCTTGTCGCGGGTGGTGCAAAAACAAATCAATAATGGATTTACCGTTTAATTTTCTATTTGATGATTGGATACGTACCGACTTAGTATAAAGTTTTGGATTTACGGTACATGTACTGTTTAAAAGTGGTGTTTAATTCTTAATACATTGGATTTCTTAACTGTAAATTACTTATTTGTGGGACTTATTAAAAAGTAGGTATTTTTTTTCGTTTTGTTGACCTTTTTTTCCCCCTCCAAAAACGGGTGGGGGCGTTTAAATAGAGGGGGGCCTAATTACGGGAAAATACGGTATGTTTCTCTGAAATTAACAAATAACTGGCTCAACTGAGACACCATACTTTAAAGTAAATTCAGTTATTTCACCACGAGGTTCAAAACGCACGGGAAGTCTCATGTAGTACATGCCTTTAATTTCACATGGTTGAAGTGCAACAAATAGTTAAATTTGCTTCGTTTTATTTCTCACGGAAAAGATCGGACTGTTTTTATATACTGGAATAATTTATAGAACATATATGCATTAAAGTTGAAAGTTGATTGTTTTCTACAGGAGTAAAACTGAAACAAGTAAGCACTTTTACTTTTTCAGCATGTTCCTCAGGTGAACTTTGACATTGTTTACGAAAAGAAATCCAGTTTGTGTCATCTCGAAATGCGTTAGTTCGGCATGATAGTATAGTTTCCGCGGAAAAGTCTAGAATGGTTTATTTTGGTGATTTTGTTTTATCTATAAATTCAACACAATGTGCAATATTTCTAGTTTTGAAAATGATTGAAATTCAACTTTATTTTAGAAAAAGTTCCGATCATTCATTATATTTTGCCAGCGTATGCTTACAAATTTTAAGTGAAACGGGTTTCTTGTCCAAGAGGGTGTGTAAAGCGAAAAACTATCATTACACATTGCGTTTATTCTTTAAATGTGAAGGATCGGTAACAGATTAAGGAGATCGGACAGTGAAAAACTATACTAAATGGATATCTCTAGCCATGAATAAGGAGACATACGTATTTCAGTAAGGAAATCTGAGGTAAAAGAACAATCATATATTTTATTCCTTGAAATAAACATGGTGGCGAAATATTTTAGAAAAATTGTGCACGTGTTTTGCGAATTAGAATGTTTAACGACATTTTCTTGAAAAAGTAACGCTTGTGTGCACTATTTTGGCATTTCTTTGATTTGATAAATATTTTATAGCAATTTAGGTTGCATACGATACCAAAATTTTGCACCAAAAATGTTCATTCATTTTCTTCCAAAGCACTGTGGAGATAGGGTTCAGCATAGCTTTCATGCTCGCAAGTTTACCTACAGATATATCTTTTCAACTTTTATCATATATATTTTATGTCCTTGCATTTCGAAAGCTGTTTCGAGGATTCTGATTTTTCACATAAATTTCTAATTTCAATTTGCGGAAGTACCTTAAAGTTACTTATTGACAAGTAATCACTATTAACCTATATATATATTCATGATAAAACCCTTCTTTTTAAAATAATCAACAGCTCACTCCAAAACAATGTGTTTACCTAGGATACAATTATGAATAAGAGTTACAACTGCTTAGAGATTTATTAACAGAACGCTATAACTGTGGCCTTTATTTACTAATACCAGATCAACCCATAAAAATGAAATAGGGAATCAGGTGGACACATTATATGACAAATATTTTATATCGCAAAACCGATGTAAGTAGCGGCGTGGTCTAGTGGTTAACATGTATGATTTGTAAGCTTACGGTGCTGGTTCCAATACAGGACAAGGTACTTTTTTTTTTATTTTTCCAGCATGTTTTTACCAGGAGAAGGAATACAGGTAAAACTATATGTATCATGATTTTCTTGTGCACTAACTACACTGAGTATTGACATTTTTCAGAGGATCTCATATTAGAACAGACATTGAATCTATTAACATTGCAAAATGAATAAAGAAAACTCTTGCAAGGAAAATGAAACCAAATAAATACAAAAGACGATATAAAAAAGACCTGCAAAAATAGAATAAGTAAAAATCAGTTAAAACAAGGCAGTCTAAAAGACTGCTAAATCCCCTGCCACTGTTATGGATAGTGAAAGGGTAAACCTTTGACCTTTAGCTGTGACCTTGACCTTAAACTGAATGGCTGTCTCATGAATTCTGCACAACATCTTGATGTGGTTATCATTTGACCCAAGTTTCATGAAAATCCTTCAAGGGGTTTAGGAGATACAGAGCTCAAACTTTTGACCTTGAGTTGTGACCTTGACCTTGAGTTGACATGGCTGACTCATGAGCTCCTGATGAGGTGATCATTTGACCCAAGTTTGATGAAAATCCTTCAAGGGGTTTAGGAGATACAGAGTGGACACAAAATGGAAGGCTCAAACCTTTGACCCTAAACTGTGACCTTGACCTTGAGCCAGCATGGCTGACTCATAAGTTCTGCACATCGTTTTGATAAGGTGATCATTTGACCCAAGTTTTATAAAATTTCTTGAAGGGTTTTAGGAGATATAGAGTGGACACGAAATGGAAGGCTAAAACTTTTACCTTGAGTTGTGACCTTGACCTTGAGCCAGCATGGCTGACTCATGGGTTCTGCACATCGCCTTGATGAGGTGATCATTTGACCCAAGTTTGATGAAAATCCCTCAAGGGGTTTAGGAGATATAGAGCGGACACAAAAAGGAAGGCTCAAACCTTTGACCCTCAGTTGTGACCTTGACTTGAGCCAGCATGGCTGACTTGTGGATTCTGCACATTGTCTTGATGAGGTGATTATTTGACCCAAGTTTGATGAAAATCCTTCCAGGGGTTTAGGAGATATAGAGCGGACATAAAACGGAAGGCTCAAACCTTTGACCTTCAGTTGTGACCTTGACCTCGAGTCCGCATGGCTGATTGCATATCGCCTTGATGAGGTGATCATTTGACCAAAGTTTGATGAAAATCCCTCAAGGGGTTTTGGAGATACAGAGCGGACACAAAATGGAAGGCTCAAACATTTGACCTCAGTTGTGACCTTGCCTGAGCCAGCATGGCTGATGTGGTCTCACATGTCTTGATGAGGTGATCATTTGATCCAAGTTTGATGAAAAGCCTTCAAGGGGTTTAGGAGATATAGAGCGCACACAAAATGGAAGGCTAAAACCTTTGACCTTGAGTTGTGACCTTGACCTTGAGCCGGCATGGCTGACTCATAGGTTCTGCACAGCGTCTTGATGAGGTGTTCATTTGACCCAAGTTTTATATAATTCCTTCAAGGGGTTTAGGAGATATAGAGCAGACACAAAATGGAAGGCTCAAACCTTTGACCTTGAGTTGTGACCTTGACATTGAGCCGGCGTGGCTGACTCATGAGTTCTGCACATTGTCTTGATGAGGTGATCATTTGAGCCAAGTTTCATGAAAATCCTTCAAGGGGTTTAGGAAATATGGAGCGGACACGAAAGTGTTACAGACAGACAGAAGGACGGACGGAAGGAGGGACAGAGACCATTCCTATAATCCCCCACCACTTGTGGCAGGGGATTAAAAAGAAGGGCTCGAACCTGCATCATACAAACATAACAAGAGCTGTCTCCATAGGATGACACATGCCCCCGTTGGCACTTTGAATGAATAGTTATGGCCGATGTTAGAGTTTAGGACCTTTGACCTATGGAGCTGGGTCTTGCACGCGACACGTCGTCTTACTGTGTCACACATTCATGCATAATTATTTTAAAATCCATGCATGAATGACAAAGATATGGACCGGACACGCCCATCAATGCACTATCATGAAAAATGACCTTTAACGTCTAAGTGTGACCTTGACCTTTGAGCTACGGACCTGGGTCCTGCGCGCGACACGTCGTCTTACTGTGGTACACATTCATGCCAATTTATTTGAAAATCCATCCATCGATGACAAAGATATGGACCGGACACGCCCATCAATGCACTATTCTTTAACGTCTAAGTGTGACCTTGACCTTTGAGCTACGGACCTGGGTCTTGCGCGCGACATGTTGTCTTACTGTGATACACATTCATGCCAAGTTATTTGAAAATCCATCCATCGATGACAAAGATATGGACCGGACACGCCCATCAATGCACTATCCTTTAATGTCTAAGTGTGACCTTGACCTTTGAGCTACGGACCTGGGTCTTGGGCGCGACACGACACAAACTTTTAAACACGTCAACAGGCATGTCACAAATAAATCTACTGTGTGTAAGTACTGAATATGCCACGCTATAAATGCTACAGTATTGATCGAATTTAACTCGGATGATGTCACTCAGCGCGCGACTTTACACAGATTCCCAGTACGATTACGTATCGGGTTATGTCAGTGCATGAATTGGGATGAATAGGGGGGCGTTTATACGAGTTACTAACATTGTTTGGATCAAATTTTTCATAAAATGCATCGCCCCCGGGGGCGTTTAAACGGGGTTATACGGTATTTGTCTGCCTAACTGTTGTATATGCCTAACTGTGTTATTATTATCAAGGGTGGAGCGCTGTATGAAAGAAAGGAATTGTGAGTGAGAATTTACTAAATTTTACATGCCTGACTCCACATAACCTTGCTAACCCCTATCTAATTCCTGCCATACTAACATCTCTTGGGCATTCATCTCCAGCTGTTCTATTAAAGTGAACGGACTGATTTTATAATCAAGTCCGAGTAAAATAAAAACTTTATTTTATAAGTTTTACAACTTATTATATTTACATAAAGTGTATACTTGGATGCAGGATTCTGGTAATTATTATTTTCTCATACAGTTGTACTAATTTTGTATTCCTGTAATGATAATCGATTGAATGCATTTTGTATTTTTTTTTAGTATTGTGTGCATATTTTTATTAGTTTTATTATTGTTACAGGCTCTTACAGGAATTCTTTATTGTAAACTACCTTAATAAAGTACAATATTGAAAACCATGAGGATGTATTTTGTTATACATGACCCCGGCTACACTTACAATGGCAAAATTTGCATGCAGTATCTACATATTAAGTACAAAAGGGGCATAGTTCTGTTAAAATACAAGTCCAAGATATGCGACCTTATACACTGACCCTAATAACATAGCTTTGTTAAGTCTCAATCCAACAGTCCTAGTAGTTAGAAAGATTTTAAGTTGCATGCAAAACCTCAATGTGAACTAAGTAGACAAAGGGGTATAATTCTGTTAAAATACAATTCAGAGTTATTGGACTTGGCCCAGTGACCGAATGCAATGACCCTAAGACATGTACAAAGTTTCAATACAAAAGCTCCCAAGTACTTACAAAGGCAGTAAATTGTACTCTGTTTCTGAGCATAAAAAGGCACATAATTTTGTTAAAATACAAGTTAGACTTCTATGACCTGGACCTGTGACTATATTAACTGAACCTAAAGACATGTGTGAAGTTTGAATCCAATGTATCAATGCATTGCAGAGAAAGTTATCATTATGAATTATTTTAATCAAATTTCTAAGTTAAAAGAGGCATAAATCTAAAAATATTACTGACAGAGTAATGTCCGTTGTCACACATATGCACACTGTCACTTTATGCAAGTATTCAAAGTCTCAGTTGAATATCTTTGATAGTGTTCAAGATATTTGACTTTACCAAAAACTTTGACCAAATTTGTTTAAGTTAAAAAGGGGCATAACTCTGAAAATGTTGCTGACAGAGTAATGTCCCTTGTCATACATGTGTACACTGTCAGTACAAGCAAGTATTCTAAGTCTCAGTTGAATATCTTTGATAGTGTTCAAAATATTTGACATTATAAAAAAACTTTTAACCAATGCCAACATCGATGCTGGGGTGAGTTATATAGCTCTCCATATTCTCGAATAGTCAAGCTAAAAATCATGTGAAATGTCACCAGATAACTGAGTGTGGTAAGTATTGCAACAACAACATGTATGTATGTTTTGTGTATTGTAATTTATGGCAATAATATGTTTCGTCTAACACCTTCATCTGGATCATTCAGATACAAAGTGACGTTAAACTCAGGCAATGTAACATCAAATAGCGGGAAAACGTTAAGCACTATATCAAAATCCCTATACGTATTATATTTATTAGGTACTATCCTGGAACCTAAAATACTAAAATTTCCTATAGTAGAACAATACAAGAGCTGTCTCCATAGGATGACACATGCCCCCGATGGCACTTTGAATGAATATATAGTTATGGCCGATGTTAGAGTTTAGGACCTTTGACCTACGGAACTGGGTCTTGCGCGCGACACGTCGTCTTACTGTGTCACACATTCATGCGTAGATATTTTAAAATCCATGCATGAATGACAAAGATATGGACCGGACACGCCTATCAATGCATTATCATGAAAAATGACCTTTAACGTCTAAGTGTGACCTTGACCTTTGAGCTACGGACCTGGGTCTTGCGCGCGCCACGTCGTCTTACTGTGGTACACATTCATGCCAAGTTATTTGAAAATCCATCCATCGATGACAAAGATATGGACCGGACACGCCCATCAATGCACTATCCTTTAACGTCTAAGTGTGACCTTGACCTTTGAGCTACGGACCTGGGTCTTGCGCGCGACACGTCGTCTTACTGTGGTACAAATTCATGCCAAGTTATTTGAAAATCCATCCATCGATGACAAAGATATGGACCGGACACGCCCATCAATGCACTATCCTTTAACGTCTAAGTGTGACCTTGACCTTTGAGCTACGGACCTGGTCTTGCGCGCGACACGTCGTCTTACTGTGGTACACATCATGCCAAGTTATTTGAAAATCCATTCATCGATGACAAAGATATGGACCGGACACGAAAATTGCGGACAGACTGACAGACCGACAGACAGACTGACAGACCGACAGACCGACAGACGGTTCAAAAACTATATGCCTCCCTTCGGGGGCATAATAAAAAAACGAAGATAGAATAAAATGAAATAGTACCAAGAGTTCATTATGTAGATGCATAACTGCCTATCATAGTCAAGAATTTAATCTGTGGTAAACAGCATTATTTATAGATATGGCCAGTATTATTTCTTACAATATTAAGCATTAACACCTTTGTTTTATTGACGGCTTTAAAAAGTCCCAATATCTATTAATAGAACTGACAATTTTTGGTTATGATTGATTCTATATCACTGTGAATGGAAGTACACTTTTCTCATCTCCAGTTGAAGAACCTAGTGCATCACTTTGTGATATAATTATGTGACATTTTTTCAATCATCGTCTGATATTTTTCTTCTATATTGTTTGACCTGGCTGTTTGAGATTCCATCTTTGCATTGTTTTGGATGACACAAGGTATTGATGGTTGCTCGTTTCTTTCACAGAAATATCTGCTTCAGTTTGAAATGAATCACTTTTTGATACTTGTACACCTAGAAAGGAAACAGACTTGTTCAAAATGGTGTGAGTAAATTTAATAATGGGATAGAAATCATTTACTTCATTGATGTTACTGACAATTTTCCAACTTAAAAACAAGTTTGTTTATAATTTTCGCCATTTTGGTAAGGGAAGCTACTCCCCGCGCTTACTGTCTACGCTAAAATCTACGATCATTGCCATTACATTCTGTAATTGATTGTGTGGTTTATATTTCTTTCAAACACAATAAATTTCGTATAGATTTGATAGTTTTTTGATGAAAGAAATATAGAAAATTCACAATGCTACTAATTAGATATCGAGTATTATCTTTAACCGAGAGCAAACTGTGAACAACAAAATTGACTCGAGGTGACACACTAATTGCCGATATTTACTGGCCATTTGATCTAACAAAAAGAGGATCACACCTTTGATTATCAGTTTTAATTGAGAAGCTCATGTAATTTTGTCGTTCTTGTGGTGAAGTCACGCGAAACTTAGCAATCGCGTGTTTCTCAAAAATCGGGTATCTCCGGTGATTATCGCCTAAAAATAATTTGTTTTGGAAGAAACATGGCCGCTGAAAGGGGTCAAATACGGCGGTCGGGAGGTAATTTCGGTGGCCGCTGAATAAAGTGATGAAATAGAGGAAAATCCGTCGGGGGCGTCATGAAATGACCGCTGAACGGAGGTGACCGTTAGTACAGGTTAGACTGTATATAATTATATGTACATTGTGTACACATTTTTTATATGTCTGCCCTGATGATTATGATATGAAACCGGTAGGTAGACAGAAATACAGATAGAGGAAACCCATTGGATGTTTTTCTTTTTATATATATATAGTAATTTCATCTGGAGTAAGAGGATACTGTCCAAGAAAGTAAATTATTAACCAGCAGCAAGGTAATAATCCTCAATTTCTGTCAACAAGAAGCATTTGTCTTTCTTCAGTGTTAACGAAGAATGTACTATAAATGCAGATTGCTTAAAGAATTGGGTCTCAGAAATGGCTCTGGTTTTAACCAGCTATAATGCCAACCAATTACAAATGTCTACATTCTATCTAACGATAGAGTAGGTTTCCTAGTAAAATGTCAAAGACACACTTGCAAATTTCATTCCTTCTCTGCTGCCATTTCCTTGGTACTTTGTGTAAATTAGTCTTTTATGTTTCTTTTACAGTTTTCTTTATCTCAATACCAGGAGTAACTGTTAAAAATATCTGCAAGAAAAGTTCGAGAGGCGGTGCCATTTCATCAACACCAATATTAAGATAAGTTGAGTCTTAACACTGAAAAACTTTACTGACACAAGTTATGACTTTTTCCTAAAACTTGCAGTTTCCTCATTCAATTTATTTTGTTGGGTTTAACATTGCACCAACACAATTATAGGGCATATGGCGACTTTCCAGCTTTTGATGGTGGAGGAAGACCCCAGGTGCCCCTCTGTGCATTATTTCATCACGAGCGGGCACCTGGGTAGAACCACCGACCTTCCGTAAGCCAGCTGGGTGGCTTCCTCACATGAAGTATTCAATGCCCTGAGTGAGGCTCGAACCCACATCGATGAGGGGCAAGTGATTTGAAGTCAGTGACCTTAACCACTCGGCCTCAGAGGCCTGCATTCAAGCTAAACTGAATCATCATACAGAAAATATATTCAGACAGTACTTGAAAATGTATAAAAATAATCAGCACAATTTGGCTGATAAAATATGTTACAATGTTTTCTTTTGAACATGACATTGGGCCATTTCGTTTCACACAACCTGGGGCACACCGGTCACGTGGGCGGCAAGAAAAATATCTTGCCGGTTTATCAATAAAACGAATGCTTCGGCGTACGCCAGCCACGAGAGCTGCAGAAACAAAAAAATAAGTTTCCAATTTAATATGATTTTCTCTTGCGGCCTTTTCCAAATAAGTTAGCAATAGTTCTTGCAGCATGTTTCTACATTTACTAGTATTAATACCCAAATTTTCAAATGTTTACTCGATTTTGTATCGCGAAAATATATGATTGGCTGGTTAGCCTATCTCGCAAGACCGGCGCACATCGGCGTACGCCGGGTAGACCCGGGCAGTGCCTGCAAGGCAAACGAATGCCTAGCCGGTTATACGCCATGAAACGGCGTACGCCGCAAAAGTGAAACGAATTGACCAAATGAAAACTTTTACTTTAAGAAATTATGAAAACAGTCTACCAAGTTTTACTTTACTCATTCAGGCCTATACTCTTATCTTTTGCCACAGTCTAACCATGTAATTTAAAATTATACAGGGTATTCCTTGACACATATTTTTGTTCCTTTTAACACACCATATTCCCAAATGATCCCCTAAATAATTCTGAAAGTGTCATTGATGATGCAAATGAACTTGCAACCAAACTGTTGGCAATTCAAACAGTACAAGTCAGTAATGTGGACTGCGACCAAAGTTCACGTTTACAAACATGTCTATAAATAGATTTAAATGAAGCATTAGGAATTCAACATCTTTGAAACTTCTCAAAATCTAAATGTTTATAGTCTTCATACCAATTACAAATTATCTCAGAGGTAAAGCATACTGTTAAGGTCAACAGATCTTTGCCGTGTGGGTTCAAACCTCGGCGACAACAGTAAATTTTCTTTCATTTTTGCATCAAAAATTTAGATTCCTTCATTTTCTCTATGATGCAATGAGAGAGAAACATCTGAAGCTGATATGGCAAATGAGAAAGGTTCAGTATCATATCAAAGATGATATTAGTTAAATGGATGTACTAAAGTAAATAATGGACATAATATTATGTTATACAAATATAAATGCAAATACAATGAAAGAAAGAAAAGAAGAATAAAGGAACAGAACTGAAAATGAAAAGGAAAACAATATGAATATCTGAAAAAATCCTCAATATGATTTGCTGATATCCTAAACATTGTTATCTGCATTTTAGCCTATTGAGCTATTTTGTCGTATAGATTTTGGACAGTTAAAATAACACAAATACTGATGTTCACTTGTTCAGTTATCATGAAATGGATGCATTCTTCGGAATCGCGTTTTCATTGGTAACAGTTAATAATAATAAGAAATGACCCCCTGAAAGTGAAAATGACTCCCAAAGTCAGATACGAGGGTATTATGAAAATTTATGAAACAAAATCTTGACTTCTATAACATACTTACATATCTGGAATAAATATGATTTATTACCACAGAACTAGAACTTCTTTGTTTATAATAATCAGTAAATTTGAATGGGAATTTCTACTTTTCCTTTTGACTTTTGACTTTTGGAAAATCCAAAAATAGATAGATTGTTTTCTGGTCAACAGCTTAGACTGATCTAGGATCAAGAAAAATTACCTTCAAAATATGCGAATATTTAAGTAAAAGCCATGCATTTCACTAAAAGTAAAACTGAATCCCCACCCATTTTATACTGTTTGCATTTTTTGTACTATAAGTACCGCACAGTATTATGGCGTTTTTATTTTTAGCAACATGTAAATAAACAATCAGAACTTGGCAATCTCTTTTAAAACAGAAAATATTGGAAGTTAGATAAACAGTTGGCTTGGTGGCGCAGTAGGTTGATTGGATAGAAATGGTATCATTTTGTAGTGACAGTTTTGATGGTTCGAACCTTGCATCCGTCATTTGTTTTTTGTTGTTGTTGTTTTTTGGCATTTAATTTATGCAGTTTGTGTAATTTTGTGTTTTTGTCTGGTTTCTAATTCATTCACGAAAGCCTAAAAAACATTAGATCATATTAAAGACGAAGAGTATTTAAATATGATTACGTGTTAACAATGACATATATAAGTTAGTGAGCAAGTTAGTACTAGATTAACAAACTTGCGTTGTTTTCGTTGAATCGTATTGGAAAAAAAGAAATTAAAAACAGTATTCAAAATACTATTTTACGGGTCCGGGAATCGAACTCCTGACGAAAAAGTATAAGACGGGTACCATTACCGCTCGGCCAACGAGGAATTACTGTTGTCAGCGTAAACGTTGTGTATTGACATAAATTTATGCTATTGTTTTGTTTGTTTACATTTCAAAGCGCCTTATTACTGTGCGATACCTATAGCTTTTTGCATAGATGGATGTCCTTATCAGGAAAATTTAATTTGTCAGAAAAACAATTGTCCCAAACATTGTTTTCATTGTCATTTAAATCCATTTAATTCTATATTGTTGCTAGAATTGCTTAAAATCAATCTCCATTTCTAACTGAGGCATCCTTTTTTGGCAATGAATAATTAGTATATCTGCATTTCTTTCATTGTCTTACTTACATATTTATTACCAAAAATGTATTTTTGTTTGATTAAGTTGTCACTGTTCTGCAATAAATCTTAAAAATTAAGGCAAAAGGGATTCATAAAACAAATATCATAGAACAAAACTAGAAGCATCATTTGACTTTCAAAGTAGAAAGATAAACATATGCAGGCAAGTTGGAGCCTCTACCAAAGTCTACTGCATTTTGCTTAAAGGCATACTGGGTTTTACTTAAGAAAGCATGAGTTCAGGTTCACTGAGATTTACTTCACAGAAGCAACAAGACAAAGTATACTAATTTTTGCTTATAAAAACATGCAATCACGTCTATTAAGTTTTACTTGAAAGATATATGTGATTAAGTCTTCACAGGTTTTCTTCAAGGATGAATCACACAAATACTGAATTAAAATTACAGAAACACAAAGTTTACTTGAAGAAAGCATGTGACCAAGCTTACACAGTTATATTAAAAAGTTTAATTTCAAGGAAATATGTGACCAAGCTGAATGGGTTAAAATATAGATATTACAAGTGTGAAGAAAGCATGTGACCAAGTTTACTGGGTTAAATTATAGATACACCAAGTGTGAAGAAAGATTGTGACCATACACCAAGAGTGAAGAAAGCATGTTACAAAATTTACTGGGTTAAATTATTGACACACTAAGTGTGAAGAAAGCATGTGATCAAGCTTACTGGGCTCAATTATTGATAAATAAACCAAAAGTGAAGAAAGCATGTGACCATGTTTACAAAGTTATATTAAAAAGTTTACTTTAAAGGAAATATGTGAAGGTTTACCAATTTTTACTTATATGAAGCACGTGACCTAGCTATAGTCTAGTTTTATTTCAAGGAAGCACAAGTTTTTCTTGAAAGAAGTGTCTGACCATTGCAACCCTACTGATTTTCACTTAAATAAAGTATAATGACATAGATATGTCATTCAAGGAAGCACTATACAAAGCATTTTACTTAATGGAAAAATGTAACCAAAATAAAGTTTTTTTATCAAGAAAAAAAATAATATCCCTAAGTAAAAAGTAAGTTAAACTATTACAAGTACAAATTTACAAAGAGCCTGTAAGTTTGACTTAAGAGATATTGGCATGAAATGAACCAGTGAACCTTACCACATATGATCATTTTTATAAGTCTTTGTCATTTGTCTGGCACAAAGGCTCATTTAGGTAAGTGTCTGGAGGTCTGTACCAAAGCTCTTGTGAAATGACTGTGAAAACAACTATCAAGCTGAGAAGTAGTATATATGTAAGTAAACAATTGATGATAGTAGTAACATACAATATACAGTTCAGATATAGTTCACTTGCAAAATGAAATAATTTACTTCATGTAATCAAAGAATGGTTTTGATATTTTTTTTCAACTATTAAACTTTGACTTTCACTAAAACCCGCAATCACACTTTGTACAAACCATGTTTAGCATTGTAACTTGTTTTTTGTTGTTTCCTTTTTGTTTTTGTTGGGTTTCAACATCACACCAACACAATTTTAGGTCGTATTGCAACTTTTCAGCTTTGATGGTGGAGGAAGACCCCAGGTGCCCCTCCATGCATAATTTCACTACGGGCAGGCACCTGGGTAGACCAACGACCTTCTGTAAGCCAGCTAGATGGCTTCCTCACAGGAGAGGCAAGTGATTGTGGTCAGCAATTTTAACCACTCAGCCACAGAGGCCCCCTGTAACATGTGGACAGAAACTGGATCATCTCTGGATCTTGCAGGTCAGAAAACTGATTGTCAGAAACCTGCTTATCTCTGTAACTTGTGGTCAGAAACCTGCTTATCTCTATAACTTGTTGTCAGAAACCTGCTTATCTCTATAACTTGTGGTCAAAAACCTGCTTTATCTATATAACTTGTGGTCAGAAACCTGCTTATCTCTGTAACTTTTGGTCAGAAACCTGCAAGTCTTTGTCATTTTGAGTCAGAAACAATTTTTGCAATTTTTTATCAGAAACCTGCTTATCTTTGTATCTTGCAGGCACAAGTCTGTTTCACTTGTACAACATGTAATTTGTAAAGAAGAAATGTTTACCACTTTGTAACTTGCATGTGGAGATGTGCTTTGCTTTGTAACTTGCATATGATGATGTGCTTGCTTTGTAACTTGCATGTGGTGATGTGATTGCTGTGTAACTTGCATGTGGTGATGTGATTGCTGTGTAACTTGCATGTGGTGATGTGCTTGCCGTGTAACTTGCATGTGGTGATGTGATTGCTTTGTAACTTGCATGTGGTGATGTGACTGCTTTGCAACTTGCATGTGGTGATGTGCTTGCTTTGCAACTTGCAAGTGGTGATGTGCTTGCTGTGTAACTTGCATGTGGTGATGTGCTTGCTTCGCAACTTGCATGTGGTGATGTGATTGCTGTGTAACTTGCATGTGGTGATGTGATGTTATTGCTTTGTAACTTGCATGTGGTGATGTGATTGCTTTGTAACTTGCATGTGGTGATGTGCTTGCCGTGTAACTTGCATGTGGTGATGTGCTTGCTTTGTAAATTATGTGCAAAGATGTGCTTTGCTTTGTAACTCAGCTTTATATGAGATAAGCAGAAAGCTGCTGAGGTGGATAGTATATAAATTTATTATATTTTATACAGACTAAACAGAATCTTTATTAGGCAGTATCTATTGGCAGTTTAAATCAATATATCAGAAATGAAGTTAAAATGAATCACTGAAGCAAGTGCAATGCTATTTTAAGATTTTACTCAAACATTTACCTTAAATTCACAACAAAGTCACTTAAAAAGTGTTACAGTGTGATAAAATACTGTGCTGATGTAATAAATCAATAGAACCATAGGACAACCTGTGAGTTACAATCAACATAATGATAAAACATCATTAAAGGCAAATGTTAGCACCCCAGGTTCTTTTTATACCCTGTGATTGATGAAAATAATGGTATGGGAATTGCACTTTTTAATCTTGTTCCTGAGTTTTACAAGCACACACTAATGAACTCAGGTAGGTTTTTATACAATTAGGAAGATAATAAAGTTAAAGGTTTCATTGTGCATGAATGATTAAGGTTCTTTATGAATCTCTAAATATTAGCCACAAGATTTCTTGCAAATGTCAACAAAGAAAAGATGTTCCTAAAATGTTCCTAAAAACGTAACAGTAAAAAACTGAAATTTGAGCCGTTTTTGTCACAAGTATCTTAGCTATAAATGGATTTAGATAGGTGAAAATAAGGCACTGCGTTCAAGGAATCGATCTGCTTTCAACTCATCAGAATTTAAAATGAAAAAGGTATGTTTAAGGTGGTATCATGTTTTGAATTTCCGGTGAATGATAGAAAACAAATAATGAATATTATTTTAACCCTTAGCCTGCTGCAGGCGAATTTAACAGCCTTTGCAAACAGCTTGGAACCAGATCAGACGCCGATTAAATCGGCGTCTGATCAGGTTCCAAGCTGTTTGCTACTCTGACAATATTTCTTCCAATTTTGGAGCAAATTGAATGAACTTTACAATTTTAGCAGACGACATTTCCAGCAGACGACAATTTATCTAGCATGCTAAAGGTTAAAATTAAAATAATTTAATTTATTTTTTCTCAAATTGTTGCTCGTTAATTACCGTCTGCTAGTATATTAAATTGTCGTCTGTTTTTGTTAGATAAACGTGTCATCGATATTGTTACACTTGGCTGATCTGAACTGGTTCCTACTGATACTGGTACCCAGTCGATATAATATAAATACCAATAATCTCGTGCAGTTCTCTCACATTTTGCTAGCTACACCGTCGGTAATGTCAAAACTATTTACCCGCCTGCCACACCCTGTATTTATAGGAAACTTTCGAAACATTATAGAGTTTTGCATCTTTAATTTCGGGCTAGTATTGTAGTTTTAATAACTTGCTAGAATACTTTGTCAGTGTTTTATACACACTTTACTGATCTATTTATGTTGATCTTGCATCATCTGTGGAATGTTTTATTGAATTGGTTCAAAGTTATAAAGGAAATTTACCTAAAGTTTGTCTATTTAACAATAGCTAACGTTGATGTTCTTGTTCAAGTTAATTGTTATTGTCCACCCGGTCTTAACGACTGAGTTGTTTTAGGTACTGCTGTCTTTCTACTTACAATTGCAGGGATAAACCGTGCCAAAGTAAATTGATGATGGTGATATACTGGAGAGCAATAACACTGCTGGAGATAACACGCCCAGCCATCAAAATTCATGACAGGGTTAGATGTCATCTTGTAACGTGACCAAGGATTTCCAAATGTGAGATGTTCATACAGTGTAATGAAGAAAAAACTGAGATCTTTTGATACAGTGTATATAAGTTTTGTTATTTAAGAAAACGGTTTAGCATGGGCGTGACTATATTTGTTATAAGACTCTCCAGTATAATTTGAAAGATCTTATACTTCTTTAAAATCAAAGCACTGAGAGGACTGATGTGGGCAGCGGTTAGCAGCTACTGGTAATGGGCATGAACAGTTAGCCTAAGTTTGGTGGTTCTGGTTAAACTACTTTTGATTAATAAGCATTTTTAACCATTCTTTACCAAATCAAGGGGCAAAACTCTGCTTTTACTTAGTCAATGGGGATAAAATGATACTTGAGCAAAGCTCATGTGCTTATTGAAGATTTTGTGAGGTTTGGTCAACATTTCTTTTAATTATAAGCATTTTTTTAACAAATCAGTAAGAAAACACTGTGATGTTTGGAGATTCTAGTTATAACAAGAGCTTGTAGAACACTTGCATGAAGTAACTGACAAGGAACAGAATTTATTGATCACTGCACACTGGACGTTTGACGTATTGACCTCAAATCATAATTATGGGTCATTTACCAGTATTAAATGACTTCCGTATCAAATGTGATCTTAGACAAAAGCATTATCTAGTTTTCTGGAAAAATGTTCTATTGTCAATGTGATCTTGACATTTGACCTACTGAACACAAAATCAAGCAGGGACAGGGGTCATCTGCAGGTCATGACAAATTTCCCGATCAACATTCATGTTCCTATCCCAAGCGTTCTCCAGGTCTTATCCGAAAACCGATTGATCTACAGACTAACCAACATCCATCATCAAACAATAATATTTACAATATACCCATCCTCCTTCGAAGGAGGGCAATGAATTTTCAAACTAGAAGATGCCCATGTCTCACCCAATGTACAGTCGTAATAGGCAAGAAGTCAATAGAGGATAAGATCGA
Organism: Mercenaria mercenaria; assembly: GCF_021730395.1. NCBI lineage: Eukaryota > Metazoa > Mollusca > Bivalvia > Venerida > Veneridae > Mercenaria > Mercenaria mercenaria. The sequence goes on from NC_069363.1 coordinate 18,009,262, forward strand.
AAGACAAGAGACACTACTGTTTGGCTGTAATAGGGATCATCTACTTGACATGTCCAATCACGTTATGAAGTTTCAACAAGATTCTGGGTCAAGTGGTTCTCCAGTAAACCGTTTTCAATGTTCAGCCCCCTGTAACCTTGACCTTTAATCGAGTGAGCCTAAAGTCAACAGGGGTCATCTACTCTGCATGTCTAATCATCCTAAAAAGTTACAACATTCTGGGTCAAGTGATTCTGAAGTTATTGATCAGAAAGAGTTTTTCCATCTTCAGGCCCCTGTGACTTTTCCCTTAAGTCAACTGACCCTTGAAACATTAAGGGTCATCTATTCTGTAATTTCTATCATGTGATTGAAAGTTCTGTGTCAAATTATTCTAAAGTTATTGGTTGCAAACTGCTTTCCATGGTCTGGTTCCTGTGGCCTTAACTTCAGATAAAGTGATTCAAAAATCAATAGAGGTCATCTACTCCGTATGTCCAATCATCTTATGAAGTTTCAATATTCTGAGTCAAGTGGTTCTCATGTTGTTTTTTTTAATAAGAAACGGGTTTCCATGATCATGCACCTGTGATCTTAAGGGCTTGACAGGTGATTTTTTTTCAAATGAGAACTCATCTTGGTATAAGCAGGCTATGAATATATTACATATAAATTACATAGATAAAAGGCACTTCAGAATAGTTAATTCTTAAACTAAAAAGCAGCCATAACCTACAGTGTTCCATTTGGACAATCGTGACTTTTTATTTAAAACTAAACTGCAATACACGATGGTACGATGACGAAAACGCGATGGCGTGATGATGAAACAACGATGGTACGATGGTGAAAATGCAATGGCACAATGATGAAATCGCGATGGTGCGACGGTACGATGGTGAAATGTCGATGTAATATCGCATTTTCATCATCGTACCATCGCGTTTTCACCATTGCACCATCGCGTTTTCATCATCGTACCATTGTGCAATCGTGTTTTCATCATCGTACCATTGCGTTTTCACCATCGTGCCATCGCGTTATTACCATCGTACCATCGCGTTTTCACCATCGTGCCATCGCGTTTTCACCATCGTACCATCATGCCATCGCGTTTTCACCATCCTACCATCGCGTTTTCACCATCGTGCCATCACCATCGTACCATCGCGGTTTCACCATCGTACCATCGCGTTTTCACCATCGTACCATCACGTTTTCACCATCGTAACATCGCCTTCCGGTTAGAAAGGCGTAGTTCCGTGCACTTGAATTTTTGTCAACAATACATGAACGTATCTCAATGTATTTTGTGAGATGAAATTTACCATTTATATTCTGCTGTTTTGCAAAATGTTTTTCAAAATGTTCAGTGCTCAACTCATTAAAACTGTGTAAAATCTTCAAGGCCATGTCCTTTGTATTTATGTATGCATGAAAGTAAATAAAAAGCTGGATGTAATAGTTATTCCTGTTAGGATGTAGAAGGTACATAGTGCAATGTGAAAATGAGATTTATTACTGACACATATACTGTACCACTGCGCATGACAACCGGAAGACGATGGTACGATGGTGAAAACGCAATGGTGCGATGGTGATAACGCGATGACAAAAACGCGATGGTACGATGGTGATAATGCAATGGTACGATGATGAAAACGTGATGGTGAGATCATTAATTCTCAAGGATAGTATGTCCTTGAGAATTAAAATGTTCAGAAACATTAGTACCGGTAGTAGTTTCTGGATAATGATTGATATCAAATCTATGACTATTCATTCTTTGTGAACATTGTTGGTGCGTTTGTCCAACATACTGTTTAAAACATTATTACATGTTATTAAGTAAATAACATCAGTTGAACTGCATGACAGATCATGTCTAACATTATAACAAGATGAATTGGTGGAACTATACTATAAGTCAAAGGTGTTATTTACAATACTGGTTTGATGGATATTGTCGCTCATAATATGTTGGTGGTAAGATTCTGTCGGCCGTGAGGTGAGCGGATACGGTGTCCGTGTATTTGCATTCAAGTTGCGTACTTTGGGGTATCGTATGTTTACCAGTTTGTGTTAACTGGATAGTAAAAGGTTTTGCCCTAGTACTTGGCAATTCCTAGTGTTGCGTGTGTTGCGTATGTTGCGTTGCTGTCAGTGGTGTCACTTTGCCTTGCCTTGCCTTGCCTTTCATTGACTTGTGTTGCGGTTTCGCTCATTCTCGGTGAAACCCGAAATGGGTGGAATGGTAGCTCGACGTTCTATTGAAATTGTTGTGTGTTTGCATTTGAGTGATACCTGTTATAAAGTACAAAGTGTCTTGTGTTGCTTTGCCTTTGAGTGATACCTGTTACAAAGTACAAAGTGTCTTGTGTTGCTTTGCCTTTGAGTGACACCTGTTACAAAGTACAAAGTGTCTTGCGTTACTTTGCGTTGTTTGAGTGATACCTGTTATAAAGTGCAAAGTGTCTTGTGTTGCTTTGCCTTTGAGTGATACCTGTTACAAAGTACAAAGTGTCTTGTGTTGCTTTGCCTTTGAGTGACACCTGTTACAAAGTACAAAGTGTCTTGTGTTGCTTTGCCTTTGAGTGATACCTGTCACAAAGTACAAAGTGTCTTGTGTTGCTTTGCCTTTGAGTGACACCTGTTACAAAGTACAAAGTGTCTTGCGTTACTTTGCGTCGTTTGAGTGATACCTTTGCAAAGTACAAAGTGTCTTGCATTGCTTTGCCTTGTGGTCCGTTGTGTTATACTGCCTCGCTCTACATTGGCTTAGGTTGTGCATTTGACCACATCCCGGTGACACCCAGGCTGGGTTGGATTCACAATTCGAAGTTTGATGGATTGCGCAGTTGCGTTGTTACAGTAAGTGATGTTTGCAAGCCTTGGGTTGGTGCATCTGTTCTCCTCTCGGTCGACAGATTTTGCTGTGCTTTTAACGACTCTACACAGTGAGACCCTTGTTGAGTCATGAGCGGCCGATCAACTCTCAATATTGTCAATATACTTTTACCTAATTTAATTAAATTATTATCATGCATATGTTTGACTATCAATATAAGTATCAATGCATATTCTTGATGAATAAAGAGGGTTGTATGAGATAATTGGTTATCATTTTGAGTAATAAAATAATATTCAGTTATTTCCAAAAATCGTTATGTTATGATTCAACCAAACAGTTCCCTTTGTCCACCAGAGAGGAACAATTCTTTTATCATAATATTGAGGTTTGGTACCTTTATTACAGACAAGAAACTAAAACAATAGAAATTCTTACATGATTTCAGTGAGCTCAACAAAGCAATTTCAAGGACAAATATTAGTGTGGAATGTAAAGTAAGTTACACACTACAATGTCCTACCAAGATACTTACAAAAACAATGCATATGCAGAATGGAGAGATAAAAATAATTTTGACAGCTTGTGAAAACTAAGGTGTATGATGACCCATAATTAAAAATTTTCTGTTATTTCTTCCTTCCAGTTTGATTTTCTTAAAATGAATCTTCTATATTGTTGCTTACAACTCATAAACTAAAACAAGAGGACCATGATGGTCCTGAATCGCTCACCTATCCCCACATGACCTAGTGTTGAACTGAGTACGACGTCGTTATTTCTATTATTTGACATAATGACCTAGTTTTTGAGCACATGTTACCTAGGTATCATCAAGATAAAAAATTCTGACCAATTTTCATGAAGATCCATTGAAAAATATGACCTCTAGAGAGGTCACAAGGTTTTTCTATTATTTGACCTAATGACCTAGTTTTTGAAGGCACGTGACCCACTTCTGAATCTGACCTAGATATCATCAAGGTGAACATTCTCACCAATTTTCATGAAGATCTCATGAAAAATATGGCCTCTAGAGAGGTCACAAGGTTTTTCTATTTTTCGACCTACTGACCTAGTTTTTGACCGCACGTGACCCAGTTTCGAACTTGACCTAGATATCATCAAGAGGAACATTCTGATCAATTTTCATGAAGATCCATTGAGAAACATGGCCTCTAGAGACGTCACAAGGTTTTTCTATTTTTAGACCTACTGACCTAGTTTTTGACCGTACGTAACCCAGTTTCAAACCTGACCTAGATATCATCTAGGTGAACATTCTCACCATTTTTCATGAAGATCCATTGAGAAATATGGCCTCTAGACAGGTCACAAGGTTTTTCTATTTTTAGACCTACTGACCTAGTTTTTGACCGCACGTGACCCAGTTTCGAACTTGACCTAGATATCATCAAGGTGAACATTCAGACCAATTTTCATGAAGATCCATTGAGAAATATGGCCTCTAGAGAGGTCACAAGGTTTTTCTATTTTTAGACCTACTGACCTAGTTTTTGACCCCACATGACCCAGTTTCGAACTTGACCTAGATATCATCAAGGTGAACATTCTGACCAATTTTTATGAAGATCCATTGAGAAATATGGCCTCTAGAGAGGTCACAAGGTTTTTCTATTTTTAGACCTACTGACCTAGTTTTTGACCCCACATGACCCAGTTTCAAACTTGACCTAGATATCATCAAGGTGAACATTCTGACCAATTTTCATGAAGATCTCATGAAAAATATGGCCTCTAGAGAGGTCACAAGGTTTTTCTATTTTTAGACCTACTGACCTAGTTTTTGACCGCATGTGACCCAGTTTCGAACTTGACCTAGATATCATCAAGATAAACATTCTGACCAACTTTCATTAAGATCCCATGAAAAATGTGACCTCTAGAGTGGTCAAAAGCAAAAGTTACGCACGCACGAACGCACGGACGGACAGACGATGGACGCCACACGATCACAAAAGCTCACCTTGTCACTTTGTGACAGGTGAGCTAACAATAAAAGAATATATTGTTATCTTCTTGTCTATCCAAATCATGTAAGAATTCCTATTGTTTCAGTCATTTGTCACTAATTAGAGCAACTCACAGTGTTGCAATCATACAAAGCACATCCCTTATTATTCCTTCTCTTGAGAAGGAATATTATAGTTTGGTTAGTCACACTTGACTGAGCTACTGATATCGAAAGCTGTTGTGATTACAAGCTGGCCAGTCAAACTCCGTGACCTTAGAAATAACCTCTGACGTTAAAACTATTCTTTCCTAATTGAGGCGACTCTCTGACTGAACGCGTCCATGGATTACATATTACTAAACCCGAGGATGGTTGACTGATTCTTTTATTTCCTCCATTCTTGAAGAACATAACATATGTACAAACAAATTTACATGTTAACAACTAAATATTATCGTTATCTTCAAATACATGGTTAATATGTGAAAACAAACCCCATTGCAACCCTCTAATTATGTGTAACAAATTCATGCATCGAATCATAACAGATTGACCGGGTCAATGTCTTATTGCCGTATTTACTCAACTGAAAGTGGTAACAGATTTAATTTGTTGTTGGATTTAACAATTTATGTTAAATAACTTGCTTAAAAACCTACTTGACATTTTTTGGCAGTATAAAACAGACATTGCAACCAAAATTTTACAAGATGATCATTTTATATTTATATAGATGTGCCCTAGAAGGAACTTTTGGTATGCTTTAACTTGTTTTCACATAGATATTGAGGATTTATCAAATGAGTACATGTACTGGAAACACAATTTGAATACGGATTGTGTATTGCACTAATGCACGAATGCATAAATATCTCAGCCATGACATGTCCTTAAGAACAAGAGATCACAGAGTGATCTTGGCCCCCACCAATTTGCCATTTTTGAGTGTTCCTAATTTCAAGACTTAATGACTAGCTCATGGTCAAATTTCATTTCCGTACACAACACTGGGCATGTGGTCCAAATTCGAAAGCTGTAGCTTGAGAAATGTGAAAGTAGGTCACTAGATCAATTTCAAGGACAAAGTTCTTTGTACACAAAACTATGCATGTGCATCAAGTTTGAAGGCTGTAGTTTGAGAAATCTGAAAGTAGGTTACTAGGTCAATCTTAAGGTCAAAGTTTATTTTGGTACATAAAACTATGCAACTGGTCCAAATTTGAAGGCTGTAGCTTGAGAAATGTGAAAGTTGGTCACTAGACCAAAATCAAGGTCAAATTACACTTCAGAACACAAATCTATGCATGTGGTCCAAATTTAAAGCCTGTACCTTCAAAAATGTGAAAGTAGGTCACTAGGTCAATGTGAAGGTCAAAGTTAGTTTCCGTACACAATCCTATGCATGTGGTCTAAATTTGAAGCCTGTAGCTACAGAAATGTGAAAGTAGGTCACTAGGTCAATCTTAAGGTCAAAGTTCATTTCGGTACACAAAGCTATATGCAAGTTGTCCAAATCTGAAGGCTATAGCTCGAGAAATGTAAAAGTAGGTCACTAGGTCAAAATCAAGGTCTAATTTAATTTCGGAACACAGAACTATGCATATGGTCCAAATTTGAAGTCAGTACCTTCAAAAATGTGAAAGTAGGTCACTAGGTCAATGTAAAGGTCAAGGTTTGTTTCGGTACACAAAACTATGCATGTGGTCCAAACTTGAAGCCTGTACCTTCAAAAATGTGAAAGTAGGTCACTAGGTCAATGTCAAGGTCAAAGTTTTTTTTCAGTGCACAAACTATGCGTGTGGTCCAAATTTGAGGGCTGTAGCTACAGAAATGTGAAAGTAGGTCACTAGGTTAAAATCAAGGTCAACTCATGTCAAGGTTCATCTTGTCACTCAAAACCATACATGTGGTCCAAATCTGAATGTTGTAGGTTATTGACAAGAAGATTTTAAAAGCTTTACCCTATACAAGTCTATATGAACCATGTGACCCCCAGGGCGGGGCCATATTTGACCCTAGGGGGATAATTTGAACAAACTTGGTAGAGAACCACTAGATGATGCTACATTACAAATGCCAAAGCCCTAGTCTTTGTGGTTTGGACCAGAAGATTTTCATAGTTTTTCCCTATATAAGTCTATGTAAACCATGTGACCCCCGGGGCGGGGCCATATTTAACCCTAGGGGGATAATTTGAACAATCTTAGTAGAAGACCACTAGATGATGTCACATACAAAATATCAAAGCCCTAGGCCCTGTGGTTTTGAACAAGAGGCTTTTCAAAGTTTTTCCCTATATAAGTCTATATAAACCATGTGACTCCCAGGGCGGGGCCATATTAGACCAAAGGGGGGATAATTTGAATCATCTTGGTAGAGGACCACTAGATGATGCTTCATACCAAATATCAAAGCCCTAGGCTCTGTGGTTTTGGACAAGAAGATTTTCAAAGTTTTTCCCTATATAAATCTATGTAAATTATAGAAATAAACAAAGGGCCATAACTCATTCAAAAATTGTTGAACCAGTCTGATTTTCAGAGGGACACAACTAGGGTATCGATACATCATTCTGACAAAGTTTGGTCAAAATCCCCCTGGTAGTTTCTGAGGAGATGCGATAACGAGAAATTGTTAACGGAAGGACGGACGGACAGACGGACGGAAGGACGACGGACCATGGACGCAGAGTGATTTGAATAGCCCACCATCTGATGATGGTGGGCTAAAAATGAGTTTTTTAAGTCATTAAAATGTGTTATATGATTTTGCTGTCAAAAGCTGCCTTTTGTGTAAAGTGCAATTGTAATTCCCATTTTTTGTGTAATACATTCACACATCTTTTGTAACATTTTTATTGACATACATGTAAAGTCATCATCGCTTCACACAGATAATCAGACATTTGCTTATGTAAACGCTGACTGAAATTTACAAAGTAATGAAGCAGACGTCATAACAATGTTTGGTCATCTGTGTCTTGATCTACAAGTGGTACAAAAGACGCAAATGGCCCAGAATTGCTAAAAGACAGTGAAGGTCGAGAGAAAAACAAAACAAGAGCTGTCTGTTGACAGAGCAATTGTCTACCAGGAGAATTGATGGAAGTATGGGGTCAAAATATTACTACAGATTTTCAGACAAAAGAAGAAAAATAGAGGAGACAAGCAATGTACATGTATTTGTGGATTTGGATAAGTCTTGCACTATATAGCAATGTATGACCATGATGGTAAGCAAGTGTTCAAAGTTTCAAAGCCATATATCAAACAGCTTAAACAAAATATGGAATGGTATGCAAAACTTAATTTCTATGTCAAACAAGAGCTCGTAGAACACGAAATGCCCCCTTGATGCATTCAGTAATTGCACAAGGAACAGAAATTATTTGGTCATTGTACACAAAAGTTCTACTGTTCTGGGTCAATGTGACCTTGACCTTTGACCTATTGACCTCAAATTCAGTAGGGGTCATCTGCTAGTCATGATCAACTTCCCTATTAAGTTTTGTAATCCTAGACCCAAGCATTCTCGAGTTATCGTCCAGAAACGGTTTAACTGTTACAGGTCAATGTGACCTTGACCTTTGGCTTACTGACCTCAAAATCAATTGGGGTCATCTGCTGGTCATGACCAACCTTCCTATCAACTTTTATGATCCTAGGCCCAAGCGTTCTTGAGTTATCATCCAAAAACCGTTTAACTGTTCCGGGTCACTGTGAAGATTGACCTTTGGCCTTCTGGGCTCAGTTGTTCGAAACTTTAACAGGCGATTAAGCTAACGGTTGATTAACTTTTAGAGTTATTTTTCCGCATTTCAGACGACTTTGAAAAACATATGTATAAGGCAAGAATTATCAACAATGAAAACTCTTTACAATAAAATCAAAACATCATACTAGTGTTTCTCACCAAATCTAGTATTTTGAATGAAAATTTAACCAGCGGTTAGTTTAACAGCTGGTTAAAGTTTCGAACAACCAGCCCCTGATCACAAAATCATTAGGGGCCATCTGCTGATCATGATTAACCTCTCTATCAAGTTTTGTGATCCTAGGCCAAAGCATTCTCAAGTCATGGTCCAAAAACGGTTTAACTGTTCCGGGTCACTGTGGCCTTGACCTTTAACCTATTGACCTCAAAATCAATAGGGGTCATCTGCTGGTCATGATTAACCTCCCTATCAACTTTCATGATCTTTAAGGCCCAAACGTTCTTGGGTTATCATCCGGAAACCGTTTAACTGTTCCTGGTCACTGTGACCTTGACCTTAAAGTTTGACCTAATGACCTCAAAATCAATAGGGGTCATCTGCTGCTCATGACCAATCTCCCTATCAACTTTCATGATCATAGGCCTAAGCCTTCTTTAGTTATCATCCGGAAACCATTTAACATTTAACTGTTCTGGGTCACTGTGACCTTGACCTTTGACCTACTGACTTCAAAATCAATAGGAATCATCTGCTGGTCATGACCAACCTCACTATCAACTTTCATGATCCTAGGCCCAAGCTTTCTTGATTTATCATCCAGAAACCGTTTCACTCTTTCGGGTCACTGTGACCTTGACCTTTGACCTACTGATCTCAAAGTCAATAGGGGTCATCTGCTGGTTATTACCAACCAACTGATCAACTTTCATGATCCTAGGCCCAAGCGTTCTTGGGTTATCATTTGGAAATGGATTGGTCTACGTACAGACCGACCTACCAACTGATTGACATCTGCAAAACAAAATACCCCTCCTTCTTCCAAGGGGGGCATAAAAAGGGCCATAACTGAGCTAAAATCCTTGTCCTAGTTATGTAGTTTTGCCTACTTATGTAGACCATGATTGTAAACAAGTGGTCAAAGTTTCAAAGCCATATGAAAAACAGGTTAGGCAAAATATGGACTGGTATGAAAAATTCAACTGATTTCCAAGTCCATAAAGGGCCATAATTTAGCCAAAATAATTGACAGAGTTATGTTCTCCTCTACAGATGGAGATCATGATGATAAACAAGTGTTCAAAGTTCCAAACCGGTATGTCAAATAGTTTTGACAAAACACTGACTTGTACGAAAACCGAGTCAATTTCCAAGTCCAAAAAGGACCATAATTCAGCCAAAATATTCAACAGAGTTGTGTACTCTTGCCTACAGATGGAGAAAGTGTTTAAAGTTTCAAAGCCACATGTCAAATAGCTTTGAACAAAAACTGAACCAATTTCCATGTCCAAAAAGGGACATAATTCAGCCAAAATACTTGAATGAGTTATGTACTCTTGCCTACAGATAGAGACTGTTATAATAAACAAGTGTTCCAAGTTTGAACTAAATAATTTTGATGGTAAACAAGATATTTCCATTTCATAAAACTTTAACCAACACCGATGCTGACACTGGGGTGAGTAGTATAGCTCTCCATATTCTTTGAAAAGGCAAGCTAAAAATCTGTGATTTGACGTTAACGTCAATCTATGAACCCTTGGATAAAGACCAACTGCTCATGGTGTGTACCCTGTCTGAGATGCTTTGCGTAAGTGTTCCTACTGATTTTAGTAATCGAACCAAAAACAACCTCCTATGACTTAGGTATTGTTTATCAAAATTAATAAAAGAAATATTTTTACATCAAACTCTTTGTTAGATTTTGACAATGTCGACACTGACATCATTTGACACTGACATCACTTCCTTTATTATGTTTATTTTAAACCCATAAGAAGGCTAATGTAGCCGAAACGTTGGTGAAAATAAAGTGACTTGTTAAAAAAAGTTTTTGTAGTTTTGACTACTTTTAATACTTCAGTGTTATTTCTAGAGCTCAAAAAAGGGCTGGGTGCTGTCCAAAAGGGGCAGGGTGCTCTTTTAGAAGTGAAAGTTACCATAGCAGTAGTTGCATTTCTAGATGTCTACTCTTACAGAAGCAAGCCTCAGTGGCGTACATGCTGCGTATTTGCTGTGTATATGACGCGAACACAGTAGTACGCCAGAGGAGTACATTTGACATACACCGCATGCCGCGTACATGCCGCGTACTATTTCGACGTGTACACAGCATGTACGCAGGAGGTCACTAGTACACTTCAAGTACGCAGCACAGACTCTGAAAATTTAAGGAGTACACTGCATGTATGCAGGAGGGACTTGTACAAGAAAATAGTACACTGCATGTACACCGCAGATACTTTGAAATTTGTGCAGTACACTTCATATACGCAGGAAAGACTTGTACAATTTCTTTTGGCATTTATACTTAGTTTTTTTTTTTATAAGTTAAAGTCTGAAGTAAATTTCATATACGCGGGAGTGACTTGTTCATTTTCTTTTGGTGTTTATACTTTGAATTTTTTTAGGTAAACTCTGAAGTACACTTCATGCAGGAAGGATTTGTAGCATAGAATAGTTCAGATAACCGGTATTCTGAACAATGAAAATTTGCCAAACTATTTGCAATGTTCATTTGTGAAGCTTACATCTTAGTGATTTCTGAGCTGCACCTTGCATGCAGTGTAAAAATATATTCTTTTTCATTTTGAATTAATCCTGGAGCTTTCTAACTTGGATAATTGAAAAGCCTTATTTGACCTTCGTTGCATTACATTTTGTAATACATGTACATGAAATAATTACCAAGATAATGCCTCAACAGCGCCCGAATGATTAATAGCTCTCACTGTTATTTGAATACTCTTAAGCAAAACACCATTCTATCATGTTTTATAAAGGCTTTAATACTCATTATGTTAACTCATTAAGGCCTCACCAAATTAAAAAGTTGTTCATCGGATTTGCCACTCGTATATTTTCAGAACGTTTTTGGCTAATTGCGCTTGCCCCATTGGAAAAAATCAATTCAAAATTTTTTGGCACGGTACTTTTTATGGACATAAAAATGTATAAATGCTTATATAATTCCAGTCCTAGATTGTTCTCAGATAGATTTTAATCAAAATATAATACATACTACGCACACATCGTCTATAATAAATCATAACACTCTTTAGTTGCATTAAAGTTGTTTCCCCTTGATGCAGTTACGCCATTTTCTTCAAATGTTTACCAAATTACATGCTACAAAAATTGATTTATTTCACTTAAAAGTGGATGAAGAAAAGCATACTAATTTATTTGATAACATCAATCTACATTATTTTGGTAAGGGTAAATACTTATTGATGCATGTCACTTATCTTTTTTCTGTTTTTTTTCTGTCCAAATGATCAGCATTTGCATACGAAAGTTGGTGGGGTAAGGAATTTACATTATCACAGCAGTTTCGTCACAAGAGTACACAGCATGTATGCAGCAGGAGTACACAGCATGTACACCGCAGGACTCGGGCCAGGAGTACACAGCATGTACGCCGCAGGAGTACACAGCATGTACACCACAGGAGTACACAGCATGTACGTCACAGGAGTACACAGCATGTACGCCGCAAGGGTAGTACACCGCAGGCTCATTTGCATGTGAAAAGTGTATGTGCCGCGTACATGCTGCGTACTATTTCCCGCATACTAAATTCCTCCAGCGTACATCCTGTGTACTATGTAGTCCACAGCATGTACGCAGCAAGTAGTACGCGGCAGAGCTCATTTGCATGTCAAAAGTGTACTACAAACGTACTATAGGTGTATGTGCGGTGTATATCCTGCGTACTGTTCAAAGCCCTTGATTTCAGTACACATCATGTACGCATCATATACACTGTATGTACACAGCAAGAGTACGCAGCAGGCCTTTTTCTTCTGTAAGGGTATAGTTAATATGTATTCCATTTATCTTTATTGCACACTTAAAAAGAAATGTCACAGAATAAAATGGTAAACTTTCCCAAAACCAGTAACATATTTTACAAAGACATTTTACTTACTTTATAGTTTAGGTTACACCATTCAAGCCTTTCTCTTAAAAAATGTCACCAAGTGTCAACTTATTCATATGAAATAGTGGAGGGCCTTAATATAAGCTTAATCTTGAAACCAAGATCATGTTGTAAACAACATTGTAAAAGGCCTGTTTCAGGTCACATTGTCAACTAATAATTATCAAAAGTCATGTTGTATTGATCAGGTCTTTCATCAATATTTCAAAGTTTACTAAAACACATATTCAAAATATACTATCCGGATACCGGTACACTTTCGGAATGTTGTCTGAAAGTAGCTTTTACTCAGTTTACATGAACCACTAGGGTAAACCGAAAATAGTTCCTCAAATTTTGATGTTTCTCATCATAAAAAATACACCGACAGTCAGCTTTTTTGAAAGAAATATGGAAAAATTGCATACGACATTGGGAGTAATAAGACTCGTGAACAGACATTCTAAACTTTCTTTTACTTTCGAAATTCATTAAAATTTGTGCATTTTACAGTAGAATCAAACTGCATTGATCTGTTATTATACTAAACAACGGTCTTAGTAAATTTAAATTTTGCACAAAAAAATCTAGGGCACTTTTCACATGCTCGGTAATCAGCTGGCCGCTTACGAACGCCTTTTTAACATTACACAGGATCCATACTCTTTATCAATTAGTTTTAACACTTCATTGATTCTCATTACCTGTGTGCACTCGCCGTGACATAATTTTTTCTGATCAAAATATTGTCGAGGCATGTCAACAGGGAAATTGGCGGAATTTAGCAGAAGATCAAAGGCAAGAGGGCACATTTTAAGGGCAGCGTGGCAGTAGTAAAAAAGGGCAGGGCGGGGCAGCCCGCTGCGTCGCTCTAGAAAAAACACTACTTATATTATACAAGAGTGTCATGATGACCCTGGATCGCTCACCTGAGTAATATGAGCTACATGTTTCAAATGTCAAACTGATGATAAAATATTAAGAAAGTCAGTAGGTCACATTCATGGTCAATGAAATTCAGTTTTACGATTTGTGTGCAAAACTGTGTATGTCATCAAAATTTCAAGGCTGTATTTAAAAAAACAAGAAAGTAGGTAAAGGTCACAGTTTATACAGTCTTGGAAATAGTATCAGATGATTTTTTTAAGTATTTTTTCTTTATAACTCACATAATAACTAAGTGACCCCAGGACGGGGCCTTTTTTAACACGACGGGCATAATTTGAACAATTTTGGTAGAGGACTACTAGACAATGCATCATACCAAATATCAAAAGCCTAGGTCATATTTCAGACAAGAAGATTTTTAAAGCTTTTTCCTATATAAGTCTATATAAAACTTGGGACCCCCAGGGCAGGGCCTCTTTTCACCCAATGGGTACAATTTGAACAATTTTGGTTGAGGACCATAAGACAATGCTACAAACCAAATATCAAAGGTCTAAGTGTTGTGGTTTCAGACAAGAAGTTTTTAAAACTTTTTTTTCCTATATAAGTCTATGTAAAAATTGGGACCCACGGGGCGGGGCCATATTTGACCCTAGGGGAACTAGAAATTGCTTTTGTAAAAATGCGCATGTCTCCCCCAATGCAAAGTCCTATAGGCAAGAAGTCAATAGGGGTCAGGAGTGAAAGTCAAAGAGACACTGATGGTTGGCTGCAATAGGGATCATCTACTTGGCATGTCCAGTCATCCCCTTAAGTTTCAACACTCTTGGCCTAGTGGTTCTCAAGTCACTGTTCAGGCTCCTGTGACCTTGACCTTTGATCAAGTAATCCCAAAATTAATAGGGGTCATCTACTCTGCATGTCCAATCATCCTATTAAGTTTCAACATTCTAGGTCAAGTGGTTCTCAAGTTATTTTCCGGAAATGATTTTACATGACCAGGCCCCTGTGACCTTGATCTTCAATAGACTGACCTAAAAATCAATAGGGGTCATCTGCTCTGCATGTTCAATCATCCTATGAAGTTTCAACATTCTGGGTCAAATGGTTCTCAAGTTATTGATCAGAAATTGTTTTCCATGTTCAGGCTCCTGTGACCTTGACCTTTAACAGAGTGACCCCAAAATCGATAGGGGTCATCTATTCTGCATGTTCAATCATCCTATGAAGTTTTAACATTCTGGGTCAAGAGGTTCTCAAGTTATTGATCGGAAATGGTTATCATTGTTCAGGCCCCTGTGACCTTGACCTTTAAAGGCGTGACCCCAAAAACATATAGGGGTCATTTACTCTGCAGGAACAATCATCTTATGAAGTTTCAACATTCTGGGTCGAGAGGTTCTCAAGTTATTGATCGGAAACAGTTTTCAATGTTCAGGCCCCTGTGACCTTGACCTTTAACAGAATGACCCCAAAATCGACAAAGGTCATATACTCTGCATGACCAATCATCCTATTAAGTTTCAGTATTCTGGGTCAAGTGGTTCTCAAGTTACTGACCGGAAATGGTTTTCAATGTTCAGGCCCCTGTGACCTTGACCTTCAACAGAGTGACCCCAAAATCAATAGGGATCATCTACTCTGCATGACCAATCATCCTATGAAGTTTCAACATTCTGGGTCAAGTGGTTCTCAAGTTATTGATCAGAAATGGTTTTCCATGTTCAGGCCCTTGTGACCTTGACCTTCGATGGAGTGACCCCAAAATCAATAGGGGTCATCTACTGTGCATGATCAATCATCCTATGAAGTTTCAACATTCTGGGTCAAGTCGTTCTCGAGTTATTGATCGGAAATTGTTTTCCATGTTCAGGCCTCTGTGACCTTGAGCTTCGACAGTGTGACTCCAAAATAAATAGGGGTAATCTAATGTGCATGATCAATCATCCTATGAAGTTTCAACATTCTGGGTCAAGTCGTTCTCAAGTTATTGATCGGAAATGGTTTTCCATGTTCTGGCCCCTGTGACCTTGACCTTTGACGAGTGACCCCAAAAACAATAGGGGTCATCTCCTCCATAAGCCCTACCAACCTATGAAGTTTGAAGGTTCTAGGTCAAATGATTCTCTAGTTATTGCTCGGAAATGAAATGTGACGTACGGACAGGGCAAAAACAATATGTCTCCCCCAGAGGTGGGGAGACATAATAATTTGAACAATCTTGGTACAGGACCACTAGATGA
The DNA here is from genome assembly GCF_021730395.1 of Mercenaria mercenaria. Classification (NCBI taxonomy): domain Eukaryota; kingdom Metazoa; phylum Mollusca; class Bivalvia; order Venerida; family Veneridae; genus Mercenaria; species Mercenaria mercenaria. The sequence continues at coordinate 18,025,048 of NC_069363.1, forward strand.
TGCTACATACTAAATAACAAAGCCCTATGCCATGTGGTTTTGTACAAGAAGATTTTCAAAGTTTTCCTTATAAGTCTATATAAACCATGTTACCCCCGGGGCGGGGCCATATTTGACCCTAGGGGAATAATTTGAACAATCTTGATAGAGGACCACTAGATGATGCTACATACCAAATATCAAAGCCCTAGGCCATGTGGTTGTGTACAAGAAGATTTTCAAAGTTTTCCCTGTGTAAGTCTATATAAAATATGTGACCCCCGGGGCGGGGCCATATTTGACCCTAGGGGGAATAATTTGAAAAATTTTGGTAGAGGGCCATTAGATGATGCTACACACCAGACATCAAAGCCCTAGGCTCTGTGGATTTGGACAAGAAGGTTTTTAAAGTTCTTCCTTTTGGTTGCCATGGCAACCAGAGTTCTGCATGGAATGAAATTCTTTTAACAATTTTGAAAGGGGACCACCCAAGGCTCATTCCTGTGAAGTTTGGTGTAATTCTGTGTAGTGGTTTTCAAGAAGATTTTTTTAGAAAATGTTGACGGACACACAATGGACGACTGACACCGCACGACAGAAGACGGACATTGACCGGTCAGGTGAGCTAAAAAGAAATATACAAATATAAATTAATGCAAACCTAATGAAAGCATCTCATTGAAGTCACAATGTCATTAACTTCGCTGAATATGATCACCGTGTGCCAAATTAGTGCGAGTGTTTCCGAGGAAGCGTTACAACCCTATTTTAGTCATTACAGCACAATTTTCCCTCCTTATAGGCTCTTCCACTATTTCCGCAGAACTAAATAAATACTGGGTACTTGTGACATACCGTGTTCAGACTACGTTTTTAATCCTATATTAACTTGGGTTTATTTTTTAAACTCGTTTGCATCCACACTCTATGTGGTTTAAATCGTGAATTATGTAAAGGTCAAGTGGTTTCTGTAATGTAGCATTAAAACTACCTCGAGAGGTGGTTTAATGCCATATTAACAAGAGCTGTTTCCGTAGGATGACACATGCCCCCGATGGCACTTTGAATGAATAGTTATGGCCGATGTTAGAGTTTAGGACCTTTGACCTACGGAGCTGGGTCTTACGCGCGACACATCGTCTTACTGTGTCACACATTCATGCATAGTTATTTTAAAATCCATGCATGAATGACAAAGATATGGACCGGACATGCCCATCAATGCACTATCATGAAAAATGATCTTTAACGTCTAAGTGTGACCTTGACCTTTGAGCTACGGACCTGGGTCTTGCGTGTGACAGGTCGTCTTATTGTGGTACACATTCATGCCAAGTTATTTGAAAATCCATCCATCGATGACAAAGATATGGACCGGACACGCCCATTAATGCACTATCCTTTAACGTGTAAGTGTGACCTTGACCTTTGAGCTACGGACCTGGGTCTTGCGCACTGCACGTTGTCTTACTGTGGTACACATTCATGCCAAGTTATTTGAAAATCCATCCATCGATGACAAAGATATGGACCGGACACGCCCATCAATGCACTATCCTTTAACGTCTAAGTGTGACCTTGACCTTTGAGCTACGGACCTGGGTCTTGCGCACTGCACGTCGTCTTACTGTGGTACACATTCATGCCAAGTTATTTGAAAATCCATCCATCGGTGACAAAGATATGGACCGGACACGAAAATTGCGGACAGACCGACAGACTGACAGACCGACAGACAGACAGACGGTTCAAAAACTATATGCCTCCCTTCGGGGGCATAAAAAGTAATACTACATTATTTTACAAGTGTGAATGCAAATGTGAGTTATATCTGGTTTTACAATCCCAAATCCACAGATCTTACCTTTTGGCAGAAGAATACCATGTGTTTCTCTTTTGTATCAAACAATTGATGCTATGGCTGGCAAAAGTAATTGGAGTGTTGATGAAACACAAACATTAAATTGCGATATGGAGTCATGCTGATGCTCAAAATGGACTATAGATGGAATGAACAGAAATTCTTAGATGAACACAGAAGTTTAAACATTGATGACTCCTTCTTGTTTCTGTTAGCCTCCTTCTTTGTTACCTTTTTTTGCTTATTGCAAAATATTTGTTAATTTCCAACATTGCGTGCTAGTGTGGATGCAAACTAGATTATATTTTGATGGGTTTTAAATGTCAAATACCAATTATAGCCAATTAGTGCCTGATAAAAATAAAACAGATCTGCTAGTGTGAACACGGTATTAGTGTGGTAAACCACTGCACCAACAGAAATATTCTTATTCAGATGCTGAATGGGGTAAATCAGGTTTCTTTATATTTGAAATTGCCTCTTTATTATTTACTCACACATGTTTTAGGAAATGTCAAGAAATTATATCTTGCATATTTCTATTCCATTACTTCTGCAAAGTTTACTCTGTCACAGATTAGATGTCATTATCAATCCCCATATGAAATCTCACTATTATCAGATTGTTTGTCTATAATAAGCCTATCTGCACAACCTGCTAAATATCTTGTATTCAATATGTACATGACCTTCTCTAGGTCGTAAATAACTTTTGTTTATTATTTGACTTGTTTCAACTCAGCCCACACGATTCAGCTACCGACACCATTCAGCTTGTCGTACCAATGCAAAATTAAGATTGAAATCTAGAATTACTTCTATTTCATGTGGCATAAAAGCAGCACTGGTCCGACAAGCTGTGTAGACGCTTATTGACACAAGCTAAAACAATTTTCTTTGAAAAAACCAAAGCTAAATGCTCAGTGCATGTGCTGGTAGGACACAATTTTTTATTCAATAGTACACTAGTTTCATTTGGTATGTCCCAAGTTACCATAGAGGGATCAAATCCAAATTTTCGTTGACTTTCAATGAAAATTGATTTGATTGGTTCCCTGTTATATGATCTATAAATAATTTAAAGGAATTATGGTCCCTGGCCCAAAATACTATGTTACAATCACCACATCTTATTTAAAAACTGTGCAAAATAGGTGATAGGTAACAATGATGAATGCTCTCCGAAATTACTGTAACATAAGGGGCTTTTCAGTCAGGGAGGTTGTGTTAAGGAGAAATGTACCTGTGAGGTTGGAATATAACAAATGAAGAACATGTATTTAATTTGAAACTGAATTTATTTATTGCAGAATAAAGCAGTAGACTTGATACTTGATAAAATTAGGTGACAAGAGTGAGTGAGTGAGTTGGGTTTTATGGCAAATCGACACAAAATGGTCATATATAGCCGAGAAGAAGTTATACTGAAAGCGCCAATTGTAAAGCTAACTTAAATCATTTATGTAAAAATGTAAAGCATATCTAAAGAAGTTGTGGGTAATGTAATATATAAAAGTCTGAACGTAGCACAACAGTATTCTTGTCAGACTTTGATTAGGGTCACCAAATGAATTTAAAGCAAATATATACATTATCAAGAAAGAAATGTTCATGTTATGCCCCTGACAATGTTTTTTAAAAAAGGGTGATAATTCAAAAATGGGAAATATGAGTTATGGTTCCTTGTCACTGCACTCCCTCTAACTGACTTACAGTTATGCCCCACACAAGGTTCTAAAAAAAAAGGGAGATAATTCAAAAATGGGAACACCTAGAGTTATGGTTCCCTGTCACTGCACTCCCTCTTACTGAACTCTATCAATATTTAAAGTATCATGTCGATATCTTTCATAGTATTTGAGTAATGCCCTGGAAAAGGTTTTCCAAAAACAGGGAGATAATTAAACAAGAGCACCGCCTTGCGGGTGCTGACGCTCATCTGATTTTTTTTGTATAATAGAAATATTGTCCTACCCATGATTTTCTAAGTCTAAAAAGGGCCATCATTCTTGCAAAAAGCAGGATAGAGTTATGTTTCTTGATGTACAGTGTCCACTTATGATTGTGAAAAACTGTTGCAAGTTTTAAAGCAATAGCTTTGATAGTTTATGAGAAAAGTTGCCTTAAACATAATACTCAACCAAGAAAATGATTTTCTAAGTCCAAAAGGGGCAATAATTATTGCAAAAAGCAGGATGGAGTTATGTTGCTTGCTGTACAGGGTCAGCTTATGATGGTGAACAAGTGTTGCAAGTTTCAAAGCAATAGCTTTTATAGTTAAAGCGAAAAAGTTGACCTAAACATAAAACTTAACCAAGAAATCTGATATTTTCTAAGTCCAAAAGGGGCCATAAATCTTGCAAAAGCAGGATGGAGTTATGTTTCTTGCTGTACAGGGTCAGCTTATGATGGTGAACAAGTGTTGCAAGTTTTAAAGCAATAGCTTTGATAGTTTAGGATAAAAGCTGACCTAAACATAAAACTTAACCAAGAAAACTGATTTTCTAAGTCCAAAAGGGGCAATAATTCTTGCAAAAAGCAAGATGGAGTTATGTTTCTTGATGTACAGGGTCTGCTTATGATGGTGAACAAGTATTCCAAGTTTCAAAGCAATAGCTTTGATAGTTTAGGAGAAAAGTTGACCTAAACATAAAACTTAACCAAGAAATCTGATATTTTCTAAGTACAAAAGGGGCCATAAATCTTGCAAAAAGCAAGATGGAGTTATGTTTCTTGCTATACAGGGTCAGCTTATGATGGTGAACAAGTGTTGCAAGTTTCAAAGCAATAGCTTTGATAGTTTAGGAGAAAAGCTGACCTAAACATAAAACTTAACCAGGCAACGCCGACGCAGACACCGATGCCGACGCTGACACCGACGCCGACAACCGCTCAAGTGATGACAATAACTCATCATTTTTTTTCAAAAAATCAGATGAGCTAAAAATGGGACAACCCAGAGTTATGGTTCCTTGTCAATGCACTTCCTCTCAATGAGCTCTATCATTGTATAAAGTTTCAATTTGGTATCTTCAATATTTTTAAGTGTCTTTGGTGACATATGTCTAAAGTTCAGTGTTATAATATATGAATTATCTTTGGCCTGTCTGGGTAATTAATTTTTAGTGTCTCACAGTGTAGTATTTTAATTTTTTATGCTCCGCGAACAGGGGAGGGACAAGAAGTGTAATGGACAGACATACAAACGTTTCTACGAACGGATCTTTATTTGGTACTGGCAAGTGACAAAAAGTACCCAATAAACAGTATGGAATGAAGAGAATTTACCTTAAGTGCCCAACAAAATTTAATGTTCTCGTTTGCTCGGACTGACAGATGGCCAAGGTGGCGACTATATGCTCCCCGTTCGCGGAGCATAAAATTTAAAATACTACACTGTGAGATACTATAAATTAATGACCAAGACAGGCCAAAGATAATTCATATATAACACTGAACATTACCACTTCAGACTTATCACCAAAGACACTGTTTTGATACAGGAAAAGTAAAATGTTGTAATCATGACTTTTGATCTTCCACTTGTTAAAAAGGTAGTAACAGGGACACAAATTAAAGCTATTTAGTCTTTGACCTCTAATTGTGACCCTGACTTTCGGTCTAATGACCTCGGCTGTGCACTCTGTATGTTGTTTTGATGAGGTTAAAAATTGTTGCTAATGTCATGAAATTCATCCTAGTGGTTTAAAAAGTAATGGAGTAGACACAAGTAATGGAGTAGACACAAATTCAAGCTACTTGATCTTTACTGTGACCTTGACCTTGGAACTAATGACCTAGCCTGTGCACTCTGCATGTCAATTGGATGATGTTAACAATTATGGAATAATAAATAAATAACAATAACAATTTTAAATACTGTTGCAGATCACACATAATGCATAGCTAAAATGTCAAAGGCTTCATAAATCTGTGTTTGTTAAAGATAATGAAGTAGATCAATGCCCATACTTTGATTCTTCATACCTACAAAGGAGCATAACCCTTAATATTCAACAGTGAAATATTTTAGTGGACCATACTCATTTGACTTTATTTTCAGAAGAACAAAGATTATACAGCAGAACATGAAGTAAAGACAAACCTGGAGTCCCTGTAATTCTTCAGTTTATACTGTGCTATGACTGAAACAAATAAAAGCAATATTACAGACTACTGTAGAATGGTAAAAATCATTATTTTAAATAAATCGCTGAATGAAACGCTTTCGAAGTGGAATTCGATATTTAATATATGCCCTTTTCTCGTTATTCCGAGCCCCTTAACTGATATTTCAGCTCTTGTCAATAACAGATTTCAGTTTCAAAAGATATTTTGCTACATTTTGATACTCCAACATTTAAACTTAAACTAGAATGTGTCTGTAGGACACATGGTGTGCAAATAAGGAGAAATAATTCAAATGTTTGCAGTCTTAATGGGGTAAAGCTTAAAAAAAAATATGAGAAGGATTCATTATTCTATACCATATACTTTTTGAGCTATGAGCATCAGAAACAAAAAATCCACTATTTTGGCTATTTCATGGGCCATAACTCTGTAATAAATGCTAAAATTCTCAAAAAGAATGCCAAGTGTGCAAGGTCACATTATGATAAATACTCAAGCAAGGTTTCATGAATTTACATTAAATATTTTCTGAGTGAGGCACATAATTAGGTGAAAATGTGCATTTTTTTACTATATCAGGGGCCATAACTCTAAAAATACGGGGCGGACTCAGATGAAAAATAGTAGGTGCGCAAGTTCATATCATGATCAAGACTAATGCAAGGTTTCATCAATTTATATCAAATACTTTCTGAGCTAGGGGTGTCACAAGGTAAAAATGTGCATTTTTTACTATTTCAGGGGCCATAACTCTAGAAATAGGGCGCGGACCCATATTAAAAATAGGAGATGGGCAAGTTCATATCATGATTAAGACTCATGCAAGGTTTCATGAATCTATATCATATACTTTTTGAGCTAGGCGTGTCACAAGGTGAAAATGTGCATTTTTGACTATTTCAGGGGCCATAACTCTAAAAATAGGGGGTGGAGCCAGACAAAAAGTAGAAGGTGCGCAAGTTCATATCATGATAAAGACTCATGCAAGGTTTCATCAATTTATATCAAATACTTTTTGGGCTAGGCGTGTCACAAAGTGAAAATGTGCATTTTTGACTATTTCAGGGGCCATAACTCTAAAATTAGGGGGCGGAGCCAGACGAAAAATAGACAAGTTCATATCATGATAAAGACTCATGCAAGGTTTCATCAATTTATATCAAATACTTTTTGAGCTAGGCACGTCACGAACTTCGGACAGACGGATGGATGCACGGATGGATGGACAAGAGCAAATCTATATGCCCCCACCACTCATGGTGGGGGGAGGGGGGGGGGGCACAAAAATACACAAGAAGAAACTTCATAAAAGAAACTTCATAAAAGAAACAGCCAGATGCTTTTTCATTGAACCAAGACTTAAGATCATTTGTACTAGTTCTCAAAAGCTAAGACCTTTTTTGAAAAAATATTTGTTTTAAATGAAGAACAGGTACACAAAATTAATGTGTTTGCAAACAAATAATTTTTACAATAAGTGAATACTACTTCCTGTAAGGAGGTAATGTTTCAGATGAGCATTTTGCTTTTAATGTGAATAATACTATTTTCTTTTTACTCATTTTCAAGTGTTACAGGGTTGCTATAACATGCATAAAATTATAGAAACAGGAAACTGCTTGCAAGTATAAATTTTCCAAAGGCTTGGATCAATTAGAAGGCTCGGAATTATGAGAAAGAGGAAAGATATAGAGTAGATCAGTCATCCAGGATGCTTCCAGCATTCACAAATTTTCAGCAAGTCTAGATTAAACTATGGTTAAACATAATGGAATATGCCTGTTTAAGATAATTGATTAAAAGGTCTGAAATGCAGTGACATTACTAATTTAGGTACTAGGGTTAACCAGTAAAACACTCCAGCTGGTTTGTCAGAGAAAATAAGGACATCATTTTATTATTTCATGCCCCCACAGCACCTTGACTTTTGACCCGGTGACCCCAAAGTCAGTGGGGTTGGTGTACTCATAAAGTACTATCAGCATGTAAAGTTTGAAGGTCCTGGGTGAAGTGGTTCGCAAGTAAAGTGCCTTCATGCAAAAAGTTAACGTTGGCCCCTGTGACCTTGACCTTTGACCTGGTGACCCCAAAGTCAGTAGGAGTGGTGTACTCAATAAGTACTATCAGCATGTGAAGTTTGAAGATCCTGGGTGCAGTGGTTCGCGAGTAAAGTGCCTTCATGCAAAAAGTTAACATTGGCCCCTGTGACCTTGACCTTTGACCCCCCAAAGTCAGTAGGGGTGGTGTACTCAATAAGTACTATCAGCATGTGAAGTTTGAAGGTCCTGGGTCAGTGGTTCGCGAGTAAAGTGCCTTCATGCAAAAAGTTAACGTTGGCCCCTGTGACCTTGACCTTTAACCTGGTGACCCCAAAGTCAGAAGGGGGTGATGTACTCAATAAGTACTATCAGCATTTGAAGTTTGAAGGTCCTGGGTGCTGTGGTTCGCGAGTAAAAAGCCTTCATGCAAAAAGTTAACGTTGGCCCCTGTGACCTTGACCTTTGACCCCAAAGTCAGTAGGGGTGGTATACTCAATAAGTAGTATCAGCATGTGAAGATTGAAGTCCTGGGTGCAGTGGTTTGCGAGTAAAGCGCCTTCATGCAAAAAGTTAACGTTGGCCCCTGTGACCTTGACCTTTAACCTGGTGACCCCAAAGTCAGTAGGGGTGATGTACTCAATAAGTACTATCAGCATGTGAAGTTTAAAGTTAACGTTGGCCCCTGTGACCTTGACCTTTGACCTGGTGACCCCAAAGTCAGTAGGGGCGGTATACTCAGTAAGTACTATCAGCATGTGAAGTTTGAAGGTCCTGGGTGCAGTGGTTCGCCAGTAAAGTGCCTTCATGCAAAAAGTTAACTTTGTGACTAACGAACTAACAAACAAAACGAACGAACGGACGGACAGTTGAAAACTAATATGCCTCCCTTCGGGGCATAAAAATGTAAAAGATATCGATATCACCTCTAGATAGTTGTAATACTTGTTCCAGTATTTATAATTTCAAATAGAAGATAGTGCACTGGATTGTCCGTAAAGCTTCGGCATTTACATGCAAAAACTTATTTCCAACGGGGTCCATGCTGTCACATTTAGATCTTAAGTGACTAATGACTCTTCTTAGAACTGTCACATGATGGTATAAAAGTGATAATGAAATCATAAGATAATGATCTTACGTTGTCATATTACATATAATAGAGTGGTAGATACATTCCATTTTAAAACAGTATTCCTTTTTTGAGTACAAAGGTGTTAACAGGTCATGATCTTATGAGTGACGTTAAAGATTTAGGTGTATGTGTCATAAGCATATTATATAGGTCTTACAAAATCAATGACACCATGATACAAACATATGCAGAAACTAAGAGTCTAATAACTTTCTACATGAATTGACATGATAACACAAATACTAAACACTAATTTCTTAAAAATACCATAAAAATGTTAAAACAAAACCAGTTAAAAATATATATATAAAGATTTCTCATCTCTTTCCATTTCTGTTAATAAATGTTTCTTTAAAAGTTTCTTAAAAGTAGCCTTGGACTTTGCTGATTTTATGTCAGCTGGTAACTTATTCCAGTCCTTAACTGCATTGTAATAAAATGAATTTGATGTAAACCCATCGACTTGTGGCATATAAAAATTTAAATGTGATCTGCTCCATAAGAATGGATATCACTGCATTTTGTAAACTGTTCATGCGTGTAACTGGGAGACTTGTTATGAAAAATCTTATAGACATGATTCAGTCTCAGTTGTCTACACCTGAATTCATTTTCAAAAAAAACAAGATCTTTAAAATCTGCGACGCAAAGAGATGTTCTACAATGGTAATTGTGAATAAAACGAATTACTTTGTTTTGAGCCACTTGTAGTTTACTCTTCAGCTTTTTAGTAAGACCACAGTACCACGAGGTTGATGCATAATCTACTTGGCATTGTACCAAAGAATTACAAAGAGTTTTTCTGAGAGATTATTTTAAAAAACTTTGTTGACGATATAAAAATTTAATCCTATTATTCACTTTTTTGACAATATTTTCTACCATGGATGTGCCGGACAAGTCTGCATCTAAAAACGAACCTGGGTACTTAACATTATCAGTAATAAATTGGACCTGCTATGTACACTTGTCTCATGATTCTTAAGCCTGATATAACAGTGTGCCCATACCACGTGACTTTGACGTCATTTAATGGCTAAGACGGCAAGCCAAATTCCATCGATTCGATTCTTCGAAGTGGCGTAAGTTCTTTATTTCTTGATCAAATATGACCAAATAAAAAGCAGGCTAAGGAAAAAAGTGAGTACTTCACTCACAAGTTAACGGTTTTATCAACAGATGAACAGTTTTGGCCTGAAAGCGGGAAAACTGTTTTGTTTAGAGAAAATGAGCATGGTAAGACGGCAAGCAAGAGCCCTTTTTGACAGAAAAACGGATGATTGTACACATCAAAGAAGTCGCACGTATTACCGATTCACAGGAATTTAATGCTTGCTCTGTGGAAGGCCTTAATTGACAAAAATGTAGCCCAATTATTTAAAAACTTTTTAAAAATCCAAAATATGCTAAGACGGCAAGTCCGCTAAGACGGCAAGTCATTTTTATTAGATATACCTGGTTGCACCAACTTAGGTAATTCAAAAATTCCGTGGTTACAGGCCGTCCATCCTTCTATCAATCCGTCCGTCAATAACATTTTGACTATGTTTTATCAATGCTTGTGAAATAAAATAGAGAAAAGTGGAAACTTTACAGATCGCCCAACACGACAAAAACGAAAATGTTGCAGGCTCGGTTTGACTGAGCCTGTTCATGGACGGCAGTGGAAATGCATGCTACCGTCCACGCCCTCTAGCCCCGGGTTGAGCAGAACTCAACATTTACACATGCTAAAAGTACAAAAAGCAATTTAGAGACATCCGCAGATGTATCCAAACGGCGGTGAACATGGAACCTTCAATGAATTCTTACATAAAAGTGCAGTGACATTCATTGATCATCTTTCATCTTCTCCTTAAATCACTAGTGCTGGGCAAAAGAGATATGAATGGTTTATCCTCACTGTTTTCTCATTAAGGTAAAACAATTATTTTAATTAACTTTGGACCATACACCGTTTTGGTGGAATTACACACTATCATTGAAATTACCATCTGCATCGCCGGATGAATACATCATCGGATGTTGCTAAATTGATTTTTAGGTTGAACCCACAAAGTGGTTGAGACCTATAATATACCGTATTCCAGAACTTGCAAAAATATCAGCCTAACCATTTTCACTGAAAGACAGATTAATCCGCAGTAAGGTTTTTGTCCGTTTTTTCGGGCTAATCGACAGATATTCTTATTGATGTTTTCTGAACATTGTTCTGCAGTCGGTTGATATTTTCATACATATGTAAATACAATAAGGTTAAAGAATGCGTCATTTCGTATTAAAATTATGTTTTTAAGTCTGTTGATCCATCGAGCACGACTAAGTTGAAAAGCGAAGGTGTATTCCTTTAAAACAATTCAGAAAAACCTCAGACGTGACCGAAGCGCATAAAAATATGCCATGAAAAAAATAGTTCAAAATGTATAAGAAAGATTTCGCTAGTTTATCCTTAATACATAATGCACTCGTCAGTAATAAAACAGCATAATTTTGATCTAAATCATTTTTTCTAGTTGTATAGGATATAGATCTGTATGCGATTTTTTCTACCTGTCCTGATTCGAATGACAAGGGAGATCGCTGTGTATGAGTAAGTTAAATGATAAACTGCTTTATTTAATTTAAAAATAGATTTTCTTTCTGAATTACTTCCCTTTATTCTTATTTTACCCTTATTTTTGTACAGCTTTTATAACGACTGATTCATATTAGTTATTATTTAACATTTTGCTTTATCGTTTTAAAATCTCTGTAAGGCTGAGTCAAAATATTTGTTTAAGATTTCCTTTTTATAAATAATTATATATGTAGTATATTAATTGCTACAGTGCCCCACTGTTACATGGAAAGCTACACGTTACAGGTAAAAGCCCTGCTCCGCGGCTATTCACATTCTTTTGTGTGTATGCAACCCATGATTACAATAGGTAACAGTTAACGGCCACGTGCCAACCTTTAGCACGCAAAACCACAGGTATTTCATATAGAATTTCATATACAATAGACTCTATTTTGACAGACGTCACTGTTCATAGTCAGGATTTTCATGCTTTTTCAGTGACAATTCAAGTTAAAAGGTAGGACGGGAGCAGGGCTTTAAGGAAAATGGTCGTGATGCAAGTACACGTTTGGTTAACTTACCTATTTGTCTCGATATTTAATGTAATAACCTATATTAATACTTACAAGATAAATAATTGACATTCCTTGCAAATACTGAATACATTTAGATGTTAGGGGTACTTTACTATGACTTTTAACAACATTACATCAGTCCCGGATTATTATAATTGTTACTGGATTGAAAAATTTACATGAAAGTTGTCATTTTGATAAACGTTAGTAAAACAGAGTAAAAGCTAAAGAGTTTTTAAAATAGATTATGAAGCAAAATAGAATCATAACAGTACATAACGAGAATTCCTAGTCGGTTAAAAATCTCATCAGAGCTAATGTTACTTGTAATTTGACTTTCCGACTCAATTAATAAATCTTATCTTAGTATATCAAATGTTGATGTTTGCCTGATGTGAAGTTTCTAAGTATGTGTGCCCGATAAATGAAACTGTTTGCTTTCTTTTAAGCAAAATTGAATCAAAGCATATCAACGGGGCATTTGCGTCTTCTCCCGATGATTTTCATGTGAATGGTTCTTTTTCTTATCTCAAAACTGCACGGAAGTCGAAACAGCAGGATCTTGGGGTAGTTTCCAGTTTTGCGGACCCCACTGACTTCTACTGTTGTTGAAGCAGGGTCGGTCGTTTGTACAAACATTTTAACAAGGTAGTGGAGTTTAAAGACAACAACCCATGAATTAAAGAAGTAGGGTTGCAACATTTTTAATGTTTTGGTGTCAAGATTACTTAAAATAGAAAAAAGTGGAAACTTCACAAGTCGTTAAGTCGTGACATCAGTACATTTTATTTTATTAGGCTCGGCTAAACAAGTAGTTGATTTTGCAGAAATGTGTAGAATTATACAACCCTTTCTCCAAGAATTGTGAAAGTTGGTGAATTTGTGGGTGGTTCCAATACTCCCGTTTTCATAGCCTTGGGTATTGTTTAATCACCCCTTGGATATGGTGTCTGCTTTTTAATTTTGTCTTTTGACTGTTCATGTGAAACGCAGGTTCCATAACCTCAGATCCCCTTCCTAAATTCTAGTTTGTTTAGTTCTGCCCATTGTTTTCTCGTTTGGGGCAAACCCTTTATTTTATCTGGGGACCAAACGCCGCTCTTCATGGAATTACACGCCTCAACACGTGTATCACGTGAAGGTTCCATGTTCATCATCGTTTGAATACATCTGCGGATGTCTCTAAATTACTTTTTGTACTTTTAGCATGTGTAAATGTTGAGCTCTGGTCAAGCCGGGGCTAGAGGGCGTGGACGGTAGCATGCATTTCCACTACAATCCACGAACAGGCTCAATCAAACCTAGCCTGCAATATTTTCGTTTTTGTTGTGTTGAGCGACCTGTGGAGTTTCCATTTCTATTTTAATGTGTGATATCGTGTTAAATTTTGGGGAAAAAATAAGATTTTTCTATTCTACTCAATACTTTGAACACAGCTACACAGAAATACTTTTTAAAGCATGTCTTCTAGCTTATAGACTGAGTTAAGCATAAGATTCTTATTTGTCAAAACATTATTCTATATATCTGAAAATTGTGTTTTTGATTTGTGGAAGTCGACAGAATGGCTGTTCTTAATAAGTAGCCTGATTTTTAATACGTAACGATTTGTCAAGAAAACATTCACTCAAACATATGTACAACAGACTTGTGAACATATAAAGTAGTATTGATTAGGTCAAAAATGTGTATTATTTGTTGTTGCCTGCTGTATACTGTATATTTGTTCTTTAGTTTTCGAACCGCTTTAACATACTTTAATCTTAAAGACCGACACGCAGAGGTACATCCAAGATGGTATACATGTGTAGCTTTTGAATTCTTAACCTTTCTAGAACAGTTCTCACTTATATGCCAATCCTGCTAGAGCAAATCATAATTCTCGTTTAATTTATCTATTAAGCCTCACAATATAGCAACTGTACAAAAAAAAAAGGCATATAAGGTAGTTCAAAACATCATATGGCTTCACTTATATAACGGTTCTTTGATGTTTACCTATAGTTTTGACAAGAAGTAGAATGATCTACTATTGGTAAACATCCAGTGACCGCTTATAGAGAAGTGCGACTCCATAGACGATATTACTATAAAAAAATGACTTGCCGTCTTAGCGGACTTGCCGTCTTAGCATATTTTGGATTTTTAAAAAGTTTTTAAATAATTGGGCTACATTTTTGTCAATTAAGGCCTCCAACAGAGCCGGCATTAAATTCCTGTGAATCGGTAGTACGTGCGACACCTCTGATGTGTACAATCATCCGTTTTTCTGTCAAAAAGGGCCCTTGCTTGCCGTCTTACCATGCTCATTTTCTCTAAACAAAACAGTTTTCCCGTTTTCAGGCCAAAACTGTTCATCTGTTGATAAAACCGTTTACTTGTGAGTGAAGTACTCACTTTTTTCCTTAGCCTGCACTTGATTTGGTCATATTTGATCAAGAAACAAAGAACTTACGCCACTTTGAAGAATCGAATCGACGGAATTTGGCTTGCCGTCTTAGCCATAAAATGACGTCAAAGTCACGTGGTATGGGCACACTGTATAAGTGTCATATTGGTTCTAGATATTCAAAAAAAACTATTTGAGAAAGGACAAGACCAGAAATTGTCCAAGAGCAAAAAGAGAAATGATGTCATAAGGAATCAGTGTTATGGGTATGTGAACTTGTCTTATGATCCTAAAAACAGGAAGAAGGTTTCAAAATAATACCTCTATCAGTTCTAGAGGTATTCAAAAAGAATAATTTGGGATGGACTGGATGAGACAAAGTGATACAGCCACCAAGCATTTTTGGTGGGTGTATAATTAACAAGAGGGCCAAGATGGCCCTAGGTCGCTCACCTAAGAAACACACCATAACAGTGTAAAACATGTTTGACCTTGTGATTTCATGGAAATAAATATTCTGACCAATTTTCATTAAGATTGAACCAAAAAATTGGTCTCTTGCAATAAAACAAGCATTTTCTTAGATATGACCTAGTTTTTGACCCTAGATAACCCATGTTCAAACTCGACCTAGATTTTATCAAGGCAATCATTCTGACCAAAATTCATGAAGATCAATTGAAAAATACAGCCTATATCACATACACAAGTTTTTTCTTTGATCTGACCAAGTGACCTGTTTTTGACCTCAGATGTCCCATATTCAAATTCGCCCTAGATTTCATTAAGGCAATCATCCTGACCAAATTTCATAAAAATCAATTGATAAAAAAACAGTCTCTATCGCATACACAAGATTTTTCTTTAATTTGACCTAGTGACCTAGTTTTTGACCTCAGATAACCCATATTCAAACTCGACCTAGATTTCATCAAGGCAATCACTCTGACCAAATTTCATGAAGATCAATTGAAAAATACATCCTCTATTGCATACACAATGTTTTTCTTCGATTTGACCTAGTGACCTAGTTTTTGACCCCAGATGACCCATTTTCGAACTCGGCCTAGATTTTATCAAGGTAATCATTCTGGCTAAATTTCATGAAGATCAGTTGAAAAATACAGCCTCTATTGCATACACAAGGTTTTTCTTTGATTTGACCTAGTGACCTAGTTTTTGACCCCATATGACCCATTTTCGAACTTGGTCTAACTTTCATCAAGGTAATCATTATGACCAAAATTCATGAAGATCAATTGAAAAATACAGCCTCTATCGCATACACAAGGTTTTTCCTTGATTTGACCTAGTGACCTAGTTTTTGACCCGAGATGACCCATTTTTGAACTCGGCCTAGATTTCATCAAGGTAATCATTCTGACCAATATTCATGAAGATCAATTGAAAAATACAGCCTCTATCGCATACACAAGGTTTTTCTTTGATTTGACCTAGTGACCTAGTTTTTGACCCGAGATGACCCATTTTTGAACTCGGCCTAGATTTCATCAAGGTTATCATTCTGACCAATATTCATGAAGAATAATTGAAAAATACAGCCTCTATCGCATACACAAGGTCTTTCTTTGATTTGACCTAGTGACCTAGTTTTTGACCCAAGATGACCCATTTTCTAAATCGGCCTAGATTTCATCAAGGTTATCATTCTGACCAATATTCATGAAGATTAATTGAAAAATACCGCCTCTATCGCATACACAAGGTTTTTCTTTGATTTGACCTAGTGACCTAGTTTTTGACCCCATATGACCCATTTTCGAACTTGGCCTAGATTTCATCAAGGTTATCATTCTGACCAATATTCATGAAGATCAATTGAAAAATACAGCCTCTATCGCATACACAAGGTTTTTCCTTGATTTGACCTAGTGACCTAGTTTTTGACCTGAGATGACCTATTTTCGAACTCGGCCTAGATTTCATCAAGGTTATCATTCTGACCAATATTCATGAACATTAATTGAAAAATACAGCCTCTATCGCATACACAAGGTTTTTCTTTGATTTGACCTAGTGACCTAGTTTTTGACCTCGGCCTAGATTTCATCAAGGTTATCATTCTGACCAATATTCATGAAGATTAATTGAAAAATACAGCCTCTATCGCATACACAAGCTAAATGTTGACAGACAAAAGACTGACGACGGACGACAGACGCCGGACATCTAGCGATCAGAAAAACTCACCTGAGCATTGCTCAGGTGAGCTAAAAACACTTTGAAAAGGGACAAATTGTTGCCAGCAACCCAGCATCAGAATTTACGAACAAACTGCATGATTTTTTCAGAAGCATTCTCTTTAATTGCACTAAAAATAATCATGTCTGATAGTCTATTCCGTTTGATAAAAGCCTAAACTACTCTGATCAAACTCTCAAATAAAGGTTAATCAAGCCTTTTCAAAGCTTTCATCTGAACCATCAAGAACTAGACTAAATAAGTGAACCCTATCCAAATGAATTATCAGTATAAAAGTCTTCCATAAAGATCAATTCCTGTTTTAATTCAAACAGATGGAAAGACAAAAATAACAAACAGACAATATGAATGTTCTTTTCAATCATTTCAAACTAGCACCTGCTGCCTTATATTAGGAACAACAATTTGATATATATCCCCTGTGTTTTGAAATTCAAATTTTCAATAAGAGACATAATATATAATTCAAATCTAATCAGAAATTCTGCCGAAACAATCATAATTTTGCATGCTATTGCTGCATTTCTTCTTATCTTATACATATATTCTGAAACCTAATCAAAACTCAAAATCAAAATCCATTTATAGATTAGTTGAAATAAATTACATCTTGAATAATATCAATACAACAATAGCAAATCATTTAATGCATGCAAACCATAAGAAGTATAAATATATTGCTACCAGAAACCTGCTAATAAGTCTCAATCAAAATGTCCACTGTCGCCTTTAATCCAATATAAATAAATTCTCATAAATCACAGCCTAAACCAGAAGTTAATATAGGAAAACAAGCTATGCAATGAAGATCAAATTTCACAGAGAAATGTTCTATAAAAAGAGAAAAAATGTGATATTGCATGACATTTTCCAATAACTTTTAGATGTATCTAAATAATAAGAGAAAGTTTCTGTTCCCAATCATCAATATTGCAATTACCAATGGAGCAGTTAACATCACCTTGAATGTCATCTAAAGATTTCAACACCTAGTCTGATATGAAGATATTGATTCCAGTTCCAATGTAAAAATACTTTTAAATGTAGCTAATGAAGAATAATTACAAGTCTGATTTATGATCATGACAAAAATACTGTTTTGGTCTCACTTTAGATGTATTTTTTCAGACCACACATGGTTAACTAGGAACTCATTTGGGAACAAATTAGGATTGGCTAGGTGCAGCATGAAAAATGATGATCAACTAAATTTTGGTGACAATCAACCAGTTCATGAGAAAAAGATGTTTAATACCTTGTTTCAAGTTTGTTTCTGTTTTTAGCCTTTGTGACCCCTAAAAGGGGGCAAGTGGAACCATTTGAACAAATCTGATACAGAACTATACAATGTTATTACAGTCCAAATTTGGTGAAGATCCAACAAGTGGTTCATGAGAAGTCTAAAGGTTTTGTTTATCTTTAGCTCTGGAAATGCCAAAAGGGGACAAGCAGAACCATTTTAGAAAAATTGAGAGAAGACCATACAATGCTGCTACAGACCAAGTCTGGTCAAAACTTAATCTCAAGTTGTTTAAAGGTTTCTTTCTCTATTTTCAGCTCTGATAACACATAAAAGAGGCCAAATAGAACCATCTGAACAACTAGCCAGGATGCTGCATACCAAGTTTGGTGTAATTCTGACTAGTATTTGTTATGTAAGGTAAAGGACAATGAATGCAGGTATGCCAGACCATCTACCATTACTAATAGCTCGCTCTGAACAAAGTTCAGGTAAGCTATATATTAGCTAGATATGAAAGTCCCAATAATAATCACTTCATGCTGACAGTGTATATCAAATTTTCTTTGAATTAGATGGAAAATGTTTGTAATATGCAATTCACGTGTACCAAGTTTCATCTGAACTGGATTGAAACTGTACAAAAAATATTGTTTAGTCTAAAAAAGGGGCATAACTCAAACAAAAGGGCCTTATATGGATCACCTGACTCAAATGGGTACATGCTGCTTAATGTTCATTTTTTCTAAATTTTTCCTCTATAACTCTATGTAAATTAAAGTGAACCAAAGAATGGGGCCAGTTTTGATGCCAGGGGCAAGATTTGAAAAAAACTTGATAAGAGGACCACTACACAATATGCTACAAGCCAAATATCTAAGCTCATGGCATTTATGGCATTAGACAAGATTTTGAAGAATTTATGCCATGTAAGTTATTGAAAAACAAGTGAACCCCCGGGGATATGATTGGTACAAAATTGGTAGAGGACCATTAGACAATGCTACATACCAAATATCACAGCTCTTGACTTTGCGGTTATACAGTTTGGAAGGAAGAATTTTTAAGTTTTTTATTTCTGTAGCCATAGAAACCAGAATTCTGCTTTGAACAACTTTGGTAGAGCACCATCTAAGGAACATCCAGACCAAGTTTTACTAACTTCCACCAAATGGAAGAACAGTTGTTTAAGGAAATGTGGACAGACAAATGGATGGACATTTATTAGGTATTTCTTTTTTTATAAAGTATTCAACAATGGACAGAAAATACCTAATTAGCTTTATGGAATGAATAGAATTTACCATTGCCTACTGTCCTGAGTACCAAGCAAATGTTCTTTCGTTTGCTCTGACAAACATATGATAGAGGGTAAGTGACCATTATAGCTAACGCGGAGCAGTTCCTGCTCAAGTGAGCTAAAAATAACTAGAACTGTCACAGGAGTGACTTATACCCACACAATACGGTCTTGTCACAGAAGAATGGCAACCATAAGAAATTTTAAAATACTTAGAATACTCTAAAACGTAAAAAAAAAAACTTAATACTTAAATTTTTTTTTTTACTCATCTTTGGTGTACTTCATCCTGGGCTTCTGCGGCACATATAAGTAAAACTTGTACCCAGGATGGGGATGAGGTAAATATAAAAATCTCTAATATTAGAGATACACTAAAGACGAATACAAAAATATGTCTTACCGGCACATGTTATCACAGAAAAATGTATTTACTTTTTACATAAGACTAATAATAAAAAAAGTACCTAAAATCTAAAAATAGAATTTCTAAAAATAGACTAATTCTTGGAATTTAAGGAGAAGTAACTCAGTACAAAAGTTAAAAAAAGGTTACTTCCCTTTGGCTCTAAGCCAGTCACATAAACTGGGTGATAAGGTGAAACATCTATTTTAAGGTATTAGACCCGTAATAGAGTCCCTCTTTTTGAAGAGTATTTAATTCCTACCATAAACCTACTTTTACTGCAATTCTCAGGGGGACATAGGTTCAAGCCCTACTGGGACCAAACTTTTTTTCCCTTATTTTCCTTTTTTTCTAGTAAGTTTTTACTTCTTTCAATACTAATAATTGATTTATTGTATAAAAGTGGAAAAAATTAGTTTGATAAGCGATTTCTTGCTGTTCAAAGTGAATTTACCTCTTAAACATAAGGGGTAGAGTTACACATCTTTAAAAATATTGAGTTACATGCAGTAAAAGTTCTCTATTTTGCTTTCACTTTAAGATTATACATTGTGGAAGAAATTTAGATAGGTTTTACGTCTGCCCCAAGGTTATTTTTGAATGAGGTAAGCAAATTTCTAAACAGAAACACAGGATTCGACCTTAATTTTTCAATGTTGGAGTAAGAATTTTTTCTCATTAAATCTGTTTACTTGAGGCACCGTAGAAAAAATGATACTGACATTTTTATTTGTGTTTTATAATTGTTTACCAATAGTTTGGTGTTTCTTTTATTAAAATTAATGGTAAAATGAGTTCTCTGCAAACGTTTTGGATAGTGGCCATCATTTTAATTTGTCTATACTTGAGCTTGAGGAGATACCATAAGTTATACAAAATTTATAAAAAACAACACGGTAAAAGTTGTTTAAAAATTGCAAAACAGTGCGAAACACTATCACCTTTAAGAATATACCAAGCAAATGCCATTTTGAAAACATTACTATTAGGGATCTAATACCTTAAGTTTGAATCAAATCCATTTTGTAACTTGAGATGCTTTTGAGAAAAGCATGTCTCCCACAACTGCCCCTATGAAAAATGTCTAGTTTCTTTAGATGGTTTAGACAAGTGGATCAAATTATATGGTCTGGATGAGTGGATCAAATCAGTAATTCAAGAGCCATAAATCAAAAGTGCTTGGGTGGATTTGGCTAGTTATCGAACTTGGCTAAGGTCTTATAGCCAAACGCATTTTATTCAAGTTTGGTGAAGATCGGATGAGAAATGTTGGATTTAGAGAGCAGACAAATTAAATAAACAAGAGGGCCATGATGGCCCTATATCGCTCACCTGTTATCATTGCACTTGAGGACAAGAAGGTCCTCAGAAAAAATATCTAAGTCCAAAGGACAGGAACAACAAAGGGAAGAAATTTAACCAAAAAGAAAAAAAAATCTAACAAGGTATAGATATGTCAAAATACACCTAAAAATTGGAGGTACCATCCATGTTGTACCACAGAAAAGTGGTCTCGGTTTTTCCCTACGGCCAATAATAAAAAAGTTACAAAAAATAAGCTATTTATAGTAACGCAAAAGGGAAGTAATTAAAAAAAAAATTATTGTAAGTGAACAAAAGAAGGATCTGCCAAATAAATCTGTTGACATAAATGAAATTTCAGATCAGTATCTTCATTAGTTACAGAGATATACCCATTTTAATTTGAAATAAAGGGAGGTAATTTCACATAAAATCAGTCTATAGTTATCTACCCTGATTGGCTCAGTCCAACTAATGACAATAATGAAATTTCAAATAAGTCCTATAAGTACTTATTGATATAAATCCATTTTGATTACAATCAGGGGAGGTAATCAGATATAAAATAACTCTGGAACCTACGATTGGATCTGATTTGTCATGGAATCCAAGATTTATTGTTGTTGAAGATATTTTGGAAGTTTGTATCAAATAAAACCATAAATGAAGTCTCTATATGGCTGCAAAAGCCAAAATAGCCAATTTTGGACCTTTAAGGGGCCATTACTCTGGAACCAATGATGGAATCTGGCCAGTTCAAGAAAGGAACCACGATCTTGTGGTAATACAAGTTGTGTGCAAGTTTGGTTAAAATCAAATCATAAATTAAGCTGCTATTGTGCAGACAAGGTCAAAATAGCCAATTTTTGCCCTTTCAGCGACCATAACTCTGGAACCCATTAAGGGATCTGGCCGGATTAAAAAAGGAAACAAGATCTTACGGTGACACAAGTTTTGTGCAAGTTTGATTAAATTCAAACCATAAATGAAGCTGCTATTGTGCAGACAAGGTCAAAATAGCTAATTCTGACCCTTTCAGGGGCCATAACTCTGGAACCAAGATCTTATGGTGACACAAGTTTTGTGCAAGTTAGATTAAATTCAAATCATAAATGAAGCTACTATTGTGCAGACAAGGTCAAAATAGCTAATTCTGACCCTTTCAGGGGCCATAACTCTGGAACCCATAATGGGATCTGGCTGGTTCAAGAAAGGAACCAAGACCTTATGGTGACACAAGTTTTGTGTAAGTTTGATTAAATTCAAATCATAAATGAAGCTTCTATTGTGCAGACAAGGTCAAAATAGCTAATTTTGGCCCTTTCAGGGACCATAACTCTGGAACCCATAATGGGATCTGGCCAGTTCAAGAAAAGAACCGAGATCTTATGGTGGTACAAGTTGTGTGCAAGTTCGGTTAAAATAAAATCATAAACAAAACCACTATCGTGCAGACACGAAATTGTTGACGCACACACGGATGGACTGACGACGGAGGACGGACGAAGGGTGACCACAAAAGCTCACCTTGTCACTATGTGACACGTGAGCTAAAAAGGCGGATTTTTCGGTAATTCAAGGGCCGTAACTCCAAAATGCCTAGACCGATTTGGCTAGTTATCAAACCTGGCCGAGGTCTCATGGTCAAACACATTTTGTTCAAGTTTGGTGAAGATCGGATGAGAAATGTTCGACTTAAGAGTGCGGACAACAGTAAAACTGCCAATTTTTCGATAATTCAAGGGCCGTAACTCCAAAATGCCTAGACCGATTTGGCTAGTTATCGAATTTGGCCGAGGTCTCATGGTCAAACACATTTTGTTCAAGTTTGGTGAAGATTGGATGAGAAATGTTTGAATTAGAGTGCGGACAAGAGTAAAAAGGCAGATTTTTGGTAATTCAAGGGCCATAACTCCAAGACGCCTGGACCGATTTGGCTAGTTATCGAATTTAGCCGAGCTCTTATGGTCAAACACATTTTGTTTAAGTTTGGTGAAAATTGGATGAGAAATGTTTGACTTAAGAGTGCGGACAAGCTTTGTGACAGACAGACAGACAGACGGACTGGAGTAAATCAATATGTCTCCCACACCACTGTGTGGTGGGAGACATAATAACGGAGATATAGTGAAAATGCATCAAAATTAACCTTAAATTCTAATTAAAAGGGGGCATAATTGATGAACAATTGGTGTCAGAGTTATGCACCTTGTGTCACATGATGTGGGTGATAAGGTTGAACATCTATTTTAAGTTTGAATCAAATCCATTTAGTAATAACCGAGATATAGATTTCGGGACGGGACACGACGTGACGTGACGGGACGGGACAAAACTGACTCCTATATAGCCGCCCAAAACATGTTTGGTGGGGGTATAATTACCAGGCATGAAAGTCCTGACATCACGCACATTTCCACTTCATGTAAATCATGTATACCAAATTTGACTTTGATGGAAACTATAGAAGAAATTGAGTTGGACAAAAGGACAGATGGACAGAAAATAAAACACTATATGCCCCCTAGGTTGACACTGAGTGCATAAAAATACTTCTTTGCTTTGCAATGCCATTGATAATACCTAGAGACTCATATGAAATCTGTATAAATTTGCCAGTTTTAAAACCCCTCATTCCCCCTATATCCTTGACCTCAAGTTTTGTTTTCTGATCTTTTTGGAGACAATTCAATGGATCTATTTGACAGAATTCTGCTTAAGAGGACAGATGAGTGAGACTGCTATAAATTTTTCTTAGATGCATACCTGTCAAGTCTGACGCTTGAATTGTGATTCTCACAAATTCAAGGTTTGATCATGACTTAACGAATTTGGAGCATTTTCTCACGCTTTCTAAAAAAAATCAGACAAAAAAATTTGTGGACCTCTTATTTTCTCTAATTTGCCATCTGGCATCGTTATTTTAAGACAGGATGAGAGAACAATAAACAGAAAACACATGTCAAATGTCATTTTCAATGTACAGTGGAACCTGTCTAATCCGAACATGCTCGGACCAGAAAAATGTTCGGATTAGAGGGGTTTTCGGATTAGAAAGGTTTCTATTTTAGAATGAAAAATTATGCCATTTGTTACACATGATAATGTACATTCATCCCTTTATGAACAGACTTATAAAAAATGATAAGATTAAAAGCAACATTTAGATTTCTCAATATCACTTGTAAACATTTTTCCACCACTCCTACATTCCCAGAAAGTAGCTAAAAGGAGAATATTTTACTTGTCTGGTTATTGTAATGATTTGATTTAGTACCACTTTCAGTGAATAAATTTGCTGCTTTAAATGAATGAATTGCACAAAAATATGTGAGGAAGGTACAAATTAATAAGGATCTATTACATATACTTATTGCATACCGTATGTCTATTCTTACAAATTTCTGTTCAAACAAACTACTTGTACTTGCTTCTTTCACACCTGTGCTTATTTCATGCAAATATCTGACACTACTTTTGATTATCAGTGTTGGGGCCTATTGCTATTGACACCTTTATAAAGAGTAATATGCAAAATTGTAAACACACTCAAAAATGTCAAAAACGAGCAAATTAACATCAGATACATTGACTAAGGTTCGGATTTGAAGGGTAGATCTTAATGTATTTTTAGATATAAAAATCACAAAAGTCTGTTCGGTTTTCGGAGTAGAGAGGTTTCGGATTACAAGGGTATTTTTACAAAAGAGAATGACTAAGAAGAAATGGGTCCAAATAATTCGTTCAGTTTAGAGAGGTTTTCGGATTAGAGGGGTTTGGATTAAGGAGGTTCCACTGTACTGATTATGTAACGGACCTGCCGAAACTGGTTCTGGCCAGTTTTTGCTTTAACCGAAGCTTCCCGAGAGAGATTGTACCAATCAAATTGATGCGTTAATTTCCGTATGACTCATGTGACTACGAGCCAATTACTTAAATCATCGATATTGACTGACTGGTTACTATTTATGCTATTCGTGGACGTTGCATTGTCGGAAAAGTATTGGAACCATTCGCGCACTTGACCTTGACCGACACTAAAAAAAAACATGAAGGTGCCAGAAAAAAAGAAGAATTATTCGTCAAAATATAACAACGCGTGGGAACTGGGATTTCCTTGGCTTAGAAAAGCAGACAATGGACCTTAAGTTTTGCTTTCTGCAAGCTATGTAGGAAGTAAGTTGTATGCACAACCGTTTTTCCGGTGCAGGTTCAAACCGAAAGTACATTTCAAATCGAAAGTAGAATATGCAGATCAGTGAGACGTTTTTGTATTAAACATTTATGTTCATAGATACATTTTATATCACGGCTGTAATAACAAGAGCTGTCCGTAAGACAGCCAAGCTCGACTATTTGAAATATTGTCCCAGAAGCAGGAAAATATTACCCAACAAGAGTGCAAGAATGTCACAATATACGCCCGTCACAGCAAATTTCTTTACTCTAGCACCTGTATTTGCAAATGGAATTTTAACTTTGTGGTTGTTTAGTAATAACTAAGTGTTTTGTTTTTCTAACTCCACAAAAAAACTCCTTACCAGGTAGAGATACCTTAAAATACACCTAAAATTGGAAAGTAACATCTATGTTGTACCACAGAAAAGTGATCTTGGCTTTTCCCTACGGTCAATTATAAAAAACTTACAATATAAGTTATTTATAGTAACAACTAAGGGAAGTTAATCTTAAAAAAAAAAAAAAAAAAAAATCAAAAGAAAAATTGTAAGTCCTCATAAAAATCTTTACCAGGTAGAGACTGGTCAAAATACACCTCAAAATTGGATGTAGCATGCATATTGTACTACAGAAAAGTGGTCTCGATTTTTCCCTATGACTAGTAATGAAAAAGTTACAATATAAGCTATTTATAGTAAAACAAAGGGAAGTAATTCCAAAGAAGGGAACTGCGCATGACACTTCGTCTCATGATGGTGTATAATTGTGTCAAGTTACATCAAAATCCCTCCATGCATGAAGAAGAAATGCTTCGGACAAAGTCATTCTTGTACCTGACATTTGGCCTCTAAGTGTGACCTTGACCTTAGACCTAGGGACCTGGTTCTTGTGCATGACACTACGTCTCGTGGTGGTGAACATTTGTGCCAAGTTATATCAAAATCCCTCTATGCATGAAGAAGACATGCTCCGGACAAGGTTTTCATTCTTGTATCTTTTGACCTCTAAGTGTGACCTTGACCTTAGACCTAGAGACCTGGTTCTTGCGCATGACACTCCGCCTCATGGTGGTGAACATTTGTGCCAAGTTATATCAAAATCCCTCTATGCATGAAGAAGAAATGCTCCGGACAAAGTTTTCATTCTTGTATCCTTTGACCTCTAAGTGTGACCTTGACCATAGACCTAGGGACCTGGTTCTTGCGCATGACACTCCTTCTCATGATGATGAACAATTGTGCCAACTTTCATCAAAATCCCTCTATGCATGAAGAAGATATGCTCCGGACAAAGTCATTCTTGAATTTGACATTTGACCTCTAAGTGTGACCTTGACCTTAGACCTAGGGACCTGGTTCTTGCACATGACACTCCGTCTCATGATGGTGAACAACTGTGCCAAGTTTCATCAAAATCCCTTCATGCATGTAGAAGATATGCTCCGGACAAGGTCTGTGGACGCCGCCCGCCCACCCGCCCGCCTGCCCCCCAGGGGCGTTCCCATAATACGTCCTGTTTTTCAAACGGGCGTATAAAAAGGTTAAATATTAAAAGAGTTTAAAGTTCAAAAGGGGGCATAATTTGACAAAAATGCATATCAGTTATGGGACTTGCTGCTATCAACTAGTTTTATAACCCCGAAGGCACATGTGAAGTTTTAATTCAATATCTGCATTAGTTTTGGAGACAGAAACTCGCATGTAAAACTTTAACCAGAATTTTCAAAGTCCAAAAGGGGGCATAATTTGCCCAAAATACATGCCAGAGTTATGGGACTTGACCCAGTGAGGTTGGTAATTGATCTAGAAAAAGAAAAAAAAAGTTTCAAATCTATATGCCTTTTAGTAATTGCTATATGTACTTGCACACAAAACTTTAACCAGGATTTTTTAAGTCCAAAAAGGGGAATAATTTGCTCAAAATACATGTCAGAGTTATGGGACTTGATCCAGTGAGGTTAGTAATTGATCTAGAAAAAGAAAAAAATAAGTTTCAAATCTATATGCCTTTTAGTAATAGCTGTATGTACTTGCACGCAAAACTTTAACCAGAATTTGCTAAGTCCAAAAGGGGGCATAATTTGGCCAAAATGAAGGTCAGAGTTATGGGACTTGCTGGTATCAACTAGTTTTATAACCACAAAGACACATGTGAAGTTTCAAATTAATATCTGCACTAGTTTTGGAGATAGTAACTTGCATGTAAAACTTTAACCAAAATTTTCTAAGTCTAAAAGGGGGCATAATTTTCCCAAAATACATGTCAGAGTTATGGGACTTGACCCAGTGAGGTTGGTAATTGATCTAGAAAAAGAAAAAATAAGTTTAAAATCTATATGCCTTTTAGAAATAGCTGTATGTACTTGCACGCAAAACTTTAACCAGAATTTTCTAAGTCCAAAAGGGGGCATAATTTGGCCAAAATGAAGGTCAGAGTTATGGGACTTGCTGCTATCAACTAGTTTTATAACCCCGAAGACACATGTGAAGTTTCAAATCAATATCTGCATTAGTTTTGGAGATAGTAACTTGCATGTAAAACTTTAACCAAAATTTTCTAAGTCCAAAAGGGGGCATAATTTGCTCAAAATACATGTCAGAGTTATGGGACTTGACCCAGAGAGGTTGGTAATTGACCTAGAAAAAGATCAAATAAGTTTCAAAGCTATATGCCTTTAATTGATGGCTGTATGTACTTGCATGCAAAAACTTAACCAAGGTGTGATGCCGACGCCGACGCCGACGCCAGGGTGAGTAGAATAGCTAGACTATTCTTTGAATAGTCGAGCTAAAAACTCGAAACAGTTTCAGTGACAAATCACATCATTTTTTTTATTTGTTTTTTAGAAAACTAAATTTTCTTTTTAGATTCTATCTATCATGAAATAAAATTAAAGAAAAAAATCATGCGTTTTCCATATAGCTAAAGCAAGGCAAAAAAGGATGGACATGAAATTCATATTAATGGCCTAAGAAAGCACCAGAATGCATATTTTTCATGTATATTCTAAAAAAAAAATCCCCAAACCCCCCCAGATGGAGGGGGCCACTCCCTCCCACAACCACCCCCACTCATCGCGTCGCGACTCGCACAAATCTCACTCTTTCATATTCTGGAAACTTGACAGTTTTGTTAGATGCATTCTATGCACCCAAAAGATCTTAGTTTTTATTTACTTTGTCCTATTCATAGGGGGTGATTTTTTTTATGTGTACAGACTTAAATGTAAATTCATTCAAATTCATAACGTCTATGCACTTTATGATTCCACAAGGTACTTTCCTCTGCCAACAATACAGCTGCAAAACTATTCATGACATTTGTTGTTTCCCCATTTACAGCAAAACATTGATGGTGAATACCTAATTGGAAGTAAAATGTAACTACATAAAACAGACAATCTTTAAACATTCCTGTAAAACTCAATTTGTGTCTACTGCAACATAATTAAATTAAGAATAATCTCATTTTCTTGTCTAGGTTTTACTTGCTTTTCGCATTCCCAAGTTCTAAATGTAGACTTGACAGTTACTGTAAATGTTTTCACACATATGCTCCTTAGATGGTACATCAGAAAGAAGTACCCTGGGACCCCTTTTTAATGCTGTCGTTAGGGTCCAAGGTTTGGGACCCGAAGATCTAGTGGGGTTAAATTTATAATGCGGGTTCATCGTATATAATGTATATGCAATACCCCACCCACCCGTCATGCATTAGACGTATTTTGAACACTGCTTCATGTTGTTTGAGAAATTCTATGCGTAGAAACAGGATATTTATTTACCATATATGCTACTGGAGAATAAGAAAAAAAGTTTATAACGTTATGTCAGCTTCCCATTTCGTCGAAATTCTAAAAGAAAGTTGAAATTGTGTATCCCGGAAATAAACATGTAAACTGTGTGAGAAGCATGCGGTCCTGAAAATTACAATCAATGCAACACAGCATAGCTGAATGGGTCTTTAAACACGTGGAATAATAAAAATATTAAAAGAGAAAAAACGTGGACAATTTTAAAAACTGTTAAAATAGAAAATGGATAAAATAAACAATCTCAATATGCCTTTCAGTCCATCAAATCTTCGTTAGTTCCGATGTACTGAATGGGATGACAAAAAATGGGCATGCTTTTTTATTCACTCAAATTTTCATGTTGTCCACTTAATTGGTGCAAACTTAAACAGTTTGATAGTTGACTGACCAATGTTACACACTTGTTATGCAAACAATCTAATTTTGACACCTAACTGTCGTATGCCTAATGTGTTCAAATTTAACAAAGGCTTTGCGCAAACAAGGAAACTAGCCAGACGATTATTGATTTTTGTGAAGGTTGTCATGGAAAAGGTGATAAGATACACATGTAGTTTTATTGCTGGTTATAATCAAAATAAATAACATCGGCGGTGCGGGCACCAATTTCTAATTTTTTTTGTTTGTTTGGTCTTGGAAAATTTGGGAGACAAGAGCATACAGCGTTATACCGAATACCGTAGTATACTGAATAGCGTTATACCGAATACCGCGGTATACTGAGTAGCGTTATACTGAATACTGTGGTATACTGAATAGCGTTATACCGAATACCGCGGTATACTGAATAGCGTTAGAAAGGGTTTCTAGTGTAAATATGATTGGGCTGTACAATCAAATACTGTGCAATTTCTATATACTTGTAGAGAAGGTTCCTATGGCAAGTTTTCAATGAAAACAGCTACAACTCAAGAGCAAAACTGAAGCGGGTATTGCTTACTGCTTACTGCTGATTTCAGAAAATACAGCCGATACAGTGCACCATACGACTGATATCAATTTTCTTATCGTGAGTGGCTAATTTTGTAACAGTCATTTACATAAACTCTCCCAAGACGCGAGTCAAGTTATGGTACATGGGGTTTTCCCGTTAAGTTGTCTAAACAACACATCAACTGAAAAGTCATACAATGTATTTACTGTTTTTAAAAATTGATGATATTACAGTCCGTATCTCAGAATCAGTTTCAAATCAAACATTTTTTACAATCTCTATCCAAAACATCTACCACACTGCCTGATTACATTATGTCTGTAAAACTGATGTCCATTGATTTCCTTGTGACAAGTTGATAGAAAATCATAATCCTTTCCGGCCTCACTACAAAATACAAAGTGAGTCAGCGGGTGCATAAAGATCAAAAGATGTGTTTATACATGTAAAATTACACATGTAAACAACATGTGTATTTTTACCGCTTGGTCTGGGACTTTTAATGTCGAAAATAAAATATTTAATTTAAACATAAATGCCCTGTTTATATAAGTTACTAAAGTTATAAAGGTAACAAGAGCTCTGCCAAGCATGGCAATATATGCCCGAAGGGTTACATCAGAGGATGGGAGCAAAATTTAAAGAACTTGACTGTTGAAGCCCGAAGGACAGGAACAACAAAGGGAAGAAATTCCAAAAAAAATTCTAAGTCCACAAAAAAATATTCTAAGTCCACAAAAAATCTTTACCAGGTATGTCAAAATACACCTAAAAATTGGAGGTATCATTCATGTTGTACCACTGAAAAGTGACTTCGGTTTTTCCCTACGGCCAATAATAAAAAAGTTTCAAAATAAGCTATTCATAGTAACATAAAAAGGAAGTAATTAAAAAAAAAAATATTGTAAGTGAACAAAAAAGGGACCTGCCAAATAAAAACAAGGGCACTGCAATGCAGAGCAATATGCACAAGGCAGTCTGAAAGACAGCTAAATCCCCCCCCCCCCCACTGGTATGGACAGTGAAAGGGTAAACCTTTGACCTTGAGCTGTGACCTTGACCTTGAACTGACATGGCTGACCCATGAATTCTGCACATCGTCTTGATGAGGTGATTATTTGACCCAAGTTTCATGAAAATCCTTCAAGAGGTTTAAGAGATACAGAGCGGACACGAAATGGTAGGCTCAAACCTTTGACCTCGAGTTGTGTCCTTGACCTTGAGCCGACATGGCTGACTCATGGGTTCTGCACATTGCCTTGATGAGATGATCATTTGATTCAAGTTTCATGATTATCCTTCAAGGGGTTTAAGAGATACAGAGTGGACACGAAATGGAAGGCTCAAACCTTTGACCTTGAGTTGTGACCTTGACCTTGAACCGACATGGCTGACTAATGGGTTCTGCACATCGTCTTGATGAGGTGATCCTTTGACCCAAGTTTCATGAAAATCCTTCAAGGGGTTTAGGAGATACAGAGCGGACACAAAATGTTACGGAAGGATGGAAGGACAGAAGGATGGAAGGACGGACGATCCTACATATGAATACTTATGTGGCTACTCTTTTGTTCTCTCTATTGTTCTTTTAGCCACGTAAGAGAAAAATAGCCACATAAAAGCCTTACGGAATAATTGACATCAAAGAAAAAGTACAGTTACCTATTGTTCCTATAGCACCTAAGTATGCAAATGTGAGCTCGGAAGGACAGAAGGATGAAAGGACGGACAGAGACCATTCCTATAACCCCCCACCACTTGTGGCGGGGGATGAACAAAGCAAAGTAATATAATATTATGACCTTTGACCCCTACGTGTGACCTTGACCTTGAAGCGACTCATCCGAAACATGGGCTCTGCACATCATCTCAGTGTGGTGAACATTTGTGCTAAGTTTCTTTGAAATCCTTCATGCAGTTCAAGAGTTACAGAGCGGACACAAAACAAACTGATATGACCTTTGACCCCTAAGTGTGACCTTGACCTTGAAGCTAGACATCCAAATCATGCGCTCTGCACGCCGTCTCGGTGTGGTGAACATTTGTGTTAAGTTTCTTCGAAATCCATCAAGGGGTTCAAGAGTTACAGAGCGGATACGAACTTGCTAAGGGACGGACGGACAGACGGACACCAGGGGTATAACATAATACATCCCTTCAGTCTTGTGTGTCTGAGAATCTAGCAAACATCTGATTCTGAAGACAGGCTTGAATCAACTGGAATCTTTTTTTTTTGTACATTTAACATGTATTTACACCTAATTATCAACAATTCAACTTCCGGTCCTGTAGCTGTTGTGCATGAAGTTAAAAGGCGTAAGTACTGGACTCACCGAGTGGTCAAGGTCGCTGACTTCAAATCACTGTGGGTTCGAGTCTAACTTTGGGCGTTGAATTCTTCATGTGAGGAAGACATCCAGCTGACTTATGGAAGGTCGGTGGTTCTACCCAGGTGCTGCCCGTGATGAAATAATGCATATAGGGGCACCTGTGGTTTTCTTCCACCATCAAAGTTGGAAAGTCGCCATATGACCTATAACTGTATCCTTGCAACGTTAAACCCAAACAAAAACAAAAGGGCCAAGATGGCCCTAGGACGCTCACCTGAGAAACACACCATAACATTGTAAACATGTTTGACCTAGTGATTTCATGGAAACAAATATTCTGACCAATTTTCATTAAAATTGGAGCAAAAATCTTGAAAACAAGTATTTTCTTTGATTTGACCTAGTGACCTAGTTTTTGACCCCAGATGACCCATATTCGAACTTGACCTAGATTTTATCAAGGCTATTATTCTGACAAAATTTGATGAAGATCAGTTGAAAAATACAGCCTCTATCGCATACACAAGGTTTTTCTTCGATTTGAACTAGTGACCTAGTTTTTAACCCCATATGACCCATATTCGAACTTGACCTAGATTTCATCAAGGCTGTCATTCTGACCAAATTTTATGAATATCTAGTGTAAAATGCAGCCCTTATTGTGTACCCAAGGTTTTTCTTTAATTTGACCGGGTGATCCAGTTGTTGACACCTGATGACCCACATTCCAATTTGACCTAGATTTCATCCAGACAAACATTCTGATCAAATTTCATGAAGATTCGGTGTAAAATGCAGTCCCTATTGCATACACAACCTTTTTCTTTGATATGACCTAGTGACCTATTTTTTGACCCTAGATGACCCATATTCGAACTTGACCTAGATTTCATCAAGAAAATCATTCTGACTAAAATGCATGAAGATCAACTAAACAAGAGCTCGCAGAACACGAAATGCCCTCCTTGATACATTCAGTAATTGCACAAGCAACAGAAATTATTTGCTCACTGAAAACAAAAGTTCTACTGTTCTGGTTCAATGTGACACTGACCTTTGCCCTACTGCCCTCAAATTAAACAGGGGTCATCTGCTGGTCATAATCAAACCCCCTATTAAGTTTTGTGATCCTAGGCCCAAGTGTTCTCAAGTTATCGTCCGGACAGGGTTTAATTGTTCCGGGTCAATGTGACCTTGACCTTTGGCCTACTGATCTCAAACTCTATAGGGGTCATCTAATGGTCATGACAAACCTCCCTATCAAGTTTCATGATCCTAGGCCCAAGCATTTTTGAGTAATCGTCCCGAAATGGTTTAACTGTTCTGGGTCACTGTAACCTTGACATTTGACCTACTGACCTCAAAATCAACAGGGGTCATCTGCTGGTCATGATAAACCTCTCTATCAACTTTCATGATCTTTGGCCCAAACATTCTTCAGTTATCGTCCGGAAACCGTTTAATTGTTCTTGGCCAATGTGACCTTGAACTTTGACTTAATGACCTCAAATTCAATAGGGGTCATCTGCTGGTCATGACCAACCTCCCCATCAGTTTTCCTGATCTAGGCCCAAGCATTCTTGAGTTATTGTCCAGAAACAGTTTTACTGTACCTGGTCACTATGACCTTGACCTTTGACCTACTGATCTCAAAATCAATAGGGGTCATCTACCAACCTCCTTATAAACTTTCACGATCCTAGGCCTAAGCATTCTTGAGTTATCATCCGGAAACGGTTTAACTGTTCTGGGTCACTGTGACCTTGAACTTTGACCTACTGACCTCAAAATCAATAGGGGTCATCTGCTGGTCATGACCAATCTCCCTATCATCTTTGATGATCCTAGGCCCAAGTGTTCTTGAGTTATCATCCGGAAACGGATTGGTCTACATTCCAACCGACCGACCGACATCTGCAAAACAATATACCCCTCCTTCTTCGAAGGGAGGCATAAAAATACAGCTTCTATAGCACACACAAGGTTTTTCTTTGATTTAACCTAGCGACCTAGTTTTTGATCCCACATGAACCCATTTTGGAACATGGCCTAAATTCATCAAGGTTATCATTCTGACAAAATTTCATGAAGATCAGTTGAAAAATACAGCCTCTATCGCATACACAAGGTTTTTCCTTGATTTGACCTAGTGACCTAGTTTTTGACCCAGATGAACCATTTTCGAACTTGACCTAGATTTCATCAAGGTAATCATTCTGACCAAAATTCAAGACAATCAATT
The DNA here is from genome assembly GCF_021730395.1 of Mercenaria mercenaria. Classification (NCBI taxonomy): domain Eukaryota; kingdom Metazoa; phylum Mollusca; class Bivalvia; order Venerida; family Veneridae; genus Mercenaria; species Mercenaria mercenaria. Next base: position 18,059,684 of record NC_069363.1, read on the forward strand.
GAAAAATACAGCCTCTATCGCATACACAAGGTTTTTCTTTGATTTGACCTAGTGACCTAGTTTTTGACCCCAGATGACCCATTTTCGAACTAGATTTCATCAAGGTAATCATTCATGAAGATCAGTTGAAAAATACAGCCTCTATCGCATACACAAGCTAAATGTCGACAGACAGACAGACGACAGGACGCCGGACATAGAGCGATCACAAAAACTCGTATTGCTCAGGTGAGCTAATAAGTGCTGGACCCCTTCATTTGACCGTATATAATAGCAAATTAAAACTTGATTCAGGATTCATGACTAAGTAAGTTTCCTTGCCAAGAAACTTGCTCACGACGAAAATTCATTTATTTATTTTCTTGGGTTCCTGTTTTCAACAGTTCTTCCTGTATGGCGGATGGGCAGTGTACCTAAATATCACATGGGAAGAACCAGTACAAGACTCCCGTTCCCGTAAGAATCTGCCAACTTTCCAACTTTCTCACATAAAGAGATATGGACGGTAGCAAGGCTCGAACCCATGCCCCACACCCCCACCCCCAATCAGTGATCAGGCTACAGTGATTTCAAGTCAGCGACTAACCACTCGACTACGGGGGCGGTCACACAATGGATGGATACTACAATTCAGAGTCTAGAAGTCACATGGGTACGTTAAGTTGCAATAAAGCCAGAAGTTGACATAGAACTCCCAAATGGATTTAGGGCATTGGGTTTGACTAACATCTTATTTGTATCTCTATTTTTTTTCTGTTTGACTAAAGTATTCATGACATCCCATACAACATGTCTTCTGTATGCAGTAATAATCTGACGGATTTCTATGAAATAATGTATAATTTTTCATATGGAAACTTTTCCGATGTTATTCTAATCGATGTCGATCCTTTGGATTGTAATTTTACAATTTGAGAAAAAAAATTGGTAAAATTGGAAGAATAGATGTAGTAATCAGACTTAGATGGACATATAATTATAATGACCGCATCACTTTGTATCTTCTACCGACAACTGATACATAACTTAATACCCTGTATGAAAGGAAATGCGTATTAGTGAAAATTGGCTGCATGTTTATCTGCACCATTTAGTAATTTCTGAAGCAAAAATGAAAAAAAAAGTGCCAAGACTGCACGCGATTTACTTACTGGGCAAGACTTAGTGCTATTGTATAACAGTGACCTGAAAGCATATTCAGTAGAGCAATATCAGTTAAAATAGCAATCAACATGACAGAAAGCGTTGAGTGGCGACTGCACAATAAAACTCTTTATTACAAAATCTAGTGCATGGTCATAGATTTCCATTCTCTATGTAACAATTAAGAACCAAATGTTCTATTTTTGCAACAAGTTGCGACAGAACTTTAGATACACTATACTTACTAAGTATGACCAGACGTTCACAATTCTAGGGACACATACATGCCAAATTTTCAGTTGGTCAATAAGGGAGATTTGCCTCAACAAGGCTTTTATAAGGGAGATTTGGGTAAAAATAAGGGAGACTTTAATTCACTCATTTTTTTACGTGCTAAATAGCTGTTATCATGAAACAAGAGGACCATGATGGTCCTGAATCGCTCACCTCTTCCCACATGACCCAGTTTTGAGTATGACGTCGTTTTTTCTATTATTTGATATAGTGACCTAGTTTTTGAGCTTATGTGACCCAGTTTTGAACTTGACCTAGATATTATCAAGATAAAAATTCTGACTAATTTTCATGAAGATCCATTGAAAAATATGGTCTTTAGGTTTTTCTATTATTTGACCTATTGACCTAGTTTTTGAAGGTACATGACCCTGTTTTTAACTTTACCTAGATATCATCAAGGTGAACATTCTCACTAATTTTCATGAAGATCTCATGAAAAATATGGCCTCTAGAGAGGTCACAAGGTTTTTCTATTTTTATACCTACTGGCCTAGTTTTTGACCGCACATGACCCAGTTTCAAAACTGACCTAGATATCATCAAGGTGAACATTCAGATCAATTTTCATGAAGATCCATTGAAAAATATGGCCTCTAGAGAGGTCAAAAGATTTTAATAATTTTAGACCTACGGACCTAGTTTTTGACCACAGTTTACTCAGTTTCAAACTTGACCTAGATATCATCAAGATGAACATTCAGACCAACTTTCATACAGATCCCATGAAAAGTATGGCCTCTAGAGAGGTCACAAGGTTTTTAATTATTTGACCTACTGACCTAGTTTTTTATGGCACGTGACCCAGTTTCCAACTTGATCTAGATATCATCAAGGTGAACATTCTGACCATTTTTTATGGAGATCTATTCACAAGTATGGCCTCTAGAGAGGTCAAAAGGTTTTTCTATTTTTAGACCTACTGACCTAGTTTTTGACCGCACATGACCCTGTTTCGAAATTGACCTAGATATCATCAAGATGAACATTCTGACCAATTTTCATACAGATCCAATGAAAAATATGGCCTTTAGAGAGGTCACAAGGTTTTTCTATTATTTGACCTACTGACCTAGTTTTTGATGGCACATGACCCACTTTCGAACTTGACCTAGATATCATCAAGATGAACATTCAGATTAACTTTCATACAGATCCCATGAAAAATATGGCCTCTAGAGAGCTCACAAGGTTTTTCTATTATTTGACCTACTGACTTAGTTTTTGATGGCACGTGACCCACTTTCGAACTTGACCTAGATATCATCAAGGTGAACGTTCTGACCAATTTTCATGAAGATGTCATGAAATATATGGCCTCTAGAGAGGTCACAAGGTTTTTCTATTTTTAGACCTTCTGACCTAGTTTTTGACAGCACGTGACCCAGTTTCGAACCTGACCTTGATATCATCAAGATGAACATTCAGACCAACTTTCATACAGATCCCATGAAAAATATGGCCTTTAGAGAGGTCACAAGGTTTTTCTATTATTTGACCTACTGACCTAGTTTTTGATGGCACGTGACCGAGTTTCGAACTTGACCTAGATATTATCAAGGTAAACGTTCTGACCAATTTTCATGAAGATCTTGTGAAATATATGGCCTCTAGAGAGCTCACAAGGTTTTTCTATTTTTAGACCTACTGACCTAGTTTTTGAAGGCACGTGATCCAGTTTTGAACTTGACCTAGATATCATTAAGGTGAACATTCTGACCAACTTTCATAAAGATCCCATGAAAAATGTGACCTTTAGAGTGGTCACAAGGTTTTTCTATTTTTAGACCTACTGACCTAGTTTTTGACCGCACATGACCCAGTTTCGAACTTGACCTAGATATCATCAAGATGAACATTCTGACCAATTTTCATGAAGATCCAATGAAAAATGTGACCTCTAGAGTGGTCACAAGGTTTTTCTATTTTTAGACCTACTGACCTAGTTTTTGACCGCACGTGACCCAGTTTCAAACTTGACCTAGATATCATCAAGATGAACATTCTGATTAACTTTCATGAAGATCCCATGAAAAATGTGACCTCTAGAGTGGTCACAAGGTTTTTCTATTTTTAGACCTACTGACCTAGTTTTTGACCGCAGGTGACCCAGTTTCGAACTTGACCTAGATATCATCAAGATGAACATTCTGACCAATTTTCATAAAGATCCCATGAAAAATGTGACCTCTAGAGTGGTCACAAGCAAAAGTTTACGGACGGACGGACGCACGGACGGACGACGGACGACGGACACCGCGCGATCACAAAAGCTCACCTTGTCACTTTGTGACAGGTGAGCTAAAAAATCATTCAGTTTCCTACACTGAACTGAGTTGAGCCAACAGTTGTGTACAGAATGCATGCTTATTTCATATACAGCACTTTAGTTATCCAAGGAAATTCAGAATTCCATGAAAGATTGAACCAGATATACTTTTTGCTTTATTTTTATGTGTTGATGCTTTTGCATCTGGAGAGAGTGGTCTTTTTTGACATGTTTTATCAAACAATACTCTGGGAATTCTTCTTCCGTTAATTATTGCAACATGACAATATCACCAAAAAAATGCCAGTCAATTCTTAGGGCAGTATGAATTGCAATTTATTTCATAAAATATTCTTATCCAAATTAATGTCTTTCCAAAATTCTGTGTAGTTTCTGATATTAACTTGTCAATTTTTGTTTAATCATGGTTGATTTTTTGCATGTTGTGCAAGTATTTAAATTGAAAAGCATAAACTCGGTGTAAGCACTAAACTGTCTCATCCTCGATAATTATTGAGGTCAGCCAAAACGGAAGTACACTTTGGCAGGTGGCAGTAAAATGACGTTTTTTTTAAGACTGGTTCCCATATTGTTATGAAAACTACGGATCAGCGACTTTGATGTTATTAGATCAGTCTAAAATCTACCATGCACTTGTTTACAATTGCCTCCGGGTAACATTAAATGGTTAATTGTTTGCAGGTGGTGACAGTAGGTGGTAAGACAGTTAATGCCTAAAACGTGTATCTCTCAATAAACAAGCTAGGGATTATAGACAACTATCAAAACTATGTTTGAAGAGTATTTCCGGGCTACTCGATATTGAGTTTCAAGTATTTTCTAAAGGTCTACATTGGATCCAAATATGAGTTTTCAACAGATGACTTTTTTCTAAATTTATTTTTTATGGGAGGTTTTCATGTCCCGGTGGGAGACCGGGAGATATACTGAAAATACTTTCAGTTGTATTTAGACAAGATACTGCGCTGCATGTAGTTTTAAATAAATAAATAAATAAATAAATAAATATTACCAAGTTTGTTTTCTTACAATTGAAAGCAAATTTGAACAAGAGGGCGATGAAGGCCCTGTATCGCTCACCTGACCTATTGACCTAAAGATCATCAAGATTAACATTCTGACCAAGTTTCATTCAGATATGGTCATAAATGTGACCTCTACAGTGTAAACTAGCTTTTCCTTTGATTTGACCTGGTGACCTAGTTTTTGACCCCAGATGACCCAATGTCAAATTCGTCCAAGATTTTATTGAGGGTTACATTCTGACCAAGTTTCATTAAGATTGGGCCAAAAATGTGACCTCTAGAGGTATAACAAACTTTTCCTTTGATTTGACATGGTGACCTAGTTTTTGACCCTATATGATCACAAAAGCTCACCTTTGAGCAATTCTTGCTCAGGTGAGCTAAAAACAAACCTTATAGTTCAATGTGTAAAGACAACATCCAGTCATTTGAAAAAAAGTCCATGACCGACATCTGTGGACATTTTACGAAGACTGGATACATGTATATCAATTTAAAATAAACACATGAAACCTTCGAACAATAACAAACAAAATCTGTGGTAGCAGTTTCGTTGTATTTCGTTGAGAGTTGCTATAAATGCATCTTCAGACAGTTCAAATCTATAATCTAAATAGTTGTAAGTGTATATGCTGCATATGTGAACATGCAAATTTATGTATTTATTATGCAGGATTATCTTGAAATAAACTCCTGTAATATTATTGTTTTCTGTAACTTTAAACAATTGTGATCGATAGAAATATACTTTTAGGTAAACACAATTAAGGTCCATACCATAAAAAGTGGAATAAATGCTTTCAGTACAACTTTTGTTGTATGATTTTTGTGTGACCATTTCACAGAAAATAGACTTTTATATCATGTCTAGGCCAACTTGCCATGTCCAATCCAATCTACCAAGGTATGTGTATGCACTAGTGGAATAAATCATATAAAAAGGTAGAAGTAAATATGACTTTGCCTGAAATTATAGATAGTGATTGCAATAACTATGTGAACCAGTCAAAACTTGGTTTTGCGCTATTCAGAGAAGAAAATTTAGAAACAGCAAAACAATGGCAAAACTGCTTTAACTGTGTATGTTCATGAGAGGTAATGAAAAGTGCAACACCCCTTATGACCCCTAGCACTGGCTTAAATGGAATTCTGCTATTTTATGATTGAATGGACTCCATACAAAGACCTTAAACAATGCACTACCATTTTTCACCAATAGCTAGCCAGTATTTCATTTGCATAAACTGCACAGAGATGGCATCTACTTGGGCCTATTTTGATAAGAAATTTGTTTGCTTGCCACTTTCACTCGACCCAGACTTCTGCCTGTCAGAAAACGTTCTTTTATGTAAAAATATTAACTCATAATCATGCAATTTTGGTCAAAATATTGTGTAAATGTATTTATTATTGAGAAGTATATGGATATTTGCATACATTTCAAAACTTTTTATCTCCATATCAATGTTTTGTAAAAAAGTCTGTACTGTCTCTATATAGTAAACAAAAATCTAGTCATGAGAAGATGGACATGCAAGCAAGATATCTTATATGGTTGATATCTTATTCTGAGTGCAAATGCAGCTTCAAATATCTGCAAGTATAACTGATACTGGTTATAGCTTAACTTTTTATTACTGACTTGAAAACTCCATATCTGATGAAAACCTTTAATTAATACAGCCCTAGTGAAATCTGTGTTTATCTGATTATTGTGGGCAAGACATCTAATTCTTATTGAATTCAAGGTCATTAATATAGTTTCAATCAATGCTTTAAAACATGAGCACAGCTATGTACATCTGTGCATTTATGGTCACAGTTAAAGCAAATACCCTTCCATTTTCAAGGACCAAGATCATTGACTTTTTATGTATTAAATGTTATTATCTGATGTACTCTTAACCAAGTTGTGCACTGCCATCTTCCTTGAACAATTTCTCCTGTTTAAGTGTAATTCAATACATTGTGGCAACATAATGAGAAAATGATGTGATCATCTTTATTATATTGTCCATTTAGATTCCATCAGCCACCAAATGGTGAGAGTTACTGAATATCATGCTTGATTAACAAAGGTCATTAAATCTATTGATGATGGAAGAACAGTAGTACAGGATGATATTCCCTGATGTGGTGGCAGAAAGTGAACATATTAGGGGCATTGAGTCCAAGAGGCTGCAAGAAGGTTGAGGAGGATGTACATAGATACAGTAGTCATGGAGTTGGTGCGTGCGTGTTTGTGTGCATGTGTGTGAGGGGGGAGGAATGGGGTAAGAGGTTTGGAGAATGATGACATAGGATACTTAGATGTATCAATCAAGAAAAGTTTTAAGTTTCCAATTCATGCATACGGGGAAAGTGACAACACACCCTGGTGCCCATGTGTTTTGATGAAAATGAATAATTTGTTTAATCTTCATAAAGCGTCACCAAAGCAACATTTGTGTCAACTCATTTTAAAATCAGGCTAGCAGTTTCTGACAATGAGATTTTTAAAGTTTCCACTATATAAATATAGAGAAAAGTGACCATGCCCCTTGGCAGTCATGTTTTTAGATGAATCAGAATAATTTGAACAATCTTCATGCAGGCTCACCAAAAGAACATTAAAATTGTGTAACTTTATTTTAAAATTGGGTCTGCTGTTTCTGACAAGAAGATTTTTAAAATTTCCGCTATATACATATAGGAAAAGTGAACTTGCACCCTGGAAACCATGGTGTTTTTTTTTGGCAAATCAGAATAATTTGAACAATCTTGATAGAGGGTCAAACAAGGAATATTTGTATGAAATTACTTCAAAATTGTACTAGTGATTTACAAGGAGGTGCTGTTTGTCTATGTTTTTCTATTTTTAGCTCTGGCAGCTCCTATGCGCAATCAAGCAGAACCATTTGAACAATTTAAAAAGACCACCTAAGGTACACCCAGGCCAAGTTTCATCGACTTCCATCACATGGTTCAGAGGAGATGTCGTTTAAAGAATAGTGAGTTCAGAAGGAAGCAAGTGAGGCGGAGGAGGATACAAGATGACACATAACAGGTCATAGAGTTGGGGAGGCTGCAAGTTGGTGCAGATGCTACTGGACACACAGGTCAAGCAGTGGGGAGGGGGGGCTACAAGTCGACTCCTGAGATCAAGTAGATAGGGAGGCTGCAAGTGACCTGCGGACGGTAACAGAGACCCAGGGAAGCTTACAAATCACCTTCTTTACAACAGGTGCGAACCCCTGGTAATTAAAAAACATAAAACAGCACTTGATCTAATGACTCAGACCTCATTCAAAGAAGATCAAAAATGTATTTGAGTACAGAAAAATACTGAAAAGTGTAGAAAACAAGTCAAATGTAATGCATATCATCTTTCTGACATAAATCGCATTGTTCAATTGATATGACCATAAGATAATAAGTAAATACATTTCGTATTATTAACATTTTAACAAGCAAATTCGATGAATTGGTATCCCCCGCCGAAAGGGTTTGTGGTGAGGAATGGTAAAAAATATATCCGGCAAAAAGTTAAGGATGTTACTAAGAAGCAAATAATTTCATTAGTCAAAATCAATTTAATAGAAAATGAATGCTTTTTTGGGGGGTGGGGGGGGGGGGCAGCGGGGGGTGACCGGGTGAGGGTACAAAACTTCACACGTTGATTATAAATATTGATGGTAAATTAAAAACTATTTCAAGTTTTATGAAATTCTACCTGCTAGTTACTGAGAAATGGCTGCGGACGGATGGACGCACAGACGGACAACACCATTTCAATACCCCGCTCCCAATTTCATCGGCGGGGGATAATTAAGTACTCAATATTCAGACAATATGGTACTTAAGCCAAATATCTCTTCTGCAGTGTAAAATTACCTCTATCATTTGAAAACTTCTGCTGCTGGAAGTATTTTTCATGATCACCCCGGTAAAGGTCTGTTATGTGTAATTTGTTTGGAGAGAACCTTACTACATAGGGACTACATCTACATAATATAGAACACATAAATTAAATCTAAATGAAAGCAGAGTAAGTAATATTACAAAAGATGAACCAGTGACAAGAATGATTTATCTTAACTCTTACCCTGCTAATTTTCTATACTGAACTTGTCCATCTTTCAATTTGGACAGCACCATTAGCTGTTAAAAGGGGTGCTTACCAAAAAGATGTGGACGCAGACAGAGGCCGATGCTAGGGCGAGTAGGATAACTCTCAATATACTTTTTGTAGTCAAGCTAAAAATGTGAAAAATGAAGTATTCATGATACAGTAATGGTTCTTCTGTTCTCCATTTCCATTTACTAACATGCTTTACTATGTAAAACTAGAAAATGCTTTTGTAAAAAAGCGCATGTCTCCCCCAATGCAAAGTCCTATAGGCAAGAAGTCAATAGGGGTCAGGAGCGAAAGTCAAAGAGACACTGATGGTTAGCTGCAATAGGGATCATCTACTTGGCATGTCCAGTCATCCCACTAAGTTTCAACACTCTTGGCCTAGTGGTTCTCAAGTCACTGTTCAGGCTCCTGTGACCTTGACCTTTGATCAAGTGACCTCAAAATAAATAGGGGTCATCTACTCTGCATGTCCAATCATCCTATTAAGTTTCAACATTGTAGGTCAAGTGGTTCTCAAGTTATTTCCAAAAAATGATTTTACATGAACAGGCCACTGTGACCTTGACCTTCAATAGACTGACCCCAAAATCAATAGGGGTCATCTACTCTGCATGTTCAATCATCCTATGAAGTTTCAACATTCTGGGTCAAGTGGTTCTCAAGTTATTGATCGGAACTGGTTATCAATGTTCAGGCCCCTGTGACCTTGACCTTTAATGGAGTGACCCCAAAAACAATAAGGGTCATTTACTCTGCATGAACAATCATCCTATGAAGTTTCAACATTCCGGGTCGAGAGGTTCTCAAGTTATTGAGTGGAAATGGTTTTCCATGTTCAGGCCCCTATGGCCTTGACCTTTAACAGAGTGACCCTAAAATCGTTAGGGGTCATCTACTCTGCATTAGCAATCATCCTATTAAGTTTCATCATTCTGGGTCAAGTGGTTCTCAAGTTACTGACCGGAAATGGTTTTCAATGTTCAGGCCCCTGTGACCTTGACCTTTAATGGAGTGACCCCAAAATCGATAGGGGTCATCTACTTTGCATGTACAATCATCCTATGAAGTTTCAACATTCTGGGTCAAGTGGTTCTCTAGTTATTGATCGGAAATGGTTTTCCATGTTTAGGCCCCTGTGACCTTGACCTTTGACGGAGTGACCCCAAAATCAATAGGGGTCGTCTACTCTTCATGACCAATCATCCTATGAAGTTTCAACATTCTGGATCAAGTGGTTCTCTAGTTATTGATCAGAAATGGTTTTCAATGTTCAGGCCCCTGTGACCTTAACCTTTGACAGAGTGACCGCAAAAACAATAGGGGTCGTCTACTCCAGCAGCCCTACAACCCTATGAAGTTTGAAGGTTCTAGGTCAAATGGTTCTCCAGTTATTGCTCGGAAATGAAGTGTGACGTACGGACGGACGGACGGAAGGACGGAAGGACGGACGGACGGACAGGGCAAAAACAATATATCTCCTGGGGGAGACATAATAACATTAAATTTCCTTCCCTGGCGTCAAAGTTATTGCCCTAAATGTTCATAACTGTACAAAAAGAGTGACAGAATTATGGTAATTGGGCTTTACAATTCTACTTATTGACATGTATAAATAATTATATCAAGTTACGTTAGAATTCCCTAGACTGAATTTTATACTCTTAAATGTTTGAAATGTAAAACTGAGTAGAATATACTGAAAGGGAGACGATTTTGTAAAAACAAATAAAAAATAGCAGTCAGTGCACAAACGTAAAACATTTAGAAATTTCAGATCTAGGTAATGAAAACAATAACTCTGTCATGTTTTCAAAGTCTAAAAGAGCAATAATGTTGTCATGTTTTCAAAGTCTAAAAGAGCAATAATGTTGTCAAAATAAAATGAATAGTTATAACAGTTACTTTTACAAGTAAACTTGCATAACCCCAGTTTCCAATGTTTCAGGACATTTTCCAAGTGCAGAAAGGGAAATAACTTCATCAAATCAAAAGTCACAATGTGAATTTTTGATCATTGTAATCTATTCTTAAGTTCTAATGCAGTAACTTTATTGATTTCAGAGATATAAAAAAACGATTTTGCCACATTTTCTAAGTCAAAATGGGGAGTAACTTTGTCAAGATACAAGGCAGAGGAACATGTTCTGCAAACTTGCATTACGATTTTATGTGAAATGCTTTCAAATATATGAATGGTTTTTAAGAAATACTGAAGAAAGTGTACTTTGGTACATTTTTCAAATAAAAAGGGAAATGATTTTGTAAATTAACAAGAGCACCGCCTTGCGGGTGCTGACGCTCATCTGATTTTTTTTGTATAATAGAAATATTGTCCTACCCATGATTTTCTAAGTCTAAAAAGGGCCATCATTCTTGCAAAAAGCAGGATAGAGTTATGTTTCTTGATGTACAGTGTCCACTTATGATTGTGAAAAACTGTTGCAAGTTTTAAAGCAATAGCTTTGATAGTTTATGAGAAAAGTTGCCTTAAACATAATACTCAACCAAGAAAATGATTTTCTAAGTCCAAAAGGGGCAATAATTATTGAAAAAAGCAGGATGGAGTTATGTTGCTTGCTGTACAGGGTCAGCTTATGATGGTGAACAAGTGTTGCAAGTTTCAAAGCAATAGCTTTGATAGTTTAAGAGAAAAAGTTGACCTAAACATAAAACTTAACCAAGAAATCTGATATTTTCTAAGTCCAAAAGGGGCCATAAATCTTGCAAAAAGCAGGATGGAGTTATGTTTCTTGCTGTACAGGGTCAGCTTATGATGGTGAACAAGTGTTGCAAGTTTTAAAGCAATAGCTTTGATAGTTTAGGATAAAAGCTGACCTAAACATAAAACTTAACCAAGAAAACTGATTTTCTAAGTCCAAAAGGGGCAATAATTCTTGCAAAAAGCAAGATGGAGTTATGTTTCTTGCTGTACAGGGTCAGCTTATGATGGTGAACAAGTATTCCAAGTTTCAAAGCAATAGCTTTGACAGTTTGGGAGAAAAGTTGACCTAAACATAAAACTTAACCAAGAAATCTGATATTTTCTAAGTACAAAAGGGGCCATAAATCTTGCAAAAAGCAAGATGGAGTTATGTTTCTTGCTATACAGGGTCAGCTTATGATGGTGAACAAGTATTCCAAGATTCAAAGCAATAGCTTTGATAGTTTAGGAGAAAAGCTGACCTAAACATAAAACTTAACCAGGCAACGCCGACGCCGACGCCGACGCCGACACCGACGCCGACGCCGACGCCGACAACCGCTCAAGTGATGACAATAACTCATCATTTTTTTTCAAAAAATCAGATGAGCTAAAAATGAAAGTCAGAGTTACGGGCCCTTGTATGTGAAGTTAGCTCAAGAACCCAAAAACCTGTTTCAAGTTTCAAAATTATATCTGTATGGTTTCTAAAGATATAAAAGGCAAACAGTGCAGGACAGGAAGGAATGGGACAGATGGAACAAAGTCATTCACATATGAGCCGCGCCATGAGAAAACCAACATAGTGCGTTTGCGACTAGCATGGATACAGACCAGCCTGCGCATCCACGCAGTCTGGTCACGATCCATGCTGTTCGCTAACGGTTTCTCTAATTGCAATAGGCTTTGAAAGCGAACAGCATGGATCCTGACCAGACTGTGCGGATGCGCAGGCTGGTCTGGATCCATGCTGGTTGCAAAAGCACTGTTGGTTTTCTCATGGTGCGGCTCATATAGTGCATGAGGGTTCTTGACACACAAATGTCATCCTAACATCCTTCATAAGAGACACTCATAATCTTCCTATAAAATACTCCGTAAAATATAACAGGTATTAGAGACATTAAGACAGTCATTAATTAGAATCTGCTATAATAAACTTCAAACACAGCCAAGGAGAAGTTTATGTCATACAAGGTGTTCATTAACTTCACAAGCACCCTGATATTAGCTCTAATTAGATCACTACAAATTGCCCACTGAAACATCTTAAGGAATTTTCTCTGATAAATCAAGAGAAACAAACTTTCTTTCAATATCATCATTAAATATTTTAGAATATCTCTACAATTTTGTTCATTAATACAGATATTTAAGAAAAATACAAGACAACCGAATTCCAAGTTGTTATAATAATATGCTTCAAATACTAATTCTTGGTGGCAAGCCATAGAATTTTCAAAACTCTACCTTAGCCCTGCAAAAATAAAATCACTATAGAATGATGTTACTTTTTCTGCTTTGCAAAACAGACAAGGACATGATTATTTTCAGAAATCACTTCCCTTGATGCCATCACAGAATAATGGGAATGGCTTCAATATTTAGTATGTAGCTTGAATTCTTAAATTTCTTTCAGTATTATGCAGTAGTTGCTTCCACAATAAAGTTCTGCCTTCCCCTTTAAGGCTGCATAAAACACTTCATGAAATTTTATTTGCCAAAATCTTCTTATGATTCTTAAGGGATTCAGCTGAAAATCCTTCAATCTAATTATAACACAAATGCTGTTTTTCATCATTTTCAATTTTTTATTGCAGGCATAATGAAAACATGTGAGTCATCATTTTTCATAGATAATAAGAACATTTACCAATTTCTGCTGACTACATTTGATGAATGTCTTCCAAGTCACTTATCAAATGGCTGCCATATTTATTACAAATCAAACAGCATTTTTCCTTTATCAGCAAAGAATCATATCTTTTCTTTGAAATCTTATTGCTTTACCATTGCTGATTTCAGGACAGAAGATTTTTAAAAGCTCTCCTTTTGACTGTGATGCAAACCATAGTAGGAAACAACCTATTTCACCTTTTTTGGTAAATTTGTTTGTTTTGGGTTTAATGTTGTTTTTCAACAGTATTTCAGTTATGTAAAGGCAGGCAGTTGTTCCTGGATTCTGAACCAGTACAAACCTGTTCTACACAAGTAACTGCCAACTTCCCCGTATGAAGCAGAGGTGGAGGACGAATGATTTCAGACACAATGTCTTCTATCAAATCATCATGGAGAACATATGCCTCGCCCATGGATCGAACTCCCAACCCCGCGATCTGTAGATCTGCATTCTCCCTATTGAGCTAAGCAGGTCGGCTTATTTGGTAAAGGAACATGGAACTTTTGTTTTCACTTTTGTTTGGTTTTAAGTCACTCTGACACAATTTAGCTCGTATGGTGGATTTTCCATATTTTAGACAGTGCAGCAGGACCTCTACAGCCCCTCTGGACATTATTTAATGCATGGGTGGCTACACCGGTAAAAACTAACAACCTTTCATAAGCCAGACTGATATTTCCTCACATAAAAGAATTTTACACCTCAAGCAAGGTTTTAAACCAATAGTGATACAACCTTAACCATAGAGGCCCCAACAAGAATCATTTCTGTAAAGTGGAAATGGCAATGAAGAAAACTGAAAACTGAAGCGTAAGAAACGCATGAACAACAAAGACCAAACTCAATTTTTCACATCAGCTTCTGGAGTACATAAAAATGAACATTTATTGAATGAATAAATAGAATCCCATTAAGGCAAAATTGGACCACTTCTGTTACTGATCTAACCTTAAGCCTGCTGGCAGCAAGTGATTCTGCCTATGTGACCTGTGCAGACTGTTCGCTATTCAGTCAGTAAATTTTCAGTGAACACCATTTTGATTAATAAATGGTACTGCCAAAATAGACCCTTTTTCCATTCCGTGGTTACATGCAGAGTTATCTGCATATTGTTATCCAAAACGAGGCACAGACTGCTGGGCGGAGATATTGATATTTCGTAATAATAGTTCTTTCTAATAAAATATCGGATAAAATTGAATTTTATTCTTTATTTTATTTTTAAAAGACTTCTTCACACATTTCCTGTCGGTTGGTTCCATAATGAAATTCATTATATTATCCTTATTACGTTGCAAGTGAAATTAAAAGCTTAAAACTCGCACTGAGGAGCTAATACAAACAATGAGAAGATTTGGTTTGATTAAAGTCAATCAGCGCTCTATAACGTAATTTGGTATTACATACATAATGATTCAATTAATTCTCTTTTTGTGCCCGTATATGATAAAGATCTTGACAGCATGTGGGACGGTCCTTCTTGATTGACATCAGGTTGGTTTTCTGATTACTGTGATCAATTTGCAAGTATTTATTTAAAGCAGGAAAATGTCTCCAGATGTATGCCTCTTTTGAAAGTACTTTCATTTGTAAATAATTATAATAACTAAATAGTAAAAGTCAATAAGGCGATTAAGCGAGTCTAGGCGATGCGTTTGTAGAAGAAAAGTTACACAGTGTATAAAAGAACCAGCATGTGGTAAAAGCTATGTTTAGATGCATCTGCACTTAGAAAATTGTAATATACTAATAGAATATCAAATTATCAACTTTAAAATTTCGAATAAAAAACTCAAGGCAAGCCTAAAACTATTTGGATTGGCGGGAAACACAGTAACATTGCTGTTAATCAAAATCATACCACTTTTCAAATGGATACAAGATCACATAAAACAGAAACTGGTAAAGTTCTTTCGATCTGTTATATTTTAGGGTGTCAAAGTTTCCGTATGGCGCTATATATAGTCAGATAACTGCTTGCATTTAGATTGCCGACAACCTAGAATATTTTGCAATTATGCAAAATAAAACTTTCTTTCTTTTACATTTTCACATGACTGATACAAAGAATTGACAAAATGTAGACTAACCACCAAGGCACAACAATACTTTAATTACAACTGTATACAAGAGGGTCATGATGGCCCTGTATCACTCACCTGAGTACCATTGCTCAAAATGATATGCCTCAGTCCAACTAAAGACAATAATGAAATTTCAAATGAGTTCTATAAATATTTACCGAGATAAATCCATTTTTATCAAAATCAGGTGATGGTAATCATGCATTGGTATATGCATGTAGAAGATACAGAGTACAAGCCTATACAACAATATATTAGTAAAGTATTCATATTGATAAATGTTCAATCAAGAGTTATCTAATATGACTATTTCTTACCATGGAAGACATAAATAAAGTTTCAAACCAAGCTCATTCAGGGCACTAGACAACTTTTGGGGACAGGTACCCATACGCTAAGGAAGGGGAATTTTTTGTCGTTTTAAGACAAAAAGGGGAACTTTTACGCCATATATATGTTACTCCTTTTAACAGTTATTAACTATATTGCAGCAGTAACCTTCCTTTCAGGCACTATAATATAACTTGAAAGAGAGTTCATATCTAGTTGTGTCAAACAACCTATTATCAGGGGAATTTTCTTCTTAGAAGGGGAAAAAAACATATTATTTTATGAGGGGAAGGGGCACATATTCGGCCCCAAAAACGGCCAATTGTGTGCCCTGTCATTAGAAGCTGCTAAGGTGTATTCATTTAGATAAAAAAATAAAGGGAGGTAATTTGTCACAAATTCAGTCAATATGTATCTTCACTGGTTGTCCAAGTCCATCTGTTGACATAAATGAAATTTCAGATCAGTACCTTCATTAGATACGGAGATATACCCATTTTAATTTGAAATAATCGGCGGTAATTTGACATTAAAGCTGTCCATAGTTATCTACCCTGATTGTCTCAGTCCAACTAATGACAATAATGAAATTTCAAATAAGTCCTATAAGTCCTTACTGATATAAATCCATTTTGATTACAATTAGGGGAGGTAATCAGATATAAAATAACTCTGGAACCAATGATTGGATCTGACAGATTCGTCATGGAATCCAAGATTTATTGTTGTTGAAGATATTTTGAAAGTTTGTATCCAATCAAACCATAAATGAAGCCAAAATAGCAAATTTTGGACCTTTAAGGGGCCATAACTCTAGGACCCATGATGGAATCTGGCCAGTTCAAGAAAGGAACCATGATCTTGTGGTGATACAAGTTGTGTGCAAGTTTGGTTAAAATCAAATCATAAATGAAGCTGCTATTGTGCAGACAAGGTCAAAATAGCTAATTCTGGCCCTTTCAGAGGCCATCACTCTGGAACCCATGAAGGAATCTGGCCAGTTCGAGAAAGGAACCAAGATCTTGTGGTGATACAAGTTGTGTGCAAGTTTGGTTAAAATCAAATCATAAATGAAGCTGTTATTGTGCAGACAAGGTCAAAATAGCTAATTCTGGCCCTTTCAGGGGCCATCATTCTGAAACCCATAATGGAATCTGGCCAGTTCAAGAAAGGAACCAAGATCTTATGGTAATACAAGTTGTGTGCAAGTTTAGTAAAAATCAAATCATAAATAAAGCTGCTATTGTGCAGACAAGGTCAAAATAGCTAATTTTGGCCCTTTCAGGGGCCATAACTCTGGAACCCATAATGGGATCTGGCCAGTTCAAGCAAGGAACCGAGACCTTATGGTGATACAAGTTGTGTGCAAGTTTGGTTAAAATAAAATCATAAATGAAACCTCTATCGTGCAGACAAGAAATAGTTGACACACGGACGCATGGACTGACGATGGACGAAGGGTGATCACAAAAGCTAACCTTGTCACTATGTGACAGGTGACTAAAAAGTGAATAGTAATGTCAGCTTAAGTGAGGGGATCAGTTGAGAATAAACCCAATGCCATAGTTCTTCCTTGCCGAATAAAATGGACATATCGGTTGAAAAGCTATGTATATATAATCCTATGTCTTTGCATTTACTGAAAAGTGATATTTCAACTTAATTTTACTTTAAATTCAGATTCCAATCACTGAGTTAAAATTAAATGCCAGAAACCCGAAACCTGGTTCCAGAAATCGAGGGTAACTAGAGCAATAGTAATTTACTGCAAATCTGGTATAAACAAAACTGAGCACAAGTATTTCCTCGTAAAATCTTATTAGTATTTAAATTAATCTAAAGAATAGTGGGATTAAAGATTTGAATATCAACTACCTATTTTGAAAAATAGCAGTGATCTGAATGTCAGAGCACTGTGTCGCACTTACGTAATTTAGATCTATCAACTGTAACCAAATTAAAAAATTTACATTTAAGATTTCTTTTTTATTGACTTTAAAGGAACTCAAGAACAATGACCTTTATGTAGGAATGGTAAATTATTTTGTAAAGCAACATCCTATCTCTTCATTATCATTATCACTTAGTTCTGACCCGGCAGTCTGCGCCTCGTTTTGAAAAAACGAGATTTGGCGAGAAATCCCGAGAAACTGGTCTATTGAATGATGGGTAGGTCCATATTTTAGAATTTAACAGAGTAACAGTTAAGAGCATGCTGTAGTAACCAACCCTCTACAAAGCCCCTCTACCTCTCCCAACTGTATACATCCAAAAACTAATCAATAGTATTGAAATCATTTCAAATTATATATGATATTGCTGCTTGTCTGCTTATGCTTAGATAACACAACATTAAATGGAAATTTCATTACTTTTTCTGTAAAAAGATAAGGATTTCTAACAGCAAATTTATCTCAATCTACTCTAATACGCTATCATTTACATCAGTTCATGTCTCCTTTCCAAAATTTCTGCCTGGAAATGCAATATTAATCATATCTCATGTCTTGTAGAATGTATGTTTGTAACATAATAAATCAAAATAACAAACAAGAGAGCCATGATGGCTAAAAATTGCTCAACTGAGTTCCATTGCTCTAAATGACAAATTCAAAGTCAAGGCCACAGATACTTAGCATTAACTACATCAAAATCAAACATCCAGATATGAACATGAAACTGCTTTTGATAAAAGCCCATTTCTCCAAAAACCACTTCATTTAAATAGCAGGATGAACAGATATTCAATATCTGAGTACAGTTTAGAGAAAGAAAAACATTAATGCTAAGCACTAAGTTAAATCTTGGGGAAAACTGGAAGGGAAATCATCAAAAGTAAATAGGATGTTGTACACAACTATATCATTCTAATCAAACAAAAGCCAAACAAAAATGATGTAGAGATAGTACTTAAGGCTACGTATTCAATGACAACAACAACAAATCAAGTGCAAAATTGAAGTGCATATCGCTTATCTCACGCTAGCAATATTTTAACATAGCACCGTGCAGTAAATACGGGAACTTTTGACAGCGACATAGTTATTGTTGTTTTGATGGATTAGCTGAACAAAGGTGTTTGTCATTTCTTTTTAACTAACACAACCATTTTATTTATACTAAAGAATGTCTGCATTATATTAACAGAAGTTTCTATAACGGTAGATTCCACAAGGTAAATGTGTTTCTGCACGCCCCGGTCAATATGCAAATTAGGTACATTTGTAAACACAAGGTGCGTGTCATAAAAGTGAAATAACTTCTTTCGGCACAGTTTTTGGTATGGTTTTGGTGTGACCATCAGATAGGATATACATTTTTATATCGCTCTGTTTTTAACTCATACATTTTTAGGCCTTGATTATTCTTGGCAAACGAATTTTGTAAAATATTGATGGATTCGATGTCGTAATTTTCATATAGTCTATTAAATTTTATAATTTTTTCTCACGAAAAGTGTTTTCTTTCCTACGATCATACCATACCTGTAAATTATCTGCAGTAATAAATAAAATAAATTGTCTTTGAATAAGGTCGTTTGAAAAATAAAAAGATAATGCACAAATTTTGTGTTTGAAAATTTATTCATAGATCTTGAAGAAAACTATACTTTTGGGAAACACATCCGAATCTGTGCATACCTTGTTCAGATAACATGATAGTCCTAGAAGAGTTATCTGTCACTGGCTTCACATTTCCAAGTAGGACCAAATTTTTCGGATTAAATATTGCCTTTCAGCATGAAAAATGAAGTATGAAAGTTAAACCATTATACAATTGAGGCACTCCGGTATTAATTTTTCAACAGAAAGAAATATCAGATGCAATTTGAATTTTTAAGTACCATCTCTAAATGATGTCAATATTGTATGACATATGCCCCTCTTATGATAATTGAAAGAATATTATATACAGCTTAAAGGGGTTAATTCAAGATAAAATAATCAGACATTAAGCTCCCAAAATATAAGCTTGTCCACTTTCTGTTGTCATACTGATGGTTATACGAAGTTTCATTTGAACTGGATGGAAACTTTAGGAGTTGTTGAATACAAGTCGTAATATTGTAAACGAGTGACCGAGTATGTATAAAACTTTGTTAGTGTTCATCCATTGTGGTTGTTGGTAACAGTGTTAAGACTAAAACTGCTTCAAGGCATTTAAGAGATAAGAAAAAAAAACTATTTTTACTTAAACTTCAATAGTGACCTTGACCTACAAGCATAAATCATGTACATGACACATTGTCTCATCATGGGGAACATTTGATTGCAGTATTTAAATAATCCATCAATGCACATAAAAGTTACTATGAAGCAGAAACAAATTTTTACTTGACCTTCAATAGTGACCTTGACCTTTGACCGACAACCATTGGTCATGTGCACGACAAATAGCCTAATCATGGGAAACATTTCTGTGTAGTAATAAAAATATCCTTCAGTTCTATTAAAAGCTACGGAACAAATTTTCACTTGACCATAAACAGTGACACTGACCTTTAACCGACAAACATAAATCATGTGTTGACACATTGTCTTATCATGGGGAACGTTTCTTTGCAACATGAAGATAATCCATCAATGCATATAAAAATTATGGAGCGGAAACAATTTTTACTTGACCTTCAATAGTGACCCTGACTTTTGATCTACAAGCATAAGTCATGTACGTGCATTATCTACATATTGCTATATAATATTATATTTCTATAAAGATACCAAGTTTTATGAACCTAGCTTAAATACTTTTTGAGTAATTACATGATCTAGATTTGCAGAAGGATGGACAGACGGAGGGCATTCCTTTACTGCCCTCTGGTGAACCAGTAGGGAACTAAAAAGTCTATAAGAAGATCCTCTAGAAGCAAACAATGTAACCAAGCAAAATACGAGCAGACAGAGTCTGTCTATGAGAGGTAATGAAATGTGCAATGTCTCTCACTCCTCATATGTAGCATCAACCTGAGCAAAATTCTTTTGTCCTAAGTCTGAATAGACTACGATCCAGGCAAGGGATCAGAAAATACAACAACACTAAGTCCAGAAAATACAACAACACTATGTCCAAGTAAGGAGAGACTTTGTACAGCCTCCACATGCCCCTTAAAAACTGCTGTTGTGATAGTTTAAGATATCTAAAAGAAGATCCTTTAGAGCATAATGCAGACGCCAACAAATGGATGCAGCAACTCTGTCTATTCTTCAAAAAGACCAGCTAAACATGATAGTCCCAACAGTATGCACATGACTGCTTCATCTTACATGTAATGATGTATACTAAGTCACATATAAATTGCACTGAAATTGCAGGAGTTGAGAACACAAGTTCAAATGCAGCTGTAATATTATTAAGTTTATAAAAGAGGTATAACACACAAAAACAAGAGCTTGTAGAACACGAAATGCCCCCCTTGATGCACTCATTAATTACACAAGAAACAGAAATTATTTGTTCAAAAGTTCTATTGTTCTGGTTCAATATGACCTTGACCTTTGACCTATCGACCTCAGAATCAAGATGGGTCATCTGCTGGGGCCATCCTTAAAAAATTGTTTGTTTGCAGTAACGCGACCCAGAATTTTTAGTGTGAGTAGGTAGGTAGGGATTTTTTTTTTTTTTCGTTTTTTTTTTTTTTCTTTTTTTTTGTATGCTAATTGTACAACACCTGCATTTTCTTTTTAACCCTCTGGTATGTACACCTTCTGGGTACTAACACTTCTCTGTAGAATGCTAACTTGATTGTAACATATCTGCAAGGGTGGTAGTTTTCACATAGTATGAATACTAATATTACTAGTAATATCACCTTTTTAATAACAATAAAAACAACAAATAGCCTGACACCAGTCAGAAACAGAGCTTATTATCTCCATATGAACTTAAAAATTTAAGATTATCAATATATTAAACAAAAAAAATTGGCCAGACCTTTTGAATGTCCTTGCACTGGCTAGGGTAATAAAAAAAACATTACATTCCTTAGGATTCAGCATTGAAGTACATAGCAAAATCTTTGATATTTTAATACCCTGTAGACCTGAGTCTGATTACTAGCACCCGCACTCTTTCAAAGCCTATGTATCATGTAAATTTAAGACAATACTTAATTGTTTTACATTGTTTACTCAGGGCTTAAGCAATGTTAATATTTTAGGGAGAAGTCATTTCTTCCTCAGCTAAGATTATGGAGAAGTGGAGAGATTTTAGGGAGAGGTGGAGTGATTTTAGGGAAACGCGGAAAGATTTTTAATAGCGCCATGACATGCAAGTTGAAAATGGAACTAAATATACTTATCAATGTAAACCTAATTTCTTATCCTTGTGAATCTAATGTGATTAAACTGGAACTTAAAGTTTTTTTCTCTCTTGCAATGATTGCCTTAACCAAGAAAAGCCTAATCTGAATATGAATACAATTAAAAAAAGCTAGGTTAATTCTATATCAGCAAAAAATAAATCAAGCTTCCAGTGTTAATGCACTCAAAGTCAAAACACAAAAACCCATAAAAGCATTTCACAGTCACTTCTTGAATCAAATACATGTCAATAGCAGTGACATCACTATGACATCACACATAATACATGTCTTCTTTGATCTGCTACTGTCGGCACACATTAAAAGAAACAGTTGTCAAACAGATTAAACCCAGTTTCTGATGGCAGGTGTCAAAAATTTGCATGAATTTCAGTTACATTATTTAAGTCACAGAAAGTTTCAGTAATAATAACTATGTTTCTAAAGTCTGGGTTTTGAAAAATAGGAAAAAGTGGACCCATGGAAATTTAATTTCATGCAAATAGGAAAATCTAGAAATGTAAACATTATGGATTTCTTTCGCTGGTTTTAGTCATTGCATTGAAAGGATGTTTAACTTTTATAAATAAATTTTCAGGTAAGAAAATTTTGTTTGTCTAATATTTTTGACGTTTATTGTGCTCTTTCCAAGTGACTTGTGCAGTGTCACTGTAGTTTTATCCTCGGAGCAGATTAAAAAGATTATGCAACGACAAAAGATCGAAACTAAAATTATTATTTGTTTGCAAAATTGTTTGAGAAATTATGACAGAAAGATATCCAAGAATTTATCTATCCCAGATGTTTTACGTACGAGAAAAATCATTATTTTACAAATCTAAAACTCGGTTAAATACGCCTGCAGTATTGCACAGATCACACTATGTACCACGATTTGTCCATGTGGAATTTTTTAAACAACTTTTTGCATGAATTTTTGTAGTATATCAGGAAATCGGCAGGGCGTTCGGTAGACCCGAGGTTCTGGGTTTTCACTCGCACTTATCGAGAAAAACTCGTATTTGATCCACACAAAAAAATTTCCCGTGCGTCGGCTTGACCCGAGGAAATTTTCTTTTATGCGTCTCGAGTTCGAAAGAACTGCCCCTTGTCAATCAAAATTCCGGTGAATTCGAATATTGTTCGCCGCCATAAGCGGAAGTATGGCAGTAGGCGGAGCTTGGTATATTAATCAGCTTCTGGCAGATGTCAATCATGCCACGCGCCGACTGACACGTGGGCTTCTCGCGGTTTGTATTTGGTACAATAATGTCCGTCATTGCCAAAGGTATTTATTGATCAATGTGTAAAAGTTAATTGATAAATAATGCATAGAAGAGCAGCCTATTATCGTATTTGTGTCACTTGTTAATTAGCGGTATACAGAAAGCGTAACATTCACATATTTTGTTTCTTATCGGTCATATCGATCATTCATGTAGTTGAACCACAACGAACACTGTCTAGGAAAACTTATAAATACAAATACAAATAGTTACCCAAAAGAAATAACGAAACAGGAAAGTATAAAAACATGGCACCGATAAAAAAAAAATCCAAGTTTTGGGTTAAAAAATTGTTTGAGTCGCGGCGATTTTCGTGAGTCGGTCGCGTTACTGCAAACAAACAATTTTTTAAGGATGGCCTGGTCATGATCAACCTCGCTATCAAGTTTCGTGATCCAAGGCCCAAGCGTTTTCAAGTTATCATCGGAAAAGGGTTGAACTGTTCAGGGTCAAAGTGACCTTGACTTTGTCAATGTGGCCTTGGCCTTTGGCCTACTGACCTCAAAATCTATAGGGGTCATCTACTAGTCATGTCCAATCTCCCTATCAAGCTTTGTCATTCTAGGCCCAAGCCTTCTTAAGTAATCGTCTAAAAACGGTTTAACTGTTCTGGGTCACTTAAACCTTGACCTTTGACCTACTGACCTCAAAATGAAAAGGGGTCATCTGCTGGTCATGATTAACCTCTCTATAAACCTTCATAATCCTTGGCCCAAGCGTTCTTGAGTTATTGTCCGGAAATTGTTCAACGGTTCCTGGCCAATGTGTATCCTTGAACTTTCACCTAATGACCTCAAAATCTATAGGTGTCATCTTCTGGTCATGACCAACCTCCCTATCAATATTCCTGATCCTAGGCCCAAGCATTCTTGAAATATCGTCCAGAAACCGTTTTACTGTTCCTAGTCACAATAACCTCAACCTTTGACCAACTGAACTCAAAATCAATAGGGGTAATCTGCTGTTGATGACCAACCTCTTTATCAACTTTCATGATCCTTGGCCCAAGGGTTCTTGAGTTATCATCTGGCAACCGTTTAACTGTTCAGATTGACTGTGACCTTCATCTTTGACCTACTGACCTCAAAATCATTAGGGGTCATCTGCTGGTCATGACTAACCTCCCTATCAACTTACATGAGCCTAGTCCCAAGGGTTCTTGGATTATCATCCAGAAACCGTTTAACTGTTCTGGGTCACTGTGACCTTGACCTTGGAATTACTGATCTCAAAATCAATAGGGGTCATCTGCTGGTGATGACCAACCTCCCTATCAACTTTCATGATCCTAGGCCTATACGTTCTTGAGTTATCATCCAGAAACAGATTGGTCTAACATACCGAACTACCGACAGACAGACCAACATCTGCAGAACAATATACCCCTCCTTCTTCAAAGGGGGGCATAAAAATGTGTCAAGTTGAGCCATTTGAAAAACATTGAAAAGGTCCATGCAAGAATGCTATATGCAAAGTTTGGTAAAATTCCATCTAGTTATTTTTTAACTCTGGCAGCCACTAAATGGGGTTAAACAGAAACCATCTTAACAAACCTGAGAGAGATCCAGACAAAGTTTCGTGAGGATTCAAAAAGTGTTTCAAAAGAAGAAGTTATTAAAAGGTTTTTCCACTGTTAGTTCTTGCAGCCTTTCAAAACGGTTCAAGCAAAATCATTAAAAAGTCCACACAATATTACTATCAACCATGTTTTTCACGAGAAGCTGCAACTAAAGTTTTTATTACTTTATAAGCCATAACTACATAACCATATAAGCTTTCAAGCAGAACCATATAAATTGTCCATGTGATGCTGTGTTGGACCAAGTCTGATGAATATCCATCAAGTAGTTTATGAGAAGAAGCCATTTCAAGAATTTTTCAACTTTTAGACCAGAGGCCACCATTTTATAGCTATATTTCAAAACTGTCCAGGTTGAGACCCCCTCAGCCCCCTAGACTGACTGTAGTACCCCTTCCCATACCTCAAAATGTAGATAAAAACAAAGATGCTTTTGTAGAAAAGCGCATGTCTCCCCCAATGCATAGTCATATAGGCAGGAAGTCAACAGGGAACAGGAGCAAAACTCAAAGCGACACTGACATTATCTATTTGGCATGTTCAATTATTTCACAAGGTTTCAAAATTCCGAGCTTTCACATTCCACATTCAGGCCCCTGTGACCTTTACCTTTGGTCGAGTGACCCCAAAATCAGTAGGGGCCATCTACTCTCCATGTCCAATCATCCTATATAGTTTCAACATTCTGGGTCAAGTGGTTCTCAAGTTATTGATTGAAAAGAGTTATGTTCAGCCCCCTGTGACCTTGAATTTTGATAACAATAGGGTTCATCTACTCTGTAACTCCTATCACCCTATGAAATTTGAAGGTTCTAGGACAAATGGTTCTTAAGTTATTGACTGAAAATGGATTTCCATGTTCTGTTCGTTGTGACCATGACCTTTTATAAAGTAACACCAAAAACAATAGGGGTCATCTACTCTGTAAGTCTTATCACCCTATAAAGTTTCAACATTCTGGGTCAAGTGGTTCTCAAATTACTGACCGGCAATGAATTTCCATGTTGTCTGCTGCGACCTTGACCTTTAATAATGTGACCCCAAAACCAATAGGGGTCATCTACTTTCCATGTCCAATCATCCTATGAAGTTTCAACATTCTGAGTCAAGTGGTTCTCAAGTTACTGACCGTAAATGGTTTTCCGTGTTCAGGCCTCTGTGACCTTGACCTTTAATAGAGTGATCCCAAAAACAATAGGGGTCGTCTACTCTGCATGTCCAATTATCCTATGAAGTTTCAACATTCTGGGTCAAGTGGTTGTCAAGTTATTGATCGGAAATTGTTTTCCATGTTCAGGCCCCTGTGACATTGACCTTTAATAGAGTAACCCCAAAACCAATAGGGGTCATCTACTCTGCATGACCAATCATCTTATGAAGTTTCAACATTCTGGGTCAACTGGTTCTCAAGGTATTGATTGGAAATGGTTTTCCATGTTCAGGCCCCTGTGACCTTGATCTTTGAAGGAGTGACCCCAAAAGCAATAGGGGTTTCTACTCCATAAGTCCTGCCACCCTATGAAGTTTGAAGGTTCTAGGTCAATGGTTCTCCAGTTATTGATTTGAAATGAAGTGTGATGTATGGATGGACAGGGCAAAAACAATAATTATGTCTCCCCAAGAGGAGTGGGGGTGGGGGTGGGGAGGGGGGGAAGAGACATAAAAATGCATAGGAGGACATCATTTCATGTCTATATTTTAACAAGAGATCACAGAGTGATCTTGGGGCCCATCAATGTGCCATTTTTGAGTGTTCCAAATTTCAACTTACTGACTAGCTCAAGGTCAAATTTCATTTCCGTACACAACACTGTGCATATGGTCCAAATTCGAAAGCTGTAGCTTGAGAAATGTGAAAGTAGGTCACTAGATCAATTTCAAGGACAAAGTTCTTTGTACACAAAACTATGCATGTGCATCAAGTTTGAAGGCTGTAGTTTGAGAAATTTGAAAGTAGGTCACTAGGTCAATCTTAAGGTCAAAGTTTATTTCAGCACACAAAACTATGAAAGTAGTCCAAATTTGAAGGCTGTAGCTACAGAAATGTGAAAGTAGGTCACTAGGTCAAAATCAAGGTCAAATTTCACTTCAGAACACAAATCTATGCATGTGGTCCAAATATGAAGCCTGTACCTTCAAAAATGTGAAAGTAGGTCACTAGGTCAATGTCAAGGTCAAATTTTATTTCGGAATATAAAACTATGCATGTGGTCCAAATTTGAAGCCTGTATCTTCAAAAGTGTGAAAGAAGGTCACTAGGTCAATGTAAAGGTCAAAGTTTGTTCCGATACACAAAACCATGCATGTGGTCCAAATTTGAAGGCTGTAGCTTGAGAAATGTGAAAGTAGGTCACTAGGTCAAAATCAAGGTCAAATTTTATTTCGGAATACAGAACTATGCATGTGGTCCAAATTTGAAGCCTGTACCTTCAAAAATGTGAAAGTAGGTCACTAGGTCAATGTAAAGGTCAAAGTTTGTTTCAGTACATAAAACCATGCATGTGATCCAAATTTGAAGGCTGTAGCTTGAGAAATGTTAAAGTAGGTCACTAGGTCAAAATCAAGGTCAAATTTCATTTCGGAACACAAAACTATGCATGTGGTCCAAATTTGAAGCTTGTACCTTCAAAAATGTGAAAGTAGGTCACTAGGTCAATGTCAAGGTCAAAGTTTTTTCGGTGCACAAAACTATGCATGTGGTCCAAATTTGAAAGTTGTAGCTACAGAAATGTGAAAGTAGGTCACTAGGTCAAAATCAAGGTCAACTCATGTCAAGGTTCATCTTGCCACTCAAAACCATACATGTGGTCCAAATTTGAATGTTGTAGGTTACTGACAAGAAGTTTTTAAAAGCTTTTCCCTATATAAGTCTATATGAACCATGTGACCCCCTGGGCGGGGCCATATTTGACCCTGGCGGGGTAATTTTAACAAACCTGGTAGAGAACCACTAGATGATGCTACATTATAAATATCAAAGTCCTAGGCTTTGTGGTTTGGACAAGAAGATTTTCAAAGTTTTTCCCTATATAAGTCTATGTAAACTATGTGACCCCCAGGGCGGGGCCATATTTGACCCTAGGGGGATAATTTGAACAATCTTAGTAGAAGACCACTAGATGATGTCACATACAAAATATCAAAGCCCTAGGCCCTGTGGTTTTAGACAAGAGGTTTTTCAAAGTTTTTCCCTATATAAGCCTATATAAACCATGTGACCCCCGGGACGGGGCCATATTAGACCCCAGGGAAATAATTTGAATCATCTTGGTAGAGGACCACTAGATGATGCTTCATACCAAATATCAAACCCTAGGCTCTGTGGTTTTGGACAAGAAGATTTTCCAAGTTTTTCCCTATATAAATCTATGTAAATTATAGAAATAAACAAAGGGCCATAACTTACTAAAAAATTGTTGAACCAGTCTGATTTTCAGAGGGACACAACAAGGGCACCAATACATCATTCTGACAAAGTTTAGTCAAAATCCCCCTGGTAGTTTCTGAGGAGATGCGATAATGAGAAATTGTTAACGGAAGGACAGACGGACTGACAGACGGTGGTGGGCTAAAAACTTTCCAGGGGATGACCCCCTGACTCCCACTAACATGAGTTGTGGGCCTCTCCCATATCTACCACAACTCTGTGCTGATTGTGCCTCGCTGGTGACGCCTTAGTTTCAAACTGGTGCTCCCCTACAATCAAATACTTCTGGATCCAGGCCTGCTGCTTAAAATGGTTAAGCAGAAACATTTGAACAAACTTGAGAGAGGTTCTTACAAAGTAAAGACAGATCCATCAAGTGTTTTATGAGAAGAAGTTGTTAAAATGTTTTTTTTCGTTTTAACTCACCAACAGCCCCTTAAAATGGTTCAAGCAGAACTTTTTGAACAAACTTAAGAAATGTCCATACAAGGATGCTACAAACCTGGGATAGGAGAATTGTTGAAGCAATAATGTTTATGCGATACCAGTGCATCAATTTCAATGTTACTTTAAACAAGTGTGTGAAGTTTCAATCAATTTCCACATGTGTTTACTGTCACATAGTTTAGCTAATACTAATTTTTTTAGCTAGATTGTGATGAAAGCTTCACTCTCAAGTCCACCTCCTTGAAAAACCAGTACTGGTGTAATATGAGAAGTCATGGCCGTGACCCCAGCAAGGCTCGTAGCCACGACCCCGAGTTGAGCAGCCGACACCTTAACTACTAGACAACCCCTGACATATAAGCTTACATACAAAAATTTTACCAACTTGTGGAGGCAGAGAAATGTGCAAGTGCAATAGCTCTACTTTTTTGCAGATAACTGAGTTAAAAATAATTACCAATCAAGCTGTATGTGCTCCATAAGCACATTTACAGATTCCACAATTCCTGCTCACTAGCAGTGAAATTGACTCCATGACCTCTTTGCTCACTGCTGCTCACTTGCAGCCTCTCTGTGGGCACACTTGCAGTCTTTCTCACTATAGGACCTTTGTGTGTCTTTTGTAGCCACCCTGTCTCAATGTCCTTTGTGAGCACAGCTTGCAGCCCCCCCTATACACATGACTTCAGTATGTTCACTTTATGCGGCAACATCAGGGAACATCATCCTGCAAAATATCGTTCTTCCATTTCAATAGATTTAATGACCTTTGTTAATCAAGCATGATCTTCAGTTACTCTAACCATTTGGGGGCTGATGGAATCTAAATGGACAATATAATAAAGTTATTGGCCACAGAATGCTCACACCATTTTCTCATTAGGATACCGCACTATTTTCACTTTAGCAGGAGAAAGGAAACTGGTAATGGCTGATATGATCAAGAGTACATCAAATAAAATCTACATATGCCCCCATGATAGCCTGTCAGAGGCAACTTGGTGACGTGACAGTGGTATGCAACCTAAACAAGAGGGTCATGATGGCGCTATATGGCTCACCTGTTATCACTGCACTTAAGGACAAGTCTTCAAGGTCAAAAGATCATAATAAAGATCAATCAAAAGAATTATGAGAAAATATAGTTGAAATTTTCTTAAAGTAACTTCAAATAAAATCATTCTCAAATCAGACCTGAAGTTTCATACAAGAAGATTTAATTTTAAAGTTTTCTATATGGCCATATAGGGATAATGAGTGTCTCCTGCAGGCTGCCATGTTTTTAGAAGGATCAAAATTATCTCAAGGAATTTGGTAGAAGGTCATCCAAGGCAAACTTGTGTAAAATTATTTTGAAAACGGACCTGTAGCTTTTGAGAAGAAGATTTTCAAAGTTTTCTATATAGCCATATAGGAAAAACAAGCCCCACCCCCCTATCAGGGGCCATTACTATAGAACCCATGATGGGATCTAGCCTGTTCAAGAAAGGAGCCAATATCTTGTGGTGGTACAAGTTGTGTGCAAGTTTGGTTAAAATCAAATCATAAATGAAGCTGCTATTATGTAGGCAAGGTCATAATAGCTAATTTTGGCCCTTTCAGGGGCCATAACTCTGGAACCCATTATTGGATCTGGCCAGTTCAAGCAAGGAACCGAGATCTTATGGTGACACAAGTTGTGTGCAAGTTTGATTAAATTCAAATTATAAATGAGGCTGCTATTGTGCAGACAAGGTCAAAATAGCTAATTCTGGCCCTTTCAGGGGCCATCACTCTGTAACCCATAACGGAATCTGGCCAGTTCAAGAAAGAAACCAAGATCTTATGGTGATACAAGTTGTGTGCAAGTTTGGTTAAAACAAAATCATAAATGAAGCTGCTATTGTGCAGACAAGGTCAAAATAGCTAATTCTGGCCCTTTCAGCGGCCATAACTCTGGAACCCATAATGGAATCTGACCGGTTCAAGAAAGGAACCAATATCTTGTAGTGATACAAGTTGTGTGCAAGTTTGGTAAAAATCAAATCATAAATAAAGCTGCTATTGTGCAGACAAGGTCAAAATAGCTAATTTTGGCCCTTTCAGGGGCCATAACTCTGGAACCCATAATGGGACCTGGCCGGTTGAAGAAAGGAACTGAGATTTTATGGTGATATAAGTTGTGTGCAAGTTTGGTTAAAATAAAATCATAAATGAAACCACTATCGTGCAGACAAGAAACTGTTGATGGACGCACTGACGCACAGAAGACTGACGACAGGTGATCACAAAAGCTCATCTTGTCACTATGTGACAGGTGAGCTTAAAACAATCCCCTGCAAAAAAGGAAATACCGATTCAATCTGACCTTTGACCTACTGAAAACAAAAGGGTGTATCCATGGACCACAAGCAATCATCCGATGCAATTTCACTACAGAAGGCCCATTAGCATTCTCTAGATATTAATCAGAAACCAAATGGTTTAACAAGCTAGACAATGCACAAAACAATATACCATTTGCTTCAAATGGGACATAATAAAAAGTAAGAGAAATGTTCTAAAATTGGAAGCACTGAAGAACTGTTGCCTTCAACTGTGATGTTAAATACACAGATGTATATGGCCTAAGTTCATGTTTTCAGCATTATCAGGAACTATTTTAAGAACATTCAATTCAATAAGAATTAGCTCTTACCCACAATAATCAGATAAAAGCCCACTAAGACTATTAATTACATGGTTTCAGCTGCTTCTGAGCTTTCAAGTAAGTACTGCAAAAGGTCAGTGATAACCAGTATCAATTATGTCCTTATTTGCAAATTCTACAGCTGCATCAAAGAAGGATAGATTGAAAGGAGATGCCAAGCGTAAAAAATAGAGAATTCTAACGCTTTTACGATTTTCTTTCATATAAACAAAAAAGGATTTTACCATGTACTGTCTTGTCGATTAGAACATGTTTAGCAAAATGACCTACTTTTGGCTATTCTGGTTTACTCACTTGTTTTTTATTCCAGGTAAGTATCCCTTCCTGGTGTTATCTGAACATGTTAGAATGAAAATAGATTATAGTTTTGTGTACTTTGCTGGCAAATACAACATGTTTTTTTGTTCAGATGTGTGGTAATGAATTACTCAGGTCTTTCACCTTTGTGATTACATTACAATGCATAACTCATAACTGTGTTTTATCTGCCAACAAAACACGCAAAAGTAAAATCTATTTCCAAAATAGCACATGTGTATCATATAATTATGTAAGATTAAGTATACTTTAAATTTAATATACAGAATGGGGAGCATTAAGATAAAAATAAGGACAGAGATATAGCAGGAAAAGTCACAATTTAAAAGCCATATCCTTCACCTTTAGCCTGCTCACAGCAAGTGATTTTGCCTTTGCAACCAGTGCAGACCAAGATCAGCCTGCACATATGTACAGGCTGATCATGGTCTGCACTGTTTGCTATTCAGTGAGTAAATTTTCAGTGATCTACCCTTCAAATAATGTGTTACTGCCCACTGAATGGTGGACCAGTCCATTTCAGAAATTTAGCAGGCTAAAGGTTTAAAAGAAACCTTACAACACCCAACAGTAGTGTTTGTATGGAGGTGTACGGTACATAACTGGTATGTTCAGAAAACTGTACTAAATACAGGAGTGGGGTATTAACTTGGTTAGTGACAAAAGCTATCCTTGGTTAATTGCACACAAAATGTCACTTGAAATCCTAACCAATGATACAGAACAGTGTAATCAGCCATCTCTGTCACCTGACAGAGATGGCTGATTACACTATTCTGTATTTTTGCTATAGATTTGAAGTTATGCTATGGACAAAAGTGTCTAGAGTAAAGAAAATAAAAGGTGATAATCAAAACAGTAAGCAAAACAGAATTAAAGATTGCATAATCCAAAATTCCCCCAAAAGTATCCTGTGTCACTCTGTTAAGTTTTTAGAAAAATCACTTAAATAGTTTTAGAGTTATGTTCTTGACAAAGGTTTTACAAGTAAATCAAATCAAGGAAGATAATTCAGGGTGTTTTTTTTTCTGGCCGGTATTTCTTCATGTTTCCAATAAAAAATAAAAAAAAAAGTATTTTTTCCCAATTTCAAGCAAGAAATTCCCAATTAAAGTCTAAACAAGAGCTTACACTATTGGTGACAAATGCCCCCGAAGTATGCCCCAGAATGCTACAGTTGTATGCACAAAAAGATCACACATCATTTCGTTGTCTTGACCTTGATCTAAGTGGCCCAGGTCATAAGCATGACACACCTTCTCAATATAGTTAACATTTGTTTCAAATTATTTTCAAATCCCTTGATAAATAGCAGAGTTATGGACCAGACAAGAAACACCTTAGACTTTCAAGTGTGATCTTGACCTTGGAGCTAGGGGTCTGGGTCTTAAGCATGACATCTCATCTCATTATAGGGAATATTTACGCCAAGTAATTTCAAAATCCCTTCATCAATGGCAGAGTTATGGACCTGACAAGAAACAGACCCTGTTAATCTTTGACCTCTAAGTGTGACCTTGACCTTGGAGCTAGGCATCTGGAACTTGTGCATGACATGTCATCTCATTATGAGGAACATTTATGCCAAGTTATTTCAAAATCCCTTCATGGATGGCATAGTTATAGACCGGACATGAAATAGACCATGTTAATACTTGACCTCTAAGAGTGACCTTGACCTTGGAGCTAGGGGTCTGGGTCTTGCGCGTGACATGTCGTCTCATTATGGTGAACATCTATGCAAAGTTATTTCAAAATCCCTTTTTGGATGGAAGAGTTATAGCCCAGACAAGAATATACCGAACATAACACGTAAACAAGAGCTCGTCGAACACGAAATGTCCCCCTTGATGCATTAAGTAAGCACAAGGAACAGAAATTATATGCTCAATGTAAACAAAAGTTCTACCATTCTGGTTTAATCTGACCTTGACCTCTAACCTACTCACCTAACAAGAGATTACAGAGTGATCTTGGCACCATCCACTGAGCCATTTTTGAATGTTCCAAATTTCAAGACTAGCTCAAGGTCAAAATTAAGGTCAAATTTCATTTTGATATAAAACAATGTGTATGTGGTCCAATTTGAAAGCTGTGGCTTGAGAAATGTGAAAGTAGGTCACTAGATCAATTTCAAGGTCAAAGTTCATTTCGGTAGACAGAACTATGCATGTGCTTCAAATCTGGAGGCTGTAGCTTGAGAAATGTGAAAGTAGGTAATAGGTAAAAATCAATGTCAAATTTCAATTCAGAACACAAAAATATGCATGCGGTCCAAATTTAAAGCCTGTGGCTTCAGAAATGTGAAAGTAGGTCACTAGGTCAATCTCAAGATCAAAGTTCATTTTGGTACACAAAACTATGCATGTGGTTCAAATTTGAAGGCTGTAGCTTGAGAAATGTGAAAGAGGTCACTAGGTCAAAATCAAGGTCAAATTTTATTTGAACAAAAATATGCAGCATTTGAAGCCTGTACCTTCAGAAATGTCAAAGTAGGTCACTAGGTCAATCTCAAGATCAAAGTTCATTTCAGTACACAAAACTATGCTTGTGGTTCAAATTTGAAGGCTGTAGCTTGAGAAATGATAAAGTAGGTCACTAGGTCAAAATCAAGGTCAAAATTTATTTGGGAACAAAAAACTATACATGTGGTCCAAATTTGAGGCCTGTACCTTCAAAAATGTGAAGTAGGTCACTAGGTCAATAAGAAGATCAAAGTTTTTTTCAGTACACAAACCTATGCATGTGGTCCAAATTTGAAGGTTGTAGCTACAAAAATGAGAAAGTAGGTCACTAGGTCAAGATCAAGGTCAACTCATGTCAAGGTTCATCTTGCCACTCAAAACTTTACATATGGTCCAAATTTGAATGATGTAAGTTATGGACATGAAGATTCTAAGTTTTTCCCTATATAAGTCTATATGAACCATATGACCCCTGGGCGGGGCCATATTTGACCCTAGAAGGATAATTTGAACAAACTTGGTAGAGAACCACTAGATGATGCTACATTACAAAATATCAAGGCCATAGTCTTTGTGGTTTGTACAAGAAGATTTTCAATGTTTTTCCCTATATAAGTCTATGTAAACTATGTGACCCCCAGGGCGAAGCCATATTTGACCCTAAGGGAATGATTTGAACAATCTTAGTAGAGGACCACTAGATGATGTCATATACAAAATATCAAAGCCCTAGGCCCTGTGCTTTTGGACAAGAGGTTTTTCAAAGTTTTTTTCTATATAAGTCTATATAAACCATGTGACCCCCCAGGGTGGGGCCATATTTGATCCCAGGGAAATAATCTGAAAAATCTTGGTAGAGGACCATTAGATTGTGCTACATACCAAATATCAAAGCCCTAGGCCCTATGGTTTCGGACAAGAAGATCAGAAACTGTTTAAATGTTCCTGGCCAATGTGACCTTGACCTTTGACCTAATGATCTCAATATCAATAGGGGTCATCTGCTGGTCATGGCCAACCTAACTATCAATTTTCCTGACACTAGGCCCAAGAGTTCTTGAGTTATTGCCCGGAAACCATTTTACTGTTCCTGGCCACTGTGACCTTGACCTTTGACATACTGACCTCAAAATCAATAGGGGTCATCTGCTGGTCATGACCAATCTCCCTATCAAACTTTGTGACCCTAGGCCTAAGTGTTCTTGAGTTATCATCCAGAAACGGTTTAACTGTTCAGGGTCACTGTGACCTTGACCTTTGACATACTGACCTCAAAATCAATAGAGGTCATCTGCTGGTCATGACCAACCTCCCTATCAGCTTTCATGATTCTAGGCCCAAGTGTTCTTGAGTTATCATCCGGAAACCGTTCTACTATTCAGGGTCATTGTGGCCTTGACCTTTGACATACAGACCTCAAAACCAATAGGGGTCATCTGCTGGTGATGACCAACCTCCCTATTAACTTTCATGATCCTAGGCCCAAGAGTTCTTGAGTTATCATCCGGAAACGGATTGGTCTACATTCTGACCGACCGACCGACCGACATCTGCAAAACAATATACCCCTCCTTCTTCGAAGGAGGGCATAATTAAAAAAAAAACAACAACAGAAAACGTAACGTCAATTTACCTTTTATTTAAACAGGTAATATTATCAAATGCTTCCCAGGAACGATGGTTAGGTGATCTGCTCGTCTCAAATAACTGAAATACTGTTGAAACAGGCATTAATTTCATAGAAACATAAAACGTATATGAGAATGATTAACTGAACCTCTCTCCCCAGGAATGGGTGCCAGAATAGAAGTTAAGAAAACTTGTTACATTTGATGAAAAATATATATTAGATATCAATGCATGAATATGTGTTCACAAACAATGTCACCAGATGCTTTCGCAAGCATAGATAACAAGCATTGTTGATTATTTCAAAAACATGAAAAGCCAATGACCATGCTGAGTGTCAGATTCATTAAACATAAAAGAACATTCACTGTGCTCATATATGTTTTAATATGTCTTGCTTTCAATAGTACAAGTTTTCCCAATTTTGGCCAAAAAGATGCAAAAATTCCCAACTCCAGGGGATTAGGTTATATTCTCACAATGAGAGGAAAAGAACCTGTAATTCAAAATGTAAGCGAAGTATACTTAGGTTTTTTGTACCTTGCACTTCCTATCAATGTCTTTTGTAATCCCTTTTATGGTTTTGAAGATACGCTCTGGACAAGACTGTAACATACAGACAAACATTTGCACAAATCTTGGACAGACACCAGTTCCATTTCCACCTTTAGAAGAGGGATAATAACTTTTAATGTTTCATTAAATCAATACACTTTAGTTAAAAAGTTCTGGCATTTGAACAATTTAATTATAGCAATCAAAGCTGCTTTGCAAGATTGATGTAAAGTGCAGTCCTGATAAGGTATTATTGTCACTGTTCTCTATCGTCTGAAAACAAGTTAAAGACAAACATGCAATTAATTATTCAAAATGATACTTCAACTTCTCTAGTTCTTTTGTCTGCAGACCAATCTACGAGGGGTGTCCTAGAAGTTCGTGGAATAATGTCCTTGTTCACAATCGCAAACACCAATCTGCTTGAAATATGGTTGGAGTATATATTTTAAACTAAGTATGGTTTGGCGATTATTAACGAAATTTCAATATTTCTCTTGCTTTCGATATATCAGTATCCATAGCAACTGACCTCTCCTTAACCAGAGCGGGCATTAATAAAAGCATGTTTTTGTTAAAATGTCGTCAGTTGCTTTCACTGTAAGGCTAATAAATTTTCTGCAATTGAAATGAAGTTTACAGCAGTCAACAACTTAATTTTCTGAAAATTTCAACATAAAAGCTGTTTCAATTCAAATTTCACTGTAACTTTAGTAATATTGCTGTTAGGAAACAACAAAAGCTTAACATGACGTCCATATGTAACGTTGAGTTATGGAGTGTCGTGAAAATGTGCATAGGCCTTAAGATGTCGCCAGCAGAAACTCTAAAGCTGATGAAAAGATCCATAACCCTTCCGACATTAAGGAAAGCTTGAGATCAGTGTCCTCGGATCCAAGTTGTTAAATCAATTCAGGGTTGCCACTTATTCGTGAAAATGAAATTCCCTGACTTTTCACTGACTAAACCATACTTTTCACTGACCAATACCACCATTTTCTTTCAGGCTCCTCCTCCCCTACAGCTATCCAATCCACACTTTCCAATCCAGGCAAGGGTTGCAAAGCCTTTCAGTCATCAAATCTAAAGTTAACATAAAAATGAAATTTATTCAAACACATTTTAAATTATGTTTATAAACAATTACACCAAAATGTGTTTGGAAATACTTATAAATACTACTTGAAGACTGCACTAGCCGCTGAACATTTTAAACATCGACCCAGAATTTCATTTTTCCCTGACTTTTCTAAAATTTCATTTTTCACTGACCATTATCTAGATTTCCCTGACAATTCACTGACCTTAAAAAAATCATTTTTCCCTGACTTTTCAAGGTAAGTGGCAACCCCGCAATTGCTCTACAGTCCTGATCTGGCCCCCGTGGACTTCCATACCTTTCCAGAAATCAAAGCCCAGTTACGTAGTCAACGCTTCCAGTCAACCTCTGACCTGATGCAAACCACAAAGAGAATTGTTTCTACTCTTGACAAAGGGTGGTACAGGAAAACATTCCACAAATGGATCAGCAGACACCAGAAATGTGTAAACACCAGCGGGGATTATGATGAAAAAGTTAACAGGGAACTTACAATGTAACATTTTGTTAATGTCATCGACGTCCTATGTGGACCAGGTGTTGCATGAAAAGTGATTTCTACCCATCGATTTATGGATTCATATTTATTGTAATCTTTTTATTCCTATACATTTATGTTTCCAAATATTAAATATAATGTCCTGCTGATTTCTTTCCTTAAAATAACCAGTATTATTAAAGTTTACTGTTATTTAACAATGCCGTGAACTTCTTGGACACCCCTCGTAATTCAGACAAAGATGTAACATTTAAACTGAAATGACACAGCAAAAGGGCATAAAGAAAATTCTAATTTTGGTAAAAGTAATTACCACTTCACTGAACTCAGGTTAAAGGATATGCAATGTCCGGCATAAGAACAAAAACATCGTATAGAACAATAAAAAGTATGTACATGTTTTGATTTTGCGAGAAATTTCAAAAAAGCACAACTTTAAATCATTTAAGGATAAGCAATTTTACCTAGCCATGACTCAGCACAGAATATTTAAGCCAAGTGAAGACAAGATTGGACAAAGGTTATTCAAAAATTATGAGCCTCCAAACAGTCATACAGTTAATGTTAACATTGTTTGATACATGCCAACTGAAAATGCTTGATACATTTATTAGAAATAATATTATGAAAGTTCAAACAAAAGCAGCAGTTTCTCAACAAGAGCTGTCTGATGACAGCGCGCTCGACTATTCGAAGAATTGATTGAAGAATGGTGTCAAAATATTTCCACGGATATTCAGACAAAAGAAATAAATAGATTAGACAAACAATGTTCCTGTATTACTTTGATTTCGATAAGTCTTGCACTAAATGGCAATATATGAGCCAATTTCAAAGTCCAAAAAGGGCCATAATTCAGTCAAAATAGTGATGTACTCTTGCCTACAGATGGAAATCATAATGATAAACAAGTGTTCAAAGTTTAAAAGCCATATGTCAAAAAGTTTTGGCAAAACATGGACTTGTATGGAAACAGAACCAATTTCAAAGTCCAAAATGGGCCATAATTCAGCCAAAACAGATGACAGAGTTATGTTCTCTTTCCTACAGATAGAGACTATTATACTAAACTATTGATAAAAGTTTCAAAGCCATATGTCAAACACTTTACAAAAAATATGAACTGGTACGAAAAACTTAACCAAGATTTCTCAGTCAAAAAGGGCCATAATTCAGCCAAAATCCTTGATGGAGTTATGTACTCTTGCCTATAACTGGACATGGTGATGGTAAACAGGTGATGAAAGTTTCAAAGCTTTATCTCAAAAGACTTTGTCAAAATATGAACTGGTACGAAATATTAACCCAGATTTCTCAGTCAAAAAGGGCCATAATTCAGCCAAAATCCTTGATGGAGTTATGTACTCTTGCCTATAACTGGACATGGTGATGGTAACCAAGTGTTGAAAGTTTCAAAGCTTTATCTCAAAAGACTTTGTCAAAATATGAACTAGTACGAAAAACTTAACCATGATTTCTAAGTCAAAAGGGGCCATAATTCAGTCAAAATCCTTGATGGAGTTATGTGCTCTTGCCTATAACTGGACATGGTGATGGTAAACAAGTGCTGAAAGTTTCAAAGCTTTATCTCAAAAGACTTTGTCAAGATGTGGACTGGTACGAAATATTAACCCAGATTTCTAAGTCAAAAAGGGCCATAATTCAGCCAAAATCCTTGATGGAGTTATGTGCTCTTGCCTATAACTGGACATGGTGATGGTAAACAAGTGTTGAAAGTTCCAAAGCTTTATCTCAAAAGACTTTGTCAAAATATGAACTGGTACGAAAAACTTAACCATGATTTCTAAGTCAAAAGGGGCCATAATTCAGCCAAAATCCTTGATGGAGTTATGTGCTCTTGCCTATAACTGGCCATGATGATGGTAAACAAGTGTTGAAAGTTTCAAAGCTTTATCTCAAAAGACTTTGTCAAAATGTGGACTGGTACGAAAAACTTAACCCAAGGTGTGACGCCGACGCCAATGCCGACGCCGACGCCAAAGCCGTGGTGAGTAGGATAGCTCTACTTATTCTTTGAACAGTCGAGCTAAAAATTAAAAATTTGATGTGAATCTCCTGACAATATGCACATGTCCAGCTAATGCTGATGATTTATAATAAGTTTCACTTGGATTGGATGGAAACAGTAAGAGTTATCTGAGTACACAAAGTTCAAGTGTAGTTGTAGTATTGCAAAGCCCAAAAAGGGTCATAACTAATGAAAAACCAAATCAGAGGTGAAAGCGAAAAAATATAACCATATCCACTTGTCTTGTTGATGTTGATGACATGTATTATTAGGTTATTTAACATTGTTCTGTACAATACGGAGATATATTTGGACTCGTACCCAGCTGAGAAAACCATATTAGACGGGCTCGTTTTTTTTTATTTGTTCTTTTTATTCTGTATCTATCTTATCTTAGTTTAAATTAAAAATGTTTCACTGAATATTGTATTCCTGCCTTTTCTGTATTTTCCCAGCTTGGTACGAGTGCAAATATATATTATACAGAACAAGAGCTGTCAGTGGTCAGCGCGCTCGACTATTCTCAGTGCTTGACAGTATAATAAAAGCAATGAGTAAAACTTTAACATTACAATAAGCATATTCTAAGTCAAAAGGGGGCCATAATTCAGTCAAAATGCTTGATAGAGTTGCCTCCTCCTTTTTACAGACTGGGGTCATGATGGTAAACAAGTATGCAAAATATGAAAGCAATATCTCAATGGACTTTGAAAATATCTGGGGTGGTACGCAAACTTTAACATTTATTCTAAGTCGAAAAGGGGCCATAATTCAGTCAAAATGCTTGATAGAGTTGCCTCCTCCTTTTTACAGACTGAGGTCAAGATGTTGAACAAGTATGCAAAATATGAAAGCAATATCTCAATGGACTTTGAAAATATTTGGGGTGGTACGCAAACTTTAACATTTGTGTGACGCTCACGCTCACGCTGACGCTAACGCCGATGCTGACACTCAAGCCGACGCCAGGGCAAGTAGGATAGCTCCCCTATTCTTTGAATAGTCGAACTAAAAATGTTAGGCCTTAAATAACCTTTTTATTCTATATTTATTTCACTTCATACATAATATACGTAATTCATTGAATGTTGTTTTTCTGCGCATCAGTATTAAAACAATTATATTGTGCAACCTCCCTACAACAACCATTTGGCGATTTGGGTGGTTTATAATACTTGGCTGAGGTATTATGCTCACAAACATTGCCAGCAAGTTTGGTGAAGATTGGATGAAAACTGTTCAATTTAAGAGAGCGGACAAGGCTAAATTCCCCGTTTTTCGAGTAATTCAAGGACCATAATCCAAGAGTGCCTGGTACAATTTGGCTGGTTATCGAAACTGGCCGAGATGTTATGCCCACAATCATCGTCAGCAAGTTTGGTGAAGATCCGATGAAAACAGAATTAGAGAGCGGACATGCTTTGGATGCTGACCGCCCATTGGCTGCCATTCATAATCTTCTCCATTTTGTTTCTTAACAGTGAAATAAAAACTTCTGAGGTAGCTATTCAGACAGTCACGGCTGATATCTTCCAATTTCTTAGTTTCGTCCGAACAGCTTCTTTTACCCACTTTTCAAATATTCCAACATCTGATGATGTTTTTTACTGTATTTTTTAGGTTTTTGATTATTACTGAATGTGTTAATATCTTAATCAGATAGCACTGTCATCACTTGAATTGTTTTTGTGTGTTGTACAAAAAAAACAAAAAACAAGAGCTGTCTCCATAGGATGACACATGCCCCCGATGGCACTTTGAATGAATAGTTATGGCCGATGTTAGAGTTTAGGACCTTTGACCTACGGAGCTGGGTCTTGCGCGCCACACGTCGTCTTACTGTGTCACACATTCATGCATAGTTATTTTAAAATCCATGCATGAATGACAAAGATATGGACTGGACATGCCCATCAATGCACTATCATGAAAAATGACCTTTAACGTCTTAGTGTGACCTTGACCTTTGAGCTACGGACCTGGGTCTTGCGTGTGACACGTCGTCTTACTGTGGTACACATTCATGCCAAGTTATATGAAAATCCATCCATCGATGACAAAGATATGGACCGGACACGCCCATCAATGCACTATCCTTTAACGTCTAAGTGTGATCTTGACCTTTGAGCTATGAACCTGGGTCTTGCGCACGACACGTCGTCTTACTGTGGTACACATTCATGCCAAGTTATCTGAAAATCCATCCATCGATGACAAAGATATGGGCCGGACACGCCCATCAATGCACTATCCATTAACGTCTAAGTGTGACCTTGACCTTTGAGCTACGGACCTGGGTCTTGCGCGTGACATGTTGTCTTACTGTGGTACACATTTATGCCAAGTTATTTGAAAATCCATTCATCGATGACAAAGATA
Organism: Mercenaria mercenaria; assembly: GCF_021730395.1. Taxonomy (NCBI): domain Eukaryota; kingdom Metazoa; phylum Mollusca; class Bivalvia; order Venerida; family Veneridae; genus Mercenaria; species Mercenaria mercenaria. The sequence continues at coordinate 18,102,267 of NC_069363.1, forward strand.
TGGACCGGACACGCCCATCAATGCACTATCCTTTAACGTCTAAGTGTGACCTTGACCTTTGAGCTACGGATCTGGGTCTTGGCGCGACATGTCATCTTACTGTGGTACACATTCATGCCTAGTTATTTGAAAATATATCCATCGATGACAAAGATATGGACCAGACACGCCCATCAATGCACTATCCTTTAACGTCTAAGTGTGACCTTGACCTTTAAGCTACGGACCTGGGTCTTGCGCGCAACATGTCATCTCACTGTGGTACACATTCATGCCAAGTTATTTGAAAATCCATCCATCGATGACAAAGATATGGGCCGGACACGCCCATCAATGCACTATCCTTTAACGTCTAAGTGTGACCTTGACCTTTAAGCTACGGACCTGGGTCTTGCGCGTGACACGTCGTCTTACTGTGGTACACATTCATGCCAAGTTATTTGAAAATCCATCCATCGATGACAAAGATATGGACTGGACACGAAAATTGCGGACGGACCGACAGACAGACAGACTGACAGACGGTTCAAAAACTATATGCCTCCCTTCGGGGGCATAAAAAAGCATATTAATTAAATCCTGATTTCAAACTCTGTACATAGAGCACCTACCTCATCTGTGTCGGGCTTTATGTTTAACATGGGACTGTTGAACCATCCAAATACAGACAATACAGGATTTTTTGTATGCACATGCGTCCAAATATCGTAATATATTGTACGGTCACTTGTTGCAAATGAACGTTTGCGACTGAATAGATAGATAGAATAACTAGTTTTATTTGAATGTGACCTAAAATGATAGAGTTCAGTAAACAAGATACAGACACAGTTGTAATATGAGCCGTACCATGTGAAAACCAACATAGTGCGTCTGCGACCTGAAATGGATCCAGACCAGCCTGCACATCCACGCAGTCTGGTCTAGATCTATGCTGTTCACTTTCAAAAGCTATAATTGCAATTAGAGAAACTGTTAGCAAACAGCATGGATCCATGCTGGTCAAAAACACACTATGCTGGTTTTCTCATGGCACGGCTCAATTATAATTGAGGTAAAAGAAGGCAATGTGTATTAAATTTAAAGATTAATATTTGGACAAAGAACTCCTGATAGAAAATGTTTATCTAATATGAAATTATCAACATGATCATGAACATGATGTTGATAATGTATCCCAAGTTTCATTTGAAATGAATGGAAACTTAATTGATCTTTATACATGTGGAGAGCAGTACACGCTTAGTCCTGAAGTTAAGCCAGAACATGTGCAATTATACCTGCAAACTTTAATTTTTATTATTTCTTTATCACGACACTTGATGAAAAATAAAACAAGAGGGCCATGATGGCACTATATCACTCACCTGTTATCATTGTACTTGAGGACAAGAAGGCCCTCAAAAAAAATATCTAAGTCCAAAGGACAGGAACAACAAACGGAATTTAACCAAAAAGAAAAAAAAAATTCTTACAAGGTCCAGATATGTCAAAGTACACCTAAAATTTGGAGGTACCATCCATGTTGTACCACAGAAAAGTGGTCTCGGTTTTTCCCTACGGCCAATAATAAAAAAGTTACTAAAAATAAGCTATTTATAGTAAAGTAAAATGGAAGTAATTAAAAAAAAATATTGTAAGTGAACAAAAGAAGGATTTGCCAAATAAATCTGTTGACATAAATGAAATTTCAGGTCAGTATCTTCATTAGTTATGGAGATATACCCATTTTGATTTGAAACAAGGCAGTCTGAAAGACAGCTAAATCCCCCGCCACTGCTATGGATAGTGAAAGGGTAAACCTTTGATTTTAGCTGTGACCTTGACCTTGAACTGACATGGCTGACTCATGAATTCTGCACAACGTCTTGATGAGGTGATCATTTGACCCAAGTTTCATGAAAATCCTTCAAGGGGTTAAGGAGATACAGAGCTGAAACCTTTGACCTTCAGTTGTGACCTTGACCTTGAGTTGACATGGCTGACTCATGAGTTCTTGATGAGGTGATCAGTTGACCCAAGTTTGATGAAAATCCTTCAAGGGGTTTAGGAGATCTACAGAGTGGACACCAAATGGAAGGCTCAAACCTTCAACCCTTAGTTGTGACCTTGACCTTGAGCTGGCATGGTTGACTCATAATTTCTGCACATCGTTCTGATGAGGTAATCATTTGACCCAAGTTTATAAAATTCCTTCAAGGGGTTTAGGAGATATAGAGCGGACACAAAATGGAAGGCTCAAACCTTTGACCTTCAGTTGTGACCTTGACCTTGAGCCGACATGGCTGACTCATAAGTTCTGCACATCGCCTTGATGAGATTATTGTTTGACCCAAGTTTGATGAAAATCCTTCAAGGGGTTTGGGAGATATAGAGCGGACACAAAATGGAAGGCTCAAACCTTTGACCCTAAGTTGTGACCTTGACCTTGAGCCAGCATGACTGACTCATGGATTCTGCACATCGTCTTGATGAGGTGGTCATTTGACCAAAGTTTTATAAAATTCCTTCAAGGGGTTTAAGAGCTATAGAGCGGACACAAAATGGAAGACTCAAACCTTTGACCTCGAGTTGTGACCTTGACCTTGAGCCGGCATGGCTGACTCATGGCTTCTGCACATCGTCTTGATGAGGTGATCACTTGACCCAAGTTTTATAAAATTCCTTCAAGGGGTTTAGGAGATATAGAGCGGACACAAAATGGCAGGCTCAAACCTTTGACCTTGAGTTGTGACCTTGACCTTGAACCGACAAGGCTGACTCATGGGTTCTGCACATCGTCTTGATGAGGTGATCATTTGACCCAGTTTAGGAGATATGGACCGGACACGATTTTGTTACGGACAGAAGGACGGAGGGAAGGACGGACGCAGACCATTCCTATAATCCCTCCGCCACGGCTGGGGATTAATAAAGGGAGGTAATTTGACATAAAATCAGTCCATAGTTATCGACCCTGATTGTCTCAGTCCAACTAATAACAATAGTGAAATTTCAAATAAGTCCTATAAGTACTTACTGATATAAATCCATTTTGATTACAATCAGAGGAGGTAATCAGATATAAAATAACTCTGGAACTACGATTGGATCTGATTTGTCATGAAATCCAAGATTTATTGTTGAACATATTTTAGAAGTTTGTATCAAATAAAACCATAAATGAAGTCTCTATATGGCTGCAAAAGCCAAAATAGCCAATTTTGGACCTTTAAGGGGCCATAACTCTGCAACCCATGATGGAATCTGGCCAGTTCAACAAAGGAACCAATATCTTTTGGCGATACAAATTCTGTGCAAGTTTGGTTAAAATCAAGTCATAAATGAAGCTGCTATTGTGCAGACAAGGTCATAATAGCTAATTTTGGCCCTTTCAGGGGCCATAACTCTGGAACCCTGGCCCTTTCAGGGCCCATAACTCTGGAAACCATTATGGGATCTGGCCGGTTTAAAAAAGGAACCGAGATCTTATGGTGACACAAGTTTTGTGCAAGTTTGATTAAATTCAAATCATAAATGAAGCTGCTATTGTGCAGACAAGGTCAAAATAGCTATTTCTGGCCCTTTCAGGGCCCATAACTCTGGAACCCATAATGGAACTTCGCCAGTTGAAGAAAGGAACCAAGATCTTATGGTGATACAAGTTGTGTGCAAGTTTGGTTAAAATAAAATCAAAAATGAAGCTGCTATTGTGCAGGCAAGGTCAAAATAGCTAATTCTGGCCCTTTCAGGGGCCATAACTCTGGAACCCTTATTGGAATCTGGCCAGTCCAAGAAAGGAACCAAGATCTTATGGTGATAAAAGTTGTGTGCCAGTTTGGTAAAAATCAAGTTATAAATAAAGCTGCTATTGTGCAGACAAGGTCAAGATAGCTAATTTTGGCCCTTTCAGGGGCCATAACTCTGGAACCCATAATGGGATCTGGCCAGTTCAAGAAAGGAACCGAGATCTTATGGTGATACAAGTTGTGTGCAAGTTTGGTTAAAATAAAATCATAAATGAAGCTGCTATTGTGCAGACAAGGTCAAAATAGCTAATTCTGGCCCTTTCAGGGGCCATAACTCTGGAACCCATAATGGAATCTGGCCAGTTCAAGAAAGGAACCAAGATCTTATGGTGATACAAGTTGTGTGCAAGTTTGGTAAAAATCAAATCATAAATAAAGCTGCTATTATGCAGACAAGGTCAAAATAGCTAATTTTGGCCCTTTCAGGGGCCATAACTCTGGAACCCATAATGGGATCTGACCAGTTCAAGAAAGGAACCGTGATCTTATGGTGATACAAGTTGTGTGCAAGTTTGGTTAAAATAAAATCATAAATGAAACCACTATCGTGCAGACAAGAAATTGTTGACGCATGCACGGACTGACGACGGAAGACGGACGAAGGGTGATCACAAAAGCTCACCTTGTCACTATGTGACAGGTGAGCTAACAACTGATTTCATTATTCTTTGGAAAGCATATGTTACAAACATTAACTTGCCTTCTTGAATTAAATGCTAATGAACCAGTCTGTTTTCAAGCTTGTCTGTCTGTCTGTGCATTATTAACAAATGTTAAAATTGTAATATCGCCTGACATATATTTATAGGTTATTAGCTTTGTATCGGGAAAAATGCATGAGTTCTTCAGTGGAAAAACTGCGCGATTTTAGGAGCGTAATATTCTTCCACTGAAGAACGAGTGCATATTTCCCGATGCAAAGATAATGACCTTCTTATTACATACGCATCTACACGTATAAATTTAATGTAAATATCATAAACTTGTTCAATAGCCTGAATATGACTGACAATACTGAACTAAATAGAAACAAGAAATGCCTTTAAAAAGCCAAATGGCGTAGAGGTAATAATGTTTGGCGCATTAAAAATTCTTCAATAGCCTGAATATGACTGACAATACTGAACTAAATAGAAACAAGAAATGCCTTTAAAAAGACAAATGGCGTAGAGGTAATAATGTTTGGCGCATTAAAAATTCAGAATTAAACAGAATGTACAGACAGAAAGTATTTAGACATGCATATACCAACACATTAATCATTTGCAAATATTCTAAGGCGTAAAAAAAAAATTGTTTGTTTCCGGTATCCGGACCTACCCTTTATATTTGGCCCGACCCTAAACGTTTTTATGACCTTAGAGAATATTTTTTTCAACTTTTTAACAAAAAGATGCAAAACTGCACTTTTTATGTTTTAAACATGGCCAGTGATGTTAGAAATCAACTTACTGATGTTCTAGAGGCATGACCCCCTTATCTGTAATCATTTTTTGACAAAAAAATAATTTCTGAAAAGTCTCCCTTAATAAAAAAAATTTCCGACCTACCTATCCTAATTTTTTTGAGCATGTTACCAGAAACAAAGAATTTTTTTTTTAGGCCCAAGCAGCAAATTTAAATAATCTAGAGGCAATCTGACTAAAGTACTTGATCTTCTAAACAAAGATCTGAGAACGACCCATTCACATTCGTCTTCTGTATATTTTGGATTTCCATTATTGCTATTTTTATGTTATCCAATCAGACGACTTGTTCGATTGTCAAAGAGTAAGAAAAATATGCAGTTATTCCATGACTCGAACCCGGGACCTCTCGCTTACAAAGCAAGTGGCCTACCGACTGAGCTAACCGGCTATCTGATACATTACGACATAAGAATTGTAAATATCAAAAGTCAATGCTACAGGTAGATTTGCAAGATGTTGTAAGCTAGGCTCTGATTGGCTAGTGAAAGGGCCGTCAGAACGAGGCAATGAATAGGTCGTTTTCAGATCCTATGCGTAGCGTAATAGGAGATGTACTTTAGTCAGATTGATCAAGAGGTATCCTTTCAGTGATAGGTCAAAATGATTTGACGTCCTGGGCTGATTCTGAAATAATTTTGTGTTGGGTCAGAATCCCCCATAAGTAACCTACTAGTGAATATGTCGACCAGTGTACAATTAGTTGGACTGGAAAAGGCTAAAGCAGTTGACATGAAAATAAAACCCTAGCTTTTAAATCACTAGTGACCCCCATAACTCTAATTACTTGATTAAGTTCTTAGTTAAGGTATTAGATCACTAATACAGAACCTCCTTTTTGAAGAGTATTCTATTCCTACCACAAACCTACTTTTACTGCAATTCTTAGGAGGGCGTAGGTTCAAGCCCTACTGGGACCAATTTTTTTTTTCCTTACTTTCCTTTTTTTAGCTCCACTATTCGGAGAATAGGGGGGCTATACTACTCGCCCCGGTGTCGGCGTCGGCGTGAACCTTTTTGGTTACAGTTTTTTGGCAATTTTTGTTTTTCTGTCATATCTTTGTTACTATTGCTTATATCTTACTGTAACTTCACATAAACATTGTCCAGTATACAAACAAAGTATGTGTAGGGGTTGAGCCCATTATACCCAAGGTCAAGGTCACCAAGGTGTTATACTTGAGTTAATTTTAAGGTTAAAGTTTTTCGGCAACCTTTGTTTTTCTGTCATATCTTTGTTACTATTGCTTATATCTTACTGTAACTTTACATAAACATTGTCCAGTATACAAAGTATGTACAGGGACTGGGCCCATTTTATCCAAGCTCAAGGTCACCAAGGTCTTATACTTAGGTTATTTTTAAGGTTAAAGTTTTTCGGCAACCTTTGTTTTTCTGTCATAACTTTGTTACTTTTGCTTATATCTTACTGTAAGTTCTCATAAACATTGTCCAGCATACAAACATAGTATATGCAGGTGTAAGTAAGATCCAGCAAAGAAACAATAAAATGCGTTGTGTCAGTTTGTATCTGTATTCTAAATCTCTTGATAGCATACATAACAATAACAACATATCATAACGTCGGAAGTGACGTTGACGTCATAAACGCGGTAAGACGTAACGTGCATATTAACGTAATTAACACTACAATATTTTGAACGTATCTAGCTCGCGGACATACTGGGGGGGGGGGGGGGGGGGTGCGAAATGTTAGATAATGCTCATGTAATGTGTAAACTGTAAGTCTTAGCTAGGAAAATAATTATTAAATGCTTAAGTTAACAAATGTAAAGTCTCTGATATTACATGCAAACTAAAAAATGCGAAAGTCCATAATTTCAGGTATTAGCATCATGTAAATACCAGTTAAAGTCACTATGATTTATACGCGTTATTTCACAAGAACCTATTAAAACTAACAGAATAATCCATCATATTAAAGTAGTCTAAATCAACTATATTGAAACATTCTCACATCGTATCAGTGTCATTTTTCACAAATGATGTATATCACATCTACAGTTCTGTAACTTCCAAAGGGTAGAGTTTTACTATTGGTCTATTAGTAGTACCATTGTCTGTTCTAATTTTCGCTGACCGAACCAGTCCATCTCTACCGGGCACGAGTTCTTCTATGACTGGCAACTTCCATTGTGCACGTGGAACTTCATCATGAACTTGTACAACGTCGCCTACCGCTATGGATTGTTTGTTCCGCCCTGATGTACGATGTTGCTCTCGGATAGCGGTAAGATATTCGTGTCTCCATCGTTTCCGGAAGTTGTTTATCAGTTTTATCTGGATCTTTTTTTCTTTTTTTGGAACCACGTTTAAGGCCCGTTTATTCATCACAAAATTTACATTTATATTTCAATATGTAACATATACAACATTAAAATATTCACATATTACATATAACATTCAAAGATTTCTCCTACTTTTAACATATATAACATTCAAAGATTAACATGTACATGTCTTTTTCTAGAAAAAACGTAGTTCAACTTTACTTTAAAAGGAAAAAGAAACCTCTTTAATAAGTACTATCAGGTTATTGAAACACACAAAAGAAGTACATAGAAAGAAGAAATGATTAAGCTGTATTGATTATTCTAAATAATTGAAAAACAATTTACTAATCTAATGGCAACAGATTATAATATTAAATGTTGATTAAGTATGTGGACTGACAATAAAAAGCTGTACAACTGCCCAGTTATCTCTTTCTATTTCTTTTATATTGGTGCTTCTGTATACTTGCCAGGCACAATTCAAATAACCTTTTAAACCATAAAAACTTTCTACAATCTCTTTTCTTTTACAAGCGAAAATATATTTCTTAATTTGTAAGAACAAAACGTAAAATTTTTTAATTTTTTTTTCACAATTTCCTATAATAAAGTTTTCTGCTCTTATTTGAACAGTTATTCCATTATTCAATAAAACATTTTTCACTTCTTGCAATAAATTTTGAATACAAGTACAAGACCAGAACAGATGTATAATTGTTTCTTCCTCTTCTTTACAAAATGTACAAATATTATCAGTTACAATATTCATATGATATAATAAAGACTTAGTACCAATAATTCTGTGGAGTATTCGTAATTGTAACCACTGAATGTAAGAATCTCTTGTCATGAGAAATACAGATTTATAGGCATACTTCCATTCAATATTATTAAAACATTGGTTCCATTTAACTTGACTAGTAGGTATATCATTGTTTGCAATCAGTACATTATACACATGCTTATTTGCCATATTTGAAAATAAAACTTTTGAAACATAACAAGAAACAACCGGTCCATAGCAACTACAATTACCACTTTTTCTAATATTACATGTTCTTAAATAGGATTTTATAGTACTTTTTAAACCTTCATAAAATTCAAAATTTAACCTTTTACCAATACACTGTTCTAAGTAAGATATATCTACAAATTCACCTGTGTCTGATATTAAATCTTTAACAAATCTAAAACCTCTATCAAACATACTTTTATCAAATACACCTTTGTTACCAATTTTAAAACAGCTGTTATAAAATAATGGCATTGCAAGAAGTTCATCTACAGTTTCAACAGGCATCTTATCCATATAAGAGATAAAACTTCTTAACACATCACACCAGAATTTGTTTCCTAACCTTTTCATTATATTTTCGCAATACAAATTTCCAAGATTAACAATTCTATGTAAGTCAAATATTGATTTTAACAACACATAACACTTTCCAGTTCCATTAAAAGCTTTTCTTATCCATGACATTTTCATACTATGTTCATATTTATAAATATCCACCATTTTTAGCCCTCCTTCTTCATAATTTTTGACAACAACAGAGCACTTTATTTTATATGGGCCATTCCATACAAAGTCATATAACAATTTGTTTAATTATCCATAAATATTTTAGGTGGTGTTGGCAAAATTATAAACAAATTTGTAAAGAGAGGAACTAACAATGATTTTACAACAGTAATTTTTCCAATAGGAGTAAGTAATCTTCTGTTCCAGTAGGATATCATCCTTTTAACATTTTCTAACTAATCATTGAAATTAAGCATTATCTATTATCAAGATCTACATCAAAAATAATACCAAGTACTTTAAACCTTGTAGTACCCCAAGATAGTTTGTAACTTTGTCTTTATAGATCGGGTACTGTATTTCATTGCACCTATCCAAATAACATTAGTCTTCTCAAATTAACTTTTAGACCAGAATAAAATGAAAATTCATGTAGCATATCTAGGGTAGCACGTAAAGACTCTTCCGAGCCATCCAACAAGAGTGAAGAATCATCAGCAAATTGAGATATTTTATACTCAACTTCATCAATAGTTATACCTTTTATTTTCTCAGAATTTCTTATTTTAATAGCAATTATTTCGGCACACAATATAAAAATATAAGGACTAATTGGATCTCCTTGGCAGCAGCCTCGTTCTACTTTGAAGAAATCTGATAGGAATCCATTAAGTTGTACTGAAGTCATAGTATTATGTAGAAACAATCTAAGCCATTCCTTGAATGTGGTTCCAAAATTAAAAAAATTGAAAGCTTTTCAATGAAATTAAAGGATAATGTATCAAATGCTTTCTCATAATCTACTGTAATTAATAGTCCAGGAATCTTTCTTTCTTCTTTTATTTTCATTATATCATACAGTAGCCTAATATTTTCTCCTATGTATCTACCCTGTAAAAAACCAGTCTGGTCATGATTTATTAGTTTTGGTAATACAGACTTCAGTCTATTTGCAATAGATCCAGAGGCTAACTTATAGATAACATTTAACAATGTAAGAGGTCTGAGGTTTTTTAAAAAATCTCTGGGTTTATTTTCTTTTGGGATACATGTTATTATTCCTTGTTTCTGAGTAACAGATAGGGAACCAATAGTAAATGCATAATTAATAGATCTTACAACAAAATGACCAAGTTTCATCCAAAAAACTTTTAAAAATTCTACAGTAAATCCATCTGAACCTGGAGACTTATCATTTTTCATTTTTTTCAGGGTGTTGAGCATTTCACTATAAGTTAATAGACCTTCTAAACTATCTGCTTCTTCTCTAGACAACTTCTTTACAGTAATATCTTTTAAGTCATTTTCTATATCATACAACTTTTCTAAAACATTTTTAGAATACATATTTTTATAAAAAGAACAAGCTTCATTTAAAATATCTGGATCTTGGCTTGTTTATTAATGTTACGGTGTTCACCAAGGATTGAACTTGGGACTGTTTCATCTTTAGGGTCGTGATATGGTAATGTTATAATGTGTCTGCCATATAGAAGATGTGCTGGTGTGAGTGGTTCTGGATTCATACCGGAAGAGACGTATGTTAGTGGCCGGTCATGCAAAACAGCTTCTATTTCGGTAACTACCGTCTGTAGCATGTCGAAGTTAACGTAAGAATGACCAAGAGTCTTCTTCACTGCTGTCTTGGTGAGCCTGATTAATCTCTCCCACCAGCCGCCAAACCATGGAGCGCGCTTGGGTATGAACTTCCACGTGGTACCTTGACTGGTAAGGGCATCTTGTACTTTCCGCGACTCGAACAGACGTCTTATATGGTTAGAAGCAGCCACGAATGTTGAAGCGTTGTCGGAGATCATGACGTGTGGTAGAGATTTCCGGCTGGTGAATCTCCTAAAAGCTTGAAGAAAGGATTCTTCGGATAAATCTCGGACGACTTCTAAGTGAACCGCTCGTGTGGATGCACATGTAAATAAACAAATATATGCCTTTTCTTCAGTTTCATTCTTACTTCTGACGTACAGTGCGCCTGTGAAGTCGACACTTGTTACTGTGAAGGGTACTGTATCTTCTACTCTACATCTGGGTAAGGGAGGTGGATCAGGGAATGCATATGACTTCCCAGTTACCTTTCTGCACATGACACATTTTCGAATGATTGTCTTTACACATTGAAGAATAGCTGGGATCCAGAACTTCTGGCGAATGTAAATGATAGTAGAATCAACGCCCGCATGTAACACTCTCTGGTGGCAATCTGGTGCTAACAGGTAAGGAAATTTCGAACTCTCGGCCAGTGGCGCGTTGTGAATTCTACCTCCACAGTGGACTCCACCATCATTGTCGATGAATAATCTTAGTTGCTTGACAAGTTCTGAGCGTGATTTACTGGATCTCGTGTTGATGATTTCTTCCTGGTAAGTAATGGTTTGACAGTTTAAAAGCCATGTTCTCTCTGCGTGTGTAAGTTCACTGTAGGACCAGGGTTCAAGTCGTCTGCTAGAATGTCTACAGTTATGTATAAATCTCATGACGTATGCTGTTACACGTAAAGCTTCTGGTATGTGCTCAATCTGTTGATATTAATAACTTGATGAATGCCGGAGGTAAACGCTGGTTCCATAGGTATAGTCGTGGGATTAGCACCGAAAGTGTCGTGCAAAGTTGTGAGTACTGAAGCTTCATTCGTACTCCATGTAGGCCAATTTGAAGGGTCGTTGATCCACGGTGGTCCATTCAGGCAACTTTCGTTCTCTGCATATTGCTTAGCTGTAATTCCACGGGTAAGTAGATCAGCGGGGTTTGAGTTGGTGGGGCAGTATTTCCATTTGCTGTTCTTTGTAAGTTCTTTCACTTCATTAACTCTGTTTTGGACAAATCGTGGTAAGCGTTTAGCTGTTTCCAACCAGTATAAAACGATTTGGCTATCTGACCAGAAGTAAACATCTGTGTGCTGAAGTGTCTTCTGTATGTGGTTCGCTAATCAAGCACCAACTGTAGCTGCCATTAGTTCTAGTCGTGGTAACGTAAGTTTCTTAAGTGGTGCTACACGATTCTTCGACATGATAAGTGATGATTGTTGTCCCTTGCAGAGGTATGCTGCAGCACTATATGAAGACTGGCTTGCGTCTACGAAAACATGTAGGGTGAGGGGTAAAGTGTCTGCTCCTTTCTGAGATTTCTCGTCAGCGGCAGGGATTTCAAAGTAACATCGTCTGTATTTGGTTGTTGATATGGTATTCAAGTCATTCACAAGGTTTTCCCATCTATGTTATATGTCAGCTGGTAACTGAATATCCCAGTCGAATTTCTCTTCCCAAATGTGTTGTAACATAATTTTAGCATTTACTGTAACCGGACTAAGCAGACCTAGCGGATCATATAATTTTGACGTTTGTCGTAAAATTTCACGTTTTGTTGTAATGGCTCTGATTGGTATATGTGTTGTTTGAAACATCAGCATATCTGTTTCTGCATTCCATCGCATACCAAGTATCTTTGTGATATTGTCTGTGTCTAAAACATTGTTTGTTGCGGCTAAGTTTCGTAGACGTTGGCTGTTAGAATTCCATGAGCATAGATTGAAGTTAGCAGACGACAGCAGAACGCGCGCATCCTGGAAGTAAGCAAGCGTCTGGTTCTCATCTTCAAAACTTGACAGGATGTTGTCTACATACAAGTCTCGTTTCAAAATGTTACTGACCCATACATCACTGTGGCTTTCTAGATGTTTCAAGAGTGTCGAATTTAGAATAAATGGGGAACATGTTGCGCCGAAAAGAACTGCCTTGAACCTGTATGTGGTCAAAGTACTGTCGGGATCATTGGGATCGCTCAGCCATAAAAACCTCATGACATCTCTGTCTTCTTCTGCTAATTGTATCTGGAGAAAGGCTTTTTCTATGTCGGAAGATAAGGCATATTTGTGTAACCGGAAACGCATCAAGATGTGGGTAATGTCATTGAGTTCAGGAGGGGTCGATTTTAGACAATCATTAAGACTGGGCTGGCCATGTGACTGACGACAACTACAGTCATATACTATGCGTATCGGTGTAGTAGCAGAATCTTTCTTAACTCCGTGGTGCGGGATGTAGTCTATCTGGTGTTGTGGTATGATAGTTTCATCAACCTTCTCAATAAAACCTCTAGTCTCCTGATCTTTGATAATGTCTCCATATTTCTGTTAGATTTGTGGGTCTTGACGTAGACGCTTGATGACATTTTCAGTATGTTTCCTCGTTATGTCATAATTAGTGGGTAAAGTCTCATGATCATCCTTTTAGTAGTTTTGCTGAATAACGTCCATTGCTATAGGTTATAGAATCCCACAGGTAATCCTCTTGATCAGTAGACGTAGACTTCATTTTCTGAAATTCCTAGAGTCTCAAGCCTCCAAAATCTCTCAAGATCACAGGGGTCTGTTGGTGACGTAAGAACGTTAAGCATGTGATGCATGGGTCTTCCTTGTGTGGAAACCGGAAGTTGCTTGTATGTGGATACTGGAAGCGGACCTGACAGAAGATATCCAATTCTTGACTGTACCGCAGTTGGACCGTTACCTTGGAACACTCTATCTTGAACAATTTTCCAATATGAATCTGCACCAATCAGCAACGATATCTCAAATTCTTTGTCATTTGTAACTGGATGAGCAAGTTTCAAACCGCGTAAATATGGTAAAGATGAAATGTTCTGATTCACATTGCATAACGGAACGGCTATTTTTGGAACAAACAACACTTCTATGTCTATTTTTTCTTTATCGTCTGTAATAAGAGAAATAGTCCCCTTGGTCATGTTTCGAACTCGCTGGCTGGTATCACCGAAATGTACTACCTCACTTCCGGTCTGGGGAAGATGTAACTTTTCTGCCAACACTTCAGTAATAAAGGAACGCTGAGCTCCCTCATCAAAATGAATGTTTGTCTCTACAGAAACACTGGAAGAACATAACTGGGCAACAACTGTCTTGAGTAGTATATCCGGTCTGGAGTCAGTTGTTGAGGGTAGAGTTGTTGTATCGGGTTGGGATACGACGTCGGACATAGCTGGTACTGTGAAACTTGCAGCGTCGGGATTTAATGAAGATTGCTTGAAATGTTTATCACATATACTAGAATGATGTTTGCGCTGACAGTGACGACATCTGTTTGTGGAACGGCACGACGATACTTGATGTTTCCGTAAACAGTTAAAACACAGATGTTCCTTTTTCACTATAGCAATGCGCGACTCGTATGACGTGACCTTTGTGCACTCGTTTGGAGAATGTTCATCTTTACAGAAGGGGCATACTTTTTTTGTCATTTTTCTTGTAATGATCGTTTTTATGTCTGTGGCTGAGTTGTTTCGGCTTTGGTCAGGTTCCAGCAAAGAATAACGCTGTAGGTTTGTGTGCTTCCGACACTTCACGTGTTTCACCTGCTTCCAGAAAAGAAATTTCTTTGGATAAAGATAATCTCAAGTCTTGTAAATTCCAACTCTGACTACCATATTTAGGTGCCATGTTTCGTTTGATCTCACCAGGTAATTTTTCCAACACTATTGGTACAAGTAAATTACCGTATGATTCTTGCGATTGTCCGAGGGATTCCAATCCTCTAATAAAAGTTTCCATTTTATCATAAAAATATTGTAAACTCACCACACTGTTGTCAGGTTTTGCAAGTTCCAACAAAGACTACATGTACGTATGAATAATCTTCTGAGACTTACCGAAACACTCTCTGAGTAGACTCACTGCCTTGGAATAGTTTAAGTATTCGTCAAAGGAAATCCGTCTATACATTGTGAAGCTGTACCTTGAAGCAAAGATTTCAGATAGTTGAACTTCTGAACATCCGACAACGAAGCATTTAGATGAACCGATGACTCAAAAGAGTCCCAGAAAGTTTGCCAGGTTGTTAGATCTCCATCAAAGGTAGGTAAAGTCAGTTTCGAAAGCTTGTGTTGAAAAAAAGTACTCGAAACTGCATGACGTGGTAATGCTGGGTTTTCTTCATTATCCAAGGAACTATTGTTTGTAAAGTCTTGACTATGCTTGCGAGAAGTGTCACGTAATTTCTGAATTCTGAGATCTAAGTCATATGAATACTCTTCACTTTCTACAATTTCAGTTTCAATTTCTGCGACATCACACTGGTTTACTATCTTCTCATTCAGTCCTTTGATTATCTCAGCTTTCTCTGTCAAATAGTCTATCAACGACATAAATTCAAGTGGTGACATATCATCAGTTATACTGTCTAATTTCCTCTGTACAACGCTGCCCTGACCTTGAGTTGTGACCTTGACTTTGAGCCGACAAGGCTGACCCATGTGTTCTGCACATTGTCTTGATGAGGTGATCATTTGACCCAAGTTTCATGAAAATCCTTCAGGGAGTTTAGAAGATATAGAGCGGACACAAAATGGAAGGCTCAAAACCTTTGACCCTAAGTTGTGACCTTGACCTTGAGCCGGCATGGCTGACTCATGGGTTCTGCACATTGTCTTGATGAGGTGATCATTTGACCCAAGTTTTATAAAATTCCTTCAAGGGGTTTAGGAGATATAGAGCGGACACAAAATGGAGGCTGAAACCTTTGACCTTGAATTGTGACCTTGACCTTGAACCGACAAGGCTGACTCATGGGTTCTGCACATCGTCTTGATGAGGTGATCATTTGACCCAAGTTTCATGAAAATCCTTCAAGGGGTTTAGGAGATATGGACCGGACATGATTTTGTTACGGACAGAAGGACGGACGTTCAAACGCAACGGTATTTATGTGACACCCCCACTGTTCTCTCTATTGTTCTATCAGTCACATAAAAAGAAAAAGGTCACATAAACAGAATGGAATGAATGACATCAAAGAGAAAGTACCGTTATGAAGTCACTTAACCATTATTTCGCGGGCACGGAAGGACGGACGGACAGACGGAAGCAGACCATTCCTATAATCCCTCCGCCATAGCGGGGGATTAAAAAAACAAAAAAAAAACAAACTTAAAGCAAAAATCAAACATTTGCAGATTGGGATACCTTCAATAAATGTTGAAATCTTCTCGACTGAAAGTTCAAGGCCTAGGCTTTTGATATTCAGTATGTAGCATTGCCTTGTGGCTCTCTAACAAGATTGTTCAAATTATGCCCCTGGGGTGAAAAGAGGCCCCGCCCCGAGGGTCACATAATTTTTATATGAGTTATATAGAAAAGAATACTTCAAAAATTATCTGATCATATTTCCTAGACTGTTTTATTATAATTACCTTATGACCTCAAGTAATTAGGAGTCACTTGACTGTAACCTTGACCTACTGACCTACTTTCTTGTTTTTTAAGATACAGCCATGAAATTTGGATGACATGTACAGTTCTGCACACCGATCTTAAAACTGAATTTCAGTGACCATGAATGTGACCTACTGACCTACTTTCTTGTTTTTTTAAGATACAGCTTTGAAATTTGGATGACATGTATATTTTTGCACGCCAATCTTTAAACAGACTTTCAGTGATCATCAGTGTGACCTACTGATCTACTTTCTTGTTTTCTAAGCTACAGCAAAATGATTTGGACCACCTGTAATATTTTTATACAGATTTCAAAAGTAATCTTGCATAATATTTACCTTGACCCACTCTCCTAATTTTCTTGTTTTTAAAGCTTTAGCTAAGAAATTTATTCAAGCAAACAACTCTACACAGGTGAGCGATATAGGGCCATTATGGCCCTCTTGTTTGTTTGTTGTTTTTTTTTGCTTTGTGTTTTACGCCGCTTTCAACAATATTTCAGTCATATCGTGGCGGTCAGTTAATACACCTTTCTTGGGCATGCTTGACCTATGTAAGCAAGTATTAATAAAAAATTATTCTGATTTTAGGTATTGCATCGTGAGTTTTGAAGACCTATAATCAAAAATTGAGGATCTAGAGATGGCATTTGAAGTCAGCGAGGAATTACTCGTGGAAAAATTGAGCAAATTCGAAATAAGACTCTGTGCTATAGAGAATGTTCACAAGTCAGATGTGGAGGGGCTGAGAACTGAACTTGAACAGCTGTCAAGGTCAAAACTAACCAGTTCAGGGTTGAGTAATGACCCTCCTTGTGGTAGTATCTCTGCGAACGGTACAGAGGAGTCATCCGCAGAAAGTATGTCAAAGCCAGTGTTTCAAGTTCCAATGGCGCTAAAAGATGTCAGAGACGATGTCAAAGACCTAATACAGGACTATCTTCCCATATCGGTTGATGTGAAAGAGAAACTGACACCAGTGCAGTGCGCATTTGTTACCTACTGGGTAAATAATCGAAAGCCCGTGAGTGCGAAAAAGAGCACCGCCATGACACTAAGGGAAGACGGCATTGCAGCCGATATGTGGAATCCTGATTGGAAACCGGATGATATTACTGGCGACCTTGAGAGCTACCTACAAGAGAAGATTAAGCTCGTCCTTAAAAAGCAGAAGAAGAATGCCATGAAGGCTGGTATGAAGAGATGAATAGAAGAAACTTCATGCACAGTGACTGTTTGAACTATGAATATGTGTGGAGGTTAAAGGTTATGATTTAAACATCCTTAATTTAGAGTCTACAGAAAGTAGAGGAGTACATCAGCTTTTAATTATTTTCATTTGTGTTTTATATTTTACTTCGTTTTTAACAAATCGTCGGATTAAAGAGAATCCTACTTATGATTTTAAATGTGACTTGAATCTGGTGACATTTGAGTGACTGTTTGAACTATGTGCAGGTAAAAAGTTATGAACATCCTTCTCTGTATTATAGGCGAATAAATCTTATTGACGAATAAATCATTACTTTTTCACCTCAAGGTTTATGTTTTCACGCTGTATTATTATCCCTTTGGAAGTTATATTATGGTATTAGACCTAACCCTTATTCCTTACCAGACCGTCTCTGTGGTCGAGTCACTGACTTAAAATCACTGTAACCTTTCAAAAATTGAGAGTCGTGGGTTTGAGCCCTGCTTAAACCGTTGGCCCTGTATTTTTTTTTTGTATTTATACTAATTTATTTTTGGTCGATTGTGAAACAAGTTTTTTACAATTTATATTAACCACTCTTGATAAACAATGGGATTATAGACAACTATCAAAATTATATTTGAAGACTAAATTATTGATTTCTGGGCTACTCGATACGGAGTTTCAAGGTAGCCCGGCGGGCACGCTATGAAAAAAATTAGTAGCTCGACAGAATTTTCTGGTAGCCTCCAGGCTCCGGACATGGGATTTCTGAAACCCTGAACAGTACACACAGTAAAGACGCCGTGTGTGTAACAGTACAGTGTGTAACAGTACACACAGTACAGTGTGCTACAGTACACACAGTACAGTATGTAACAGTACACACAGTACAGACGCTCTGTGTGTAAAGTACACACAGTACAGTGTGTAAAAGTACACACAGTACAGTGTGCTACAGTACACACAGTACTGTGTATACTGTTACACACAGCGCGTCTGTACTGTTTGTACTGTTACACACTGTACTGTGTGTACTTTAACACACTGTACTGTGTGTACTGTAACACACAGTACTGTGTGTACTGTTACTCAGAGAACGTCTATATTGTGTGTACTGTTCCTGTATAGCTCTTCATAAAACTGTGAAAACCGTCCGTGACATTGTTTTTTGGTGTATTTTGTGTGTATATGACTCTTAAGTACTGATTTCATGTATGTATTTATGTGTCTGTCTGTCTGTCTGTCAAACCATTGGGGTAGGAAAACACTACTGCAAAGGCTACTTAACGGAAAGTGTTAGAAAACATATTTGTCTTATATATTCTGTGTGTTTGTGTTTTATTTTTATCCTTCAAATTTTGAGGCGGTTATTTCCAGCAATGTGTCTTTGAGGTAGAGCGGTTATTATCACAGATGTGCTTGTTCATAATGTGTTAACCAGAGATATTTATATGCCTCATAAATAACAATTGGTAAAGTTTAAAATTGTTTTATTAACAGTCAGTCGTATGTATTAATTCAATAAGAAATATTTCTACCATAAATTTCACAGGGAAACGTAGCCGAACGGTTATCGAGTATGCCTTTCCTTTTAGAATGTCAATGACAAGACTGAATTGAACAATAAAATTATATGTAAAAATTAAGCCTTTACCTATGTTATGAAAATACATAGTATAAAAACCTACTGTAAATCTTTACTTAGCAAGCAATTCTGTGATAGGGGCAGTGCAATAGGTCATCTATGTATGTTACGACAAAAACTTGTCCCAATTTTGAAGTCCCTCCTAAATGGAGGAATAAAATTACAATCAAATAAGCATGCTCTATTAAAATAAAATATTGTCCTAACCGATATTGTTGCAAAGGGGCTCTCACTTATTGTAACCCATATGGTTTCACAGGGGCTGTTGTTTTTCTTTAAAACCCATTATGTCGCACCCGCGCTGTCATGTATTTTTCAGACAGGTGTCACAGGATTTTCATTCGATGCTGCACTCGAGAAAAACGCAATTCTCTAAAGCAAGTAAAACATATACTTTGAGTGGCGATCTCCAAATTTCGGCCATGCTAAGAATTTTGACGCTAAATATTCATGAAGTGTTTTTTTTCTTTTCTCCTAGGAATGTCAGAAGTAATATCGAATGCATTTTTAGTTTCAGCCACACTCAACAGATTTTGTGTAAGAATTTAAATGCTAGATATTCCGTGAATGGATTTTTTTTTCTTATTAAGGGTATCAGAAGTAATTTTGGATGAGCGCCACGCGTTATTCATGTTCCTTGCCTTATTTAATGTTGCAGATGGTGCGTGAACCAACTGAAAAGAAGATTGTTATGAAAATGATGTTGGTTGCATCACCACACTTAACAATAACGCCTAATTAACATAAGTTGCTGCTCTGGTTCTGATACATAAATTAACTGTTTTTATAGATATAAATATGTATTTTTACACGGGAATCAGCATACATTCGGAAGAGGGTGTTTCTGCATCTTTTTTTCCAACTTGTTATGTATATATTTCGGTACATAAACATCATTGTGTACATCTTGTAAGAATTACGTCATTTGTGGTATTGACTGATCAAATAATAAGATAATTTAATTAATGACATGAATAAATGTGTCGCATATTGAAAAACGTTAACACCTGCAGATTTGTTACTCTTTCTTTTCAGTAAAAACATGTATTATCAATTACAATTTATAACAGGCACCCTCTACTTGTGATTAACACCATTGTGACAATCCATCTGTTTCCTTTTGTCGTTCGCAGCAGGCGATAACCGTGGTACTTACTGCCAAGTTTAACTTTTTCAAACCGCGGGACATACCTTCAGAAGTTTATGATACATAAATATTGCAGAATTTCCACACCTAACACCTTTGTAGCTACCAGTATCAGTCGAGTCTCCAGAAGAATACAATATATTAAACAAGAGGGCCATGATGCCCTATATCGCTCACCTGAGTACCATTGCTTTAACAAAAAACAAAAAGAAAAAATTCTTACAAGGTCCAGATATGTCAAAATACACCTAAAAATTGGAGGTACCATCCATGTTGTACCACAGAAAAGTGGTGTCGGTTTTTCCCTACGGCCAATAATAAAAAAGTTACTAAAAAAGCTATTTATAGTAACATAAAAGGGAAGTAATTTAAAAAAATTATTGTAAGCGAACAAAAGAAGGATCTGCCAAATAAAAACAAGAGCACTGCAATGCAACGCAACGCAAATGCAGAGCAATATTCACACAAAACAAAGTCATATGACCTTTGACCCCTAAGTGTGACCTTGGCATTGAAGTGAGCCATCAGAAACATACGCTCTGCATTTGTTTCAATGAGGTGAACATTTGTGTCAGGTTTCTCTGAAATCCATCAAGGGGTTTAAGAGTTACAGAGCGGAAGGGAAATTGCTAACCAACACACAGACAGACAGACGGACACCGAGGCGATAACATAATACGTCCCTGCGGGCATATAAAAAGGAATCGAGATCTTATGGTGATACAAGTTGTGTGCAAGTTTGGTTAAAATCAAATCATAAATGAACCTGCTATTGTGCAGACAAGGTCAATATAGCCAATTTTGGACGTTTCAGGGGCCATAACTCTAGAACCCATTAAGGGATCTGGCCGATTCAAGAAAGGAACCAAGATCGTATGGTGACACAAGTTTTGTGCAAGTTTGATTAAATTCAAATCATAAATGAAGCTGCTATTGTGCAGACAAGGTCAAAATAGCTAATTCCGGCCCTATCAGGGGCCATAACTCTGGAACCCATTATGGGATCTGGCCGGTTAAAGAAAAAACCAAGATCTTATGTTGACGCAGGTTTTGTGCAAGTTTGGTTAAAATCAAATCATAAATGAACCTGCTATTGTGCAGACAAGGTCAAAATAGCTAATTTTGACCCCTTCAGGGGCCATAACTCTGGAACCCATAATGGAATCTGGCCAGTTCCACAAAGGAACCAAGATCTTATGGTGATACAAGTTGTGTGCAAGTTTGGTAAAAATCAAATCATAAACAAAGCTGCTATTGTGCAGAAAAGGTCAAAATAGCTAATTTTGGGCCTTTCAGGGTCCATAACTCTGGAACCCATGAAGGAATCTGGCCAGTTCAAGAAAAGAACCAAGATCTTATGGTGACACAAGTTGCGTGCAAGTTTGGTAAAAATCAAATCATAAATAAAGCTGCTATTGTGCAGACAAGGTCAAAATAGCTAATTTTGGCCATTTCAGGGGCCGTAACTCTGGAACCCAATATGGGATTTGGCCAGTTCAAGAAAGGAACCGAGATCTTATGGTGATATAAGTTGTGTGCAAGTTTGGTTAAAATAAAATCATAAAAGAAACCACTATCGTGCAGACAAGAAATTGTTGACAGACGGATGCACGCACGCACGGACTGACGACGGACGAAGGGTGATCACAAAAGCTCACCTTGTCACTATGTGACAGGTGAGCTAATAAAATACAATGATTTTAATTCACATTTAAATATAATAGTGGTACTTAATTATTCGCAAATACAGAAATGAATGAGATTTTGAATCATAATATATCGGTTGCGTAAAAGCAAACATAATCATGCACGAACATATAGAATTTACAACGCGCAGGTGTTATTCGGTGAAATCAACAGATGAAATTTAATTTATTTATAGACATATTCCTTGTATCGTGATTTCTTTTTATCATATGTATCATACTTGATACCAGTAGTCTGTGAACATTTTGTGCGGTCCAAAAATAAACAAATTTATCAAATTCTACGACTTTCATATTTATGAAGACCTTATTAGCACTGACATTTAACGGCTACATTTCATCAATTTTCTTCATGGAGTTAATATAACCTTAAGTGTAATTATTAAATGATTCATTTAGCGCGTGATCCGACAGGTTTTTGATCTTTTTGCAGTAAAGAGTAAAAGATTTAGATACTTTATAAAAGCGAATCCATCATAGCGATATAATGTATATCCGCCATTTTGGAGAAAGCTTGGTGAGACATAGCAACTATATCCAAGGCCGGCGTTCCTTATCAGAAAAATCGGATCTATCCATTGCCACTATAGGCATTTTAACACATTTGTAATATTTTTGCAACAGAACCCCACCCCCCTCTAAAACTGTATGAGACTGGTCTGCACAGAGTGTTATTATTAAAGCTGCACACAAGAATGTATTAAAAGTGATTAAGAAAATCACAATGGAAAG